>NC_056624.2:4111160-5314821 GCF_002870075.4 Lactuca sativa
TCATTATATGCGTTTTATCAACGGAATCATATGTGATTTATAACTATTATAAGGAAACTTTCATATGCAAATTATACCACGACAACATTTTATCTTTTCAAATGAGAAATGACTTAGGTATTTATATAAATCAGACACTCTGCTTATACTATATTTATGTGTGTCGGTTTTGGCACTACAAAAACTATATTTTTCATAACAAGTGAGCATTTTCATTAAGGGTTTATTATACAAAAGGAACACACTTTTAGGAAACTATAATAGGTATAGTTTTACGAGAATACTACGAAATTTTACGTACATGGAAATACTATTTCAAGAAGCTACTTTCATATACAATAACAAATGAACATTTTCACACGTAAATCTGTTTTATACTAAGTTTTGTGAGACATTGAACTTCACGTACGCACGAGTACACATTTCAAGTCCTGTATTATGTACCAGAATCCCTTGGAGGGGGAGCATGGTGTTTGTGTATAGATCTATACGGGCTTGACAACCCCACGCCCTGACTGTTAGCTACAGTACACCATTTGGAGTGACAAACGTCAGAACATTCCAACGCCTGAAGCATGTTGTGTATAGGCATTCCTTGTCAATAGCATGGTTATAAAACTCACATAAAGTATTAAAAACACATTGATTTACAGGGGTTTTCAAATATAATGGAGGTTTTATACTTACGTAAGTTCATTTATTTTATGCATGAAAAACCCAATTGTGATATAAGTTTGGATCTTCTAACCACTACTCATAGATGGAAAAACATCAACTTTTTAACATATATTGGTCTTGATTTAAGGCTACATTTATACCAGTAGGAAATATGGGATTTTCTAGAGACTTACTAACAAAAAAGAACCATTTCAGTTTCATACAAATACTATCATTAAATGCTTATGAAACTCACCAGCTTAAATGCTGATCTACTCTATCGAAACTACTTGTATGTCCCAGGGACTCCGTAATTACAAGTACTAAACAACTTTTGAAGAAGAAACGCTGCGACACTAGTTTAATTTCATATTTTGACATCATATTGTAATTGGTTTTGAACTTGTACTCTTTTAAACAATGTAAACTTTGAATTATATATACGATGGTTGTATTGCTTTCTTTATTATGTATTCATTTGTTACGTTACCACATGAAGTCATCCGCCCCCGAACGTTTCCGCCGTTCCGGTTTGGGGGTGTGACAGATTCGTATTACAGCAATGTTTATAGTGAACTAAGTATATCGTTCCTCACAAGATATACAAACTATAAATGCTTAGGGACTCAAAGTCTCTGACAAAAGTTTTCATACCTAAAATCCTTATTTCATTTAAATAGATTATTTTAGGTCATGAAAATCCAAAATACATGCATACAACGACATATTTTCATGATGAGAACTATACAAAATTATTAAGTCAAGTTGGACACTACGATTAGTTCTCGAGATATGTAATCAAATTTGCGACGAACATAGCTTGATCAACTATGCTTATCCGAAATTAGACTAATGTATATCGAGGAATGATCGTAGTGAGCAACAAGTCAAAACTTACCAAAAATGGACACTAGTATCAAGCGTACAATTTAAATACTATAGGAGTATTTGGTGCATACAATAGATTAATTAGTATTACATGTTCTCAAATTTTGTTCAAGTCTTATAACCCTATTCTCGTATAGTCAAATGGCTGGATTTCACCTGCAAGGGGACCCCCACTACCCGAACCAAGGCAACGAAGGATGGGTAGAGGAGGATCCGGAAGAGGATGAAGAACCTATCAAGTTGGATGAAGGGGACGACTCTGGTACAGACTCGGAACCAGAAGTTGTCAACCCTCCAGCCATTAGGAGGAAGTTCCAAGGGTCGACTCCCGTTTGGGGAAGTCACCTCGTCCACTGGAGCCAACAACAAGGGATACGCTCTCCCTACGGTATGTTTCGAGAGTTCTACAACATCAGGGACGGAGGTTCAACCTACCGAGCACTTTCAGTCATGGTAGGTAAACTAGCCAACCGGTCATACCAATCGGGGGTCCAAGAAAATCAAATCCGCGAAGTCAACGTGGAAGTACAAGTCCACACGGCCGATATCCGTCGTCTGGATATGTTGCAGAATGACACCCACCTCTGCGCCGATGCATTCCAAACTCAAATGAATGCAGCCCTCGCAAAGTTGAGGGAACAACAAGCCGCCTTCGATAGGCGTCTTATGGAGTCAAAGCAATCGGATGCGAAGTCAAGCTCCAAGCGCAACACACGTCGCAAGTAATACTTGCGAAAACCTCAAAATTTTGTTATAAGATAGGACCTTGGCTAAGAGTTTTTACTTCCTTAAAATTCTTGTCATCGGAGACCCTTTTAAGGGTCAAATTTTCATGATCGTTGTATCATCTATTATATTAATATAATTCGCACGCTATTACTACTACGTTGAGTATCTCGTTCAATCTTTAAAATATTATGGAAAAACCATATGCTTGTTCACATATTCGGATTTACGAATAACCTTCGCTCTTCTATCTTTGAGACTCATACTATCATCTGTTGTTGAACTATAGCAATTTAGTTCATGAGACATACATTTTCTATACTATGGACTTCTTACCCTTGTCTTTTCAATCTTTAGTTGAAGGATGCCTGCGCGTAGAAATCCGAGACGAAACAACGGTGCGGAAGCACCGATACCACCACCTCCACCTCCTCAATTTGATGCTGTCATGTTCCAGGCAGCAGTTACCGCAGCTGTAGCAGCTGTCATGTCACAGATCAATACCCTTGTTACTACTGGGTCAAGAATTAACATACATCCCTCCAACCATGGCGATAGTCATGGGCAACCCCGGGAGTGCACCTATAAAGACTTACGAATGCTAAGCCCCGGATGTTTAATGGAACGGGTGGTGTGATGATATTAAGGCAGTGGATTGAAAGGACATAATCAGTATTTGAAATCTGCTCCTGCCCCGAGCACAACAAAGTCAAGTTTGCAACCTACACACTTATTGATACGACTTTAACTTGGTGGAATGGCCACGTTAAGGTACTTACCCTGACAGTGGCAAACTCAATAAGCTGGGAGAGCTTGAAAATCATGCTGATAAGGGAGTACTGTCCACGAGGAGATATTCAAAAACTCGAGCACGAACTCTGGACTCTGGGGATGATTGGTACCGACATAGCAACTTATACCAACAGATTCTGCGATCTGGAAATCCTTTGCCCAGATATGATTGCTCCCGAGAGCAAGAAAATAGAGAGATACATTTGCGGACTGTCGCCCCAAATTCAGTCAAGCGTGTTAGCTTCAAAACCTGACACATTTAAAAGTGCCAAGGAGCTGGCACAATCGCTTATTGATCACGGAAATCATCAAAACTCAACAACTTCTGCACCAGAACCACAAAAGGGAAACAACAATAACAACGACAACAAGAAGAGAGGGTGGAATAAGGGGAAGGGTGGGTCTTCCCAAGAATCCTCGAAGAAACAACAACTAGTTGCCGTAAACGCTGCGACGGTACCTATTACTGTTCCTACAAATCTCTACCCAACAAAGCCTTATGTGGGCAACCTCCCAAAGTGTACCAAGTGCAATTATCACCACCACGGACCTTGTCGGGAAATGCAGTGCTCCAACTGCAACAGAAAGGGACACACAGTCCGTTTCTTCAAGGCCCCCATAAAGCCGATCACTCAAGTTCGCAATGCTGGTGTAGGCCAGGCATGCTACGGTTGTGGCGAGGTGGGCCACCACAAAAGAAAATGCCCAAAGGCAGCAAATACCGGTGGAGTGGGACGAGTATTAGCTATTGGTCACGAGGAAGCCGTAGCTGATCCTACAGTAGTTGTTGGTACGTTTCTTCTCGATAATTCATATGCATGCATCCTATTCGATAGCGGAGCAGAGAGAAGCTTTGTGAGCCAAAACTTTATTCACTTAATTAAATGTAAACCTAGCATGTTAGAAGAATCATTCACTATAGAAATGGCAAATGGAAAAACGGAAAACACTAATTGCATATACATGGGTTGTACATTAACTTTAGACGGTCACTCTTTCCCAATCAACGTCATGCGAGTCCAAATAAAAAGTTTCGACGTTATAGTTGGCGTGGATTGGTTAAGTCCTCTTCGCGCCGACATCATGTGCTTTGAAAAAGCCGTTCGTGTAAATCTCCCTAACATTGAAACATTAGGGATTTATGGCGACAAATCAAGTACAAACCTTCACATCATTTCGTGCATCCAAGCTCGAAAGTGTTTGCGGAAGGATTATCAGGCATTTCTTGAACACATCATCGATATGAGTCGGGAAGTAAAGGATATTAACAGCATTCCAGAGGTACATGAATTTCCCGATATCTTAACAGAAGAACTACCGGGATTACCACCACAACGCCAAGTCAAGTTCAGAATCGATTTAATTCCAGGGGCTACCCCTGTAGCAAAATCGCCTTATCGTCTGGCACCAGCAGAGATGCAAGAACTTTCTAGTCAGCTTAACGAACTTCACCAAAAAGGATTCATTAGACCAAGTTTCTCACCTTGGGGAGCACCGATCTTGTTTGTGAAGAAGAAAGATGGATCGTTCCGGATGTGCATCGACTACCGAGAGCTAAACAAACTCACTGTAAAAAATCGTTACCCTCTACCCCGCATTGACGACCTATTTGATCAACTTCAAGGAGCGAGCTACTTCTCGAAGATAGATCTACGATTTGAATATCACCAATTACGAGTGCTGGGGGAAGATGTTCCCAAGACAGCCTTCTGAACCCGTTATGGACACTACGAACTTGTAGTGATGCCGTTCGGATTAACCAACGCACCAGTAGTATTCATGGACCTAATGAATAGAGTGTGCCATCCTTACATGGACGAGTTCTTCATTGTATTCATCGATGATATACTTATCTACTCCCGAAGTAAGGAAGAACATAGTCAGCACCTACAAAGAGTCTTAGAAACACTACGATCAGAGAAGCTCTATGCGAAGTTCTCTAAATGTGAATTTTGGATTCGAAGAGTCGAATTTTTGGGCCACATTGTTAGTGAAAAAGGGATACATGTGGACCCCTCCAAAATTAAGGCCATTAAGAACTGGTCGGCACCAAAGACACCTACAGAGATTCGTCAATTTCTAGGTCTAGCTGGCTATTATCGTAGATTCATAAAGAACTTCCCTAGCATCGCGAAACCTCTTACTACATTAACCCAAAAAGGCGTGGTCTTTGACTGGAAAGCAAAACAAGAGAAGGCGTTCCAAACACTGAAACAAGCCTTATGCACCGCACCAATACTATCCCTCCCCGAAGAGATAAAAGATTTTGTAGTGTATTGCGATGCATCGAATCAAGGGCTTGGTTGTGTTCTTATGCAACGAGGGAAGGTTATTGCTTATGCCTCCTGTCAGCTTAAGACACACGAAGTAAACTATACAACACACGATCTTGAGTTAGGAGCAGTGGTATTTGCTTTAAAGATCTAGAGACACTACCTGTACGGAACGAAGAGTACTATTTACATCGACCACAAGATCCTTCAACACATTTTCTATCAGAAGGAGCTCAACATGCGACAACGACGATGGGTCGAGTTACTCAATGATTATGAATGTGAGATTCGTTATCATCCTGGCAAGGCAATGTAGTAGCTGACGCCCTCAGTCGAAAAGAATACACTGGTCGGAGAGTCAAATCTCTGAATATGACCATCCATTACCACTTATCCACACAAATTAAGGAGGCTCAACTGGAAGCTTTACAACCCGAGCATGTGACGGGTGAATCCCTGAGAGGAATGGAAAAGAATCTAGAAATCAAAGGTGGCGGAGCCTATTATCTCATGGACCGTATCTGCACACCAAGACATGGTGGTTTCAGGGATGTGGTCATGACTGAAGCGTACAACACAAGTTATTCCGTTCACCCAGGTTCAGATAAAATGTATTTGGATCTTAAGAAACTGTACTGGTGGCCTAACATGAAAGCAGAGATTGCTACCTTTGTAAGTAAATGTCTTACTTGCGCTAAGGTTAAGGTCGACTACCAGAAACCTTCAGGATTACTACAACAACCAAAGATACCGGAATGGAAATGGGAACGATTTACTATGGATTTCATAACCAAGTTGCCCAAGACAACGGGTGGACTTGATACCATATGGTTCATCGTCGACCGATTGACCAAATCCACGCATTTTCTACCGATCAAGGAGACTGACAAGATGGAAAGGCTTACAAGAACTTACATAAGGGAAATAGTACGATTGCATGGGGTTCCGATGTCCATTATCTCTGATAGAGATAGTAGATTTACATCAAGGTTATGGCAGTCACTACAAAGTTCCGTAGGGACTAGACTAGACATGAGTACAACCTACCATCCACAAACATACGAGCAAAGTGAGAGAACGATATGAACTTTGGAAGATATGCTGAGAGCCTGTGTGATTGACTTTGGAAAGTCATGGGATATCCATTTACCTCTCGTCGAATTTTCATACAACAATAGTTATCATACGAGTATAAAGGCTGCTCCATTTGAAGCCCTCTATGGCCGCAAGTGCAGATCCCCTCTGTGCTGGACCGAAGTGGGCGACACACAACTAGCTAAAGGACGAGATAGTGAAAACACTCTCACTGGTCCGTAAATCATACGAGAAACGACAAAGAAGATCGTTCAGATTCGTGAACGGTTGAAAGCATCTAGAGAGCGACAGAAAAGCTACGCTGACCAACGGAGAAAACCTTTGGAATTCCAAGTAGGAGACCGTGTTCTATTGAAAGTCTCGCCATGGAAAGGCTTAATACGCTTTGGAAAGCATGGAAAGCTAAATCCAAGGTACATAGGGCCTTTACAGATGCTCGCCATAATCGGCCATGTAGCTTACAAATTTAATCTACCACGGGAACTTAGTAACATACACCCAACCTTCCACGTATCGAATTTGAAAAATTGTATGTCCGATTAGACTCTTGTTATCCCACACGACGAGATCGAGATCGACGAGAGCCTCAACTTCGTGGAAGAACCAGTAGAAATCATGGACCGAGAGGTCAAACAAATGAAACAAAGTCGCATACCCATCGTGAAAGTCCGTTGGATCGCGAAGCGAGGACCTGAATTGACATGGGAACGCGAAGATCAGATGAAACAAAAGTACCCGCATCTTTCTCTCTGATTCACTTGTATGTTTCTTACTTTAAATTTCGGGACGAAATTCCCTCTAACAGGGGGATGATTTGACAACCCGATATTTTAACTATATGTAAACGACCTAAAAAGTCAAGTATTGTAAGCACGTTCGTTATAATAAAATTAACTTCGAAAATAAAATATCCAAAAATCACTAATTAAATTACCTATTATGGTAGATGTCATTAAACCGTGATCGTATATAAAAAGAACGCCCAAATCCGACTTCATATAAGAAAGTTAGAAATTTTCCATGTTCGGCTTAACGACAGACGGCTAAAAACTCAAATCGGAGTTCGAGCGACTTTTGGCCGGAATGACCAAAACGAGAATCGAAGGTCTCGACAATGGTATTTCAGCGGTAAAAAGTCTGGCACAAACTGACGTCATATAAAGAAGTTATCAATTTCTAAAGAAATTTTCTTACCACGACCTTTTAAAAATAAATAATAAAAATAATTTCAAAATTTGCCGACGGGATCTAAACGAAAGTTGTAGAGTATGGTCTCACCTACGCGTGGATATAAAGAACGTCGAAAACGGAGTTCGTATGAAGAAGATATGAATTTTTGAAGTTTATTAAATAATACATATAAATATTTTTTTATTGAAATCTTCGGTATTATACGAAGGCTGAGTCACGCAAGTACGCCCAACGTACACGGTTACGCCCAGCGTACTTGAGGCCTTGGCCTCGGATCGACCAGGTAGCGCCCTATGCGAGGATATGCCCCATCCCATCCGAGCTCCGAGGCAGTCGTAGATTCGGTCATGCGTGATGCACACGTACGCCCAGCGTACCGAGGCGGTTCCCAGCCCCTATAAAAGGGATGCCAGGGTTTCGAAGAAAGGGCACCATTTCTCTCATTTCTCTTGCGTTCTTGCCTCGTTTTCCGTGACCGTGCTACCCCAAAGCCTCGATCACTTTGCTCAAGTCCCGTAGGTTGTTTGTGCTCCCGTGATTCCCGAGAATCCTGAGAAAATCCGCTTTCTCGAGTCGAAATTATGTCCGGTTTTCATCCCGCCTCCTCCAATCTTTCAAGTGAGTTCATACCCCTATAATTCACACTTTTAAATGTTTTATGAGTACTTTTATATGCTTTTAAAGGGGGGAATACAAGTAAAACACTCAATTATAATTGTGTGTTATATAAACTTTCACTATACGCGTTTTATCAACGGAATCATATGTGATTTATAACTATTATAAGGAAACTTTCATATGCAAATTATACCACGACAACATTTTATCTTTTGAAATGAGAAATGATTTAGGTATTTATATAAATCAGGCACTCTGCTTATACTATATTTATGTGTGTCGGTTTTGGCACTACAAAAACTATATTTTTCATAACATGTGAGCATTTTCATTAAGGGTTTATTATACAAACAGAACACACTTTTAGGAAACTATAATAGGTATAGTTTTACGAGAATACTACGAACTTTTACATACATGGAAATACTATTTCAAGAAGCTACTTTCATATACAATAACAAATGAACATTTTCACACGTAAATCTGTTCTATACTAAGTTTTGTGAGACATTGAACTTCACGTACGCACGAGTACACATTTCAAGTCCTGTATTATATACCAGAATCCCTTGGAGGGGGAGCATGGTGTTTGTGTATAGATCTACACGGGCTTGACAACCCCACGCCCTGACTGTTAGCTACAGTACACCATTTGGAGTGACAAACGTCAGAACATTCCAACGCCTGAAGAACATTGTGTATAGGCATTCCTTGTCAATAGCATGGTTATAAAACTCACATAAAGTATTAAAAACACATTGATTTACGGGGGTTTTCAAATATAATGGAGGTTTTATACTTACATAAGTTCATTTATTTTATGCATGAAAAACCCAATTGTGATATAAGTTTGGAACTTCTAACCACTACTCATAGATGGAAAAACATCAACTTTTTAACATATATTGGTCTTGATTTAAGGCTACATTTATACCAGTAGGAAAGATGGGATTTTCTAGAGACTTACTAACAAAAACGAACCATTTCAGTTTCATACAAATACTATCATTAAATGCTTATGAAACTCACCAGCTTAAATGCTGATATATTCTTTCGAAACTACTTGTATGTCCCAGGGACTCAGTAATTACAAGTACTAAACAGCTTTTGAAGAAGAAACGCTGCGGCACTAGTTTAATTTCATATTTTGACATCATATTGTAATTGGTTTTGAACATGTACTCTTTTAAACAATGTAAACTTTCAATTATATGTATGATGGTTGTATTGCTTTCTTTACTATGTATTCATTTGTTACGTTACCACATGAAGTCATCCGCCCCCGAACGTTTCCGCCGTTCCGGTTTGGGGGTGTGACAGATTGGTATCAGAGCAATGTTTATAGTGAAATAAGTATATCGATCCTCATAAGATATACAAACTATAAATGCTTAGGGACTCAAAGTCTCTGACGAAAGTTTTCATACCTAAAATCCTTATTTTATTTAAATAGATTATTTTAGGTCATGAAAATCCAAAATACATGCATACAACGACATATTTTCATGATGAGAACTATACAAAAGTATTAAGACAAGTTGGACACTACGATTAGTTCTCAAGATATGTAATCAAATTTGGGACGAATATAGCTTGATCAACTACGCTTATCCGAAATTAGACTAATGTATATCGAGGAATGATCGTAGTGAGCAACAAGTCAAAACTTACCAAAAATGGACACTAGTATCAAGCGTACAATTTAAATACTATAGGAGTATTTGGTGCATACAATAGATTAATTAGTATTACATGTTCTCAAATTTTGTTCAAATCTTATAACCCTATTCTCATATAGTCAAATGGCTGGATTTCACCCGCAAGGGGACCCCTACTACCCGAACCAAGGCAACGAAGGATGGGTAGAGGAGGATCCGGAAGAGGATGAAGAACCTATCAAGTTGGATGAAGGGGACGACTCTGGTACAGACTCGGAACCAGAAGTAGTCGACCCTCCAGCCATTAGGAGGAACTTCCAAGGGTCGACTCCTGTTTGGGGAAGTCACCTCGTCCACTGGAGCCAACAACAAGGGATACGCTCTCCCTACGGTATGTGTCGAGAGTTCTACAACATTAGGGACGGAGGTTCAACCTACCGAGCACTTTCGGTCATGGTAGGTAAACTAGCTAACCGGTCATACCAATCGGGGGTCCAAGAAAATCAAATCCGCGAAGTCAACGTGGAAGTACAAGTCCACACGGCCAATATCCGTCGTCTGGATATGTTGCAGAATGACACCCACCTCCGAGCCGATGCATTCCAAACACAAATGAATGCAGCCCTCGCAGAGTTGAGGGAACAACAAGCCGCCTTCGATAGGCGTCTTATGGAGTCAAAGCAATCGGATGCGAAGTCAAGCTCCAAGCGCAACACACGTCGCAAGTAGTACTTGCGAAAGCCTCAAAATTTTTTTATAAGATATGACCTCGGCTAAAAGTTTTTACTTCCTTAAAATTCTTGTAATTGGAGACCCTTTTAAGGGTCAAATTTTCGTGATCGTTGTATCATCTATTATATTAATATAATTCGCACGCTATTACTACTACGTTGAGTATCTCGTTCAATCTTTAAAATATTATGGAAAAACCATATGCTTGTTCACATATTCGGATTTACGAATAACCTTCGCTCTTCTATCTTTGAGACTCATACTATCATCTGTTGTTGAACTATAGCAATTTAGTTCATGAGACATACATTTTCTATACTATGGACTTCTTACCCTTGTCTTTTCAATCTTTAGTTGAAGGATGCCTCCGCGTAGAAATCCGAGACGAAACAACAGTGGGGAAGCACCGATACCACCACCACCTCCACCTCCTCAATTTGATGCTGTCATGTTCCAGGCAGCAGTCACCACAGCTGTAGCAGCTGCCATGTCACAGATCAATACCCCTGTTACTACTGGGTCAGGAATTGGCATACACCCCTCCAACCATGGCGATAGTCATGGGCAACCCCGAGAGTGCACCTATAAAGACTTTACGAATGCTAAGCCCCGGATGTTTAATGGAACAGGTGGTGTGATGATATTAAGGCAGTGGATTGAAAGGACGGAATCAGTATTTGAAATCTGCTCCTGCCCCGAGCACAGCAAAGTCAAGTTTGCAACCTACACACTTACTGATAGGGCTTTAACTTGGTGGAATGTCCACGTTAAGGTACTTACACTGATAGTGGCAAACTCAATAAGCTGGGAGAGCTTGAAAATCGTGCTGATGAGGGAGTACTGTCCATGAGGAGAGATTCAAAAACTCGAGCACGAAATCTGGACTCTGGGGATGATAGGTACCGACATAGCAACTTATACCAACAGATTCTGCGATTTGGCAATCCTTTGCCCAGATATGATTGCTCCCGAGAGCAAGAAAATAAAGCGATACATTTGGGGACTGTCGCCCCAAATTCAGTCAAGCGTGTTAGCTTTAAAACCTGACACTTTTGAAAGTGCCAAGGAGCTGGCACAATCGCTTATTGATCACGGAAATCATCAAAACTCAACAACTTCTGCACCAGAACCACAAAAGGGAAACAACAATAACAACAACAACAAGAAGAGAGGGTGGAATAAGGGGAAGGGTGGGTCTTCCCAAGAATCCTCGAAGAAACAACAACTGGTTGCCATAAACGCTGCGACGGTACCTACTACTATTCCTACAAATCTCTACCCAACAAAGCCTTATGTGGGCAACCTCCCAAAGTGCACCATGTGCAATTACCACCACCACGGACCTTGTCGGGAAATGCAGTGCTCCAACTGCAACAGAAAGGGACACACAGTCCATTTCTTCAAGGCCCCCGTAAAGCCGATCACTCAAGTTCCCAATGCTGGTGTAGGCTAGGCATGCTACGGTTGTAGCGAGGTGGGCCACTACAAAAGAAAATGCCCAAAGGCAGCAAATACCGGCGGAGTGGGACGAGTATTAGCTATTGGTCACGAGGAAGTCGTAGCTGATCCTACAGTAGTTGCTGGTACGTTTCTTCTCGATAATTCATATGCATGCATCCTATTCGATAGCGGAGCAGAGAGAAGCTTTGTGAGCCAAAACTTTATTCACTTACTTAAACGTAAACCTAGCATGTTAGAAGAATCATTCACTGTAGAAATGGCAAATGGAAAAACAGAAAACACTAATTTCATATACATGAGTTGTACATTAACTTTAGACGGTCACTCTTTCCCAATCAACCTTATGCGAGTCCAAATAAAAAGTTTTGACGTTATAGTTGGCACGGATTGGTTAAGTCCTCTTCGCGCCGACATCATGTGCTTTGAAAAAGCCATTCGTGTAAATCTCCCTAACCATGAAACATTAGTGATTTATGGGGACAAATCAAGTACAAACCTTTGCATCATTTCGTGCATCCAAGCTCGAAAGTGTTTGTGGAAGGATTATCAGGCATTTCTTGCACACATCGTCGATATGAGTCGGGAAGTAAAGGATATTAACAACATTCTAGAGGTACGTGAATTTCACGATATCTTCCCAGAAGAACTACCGGGATTACCACCACAACGCCAAGTCGAGTTCAGAATCGATTTAATTCCAGGGGCTACCCCTGTAGCAAAATCGCCTTATCGTCTGGCACCAGCAGAGATGCAAGAACTTTCTAGTTAGCTTAACGAACTTCACCAAAAAGGATTCATTAGACCAAGTTTCTCACCTTGGGGAGCACCGGTCTTGTTTGTGAAGAAGAAAGACGGATCGTTCCGGATGTGCATCGACTACCGAGAGCTAAACAAACTCACTGTCAAAAATCGTTACCCTCTACCCCGCGTTAACGACGTATTTGATCAACTTCTAGGAGCGAGCTACTTCTCGAAGATAGATCTACGATCTAAATATCACCAATTATGAGTGCTGGAGGAAGATGTTCCCAAGACAGCCTTCTGAACCCGTTATGGACACTATGAATTTGTAGTGATGCCGTTCGGATTAACCAACGCACCAGTAGTATTCATGGACCTAATGAATAGAGTGTTCCATCCTTACTTGGATCAGTTCGTCAGCGTATTCATCGATGATATACTTATCTACTCTCGAAGTAAGGAAGAACATAGTCAGCACCTACGAAGAGTCTTAGAAACACTACGATCAGAGAAGCTCTATGCGAAGTTCTCTAAATGTGAATTTTGGATTCGAAGAGTCGAATTTTTGGGCCACATTGTTAGCGAAAAAGGGATACATGTGGACCCCTCCAAAATTAAGGCCATTAAGAACTGGTCGGCACCAAAGACACCTACAGAGATTCGTCAATTTCTTGGTCTAGCTGGCTATTATCGCAGATTCATAAAGAACTTCCCTGGCATCGCGAAACCTCTTACTACATTAACCCAGAAAGACATGGTCTTTGACTGGGAAGCAAAACAAGAGAAGGCGTTCCAAACACTGAAACAAGCCTTATGCACCGCACCAATATTATCCCTCCCCGAAGAGATAAAAGATTTTGTAGTGTATTGCGATGCATCGAATCAAGGGCTTGGTTGTGTTCTTATGCAACGAGGGAAGGTTATTGCTTATGCCTCCTGTCAGCTTAAGACACACGAAGTAAACTATACAACACACGATCTTGAGTTAGGAGCAGTGGTATTTGCTTTAAAGATCTAGAGACACTACCTGTACGGAACGAAGATTACTATTTACATCGACCACAAGATCCTTCAACACATTTTCGATCAGAAGGAGCTCAACATGCGACAACGACGATGGGTCGAGTTACTCAATGATTACGAATGTGAGATTCGTTATCATCCTGGCAAGGCCAATGTAGTAGCTGACGCCCTCAGTCGAAAAGAATACACTGGTCGGAGAGTCAAATCTCTAAATATGACCATCCATTACCACTTATCCACACAAATTAAGGAGGCTCAACTGGAAGCTTTACAACCCGAGCATGTGACGCATGAATCCCTGAGAGGAATGGAAAAGAATCTAGAAATCAAGGGTGGCGGAGCCTATTATCTCATGGACCGTATCTGGACACCAAGACATGGTGGTTTCAGGGATGTGGTCATGACTGAATCGCACAACACAAGTTATTCCGTTCACCCAGGTACATATAAAATGTATTTGGATCTTAAGAAACTGTACTGGTGGCCTAACATGAAAGCAGAGATTGCTACCTTTGTAAGTAAATGTCTTACTTGCGCTAAGGTTAAGGTCGAGTACCAGAAACCTTCAAGATTACTACAACAACCAAAGATACCGGAATGGAAATGGGAACGGATTACTATGGATTTCATAACCAAGTTGCCCAAGACAACGGGTGGACTTGATACCATATGGGTCATCGTCGACCGATTGACCAAATCCGCGCATCTTCTACTGATCAAGGAGACTGACAAGATGGAAAGGCTTACAAGAACTTACATAAGGGAAATAGTACGATTGCATGGGGTTCCGATGTCCATTATCTCCGATAGAGATAGTAGATTTACAACAAGGTTATGGCAGTCACTACAAAGTTCCGTAGGGACTAGACTAGACATGAGTACAACCTACCATCCACAAACAGACGAGCAAAGTGAGAGAACGATACGAACTTTGGAAGATATGCTGAGAGCCTGTGTGATTAACTTTGGAAAGTCATGGGATATCCATTTACCTCTCGTCGAATTTTCATACAATAATAGTTATCATACGAGTATAAAGGCTGCTCCATTTGAAGCCCTCTATGGCCGCAAGTGCAGATCCCCTCTGTGTTGGACCGAAGTGGGCGACACACAACTAGCTAAAGGACGAGATAGTGAAAACACTCTCACCGGTCCGGAAATCATACGAGAAATGACAAAGAAGATCGTTCAGATTCGTGAACGGTTGAAAGCATCTAGAGAGCGACAGAAAAGCTACGCTGACCAACGGAGAAAACCTTTGGAATTCCAAGTAGGAGACCGTGTTCTATTGAAAGTCTCGCCATGGAAAGGATTAATACGCTTCGGAAAGCATGGAAAGCTAAATCCAAGGTACATAGGGCCTTTCCAGATTCTCACCATAATCGGCCATGTAGCTTAGAAATTTAATCTACCACGGGAACTTAGTAACATACACCCAACCTTCCACGTATCGAATTTGAAAAATTGTATGTCCGATGAGACTCTTGTTATCCCACTCGACGAGATCGAGATCGACGAGAGCCTCAACTTCGTGGAAGAACCAGTAGAAATCATGGACCGAGAGGTCAAACAAACGAAACAAAGTCGCATACCCATCGTGAAAGTCCATTGGAACGCCAAGCGAGGACCTGAATTGACATTAGAACGCGAAGATCAGATGAAACAAAAGTACCCGCATCTTTTTCTCTGATTCACTTGTATGTTTCTTACTTTAAATTTCGGGACGAAATTCCCTCTAACAGGGGGATGATTTGACAACCCGATATTTCAACTATATGTAAACGACCTAAAAATTCAAGTACTATAACCACGTTCGTTATAATAAAATTAACTTCGAAAATAAAATATCCAAAAATCACTAATTAAATTACCTATTATGTTATATGTCATTAAACCGTTATCGTACGTAAAAAGAAAGCCCAAATCCGACTTCGTATAGGAAAGTTAGAAATTTTCCAAGTTCGGCTTAACGACAGACGGCTAAAAACTCGAATCGGAGATCGAGCGACTTTTGGCCGGAATGACCTAAACGAGAATCGAAGGTCTCGACAATGGTATTTCAGCGGTAAAAAGTCTGGCAAAAACTGACGTCAGATAAAGAAGTTATGAATTTCTAAATAAATTTTCATACCGCGACCTTTTAAAATTAAATAATAAAAATAATTTCAAAATTTGCCGATGGGATCTAAACGAAAGTTGTAGAGTATGGTCTCACCTACGCGTGGATATAAAGAACATCGAAAACGGAGTTCGTATGAAGAAGATATGAATTTTTGATGTTTATTAAATAATAAATATATTTTTTTTATTGAAATCTTCGGTACTATCCAAAGGCTGAGTCACGCGAGTACGCCCAGCGTACACGGTTACGCCCAACGTACTCGAGGCCTTGGCCTCGGATCGTCCATGTCGCGCCCTATGCGAGGCTATGCCCCGTCCCATCCGAGCTCCAAGGGAGTCGAGGATTCGGTCATGCGTGATGCATGCGTACGCCCAGCGTACACGCATACGTCTAGCGTACCGAGGCGGTTCCCATCCCCTATAAAAGGGATGCGAGGGTTCCTAAGAAAGGGCACCATTTCTCTCATTTCTCTTGCGTTCTTGCCTCGTTTTCCATGCCCGTGCTACCCCGAAGCCCCGATCACTTTGCTCAAGTCCCGAAGGTCATTTGTGCTACGGAGATTCCCTAGAATCCCGAGAAAATCTGCTTTCTCGAGTCAAAATTCTGTCCGGTTTTCATCCCGCATCCTCCGATATTTCAAGTGAGTTCATACCCCTATAATTCACACTTTTAAATGTTTTATGAGTACTTTTATATGCTTTTAAGGGGGGGGGGGAATACAAGTAAAACACTCGATTATAATTGTGTGTTATATAAACTTTCACTATACGCGTTTTATCAACGGAATCATATGTGATTTATAACTATTATAGGGAAACTTTCATATGCAAATTATACCACGACAACATTTTATCTTTTGAAATGAGAAATGATTTAGGTATTTATATAAATCAGACACTCTGCTTATACTATATTTATGTATGTCGGTTTTGGCACTACAAAAACTATATTTTTCATAACAAGTGAGCATTTTCACTAAGGGTTTATTATACAAACGGAACACACTTTTAGGAAACTATAATAGGTATAGTTTTACGAGAATACTACGAACTTTTACATACATGGAAATACTATTTCAAGAAGCTACTTTCATATACAATAACAAACGAACATTTTCACACGTAAATCTGTTTTATACTAAGTTTTATGAGACATTAAACTTCACGTACACACGAGTACACATTTCAACTCCTGTATTATGTACTAGAATCCCTTGGAGGGGGAGCATGGTGTTTGTGTATAGATCTATACGGGCTTGACAACCCCGCGCCTGACTGTTAGCTACAGTACACCATTTGGGGTGACAAACGTCAGAACATTCCAACGCCTGAAGAACGTTGTGTATAGATATTCCTTGTCAATAGCATGGTTATAAAACTCACATAAAGTATTAAAAACACATTGATTTACGGGGGTTTTCAAATATAATGGAGGTTTTATACTTACATAAGTTCATTTATTTTATGCATGAAAAACCCAATTGTGATATAAGTTTGGAACTTCTAACCACTACTCATAGATGGAAAAACATCAACTTTTTAACATATATTGGTCTTGATTTAAGGCTACATTTATACCAGTAGGAAATATGGGATTTTCTAGAGACTTACGAACAAAAACGAACCATTTCATTTTCATACAAATACTATCATTAAATGCTTATGAAACTCACCAGCTTAAATGCTGATCTACTCTTTCAAAACTACTTGTATGTCCCAGGGACTCAGTAATTATAGGTACTAAACAACTTTTGAAGAAGGAACGTTGCGGCACTAGTTCAATTTCATATTTTGACATCATATTGTAATTGGTTTTGAACATGTACTCTTTTAAACAATGTAAACTTTCAATTATATATATGATGGTTGTATTGCTTTCTTTACTATGTATTCATTTGTTACGTTACCACATGAAGTCATCCGCCCCCGAACGTTTCCGCCGTTCCGGTTTGGGGGTGTGACAGACGTGGTCAGATTTTGTCACACCCCAAAACCAAGAACGGCAGAAACGTTTTGGGGCGGGGGACGTCATGTACAGTATCACAATAATGAAAAGTAGTAAACAAGCAACAACCTCATCCATTGCATTAATAATATAATTATTATACAAGTGTGTTCTGTCAAATTTTGATAAACACTAAAGCATAAATCAAAATGAAAGATGAGTCTTGAACAAGCTCCATCTTCCCTAATCCTTGCATCGGTACCTGTCTATGATGACCTGAGGATACAAGTAATTTTGAAAGCGAGTACCAGCTTTACAGCTGGTGAGATCATAAGTATTTTAGTGGCTTAATTTGTATGTAAGAATTTGTAAGTTTATGAACTGTAAGTATGGAAAATGTATATGAACTGTAAGTATAAAAATGTTTGTAAAACAACTGTAAACATTTGAAAAACTCTAGAAATCCCTATGATTCCTACTATTATATAAGTGTCTTATACCAAGACCTAACTGTTCTCAATGTAGTCTTCTACCAAGACTTAACTGTTCTAAATGTTCGTTTCTTGTAAAAGTTTGTAATTTTCCCAAGTGTAACTATCATTAACAAAATATAGTTTTTACATTTGAAGTTTAAGTGAAAAGATCACTAAATATATGTACAGGGAAAATTAATGTAGTACTAAAATGCAGCGCTATAAGAACTACTGCTGTACTAACTAACTTAAACCGGATTTATATTAAGGCATCATGTGATTAATTGTACCATACTATCGACTGGTAACAACGAAAAAAGTTAGGTCGTAAAAAGAAATGACGTTTGGCACCCGCAGACCTGCAGGTCCGGCTGTAGCTAGCAGCAAGGTGTAGGATAGTCCATCTAGTATAGATATATACGCAAACTCATGCTCTCCCTTCAAGAGACTCTGGCTACAACTCGGGCCATGACATTGAAGTCATGCTCCGATACAGGATCACAATTTTTGTCAACGTATTTAAGTATATGTAATGTAATGAACTATTCTGGCTGTAATGTACATGCTCTCTACCTAGCAAGTATAGTAATGTACTGTAATGTTCTAGCTGTAACGTATGTGCTCTCTACCTAGCAAGTATAGACTCATGAATGAACTGACTCATTGTATGATATCATGTTCTAGTAATAGCTCTATTATCTTCCTAAACTACCCATATGATAGTTTACTAGTAATCTAACTGGGACGTATGAACATGGATGTATACCCTTGCTACCCGAGGGCATTGGATGAACCGGAAGGACCTTTTATGACTATATATGTACACATGATATATAACTAATATTTAAACGACCTTCGGACGAGTACCCGATATCCTATCAGACCACATCCAAACCGAGGAAAAGGAAACAAGGTGGATAGCCTTCCTAAGTATCTTAAACATTACTTATATAACTATATATATAGAGGCATGCAACTTATAATATAAAAGCATAAAATAAGTTTTGGAAAACCTTTGAACATAATTATTATGTAACACCCCATTCTTGGTACATTGCTTCCGTGGCATTTATTTTGAGGTTTTTGTGAGGGAATCGAAGAGTCTATGGCCCAACTCGTCGAGTAGGGACGGGATTTCGAGCACGTGTTTGTCGATGACTCGGCGAGTCCATATTCGGGACTCGGCGAGTCTGCCTGCTAGATAGAAACCCTAAATCCCCGGGTTTGCACCCTATTTAAACAACCTTATGAGCCCCCAAACTCGTCCCCTTCACCCTCAGAACATCATTTAGCAAACCCTATTCGTTTCCTTGGTTATTTGTGCATTTCTTGTGTGGATCTTGAAGTTTTGAAGAGAAGAAGGAGGTTAGGTTCAAAGGAGAAGAAGAAGATCCAAGGTCTTGCTTCCATTTCAGAGTTCATTGAGGTATTTCTCGGAATCCTCCGGTTTTATGCTTAAAACCTCCATTAGATCATTTCTAGGGCTAGTTTGATGTATTTTCAAACCTTATAATTGTATGGATGCCTTAATAGGTCGAGATATCCCTAGATATGTTCATTTAGGAGTTGTAGAGCCCGGATCTATTGCCTTTCTGAAGTTGCTTTGCATAAGAACCCTAGATCTAGCCTTTATCATGTTTTTTTGAGCCTTATAATCTTCATTGATGCTTTTGGACACGTAAAGATAGAATCGTTACGTGTTAATCGGACTAAGGAAGCTCAGATCTATAAAGTGTATGTGGTGGTTTTGATCAGAATCGAGTTTTTAGGATCTACATGCATGTGACTCGGCGAGTTGTTCTTCGGACTCGGCAAGTCCGGTCGCTTGTCCCCGATCTTTACCCTTTGAGTGATTCCGAGTGGAGGCCAGTGAGCTAAATGATGGACTCAGTGAGTCGAAGGGTAGACTCAGTTATGGTGGGACTCGACGAGTTGTTCATACAACTCGGCGAGTCCAAGACAATCTTCTTAGATCGAAGAACAACTCGTCGAGTTGTTCATATGACTCGGCGAGTCGGATGCAGATTGTCTGAGTTCTTGAATCGAGAGGGTACTCGTTGAGTCGATGCCATGCTCGACGAGTAGCCACGAGTAGGGTTGAGAAGTGAGACTAGGGACTCGGCGAGTTGGCGGCCCAACTCGGCGAGTCAGGTCAACTGTAGGTTGACTTTGACCGGGAGAGTTGACTTTGACCTGGGGTAAAAGAGTCATTTTACCCTATGCAGCGATTAGCATATGATTGAGTGTGTTATGGAATTGTAGCCGGGGAGATACCGGAGCAGCAGCAATTAGTTTCTAGAGCCATACACAGAGCCGCCAGTTCACGAGGTGAGTTTCCTTCCAGTAGGAACGGGTCTAAGGCCACAATGCGGGCCCGTTCAGTTAGTCGTAGCTTCTGGGCTTTGGTCCAATGCAGTAGTTAGTATGTTTGACGCCTCCGTGGCTCAGATAGGATTTGTGTGCTTATGCTAATTGATATGTTATGCTATGATCAGTCAGTCAGTTTCGAACTTCGGTTCGATGTAGGGGACAAGGTCCCAGCCAGTCAGCTTCGGACTTCTGTCCGATGTAGGGGACAAGGTCCCAGTCAGTCAGCTTCGTACTTGGGTCCGATGTAGGGTACAAGGTCCCAGCCAGTCAGCTTCGGACTTCGATCCGATGTAGGGGACAAGGTCCCAGTCAGTCAGCTTCGGACTTCGGTCCGATGTAGGGGACAAGGTCCCAGTCAGTCAGCTTTGGACTTCGGTTCGATGGAGGGGGCAAGGCCCCAGTATGTGCTTTATATGTTATTGCATGGTATGTGGTAGTTTGGGGGAGCTCACTAAGCTTCGTGCTTACAGTTTAAGTTTTGGTTTCAGGTACTTCCGCAAGCAAAGGGAAGAGCTCGGGATGATGGCATCGCACACACCACAGCTTTAGTTTTGTCCTGGGAGTTGATTCAGTTTTTGATATGTTTGGATACAGTTGTGATACATCTTTCTCACAGTATTTTATTATGGATTTTGAACACGCAGCATATGGTTTTTATTATGTGATACTCAGTTTCATGGTTTTGATATAATAAAAAATGAAATTTTTGGGTAGTATTTTTGGGTCGCTTCAAGTTGGTATTAGAGCCTTGGTTTGAGGGATTCGGATATACCTCCGGGTGTATCTGAACTCAAACTAAGGGAAAGATAAAAAGATTTTCTAAAAGGAAAAATGTTTTCGAATGAAATTTTGAAAAGCACTTAGAAAGAAAAGAATCTTTAAAAACAAGATAAGGGTGTGGTGCATGCGATCAGCCGAGCTCAAGTAAGTACTCCCAAATTACCCATACAAGTTCTGTTATTATGATTAATTGTTCCAGTTTCAGTAGAACAGCATGCTAGTATAGGACTAAGGATCTAGGAGGATGCCTTATGTGCCTGCTATATGTGTTTCAGCTTTATGAGAATTGCATGCTAGTATCGAGTAGAGAGCAGTAGGATAGCCTGTTTAGGTTATGTATGGTAGCGCAAGCTTAGCATTGTATGCTAGTTCAGTTTCTCGTTATGAGAGTAGATTTGCTTGAGTAGTTTCTGGTGTCCGAATGCTGCTTGCTTCGTGCCTTGTAGAACTCTTGGTGATGAGAGTTAGCCGTTAGATGAATACGCCACGTCAGATGTGATCAGGGTTGAATATTCTCAGAGTATTGGATTTGGCCCTATTGCGCAACTCTTGTTTGAGTCTAACCGTTGTAGGGACGAGCCTTCTACTCGAAGGATTATCCGAGCCTCATCACATGTGATGGTATTCAGGTGATGGCTAATTAGCATTACAAGGAGGTCTTCAGCAGCTGAGGACTGGTTTGAGTGGAGTCAGAGATTTCCATAGGGCAAGCCTAGGATGAGAGTAGCAGAGATCAGCAGTAGTAGAAGTGACTTGGTGGAGTCAAGGCAGTTCTTGAGGAAAGTACGGATAGATGTGGAAGGTAGTATGGGCCCGTACTACTGAAAGTAGAGGATCCGTACTCGAATCAAGGAAGTCCGAGACAAGAACAAGAAGCTAGTAATAGTATCAATGATCCCTTGAGATATTTCAGTTTCCTGATGTTGCTATGATGTGTTTCAGAATGGTGGTTTTGCGTTCGAGGCCAGCAGCCGGCAGTGGAGGTGCCGGGGAGGGATCAAGATTAGGCTCGGGGGACGAGCGCATGGATGAGCAGACCAGAGAGTTTCTTTCATTAGAGATTACCCGTATCATTTTGGAGCAGACTCCTGTGATCTTCGGTTCGATCAAGGAGGGTATCCTAGAGCTGATGGATGAGAGGTTGGGCACCCTCCGTGCCGAGGTGGCGGCCATGATGGGGTCGCGCACACTTACATTCAGGGAGTTCAGGGCATGTGGACCTCTAGACTATCATGGGGCACGGGACCCCATAGCGAGTACTAGATGGTTGGCGGATGAGGCCAACGCGTTCTGCACGAGCAGGTGTCCCGAGGGGGACAAGGTTAGATTGGCATCCTGTCTCCTGAAGGACAAGGCACGAGATTGGTGGGAGGAGGTCGGACATACCATTGGAGATGATGCAGCATTGGATGCCATGACCTGGGCTGATTTCTCTACCAGGTTCAGGGCGGAGTTTGCACCGGTTATTGAGGTGCAACAGTTAGCTAGAGAGTTTCAGGACCTCACCCAGACTACAGAGACCGTGGCAGAGATCACCACTAAGTTCATGGAGAGGGCTCTTCTTGTTCCTCAGTATGCGGCCGATGAGGAGATGAAGAAGGCCCGTTATCATTAGATGTTGCGGAGCGATATCCGCCAGTTTGTGAGCCGGTCCAGCTGTAAAACGCTGGATGACATGATTGCTAGAGCTCGAGAGAGGGAGATTGATCTAGAGATGGAGAAGAAGAGGAAACCGGAGGTGGTTTCGGGTTCAGGAGGTTCGGGCAAAAAGCCCAAGGTTTCAGATCACAGATCCAGGATTCAGCCGAGCCACGGTCGATGTGGCAGGTGTGGGAAGATGCATGATGGGGTGTGCAAGGCAGGGAGTTCCGGCTGCTTCATGTGCGGTCGGACTGGGCATTTGAGCAGGGATTGTACGGCTCCTGCTTCTTTCGTTGCAGCATCAGATCTGATTTGCTTTCAGTGCAATCAGAGGGGACATAAAAAGTCCCAGTGTCCGAGTTTAGCTGCAGTGGGGAAGGTGGCTGCGCCTGCCCCTGCTACTTTGAGGATTACAGATGGCCGGCAGGGCCGAGCCGAGGCGCCAGTGGCGAAGAGTAGGGCGTTTCAGATGACAGCAGAGGAGGCGCGAGCGACTCCTGACGTGGTGACGGGTATGTATCTTCCCTTCATCTCTGTATTATTATTATTATTGTTTGATTATTGCTTATGATTATATGTTTTATATAGGGTCGTTCTCTGTGAACGACATTTCTGCTATGGTATTATTCGATTCGGGGGCTACCTGAACATTTTTATCGCTTGCGCTTAGCAAGAGATTTAGTAGAGCTCCAGGGGAGCTGGATTGCCCACTGGAGGTTGAGATAGCAGATGACAGGACCGTGACGGTCGCCAAAGTGCATAGAGGGTGTTCTCTTCAGTTGTTCGACGAGCAGTTTTCAGTGGACCTGGTTCCTATTCCCCTGCGGGGGAATAAGGTTATAGTGGGCATGGATTGGCTGAGCCCCAATGGGGCGGTGATTGATTGTGAGCAGCAGTTAGTAAGGGTTCGCACTCCCAGTGGGGGAGAGTTAGTGATTCAGGGCGAGAGGCCACAGCGCGGACGAACCTTTTGTTCCGCCGCGAGGGCGAGACGTTATTTCTAGCAGGGTTGCGCGGCTTATGTAGCTTATGTCTTGGATGCCCGGGAGAAGGGCAAGACGGCAGTTGATGATGTTCCGATAGTGCGAGACTTCCCGGACGTATTTCCCGAGGATTTACCGGGAATACCTCCTGAGAGACAAGTTGAGTTTAGGATCGACTTGATTCCTGGTGCGGCTCTGATAGCCATGGCACCGTATCGTCTAGCTCCCCCTGATATGCAGGAGTTGTCTACGCAGCTGCAGGAGCTGCTAGACAAGGGTTTCATTCGGCCGAGTAGTTTGCCTTGGGGAGCGTCGATCCTGTTTGTGAGGAAGAAGGATGGGTCGCATTGTATGTGTATAGATTACTGGGAGTTAAATAAGGTAACGGTAAAGAACCATTACCCACTTCCGAGGATAGATGATTTGTTTGATGAGCTCCAGGGAGCGTCTTGGTTCTCGAAGATCGATCTATGCTCCGGGTATCATCAGATGCAGGTTAGAGATGAGGATGTGCAGAAGACTGCTTTTAGGACCAGGTATGGTCATTATGAGTTTGTGGTGATGCCATTTGGGCTCACCAATGCTCCAGCCGCGTTCATGGATCTCATGAATCGTGTGTGCAGGCCGATGCTGGATCGGTCAGTGATAGTATTCATAGATGATATCTTGGTATATTCCAAGACGTAGGAGCAGCACGAGGAGCACCTGAGGGAGGTACTGGAAGTTTTGAGGAGGGAGAAAATTTTCGTAAAGTTCTCCAAATGTGAGTTCTGGGTGCGCGAGGTGCAGTTCCTTGGTCACCTCGTCAACCAGAAGGGTATTTTGGTGGATCCGGCCAAGATAGAGGCCGTGATGCAGTGGGAGGTCCCGAAGTCTCCATCCGAGATTCGGAGCTTCCTAGGGTTGGCAGGGTATTATCGAAGGTTCATTCAGGATTTCTCCAAGATAGCAGTGCCGCTCACCCGACTGACCAAAAATTAGGTGGTATTTCGTTGGGGGCCTGAGCAGCAGGCAGCGTTCGAGACCCTCAGGCAGAGATTGTGCGAGGCTCCGATCCTTACCTTTCCAAAGGGAGTAGAGGACTTCGTAGTCTACTGTGATGCCTCAATCATAGGTATGGGAGCAGTGTTGATGCAGCGAGGCCATGTGATAGCTTACGCCTCGAGGCAGTTGAAGCCTCACGAGGCTAACTATCCTACCCATGATTTAGAGTTGGGGGCGGTTGTATTTGATGGGTTTTGGTCCTAAGACGTCCTATCTGCTCACACAAACCCTAAAACTTGGATCTAGGTTTCTCTATTGAACATACTTTGAATCCAAGACTTTGAACCCTAATTCTAGCATATGGAAATCAGAATTCACATGTAATTAGGTTTAAGAACATACCTTGATTGTTATATAGCAATAACAATCCAATTCCTCCTTGAATTGACCTTGGAAAGCTGAGAGTCACAAGTGTCACTCCTCTAATGGCTTACAAACACCATAAGCAAGTGGAGAAGGTATAAAGGGAGAGGAGGGAGGTTAGAATTCGTCCTTAGGACCTCTTTGGAAGGGTTAGACGAATTCCTAAGCCCTAGGGGGTTTATATAGGTGTAAAGATTAAGGTTTTAGTCCTTATCCTTATCTAGTTGCTTGTCCACCAAGCAACCATAAGATAAGTCCTAGAAACCCTTATCCTAGTCGAATTCTAAGGGATTTACACCTCAAATTCGTTCACCATATATATAAGATAATCCTTACCTTATTTTGTAACTATCACATAATTACAATTTTAGCCCCTTTAGTTTAATTAATTACACTTGATCACAAAATTAATTCTTAATTAATTATTGACCAATATTAATTAAACAAATATGATTTCTCCTTTAATATATTATTCTTATAACATATTAATAAATCATAATAACCTCTCTCTCTTTATTTATTTCTCCATTCAAGTTGCTTTGGTGAAGGCAACCCAAAAGGACCTTGGACCATCGGGTCAAGTACATACCAAAATAGTTATAGACTTAGACACTAATCCAACAGTCTCCCACTTGGATAAGTCTAATAACTATTATGCATATGACTTCGGATCCCGATCTGCAATCGTAGCTTTCCAAAGCCACTGTCAACTCTGATCATATCAAATACGCGTGTCCTTAGATAAGGGATCATATATTCCTCCATTCTAGATATCGTATGAGAGATGATTTCAAATCATTCTCTTTGTACTATATCTCGATTTCCGATTTATGACGACTGACTAATTGAACAAATCAAATTAGCCCTAGCCCGGCCGAGCATTTACGTTTGTTATCACTAAACCATCGAGGGGCCCAAAGATATCGCTTTTATCCTACTTTGAATAAAAGGAACGGATAAACTTTGATACAATGCTCGCTTGCACTCACACACCGAATCACACACAACAATATGTTTTATAAGACCAAGTTACTAGTGCGTTTACATATTATCAATGTGCAACCGATTTGCAAGATACAACTCACACATCTCGGTTTCAAGAATATAAGATGTTATCGTCTCACCAATCACTCGTGATACAATTCATGGAGTGATCCAAGTGAGCGTGGGTTTAATCCAATGCTCAAATCATATTCATAAGCACTCATGAACGTTGCAGCAAACATTTGCTTATGTCTAACGCTCTTTAGACAATCCACACACCAATTCACGACAGTCTTCATTCATATCTACTTCCAACATATGAACGACTGCGGCCTGTTCGAATAATTCGATTATTCTTAATAACCTCAATTATTCTGGAAGTCAAAACATGCAAAGTGAAACACAAGAATAATACTAATCCCATATGGCCTCAAACCTTTGAGTATAAATAAAACACCTTTTATTTATCACCATATCGATTACTCATTATTTGTCGTTTCGGTTAATCAACTTCTTACTTGAATTCCAACACTTGTCCCATGCTCCTAGCATGCACACAATGTTTACCTATGGTTCTTACTTTGTGAAATAGATCACATTGAACACATTTCCAATCCTTCTCATTTCACAACTCCAAATCCGTTTTTCATAAGTCAAAGAATATCAAATTCTTGCTACTTATAGAATATGCTAGATTCTAACATTCTATGCAACTATCCTTTCGTAATGTCACTGCACCAAAGTCACAAAGACTATTGCCAATGATATTACAAAGTCCTCTATCGGAGATTGTTACAAGACAATTCCATAGACGTGATGTCTCTCACTCAAAGTACATTCTTTGAACATCCTTTTGCATAGAAGTTTCTAATCTAGTCATAGATTTCTCAATATTCAATTCCCAATATGGACACACTTCCATATGTTCCATATGTTCCATATGACAACTCATTCTTAATAGAATCTTATCTATTTGTAATGATGTCGATACGGTCCATCGAATATGGAAACATTTCCATATTTTTCAATACTATACTTCCAACTACTCACAAGCGACCAATCCTCGTCGAACTTTGGGTTGTCCTTTGATAGTTGTTTAATTGTTTTAGTCAAAACCAATTCTAGTCCCTTTTCCCTCTAAATGCGCTCGACATTTGGAAAATTTTAGAATGGTCAAACATTAAAGCATTTGCAATCAATCCTATACCCGAAGCGTATGGGACATGACGCATAATGTTTTATTTGCTATGTTCTCAAAATTCGAATTGTGAAGAGGGATGCCGTAATCATAATCGAAATTCTAAGAACACACTTTGTACCTTTGACTAAATTTTATTAACATTTCTCAACCTAAACCTTTAGTTTTGAAATGAAGCATAATATTCTCTCCCTTAATTATAGAAAAACAACTCTTCAACTATTGCGACTTTGCAAAGTATGACTCATGTTTTCTATAATTAATATTGCTAACCTTGTAATACTTTCCTTAATAGTCATACAATCATAACACTTATGCTCCCACTATCATGATGATTATTATAAAACATAACACTTATGCTCCCACTAGCTTCGACATGTATTCATAAACATCTTAACTTTCAGAAAACAATACTTATTGAATTTCTTAAGTTCATGTTTTTAATACTTAGTGCTTTGATAATCTTTTATCAAGGTTTCTTGAACTTATACACATTTGCCATCGATAGTTCATATGTGTGTCTAAACAATTAGGACTAATTGCCAAACCTCACAATTCAAATTATGGAAAGGGATACCGCAACCATAATCGAATTCGAGAATGCAATTTTACAATCACTATCTTCTTAAATCTTTCTTAGTGAAAGCATTTCCTCACAATCATTTTCATTAAGGAGGAAATCTTATGACACTTAGATTTGAGCGGTGTATGTGTTCCTATCCATGTGAATTTGTCAAAACCAAAGTTTACGACAAATTCAAACTCTTATGGATCGAACTTTCTTGATCTCGATTTCTTGCCTTTATGGTAACACAGCTGCCCACCATGTCTTCCATGTAGTTAAGCAGCTCACCCTTTCCTATCAATGTACCTTTCATTGATTAAGGTGCTTTGCCTTTTATGCGTTCAAAATGAGAACTCATAGAACTCACATGCATAATTAACTCGATTGGATTGGCACAAAATCAAAATAATGTCAACACGATAGGTTGTAAACCTCAACTCGTGTGCTAGTGATGATCGATAAGGTTTATTTGATTTGTTCTTGAAACCTTTCAAGACCATTAAGACTCCCACTGACTCCTTGACATATAAGATTATCTTGTCAATAAACATTTCTTGACAAACAAATATTCAAGAGTTAGTGTAGTATTTATCAAAACACTTCATAAATTGGTCCTAGTTGGTCTTTGTCTTATCAAAGACATCACAACTTTCCACATTTAATGAAAGTTACAAACCTTCTTAATACCTTTCACTCAATGTCACAATCTTAACTTTAAGATTTGTTATTGGAACAAAGTATGATTGACTTATTGATTTAACCATTTCTTCAATTCTTGATTCCTCTTCTTAGACATACAATTGTACTAAGACTCACTTAGAGGATCAATTGAGATATGGTTCTTAATCATTAAGACCTATCATAAAGCATAAAAGGTACTCTCCATTCATCTTAGAATGGAGTAACTTTTATCTTTCTGCCTACTTGATTCTTCTTATTCGTTCTGCTATTGATTTAAACCCTTTAATCAATTCAGAATTACACCTAATCATGTAAGTATAATCATATTTACTAAACCTTTAGTAAATTATGACGAATATCATTTTTACTCTTATGGTGGACTTGATCAACACGCAACATTGTGTGCTCGATCTCTTAGTCCTTCACTTGACACCTTGTCAACGAATTAGTCTAATTTCCATATATGAAATTTCTCATTCATCGTGCAACCAAGTTGCATGATTCCAAATTTCTGTCCAATTGAAACTTGGGCGATGAGAAAACTCTCCCTATTTGGTAAATTCTCGACTTTTCCATAAACACCATAAATAAGAATCATATCCATTTGTTGTAGAAATATGCAAATACCAATTTTCATAACGATTTCATTGCAAGGAAATAAACAAATAAATAAATAAGTCAAATGAAAATTTATTTTATTTATAAAAGTAGCGGAAAACATATGTCCTTACAATGCAAAATCCATTGAAAACTATGTATTTCAAAAGAAAAATTTCTAACAACTCTATCATAACTATCTAAGATCAAAATCTAATCTTCAAGTCCATGCGATCAAGATCCATTCCTTGTGATTAGATTCATCTTGCTCTTTCACCAAGCTTCCTTTCTTTTCACCGATCCTATAAAACATTCAAATGCAATCTTATTACATTATGTATTAAGAATTAATGAATAGGAACTTAATGGAGTTAGATAGTGGATTTTACCTGAAGCGCAGCCATACTCTTTGACTCTCCCATCTTCTGGACTCTTCAGGCTCTTTGGGCAGACTTGTATCCAACACCCTTTCTTTTGGCAGCAAACGCAGGTCGGTTCTCCTAGAACGTCCTCGGAAGTATGGTCGGTTGACTCCCCAAAAAATACGCTCCATTGCTTCGCCAAATCATTTCTGATTCAGAAGCTATGAGCATGTAAGTTAGGTCAATGAGGTTGTCGTCATGATCCATCATATAATACTTTCTTTTGAACTCATTATATGATTCTGGAAGTGACTGCAAAACCCAATTCACAGCCAACTCATTCGGGAATGACACACCCAACATTATCAACCTATCAATGTGTGATTTCATTCCTAGAATGTGGGCACACACGGGTTTACCATCTTCATGTTTCATTTCCAATAGGGCTTTAGTGATATTGAACCTTTCAATTCTTCGATCTTGTGGGTTGGGGAGAACAATAGGAGGAGGAGGAGGAAGTGAAGCATGATTTCTCGTTCCTCGATTGAATCGTGGAATACCATCTTCATGTGGAATGCTTGTTCCACGGGATTTGGGAAGACCATAGTTGTCGAACTTTGACATCTACAAAACAGGAGAAAAAACAAATTCAAGTTAGTTGATTGATTGATTCCTTAGTAAATCACCCAAATGAAATACTAAGGCTAGGACCCAATACAATATTCTACAACTTGGGAGAGGGATGCCGTAACCCAAATTGCAGAACATTTGAAGGTAAGTGAATGACGATTCACTAATTTCCACCATGAAAAACGAAAAGAAATTTAAGTTTTAAATCTATGAAAACTCCTAGATCCTTTGAGATTCATTGAACTTTCAATGGCATGTTTAAATCTCGATATGCCCCTCTAGTTTGTGACTGGGATGCCGAGGATCACAAAGCGGGTGTGAATAACCATGCAAACTTACATGGTGCCCTCACATGTTACAGTCACCAATTCGATGTGCCGGTAAACCACAGACGCTCCACCGAACTATGACAAACATTAAGTCACCCTTTGCTACCTTTGCTTAGAACCATTTAGTGTGCCGGTTAACCACACACGCTCCACTAACGTCTTTGCAAGGGCACAAAGTGTAATTTCATGGAATTGCATCAATTCACTTTTGCCTAAGTAACTAAGATTGAGAATTTTATGAAACATTTAGTTACTTTAATAATTCATTATACTTATAATGGAAGGTTTCGTCCTATCCTACCCGTTCGGCTAACGACCCTCCACTAGTCAAGAGTGCGGTGGGTAAGAGTGGATACCCATTCAATCGCCATTTTATAGGCAATTTCCTTAAACACCCCTTATAGACCAGCTTCGAGAATGAGGCCTACTAACGGTAAGACTGACTTTTACTCATACATATATATAATGTTAGACTTTTAATGTTATATATAGTATAGGGTGTATTTTATACTTTCAAAATACTAGGTGGTCTAATTTAACAATTATACTTTTAATTCAATTAAATTGTAAACCTAAACTTTTATGGATTTACTAAACCTCTTTTAATTATACACCTTAATTAATTAATAAAACCATAAGGGTGTGATGTGAACTTTTTCAAAACAATACTAGAGTTTTAGAATTTAACATTCCTAATTAAACTTTTAATAAACTTTTAAATTCCAAAACTTGAGGGCAAGTTTTGAAACATTTCAACACATTAGGGTTTAGAATTTAAATATGCATCAAAATTAAACTATTTAATCAAAATTTAAATTCCAAAACTTGAGGGCAAGTTTTGAAACCTTTTTCAAAACATTAGGGTTTCAACTATTTAAATTTCAAAACAACAAAACTTTTGGGGTTCAAATTTAAACTATAAAACCTGAAGGGCCAAATATGAAACTTTTCACAACAATAAGGATCAAATAATAATTCAAATTAACAATTAATCACATAATTATCCATATTTGATGATTTCTTGCAAAATAATTTATCAATTTACTTAAAATAATTAATCAATTATCTTATAAGGAAACAATTATCTTATTAATTGATAAATATCTTCAATTAGATTAAAAATATAGTCAAATATATCATATAATCGGATTAATATTAATCTAACATGATAATGTAATTATCCCAATGCAAAAACAACAAGAAATCCCGAGATAAGCACTATCTGACGCGCCGACTCGCCGAGTCACCCTTTGGAACTCGCCGAGTAGGGCTGACTCGCCGAGTCCAAGAGTGACTCGCCGAGTCAAGTCGAACAGTGAGGCCAAAACACGATTTTCAGTTACATCAAGCATCAATACAATAGAAACCAATCATGGCTCTGATACCACTGATGAGTTTTGGTCATAAGACATCCTATGTGCTCATACAAACCCTAAAGCTTGGATCTAGCTTTCTCTATTGAACATACTTTGAATCCAAGACTTTGAACCCTAATTCTAGCATATGGAAATCAGAATTCACATGTAATTAGGTTTAAGAACATACCTTGATTGTTATATAGCAATAACAATCCAATTCCTCCTTGAATTGACCTTGGAAAGCTGAGAGTCACAAGTGTCACTCCTCTAATGGCTTACAAACACCATAAGCAAGTGGAGAAGGTATAAAGAGAGAGGAGGGAGGTTAGAATTCGTCCTTAGGACCTCTTGGGAAGGGTTAGACGAATTCCTAAGCCCTAGGGGGTTTATATAGGTGTAAAGATTAAGGTTTTAGTCCTTATCCTTATCTAGTTGCTTGTCCACCAAGCAACCATAAGATAAGTCCTAGAAACCCTTATCCTAGTCGAATTCTAAGGGATTTACACCTCAAATTCGTCCACCATATATATAAGATAATCCTTACCTTATTTTGTAACTATCACATAATTACAATTTTAGCCCCTTTAGTTTAATTAATTACACTTGATCACAAAATTAAATCTTAATTAATTATTGACCAATATTAATTAAACAAATATGATTTCTCCTTTAATATATTATTCTTATAACATATTAATAAATCATAATAACCTCTCTCTCTTTATTTATTTCTCCATTCAAGTTGCTTTGATGAAGGCAACCCAAAAGGACCATGCACCATCGGGTCAAGTACATACCAAAATAGTTATGGACTTAGACATTAATCCAACAGTATTTGCCCTCAAGATTTGGAGACATTATCTTTATGGGGTCCGTTGTACTATCTACACAGATCACAAGAGTTTGAGGTACCTTATGGATCAGCCGAGTCTAAACATGAGGCAGATGAGATGGTTGGATGTGCTGAAGGATTATGATTGTGAGATCCTTTACCATCCGGGGAAGGCCAACGTGGTGGCTGACGCCCTAAGCCGCAAGGTGTCGGCAGCCCCTATCAGGGATTTGTGTTTGAGGATGACAGTGATTACTCCATTGTTGGAGCGGATCAAGGAGGCTCAGGTTGAGGTCCTCAAGGAGGAGAGGCAAAAGTGTGAGAGGATAGTGGGCCGAGTAGCTTCGTTTGAGTATGACAGTCGGGGATTGCTGACGCTTCATGGGAGGGTGTGGGTACCGTACTGGGGTGGAGTACGGCAGGTGTTGATGGACGAGGCTCATAAGTCTCGATTTTCTATCCACCCAGGGGCGACGAAGATGTATAGAGATCTTCGACCCGATTATTGGTGGCCCTTCATTAAGCGGGATGTTGCTTGGTATGTTGAGAGATGCCTGACCTGCAGGAAGGTCAAGGCGGAGCACCAGAGGCCTCACGGCAAGATGCAGCCGTTAGGCATTCCCGTGTGGAAATGGGAGGACATCACCATGGATTTTGTCACCAAACTTCCCAGGACCGCACGAGGAGTAGATTCGATATGGGTAGTAGTGGATCGGTTGACGAAGAGTGCTCATTTTATCCCGATCCAGGAGAGTATATCGGCAGAAAAGTTAGCCGATATCTATGTGCGTGAGATCGTGGCACGTCATGGAGTGCTGGTATCGGTGGTGTCATACCGAGATGTCCGTTTTACCTCCAGATTCTGGAAGCGGTTTCACGACGAGATGGGTACTCGTCTTCATTTCAGCACCGCTTTCCACCCTTAGACGGACGGGCAGAGTGAGAGGACGATTCAGACTCTTGAGGACATGCTCCGGGCATGTGTTTTAGACTTCGGTGGCAGTTGGGATACGTATCTTCCGTTAGCGGAATTTTCGTATAACAACAGTTATCATGCGAGCATTGATCGACCTCCCTTTGAGATGCTTTATGGGAGGAAGTGTAGGAACCCGATTTGTTGGGGTGAGGTTGGTCAGCGAGTCGTCGGGAGCATGGAGGTGGTGCTCAAGACGACCGAGTTGATTCAGCAGGTCCGTAGTAGACTGCAGACTACGCAGAGTCGGCAGAAGAGCTATGCCGACAGGAGGCGTTCAGACTTGGAGTTCCGGGTGGGCGATATGGTCCTTCTGAAGGTCTCACCCTGGAAGGGTGTCATCAGGTTTCGGAAGAGGGGAAAGTTGGGTCTTCCGGTAGAGCTTAGCCAGATCCACAACACTTTCCATGTGTCTCAGTTGAGGAAGTGTTTGGTGGATGAGTCAGCAGTTGTTCCCATAGAGGATATTCAGGTTGATAGCAGCCTGAATTATATTGAGAGGCCAGTCACGATTCTGGACCGGAAGACAAAGACCTTGAGGAACAAGGAAATTCAGTTAGTGAAGGTGCAGTGGCAGCACCGGAAGGGGTCTGAGTGGACGTGGGAGGCTGAGGAGGAAATGAGAGAGCACTACCCGGAGTTATTTGCAGATTCAGCCGTAGTAGACTTCGAGGACGAAGTCTAAGACAAGTGGGGGAGAATTGTAACACCCCATTCATGGTACGTTGCTTCCATGGAATTTATTTTGAGGTTTTTGTGAGGGACTCGACGAGTCTGTGGCCCAACTCATCGAGTAGGGACGGGATTTCAAGCACGTGTTAGTCGACGACTCGGCGAGTCCATATTCGGGACTCGGCGAGTCTGCCAGATAGAAACCCTAAATCCCCGGGGTTGCACCCTATTTAAACAACATTATGAGCCCCCAAACTCGTCCCCTGCACCCTCAGAGCATCATTTAGCAAACCCTAATCGTTTCCGTGGTTATTTGTGCATTTCTTGTGTGGATCTTGAAGTTTTGAAGAGAAGAAGGAGGCTAGGTTCAAAGGAGAAGAAGAAGATCCAAGGTATTGCTTCCATTTCAGAGTTCATTGAGGTATTTCTCGGAATCCTCCTGTTTTATGCTTAAAACCTCCATTAGATCATTTCTAGGGCTAGTTTGATGTATTTTCAAACCTTATAGTTGTATAGATGCCTTAATAGGTCGAGATATCCCTAGATCTGTTCATTTAGGAGTTGTAGAGCCCGAATCTATTGCCTTTTTTAAGTTGCTTTGCATAAGAACCCTAGATCTAGCCTTTGTCATGTTTTTTTGATCCTTATAATCTTCATTGATGCTTTTGGACACGTAAAGATAGAATCTTTACGTGTTAATCGGACTAAGGAAGCTCAGATCTATAAAGTGTATGCGGTGGTTTTGATCAGAATCGAGTTTTTAGGATCTGCATGCATGTGACTCGGCGAGTCGTTCTTCGGACTTGGCAAGTCCGGTCGCGAGTCCCCGATCTTTACCCTTTGAGTGATTCTGAGTGGAGGCCAGTGAGCTGTAGGATGGACTCAGTGAGTCGAAGGGTAGACTCAGTTATGGTGGGACTCGACGAGTTGTTCATACAACTCGGCGAGTCCAAGACAATCTTCTTAGATCGAAGAACAACTCGTCCAGTTGTTCATATGACTTGGCGAGTCGAATACAGATTGTCTGAGTTCTTGAATCGAGAGGGTACTCGTCGAGACGATGCCATGCTCGACGAGTAGCCACGAGTAGGGTTGAGAAGTGAGACTAAGGACTCGACGAGTTGGCGGCCCAACTCAGCGAGTCAGGTCAACTGTAGGTTGACTTTGACCGGGAGAGTTGACTTTGACCAGGGGTAAAAGTGTCATTTCACCCTATGCAGTGATTAGCATCTGATTGAGTGTGTTATGGAATTGTAGCCGGGGATATACCGGAGCAGCAACAGTTAGTTTCCAGAGCCACACACAGAGCAGCCAGTTCACGAGGTGAGTTTCGTTCCAGTAGGAACGGGTCTAAGGCCACAATGCCGACCCGTTCAGTTAGCCGTAGCTTCTGGGCTTCGGTCCAATGCAGTAGTTAGTATGTTTGACGCCTACGTGGCTCAGATAGGTTTTATGTGCTTATGCTAATTGATATGTTATGCTATGCTCAGTCAGTCAGCTTCGGACTTCAGTTTGATGTAGGGGACAAGGTCCCAGCCAGTCAGCTTCGGACTTCGGTCCGATGTAGGGGACAAGGCCCCATTCAGTCAGCTTCGGACTTCGGTCCGATGTAGGGGACAAGGTCCCAGTCAGTCAGCTTCAGACTTCGATCCGATGTAGGGGACAAGGTCCCAGTCAGTCAGCTTCGGACTTCGGTCCAATGTAGGGGACAAGGTCCCAGTCAGTTAGCTTCGGACTTCGGTTTGATGGAGGGGGCAAGGCCCCAGTATGTGCTTTATATGTTATTGCATGGTATGTGGTAGTTTGGGGGAGCTCACTAAGCTTCGTGCTTACAGTTTCAGTTTTGGTTTCAGGTACTTCCGTAAGCAAAGGGAAGAGCTCGGGATGATGGCATCGCACACACCACAACTTTAGTTTTGTCCTGGGAGTTGATTTAGTTTTTGATATGTTTAGATACAGTTGTGATACATCTTTCTCACAATATTTTATTATGGATTTTGAACACGCAGCATATGGTTTTTATTATGTGATACTCAGTTTCATGGTTTTGATATAATAAAAAATGAAAATTTTGGGTAGTATTTTTGGGTCGTTTCATATTATCTAAGAAAAGATCGACTTGATGTCGATCTATAAAACGGTTTGAAGGCATGGGTTTGATAAAACAATTTAGTATAAAGAAACATTTGTTTGAAACACAATTGTAAATAAGTTTGAAATAAAACATACAGAGTAAAATGTACAGTGTAATAAGGAGTTTTAAAACATATAAAATGTTTATGAAAATCATTTGAAGGAAACTGTTTGGTAAAACGGCTAATGAGTAGTAAATCATTTAAATGTTGCTTATTAATCACATGTGATTGATATAATAAGTACCATGATTCTACTTGTATCCCCCCATAATACATTTAACAATAGTTAAAACATTGATTAAGAGGTATGAACTCACCTGTTATGGGTGATACGGATGAACTGAAGAGGTAGGACCGCTAGGTGTCAAGTGAAGTCTTGAACACACTCTATGATCCTAGTTAATGTATAATTTCACATATATGTAACAAATTATTCTATAAACAACTAATAAACAAGTCAAGACACCCTAGGACATGCTAAACACCTTTATCAAGTGTTATTAGCATCTAGGATTGCATCAAAGTGTTTGTAGGGGAAGCTATTCTGTGTAGGGCTCAAGGAAAACTCCATAAGGGAGTTCACGACCCTAATGACACTACCAAATTAGTTTATAGTCGTAAACTCATGATTTTACGGCCATGAACTCATACCTATGTGTCCATTTGATGTTTGATGCTCTATAAGGCCCTAATAAGCATTTCTACTTAATGGCTTGGTCTACGGAAGAGTTTAGGGAATAATATAACTCCTTTTAGGAGTTTACGGCCCTGGGCCATATCCCATGGAGATTACGGCCGTAATCTCCCTTTGGAGGATGTTTATGGTGTTTTCAAGTGCCTAAATTAACTAGGAACTAAACTAGGCTTTTGTACTAGGCTTTGGAAGAGTTTATGGCACCATTTGGCACCATTTTATGGAGTTCATGGCCCTAGAACCTCTTGGGCCATGAACACCTTACTCTTGGTATTCTAAGTGTGTTAGCTAGTCCTAAACACATGTAGGTACATGTCCAATTTAGTCTCTTGGCTTAAGGTGGTTTTTAAGGCATTTTGGCACATAAAAATGGAGTTCACGACCCAAGAACTTCCTTGGCCGTGAACTCACTTCTATCCATGATTCCTAACTGTTTTGTGGTCTAAAACATGTAATGGTAGTCCCTATGTTGAGTTCTAAGGCTTTGAGGGACATTGGGAAACTTTTGGCCCTTAAAATGGAGTTTACTCCCCAAGTGTTCTTGGACGGTAAACTCCCGAATCTTGGGGTTTTGACATGATTTTGATGTTTCTAAACACAATCTAAGCTATGTAATACAACTAGATAGAAGTACTCACGATTTGGGATAAAAACCCGAAGATCCGTGAGAGAGAATTCGGCTTTTCTCTAGTTGGAAATGTAACTAATGAACTATTTTGGTTCAGATTTCTATATATAGTCCTGAGATTTTTGGCAGAAAATATTTTTATATATAGTCTTGGGAACATACGATGCAATCCGTCGATCTCTGGAAGAATAAGACTGGAGTTCTCCAGGGTGAGAAGCCTAGTCTTCTAATTCTATTTATGTGTAGTTCGCTAAGTTGTCTGGGCTATTCTTGTATCTCCATAGATGTTTAGACTGTAGGGCGATCAGTTTACAGGAGTTGTACTGGGTTCTAAGTTTGTTCACATGACAATGCGATTACTCGTAGGCTTAGGGAGTTCTCCGTCCTGAAGTTCATATTAGATATCATACATGTTTTCACAATCATAATCTCGTGTATACGAGTCGTATATAATTAAGATTGAAAAGGTAGTCGAATAACTGATTCTTCTTTAAGCTCACATCCTTTCGAGGAAATAGAAGTTAAAGCGGAATCATCAATTCTAAACTTGTAGAACCTTGATTATATATCACTCTTATGTATACATTCCTCAGTGATAGATCAACCGCATGAATCCTTGGATTAAACTTGACGTACTACACGAGTGGTACTTCGGGGATTTCTTTGGAAAGAAAATAACTAAGAGGTACTCCTGGCATGCGTACTTCGGTGTTCTGATATGTCGGCTTCGCTAAAAAGATGTTTACTGATAATGAGACGTACATATGAAACTGTTTTCGTGAAGATCAAATTGAATCAAGTCGTATAATAATGTCGGAATCATACTGAAACTTAAAGACATTAGATTTGAACATAAGACGTTTTACAGACATAACACAACCGTGCAACCATCAACAGAGTTACAATACTTTAGACTTACAACAAGACCATTGTTGCGAATTAGGTATACTACAAAAGACAAGTATACGCAGCACGACCATCCTTATACTGACAGGATCTCGCAAAAAGGTAAAACTCTAGTTGCACTAGTTATGGATAGTTTATAAGTCTGTTACAACAATACGCCTAAGTTACATTAACGCGGTTCCGGAGCAGGTTCTCCTACAGCCATGATCCTGAGAATCTTCCCATCTGCGCCAGAGTTCTTTGCTATAGGGCAATCCTTCTTGAAGTGCCCTATCTCACAGCATTGGTGGCATGACTGGATAGTACTAGCTTTTGGTGGCGGGAGTGCGGTGCTTAGCCAGTGTTATGTGGACACGAGTGCCTTCCTCATTACTCTACCTTGGAAATTGCTTCCTAAAGCATTCGGTTTTATCACTACTCTCATGTGCAGGGTTGGTCCCGATGAAAAGGACTTGAGTGATGGGTCGTGCCGGTGCTCCACAACTACGAGCATGGTGCCCTAATTTTAGGCAATTGCAACATTGCATCTCATGGCAAGCCCCATGATGATGGAAACTACACTTATCACACTTCAGGAGTTTTCCCTCGTATGGCCTGCTCGGTACGAGGATTGCAGGGGTTTCCACTCGTTGTTGTTGCATGGAATTTTTTTTTTTTGGGATTTCTTGCATTCTTTCTGGGCTTGACGCCTTCGTTTCTTGTTTTTTGTCTTTTGGCTTTGCGAGCCTGTGACTGTTACTGTTTGGCGACTTCCTGGATGGATACCACGATTGGAAACTTCAATCCCATCATCAGCATTGATTGTGCTGATAGCGCTACGGTGCGCAAGGACAACGGTTATGGCAACCATCACGGCAGCTGTAACTACGTTTTGGAAGGAAGCGACGTCCATAGGAAAGGTAGAGGTTTCGTTGTTCGACTGATTGCTTCCGGATGACGACATGATTCTGTAACATGAAGATAAGGATTTTGTGAGCAATTCTAGTTGACCCTAGGTGTACTGAGATTGCTCAAGAAAAGGGTAAGAGTATGTTCTCGAAAGTTTGACCTACATCCCTATGATGCAGTCCTAGCACAGAATGGAAGTATGATCGCGAAGGCTTGACCTACATCCCTATGATGCATTCCTAGTACGGAATGGAATTGAGTTTGTAGAATGGTCTCAAGACGTTTTTTGTTCAAGCCGAGGTATCGTGGGTTGGTGAATAACATGATCCAACCACTAAAAGAGACTTGGAAATGTCTCCGGAGCTAAATTACTATAGTCCAATGACTGGACTAAAGCAGGTTTCAGATAGACTCCAATGAAAGTATGATGACAGTACTTGAATAAAGGAAATGACACAGACGTTAGCCGACTGTCAATATCTTTTATATTCATGACGTAAAATTCAGGAAAAAGACCTTTTAAAGGTCTTACATCATAACCAGAGAAGATAGTTCTTGACAGCATAAAGACCTAATGAAAAGTACTTACAATACAAGATAATTTCATAGAAAATGCCACATCGGGCATAGACAGGAAAACGATTCCTTCTAACAAGGACAATAAAATAAAACATCTACTACTGGCGACGGTCATCTCTCTGGTAAACACTCAGTTCCGCCATATGACGTTCCTGATAGGTTTTAGGTAAAACAAATAAACTAGAAAACAATTCCTAAGTTCACATGCAACCTACTTTGGATCTATGTTTTATCTATTGAACATACAACTTTGAATTTCAAAACAAGAACCCTAGAGGAGAGAGGCTATAATCGAAATTTACAACCTAGGGTTTAGTAATTACATACCTTTCAATTGTTATAGTAAACAATTGATAATTCCCTTGATCTTGATCTTGATCTTCTTGGAAGCTTAGCACCACAGGTGTAATGCCTCTAATGGAATCACACCCAAACTAGCAAGAAGGAAAGTAGAGGAGAGAGAGGAGAGGGAGTATGCAAAATTTTGGCCCTTAGGGTTTCTTCAAAAGAAAAGAGTGACCAAAACATGAACCAGGAGGCTCCTTATATAGCTGAGGGATCTAGGGTTTAGGGGAAACCCTAGTTATCCTTTGCTTAGGGCCTAAGCAAACCCAAGGGCCTTATCCAAGCCCCTATGGACGAAATTATTAGGGTTTCCCCTAAATATTTCGTCCACCCTTATCCAAGGGGGTTCTAGAGCCTTCCACTCAACTATTAGATAATTGCAAACTAGTCCCTACACCTTATAATCAATTCTTTTAACCCCTAAATTAATTCTAATTAATTTCTGGCTAACATTTAATTAAACAAAATGATTTCTTATTAATATATTAATCTTTTAACATATTAATAAATTCATTTATATTAATTTATTAATCTTATAATAAATTAATATCTCTTCTTTCATAATTTCCTTGTCTGGTTGCTAGGTTTGAGGGCAACCCAAAAGGATTGTGCTGCTATCAATTCAAGTACATACCAATTAAAGTTATGGGCTTAGACACCTAATCCAACAGTTCCATGTCAAGTAGGTGTCTTTCGTACACCCTCTGGCGTACTCGGAGCTCTATGACTTCGGCTCGTGATTCAGCTAGTGCTTGCAGCAGGGTTTCATGGTTTCTCTCTGATCTCTCGCGAGCATCTTCCAGACGAATGGTGCGGAGGGTATGCACTCTCGCGTCGGCGACAACTTCGATAATTTGATGTAGGGCTGTCCTGCCTTGAATCTCATTTCGGGCCACTCTGCGGACCAAGATTGGCAAGATTCTATCTGTTGAGCCCCCATTGCTTAGGTTATAAAAGGTTCGATCACCATTAAATGGCATGGGCTGATCTTGTTCTTGGCTCCATGTTTCCATGCATTCCACCCACTCAGGCGTCGGGCCATGAAAAGCCGGACGAGGGTTAGGAATTGGAACGGGAGCTGCTTGGGGTAGGTTCTCAACCTCGGGTTCAGAATTAGCATCGTCCAAAAGGTCTTCATCATGGTGATCATTCAAAGGGATAGGATGATCATTCTCTGCTTCTTCTCCAAACCAACCAGAAATGACCACATTAGGGAGGGACTGGTTGTTGTGGAGATGGAGTCCAGCCATGTTATCTACGCGAGAATTGGGGTAAGAAAATAATTATTAGACAAACTATCTAGATAATTATTTAGAAAATCTTCATCAGTTACAACGCTATTTGTGAAGTGCATACCAGTTATATGTAATCGAAATAGGATAGGCCTTCAAATAAGTGACCTTAAATCCAAATTCACATAGAATCGGGGTAAAGTAAAATTTCACAGATTCTAAGTCTATAACATCCTAATTACATATATTCTAACACCCCGAGATTTAAGTATATTCCTTTCATCCTTGTTCTTTATTGTTTAGGCAGGTTTAGTCCTTGAGTAGAGGGTTTGTAGCAAGTGAGTACGCCGGGCATACCAGAGGGGTACGTTGCGCGTACTCACGCGGTTAATTTGACACGGAGTCGCCAAGGTATGCTGGGCGTACCTAGAGTTATGCCGAGCGTACCCGGCCCAGGTGCAAAAACCCTAATCCTCCTTGTGCACTATTTAAAGGGTGTTATGGCTCATTCCTTAGCCTCCATATCAGTGAGTGAAACCCTAGAAGAGAGCCCCATCGTTCTTAGTGTGTGAGAGTGTTGATTTGAGCTTGTTGGTGCTTTAGTGGCTAAGTGAAGAAGGAGGAAGGGAGTTCTTGAAGGCTAAAGCTTGAGGTGCCATTTTGGATCTGAGATCTACAGAGGAAAAGGCTACACTTGGAGGTATAAAGTTCAAAACTTTCCTCTTCTTTTGGTTGTTGTTGTATGAGTCCTTTTTAGGGCTAAAAACCCCAAAGGTGGAGAATTTATGAGTGTAAATTGCTCCATGGTCCGAGATCTGTACCTTTTCAGTGTTACTAGTGATTTAGAGCCATAAAGTTTCCATCTTGGATGTTACTTTGGAGTCATGCATGTGTCTTAAGCCTTCTAGAGTTGAAGGTTGGATCATTTTGGGAGTTAGTGACTTGTTCAACCATGCAAAGGCTTAAGGTCATCAACTTTATGGATTAAGGGGCTTAGAAGGGGCCAGATCTAAAATATGGACGTAGGTCTTAACTATTTAAGACCTCAAGAGAAAAAGGGCTGAAGTAGGGGAGTACACTGGGCGTAATCCCTAGTACGCGCCGCGTACTGGGTGGTGCTCCCCGATTCTGTGGTGCAGCTGGGTACACTCAGCGTACACATCTGGTACGCGCAGCGTAACCCGGAGAGTTGACTTTTGGTTGACTTTTAGGGTATGGTATATTGTGGGGCCTTTGAGCTATGAGAGGGGTAAAATGGTCTTTTACCCTTCTGAGAGTGTCATAAGAGAGCATAGTCTAGCCTTTAAGAGTTATATTAAATAGAGTGTTATTTTCATATGATTAAGCGGAGGCTAGGCCAGCGTTTACCGAGTCAGAGATTTACCGATTTACCCGAGGTGAGTCTTCTCACTATACTTTACCTAGTGTGGTAATAGAGTTAAGAGACAGAGTATTATAGAGTTATATGCTAGTGTGATTGCATGTTATTATGTGTTGTGATTTATTGTGACATGTGATATGCATGATTCAGACTTACTGAGTTGGGACTTTCGGGTCCCTAGAGTTAGGGCCAGAGGGCCCACAGAGAGTGGGGATGGAGGGCCCCACTGAGACACATTGACTAGAGGGTCAACAGAGTTACAGCCTCGAGTGGCTATTATGTGATTAGTGTCGTATTTTGGGGAACTCACTAAGCTTATGCTTATAGTGTTTAGTGTTATGTGTTCCAGGTACCAGTGATGACCCCGGGAAGGTGTCGGCTTGATTCGTACACACATATGGGATTGGATGTATTTTGATCTTGGGAGACATTTGTGAATTAAAAACATGATGTTATGAAATTTTATGAATGAATGGTTTTATTTAAAATGTGTTTTCAAATGTGAAAAATTGTTTTAATTTTTACAGTGTTACATGTTGGTATCAGAGCCTAGGTTTGAGGGATTCGGGTGCACCTTCGGGCGTATCTGAACTCAAACCGAGGATTTGAGAAAATTTTGATAATAAAACGAGTTTTCAAAAGAAGAACTTGCGAGACAAACAGAGCAAAGTCGTGTGTACGAACAGCCAACGCCCGAACGGTGATTTCCCAAAATACCATTTTTATAAGTGTTATGAGATATGATGTGATTTGTTATATGATGAGCTATGATATGCATGCTAGAGTAGACTAGGTATTCTTATTAGGACTAGAGTGGCCTAATATGTGATGCCTGAGTCTAGGAGTCTTGCTGCTATGAATATTTTAGAATGGTTAGGTAGCAGCAAGGAGATTGTGAGAGATCTGTTTGCGAGTATCATATAATTAGAGAAAGTAGAGTGCTTGGGACTTGGGACTCTGGGAGGAGGACCTGGGGTGGATGCTGATGCGGTGTGGACGGTAGTATTGGGCCTGTACTACCGGGCCTATACTACCGGGTCAGTGCTTAGTCCAAGTAAGAATCCTTGGAGTACCAAGGAACAAGTAGGATGGAGTACTCGAGTGTGAGTATACTCGAAGGAGTCCCTGATATTATTCTTATATTGTATTTCAGAGAGAGAGATCATGGTTGGGACTCGCCACACACCAGGGACCAGTGATACGAGGGATGAGGAGATCCGTAGGATCATCCAGGAGGAGGTGGCTGTGGCCATCAGGGCAGAGATACCATAGATGTTCGGGTCTATCAAGACCATGCTGATAGAGACATTTGATGAGAAGTGCGCTGCTCTTTCTGAGGCTGTTGTTGCTGCAGCCACTGGAGCTATAGCTGCGACGAGGCCGCAGGGCGGTGATGCGTTGCTGTTCCGAGAGTTCAGCAACACGAAACCACCAGAGTTTGACGGGACCCATGACCCGATTGCGGCGATGAGATGGATTTCATACATAGAGGGGTGTTTCTTTACTTGCTCGTCTCCTAAGCATTTGAGAGTCCGGTTCGCGCTGAACCAGCTTCACTTGGGAGCGAAGGACTGGTGGAAGTTTGTGACGGTGCACTATACGCCTGCTGAGCTTGCAGCAGTGACCTGGGAGAGGTTCACTACTATGTTCCGAGATGAGTACGTTCCCCAGGTGGAGAGGGAGCGTTTGGCCCAGGAGTTTCTGACCCTCAAGCAGGGTACCGAGTCTGTTATGGTGATTACGAGGATGTTTCATGAGCGGGCGATGTTTTGCCCAGAGCACGTGTCCTCCGAGCAGGCACATATGAGTCGATATTTGAGCATTCTGAGGAGGGACATACGTGAGTTCGTGGCGAACTCAACATACCGAACATTTGCCGAGCTTCAGGCAAATGCCCGGAAGAGGGAGATAGAGCTGGAGACTCAGGCTAGGGAGGAAGCTGAGTCTCAGGGGAGGGATTGGCGACCGGTGCAGTCTCAGCCGATAGCCAAGCGGGCCAAGCCCGCTGATTCGAGATCAGGGAGCCAGAGGGGTCGCACTTGTGGCAAGTGCGGCAAGAGCCACGATGGAGTGTGCAGAGCAGGGTCTTGCTACAAATGTGGCAAGGAGGGGCATATGGCCAAGACTGCCCCAAGGGGTTTGCAGTATGTTTTCACTGTAACCAGATCGGACACCGGAAGGCAGAGTGTCCGCAGTTGTGGGGATCAGCACATGGAGCATCTCAGGGATCTACCCTTGCCGCCATCAGAGCTACCGGGAGTCGGCCAGTGAAGGCCGAGGCGCCGAGGGCACGAGGGAGAGCCTTTTAGTTGAAGGCGGAAAAGGTCCGCGCAGCGCCCGATGTCGTGGCTGGTATGTATTCTTTGGTGTATTTATTTTGATGTTGAGATATTGAGCTTATATTATGTTATGCGTAGGTACTTTTCTTGTGAATTATGTACCTGCCTTGGTGTTATTTGACTCGGGTGCGAGTTGGTATTTTGTATCTTTGGCTTTTTGTCAACATATCCGTGTTAGTCGTGAGGCGTTGAGTCGGCCTCTAAGAGTTTCCATAGCTGACGAGAGGGTGATATATGCCACGGAGGTGATCCGTGGGTGCGTATTCGAGATTTTCGATGTCGAGTTTCCGATTGATTTGATTCCTATTGCGATGGGTGATGTCTGTGTCATTGTGGGCATGGACTGGTTAAGCAGATTCGGTGCGGTTATCGACTGCGAGCGACAGCTGGTGACCATATGAGACCCTAGTGGGGGAGTTCTTACGGTGTACGACGAGGGTACACGTTCTGGGTCAGTGTTTTGTTCAGCCGCTAGAGTGAGGCAGTGTATACAACAGGGCTGTAAGGGCTTTGTGGCGTATGTGATGGATACACGGGTTGATTCAGAGAGATCGAGGTCAGTTGAGGAGGTTCCGATAGTGCGTAAGTTCCGGGACGGATTTCCAGAGGAGTTGCCGGGTGTGCCTCCCGTGAGGCAAGTGGAGTTCGGTATCGATTTGGTTCTGGGGGCCGCGCCTATTGCCAAGGTGCCCTATCGCCTTGCACCTCCAGAGATGCAACAGTTATCCTCGCAGCTTCAGAAGCTGTTAGGAAAGGGGTTTATTCGGCCGAGCAGCTCGCTGTGGGGAGCGCTTATCCTTTTTGTTAAGAAGAAGGATGGTTCACATCGGATGTGCATTGATTACCGGGAGTTGAACAAGCTGACGGTCAAGAACCGTTACCCGTTGTTGAGGATCGATGATTTGTTCGATCAGTTGCAGGGAGCATCTTGGTTCTCCAGGATCGATTTGAGGTCGGGGTATCATCAGGTAAGGGTGCGAGATGAGGATATCCAGAAGACAACGTTCAGGACTCGTTATGGGCATTATGAGTTTCTGGTGATGCGTTTCGGACTCACCAATGCCCTGACAGTGTTCATGGATCTCATGAACAGAGTGTGCAGGCCGATGTTGGATCGGTTGGTGATCGTGTTCATCGACGATATTTTGGTGTATTCGAGATCTAGAGAGCAGCATGAGGAGCATTTGAGGGAGATCCTCGGAGTTCTGAGATCGGAGAGGCTTTACGCCAAATTCTCCAAGTGTGATTTCTGGTTGCGAGAGGTCCAGTTCCTAGGGCACCTCGTTAACCAGAAGGGGATTTGGTCGACTCGTCCAAAGTGGAGGCAGTGATGAGTTGGGAGGTGCCGAGGTCACCGTCCGAGATCAGGAGTTTCTTGGGGTTGGCAGGCTATTATCGGAGATTTATCAGGGATTTCTCCAAGATCGCCGTGCCATTCACCAGGTTAACCCGGAAGGGTGTCGCTTTTTCATGGGGACCAGAGCAGCAGACCTCCTTTGAGACGCTTCGCCAGAGGCTATGTGAAGCCCCAGTGTTAGCCCTCCCAAAGGGGATGGAGGACTTTGTGGTGTATTGTGATTCGTCGATCTTGGGGTTGGGAGCGGTGCTGATGCAGCGAGGGCATGTGATAGCTTACGCATCGAGGCAACTGAAGCCTCATGAGACGAGGTATCCCACCCACGATCTAGAGTTGGGGGCAGTGGTGTTCGCCCTCAAGATTTGGCGTCACTATCTATACGGGGTTCAGTGTATGATATACACGGACCACAAGAGCCTGAAGTATTTGATGGATCGGCCCAACCTAAACATGCGACATAGGAGGTGGTTGGACGTGGTCAAGGATTATGATTGTGAGATCCTGTACCACCTGGGCAAGGCTAATGTTGTAGCCGATGCACTGAGCCGCAGGGCGGAGAGCACCTCGTTGCGAGATATATGTTTGAGATTGACTGTGATAGTTCCGGTGTTGGACACCATTCGTGGGGCACAGGCTGAGGCTGTGCAACCTGAGATGCAGAAGAAAGAGAGAGTTGTTGGGTTGGTATCGGAGTTCGTTACCGATGGCCAGGGGATTATGACATTTCAGGGGCGTATATGGGTTCTGTTTGTGGGAGGGATACGTACCATTCTGATGGAAGAGGCTCATCGGTCGAAGTTCTCGATCCATCATGGGGCCACTAAGATGTATTTAGACCTGAAGAGGGAGTATTGGTGGCCCTGTATGAAGAGGGATGTCGCATGGTTTGCTGAGAGGTGCTTAACCTGCCGTAGGGTTAAGGCTGAGCACCAGAGACCGCATGGTAAGTTGAAACCGTTGGAGGTTCCCGAATGGAAGTGGGAACAGATTACCATGGATTTTATCACCAAATTGCCAAGGACTGCTAGGGGAGTCGATGTACGTGAGGGAAGTGGTATCACGGCATGGAGTGTCGATCTCGATTGCCTCAGACCGAGATGTGCATTTCACTTCCAGATTCTGGAAGAAGTTTCACGAGGAGTTGGGTACTAGGCTGCATTTTAGTACCGCATATCAACCCGAGACTGACGGACAGAGTGAGCGGACGATTCAGACGCTCGAGGATATGCCCCGGGCATATGTGTTGGATTTCGGGGGGATTTGGGACACGTATTTTCCCTTGGAAGAGTTTTCCTACAACAACAGCCATCATTCAAGCACTGGTATGCCACCCTTTGAGATGTTGTATGGGAGGAGGTGTCAAACCCCCATTTGCTGGGGAGAGGTCGGGCAGTGTGTTATGGGTAGTATGGAGATTGTGCTACAGACGACTGAGCAGATACAACAGGTCAGGCAGAGGTTATTGACCGCTCAGAGTCGTCAGAAGACTTATGCGGACAGGCGCCGGTCCGAGCTCGAGTTCCAGGTCAGCGACTTTGTACTCCTGAAGGTCTCTCCTTGGAAAGGAGTGATCCGATTCAGGAAGAGGGGCAAGTTGGGGCCCCGTTATATCGGTCCTTTTCGAGTGATTGCAAGGGTAGGGAGGGTAGCCTATCGGTTGGAGCTACCTACAGAGCTAGGTCAGATCCATGACACTTTCCACGTGTCGCAATTGCGGAAGTGTATAGCCGATGAGTCGGAAGTGGTACCATTGGAGGATATTCAGGTGGATGCGAGCCTGAATTATGCTGAGAGACCGGTGGCAGTCAGAGATCGGACGATCAAGGTTTTGGGGAACAAGGAGGTACCTTTGGTTTTGGTTCAGTGGCAACATCGGAAGGGGTCCGAGATGACTTCGGAGCCAGAGTCGGAGATGCGAGGGCAACATCCTGATTTGTTCGAAGAATGAGACTTCGAGGGCGAACTCTAGTTCTAGTGGGGAAGAATTGTAACACCCCGAGATTCAGGTATATTCCTTTCATCCTTGTTCTTTATTGTTTGGGCAGGTTTAGTCCTTAAGTAGAGGGTTTGTAGCAAGTGAGTACGCTGGGCGTACCAGAGGGTACGTTGCGCGTACTCACACGCTTAATTTGGACGCGGAGTCGCCAAGGTACGCGAGGCGTACCTAGAGTTACGCCGGGCGTACCTGGCCCAGGTGCAATGTGTACTATTTAAGGGTGTTATGGCTCATTCCTTAGCCTCCATATCAGTAAGTGAAACCCTAGAAGAGACCCCCATCGTTCTTAGTGTGTGAGAGTGTTGACTTGAGCTTGTTGATGCTTTAGTGGCTTAGTGAAGAAGGAGGAAGGGAGTTCTTGAAGGCTAAAGCTTGAGGTGCCATTTTGGATCTGAGATCTACATAGGAAAAGGCTACACTTGGAGGTATAAAGTTCAAAACTTTCCTCTTCTTTTGGTTGTTCTTGTATGGGTCCTTTTTAGGGCTAAAAACCCCAAAGGTGGAGACTTTATGAGTGTAAAGTGCTCCATGGTCCGAGATTTGTCCCTTTTCAGTGTTACTAGTGATTTAGAGCCATAAAGTTCCCATCTTGGATGTTACTTTGGAGTCATGCATGTGTCTTAAGCTGTCTAGAGTTGAAGGTTAGATCATTTTGGGAGTTAGTGACTTGATCACCCATGCAAAGGCTTAAAGTCATCAACTTTATGGATTAAGGGGCTTAGAAGGGGTCAGATCTAAAACATAGACGTATGTCTTAACTGTTTAAGACCTCAAGAGAAAAAGGGCTGAAGCAAGGGAGTACGCCGGGCATAATCCCTAGTACGCGCCGCATACTGGGTGGCGCTCCCCGATTCTGTGGTGCAGCCGGGTACGCTCAACGTACACATTTGGTACGTGCAGCGTAACTCGAAGAGTTGACTTTTGGTTGACTTTTAGGGTATGGTCTATTATGGGGCCTTTGAGCTATGAGAGGGGTAAAATGGTCTTTTACCCTTCTGAGAGTGTCATAAGAGAGCATAGTCTAGCCTTTGAGAGTTATATTAAATAGAGTGTTATTTTCATATGATTAGGTGGAGGCTAGGCCAGCGTTTACCGAGTCAGAGATTTACTGAGATACCCGAGGTGAGTCTTCTCACTATACATTACCTAGTGTGGTAATATAGTTAAGAGACAGAGTATTATAGAGTTATATGCTAGTGTGATTGCATGTTATTATGTGTTGTGATTTATTGTGACATGTGATATGCATGATTCAGAGTTACAGAGTTGGGACTTTTGGGTCCCTAGAGTTAGGGCCAGAGGGCCCACAGAGAGTGGGGCTGGAGAGCCCCACTGAGACACATTGACCAGAGGGTCAATAGAGTTACAGCCTCGAGTGGCTATTATGTGATTATTGTGGTATTTTGGGGAGCTCACTAAGCTTATGCTTGCAGTGTTCAGTGTTATGTGTTTCAGGTACCAGTGATGACTACGGGAAGGCGCCGGCTTGATTCGTGCACACATATGGGATTGGATGTATTTTGATCTTGGGAGACATTTGTGAATTAAAAACATGATGTTATGACATTTTATGAATGAATGGTTTTATTTAAAATGTGTTTTCAAATGTGAAAAATTGTTTTAATTTTTACGGTGTTACATATATTCTTAGTGTATCCACTTAGCAACTATCAACTTAGTAATGAAGATCCCGTTTTAGTTCTCAATTATAACGTACTTATAGTAACACCAAATACTCCTATAGTATTTTAAGTTTAATGTTATGTTCTACTGTTCTCATTGTGGTAGGGTTGGTAAGATTTTAGACTTGTTACAACCACACAACTACACTTAGGCACACGCTAGTCAACCCTCGGATAATATAGGTGATCAAGCTATATCTTCCCAATTTTAACCATATGTCTCTAAGCCCACTTGTGTTGCCCAACAATCGTAATTCTTTTTTACTGTCCTAGTGACACTGATTATATTATGAATGCAACATGTATACTTAATTAAATATTTTATTATTTAAAGTATAAACTCTTGGTCAGAGTATTTTTAATCCCTTATGCATTTATAATTAGTACATCTTTTATGGGTTGATGTACTTAATTCACTATAAACAATGCTCTGATACCAATTTGTCACACCCCAAAACCAAGAACGGCGGAAAACGTTCTGGGGCGGGGGACGTCACGTATAGTATCACAACAATGAAAAGTAGTAAACAAGCAAGAACATCATCCATTGCATTAATAATATAATTGTTATACAAGTGTGTTCTGTCAAATTTTGATAAACACTAAAGCATAAATCAAAATGAAAGATGAGTCTTGAACAAGCTCCATCTTCCCTAATCCTTGCATCGGTACCTGTTTATGATGACCTGAGGATACAAGTAAATTTGAAAGCGAGTATCAGCTTTAAAGCTGGTGAGATCATAAGTATTTTAGTGGCTTAATTTGTATGTAAGAATTTGTAAGTTTATGAACTGTAAGTATGGAAAATGTATATGAACTGTAAGTATAAAAATGTTTGTAAAACAACTGTAAGCGTTTGAAAAACTCTACAAATCCCTATGATTCGTACTATTATATAAGGGTGTCTTATACCAAGACCTAACTGTTCTCAATGTAGTCTTCTACCAAGACTTAACTGTTCTAAATGTTCGTTTCTTATAAAAGTGTGTAATTTTCCCAAGTGTAACTATCATTAACAAAATATAGTTTTTACATTTAAAGTTTAAGTGAAAAGATCACTAAATATATGTACAGGGAAAATGAATGTAGTACTAAAATGTAGCACTATAAGGACTACTGTTGTACTAACTACCTTAAACCGGATTTATATTAAGGCATCATTTGGTTAATTGTACAATACTATCGACTGGTAACAACGACAAAAGTTAGGTCGTAAAAAGAAATGACGTTTGGCACCTGCAGACCTGCAGGTCCGATTGTAGCTAGCAGCAAGGTGTAGGATAGTCAATCCAGTATAGATCTATACAGAAACTCACGCTCTCCCTTCAAGAGGCTCTGGCTACAACTCAAGCCATGACATTCAAGTAATGCTCCAATACAAGATCACAATTTTTGTCAACGTATTTAAGTATATGTAATGTAATGAATTGTTCTGGCTGTAATGTACGTGCTCTCTACCTAGCAAGTATAGTAATGTATTGTAATGTTCTAGCTGTAATGTACGTGCTCTCTACCTAGCAAGTATAGTAATGTACTGTAATGTTCTAGTTGTAATATACATGCTCTCTACCTAGCAAGTATAGACTCATGAATGAACTGACTCATTGTATGATATCGTGTTCTAGTAATAGTTTTAGTATCTTCCTAAACTACCCATATGGTAGTTTACTAGTAATCTAACTGGGACGTATGAACATGGATGTATACCCTTGCTACCCAAGGGCATTGGATGAACTGGAAGGACCTTTTATGACTATATATGTACACATGATATATAACTAATATTTAAACAACCTTCAGACGAGTACCCGATATCCTATTAGACCACATCCAAACCGAGGAAAAGGAAACAAGGTGGATAGCCTTCCTAAGTCTTTTAAACATTACTTATATAACTATACATATAGAGGCATGAAATTTATAATATAAAAGCATAACATAAGTTTTCTAAAACCTTTGAACATAATTATTATCTAAGAAAAGATCGACTTGATGTCGATTTATAAAACGGTTTAATGGCATGGGTTTGATAAAACAATTTAGTATAAAGAAACATTTGTTTGAAACACAATTGTAAATAAGTTTGAAATAAAACATACAGAGTAAAATGTATAGTGTAATAAGGAGTTTTAAAACATATAAAATGTTTATGAAAATCATTTGAAGGAAACTGTTTGGTAAAACGGCTAATGAGTAGTAAATCATTTAAATGCTGCTTATTAATCACATGTGATTGATATAATAAGTAGCATGATTCTACTTTTATCCCCCCCCATAAAACATTTAAAAATAGTTAAAACATTGATTAAGGGGTATGAACTCACCTGTTGTAGGTGATACGGATGAATTGAAGAGGTAGGACCGCTAGGTGTCAAGTGAAGTCATGAACACACTCTATGATCCTAGTTAACATATAATTTCACATATATGTAACAAATTAGTCTATAAACAACTAATAAACAAGTCAAGACACCCTAGGACATGCTAAACACCTTTATCAAGTGTTATTAGCCTCTAGGATTGCATCTAAGTGTTTGTAGGGGAAGCTATTGTGTGTAGGGCTCAAGGAAAACTCCATAAGGGAGTTCACGACCCTAATGACACTACCAAATGAGTTTACGGTCGTAAACTCATGAATTTACGGCTGTGAACTCATGAGTTTACGGCCGTGAACTCGTGAGTTTACGGCCATGAACTCATACCTATGTGTCCATTTGATGTTTGATGCTCTATAAGGCCCTAATAAGCATTTCTACTTAATGGCTTGGTCTATGGAAGAGTTTGGGGCATAATATAACTCCTTTTAGGAGTTTACGGCCCTGGGCCATATCCCTTGGAGATTACGGCCATAATCTCCATTGGGAGGATGTTTATGGTGTTTTCAAGTCCCTAAATTAACTAGGAACTAAACTAGGCTTTTGTACTAGGCTTTGGAAGAGTTTATGGCACCATTTGGCACCATTTTATGGAGTTCACGGCCCTAGAACCTCTAAGTGTGTTATCTAGTCCTAAACTCATTTAGGTACATGTCCAATTTAGTCTCTTGGCTTAAGGAGGGTTTTTAAAGCATTTTGGCACATAAAAATGGAGTTCACGGCCCAAGAACTTCCTTGGCCGTGAACTCATTTCTAACCATGATTCCTAATTGTTTTGTGGTCTAAAACATGTAATGGTAGTCCCTATGTTGAGTTCTAAGGCTTTGAGGGACATTGGGACACTTTTGGCCCTTAAAATGGAGTTTACACCCCAAGTGTTCTTGGGCAGTAAACTCCCGAATCTTGGGGTTTTGACATGATTTTGATGTTTCTAAACACAATCTAAGCTATATAATACAACTAGATAGAAGTACTCATGATTTGGGATAAAAACCCGAAGATCCGTGAGAGAGAATTCGGCTTTTCTCTAGTTGGAAATGTAACTAATGAACTATTTTGGTTCAGATTTCTGTATATAGTCCTGGGATTTTTGGCAGAAAATATTTTTATTCTCGGAATGAACTCTAATATCCTAGAGTATTGGAATAACAGTGTTGCACAAAACCCTAGTGTATCCACTCTCCTGATATCTCCTTAAGTGTAAATCCTGAAAAACTGCCAAACTTATACCCGAAGTCTAGAATTTCACTGTAACTGTTCTAAATTTTATTGGCTTGATATGGTTTGTTCAGAATGGAAATTTCAGGTTGTCACAGATTTCGTGACCAGGTTCAGGGCTGAGTTTGCGCCAGCTATAGAGCTTCAGCAACTGACCAGGGAGTTTTTCGATATGAGGCAGACGACTGAGACAGTGGCGGAGATCACCTCTAAGTTCAGGGAGATGGCCCTGTTGGTACCCCTGTAAGTGGGGGATGAGAAGATGTGGAAGACCTGCTACCATGATATGTTGAGGGCTGATATTCGGGAGCACGTCAGCTACTCAGCCTGCCTGACCCTGGAGTCCATGATTGCCAGGGCACGGGAGAGGGAGCTCGATTTGGAGCACATCAGAAAAGAAGTTTACGGCCCAAGATCTTCTTGGACCGTAAACCCTAATTCGGGTGCCAAAGTGCTCCCAACTCTTTGCTTATGCTTAGAAATGAGTATGGAACCTTCCCTTGATGTGTTTAGCACATCAAAATCACCAAGTTACCCCATTTATAGGTCTTTACGGTTTTGGGATCTCCCAAAACCGTAAAACCCCCCAAAGGTTGTATAAAAGACCCATATTGCTTCCTTTATGACTAGAAACTAGCCTAGACTTTTACCTTGAAGTGTTTAAGATTTGAAAACATCAAAATACCATGTTCCATAGGAGTTTACGGCAGCAAACACATGGAGAAATGGTCCATGGGCTGTAAACTCCATTGTTGGAGTGTATTGATGCCACAAACACTTCTTAAGGCTTAAACATGAAGTAGGAATGCATGAAATGACCTTTTAGGCTTCAAAACAACAAATGGTCATAAGTGTGTGAGCTTACGGCCGTAAACTCAAGAGTTTACGACCGTATACTCTTTTGTTAGTGACCACAAAACCGTAAACTCGTTTGTGGAGTTTTTCTTGAACCCCAAACACACTAGCCTTTCCCTACAACACTTAGAAGCAGTCCTTGGGACTTATAACACTTGTATGATGTGTTTAGCATGTCCTAGTGAGTCTTAACTTTGTTTATTAGTTGTTTAAATACTAATTGGATACATATATGTGATATTATATGTTAACTAGGATCATAGAGTGTGTTCAAGTCTTCACTTGACACCTAGCAATCCTAATCTTCAGTTCATCCAAACCACCAAATACAAGTGAGTTCATACCCCTTGAATTAACCTTTTAAACATTTTTAAATGTTTATAAATGCTTTATGTGGGGGATACAAGTTGAATCATGTTTAGTTATTATATCAATCACATGTGATTAATAATTAACACGCAAATGACTTTACTTTGCGTTAACTGTTTTACCAATCAAATTTCTTCAAATGTTTATCTTAAACGTTTTTAGGTGGTTAAAACACTTCATTAAACTGTTTATTAGACACTGTATGTTCATTTCAAAACCATGTTACATTGTGTTTCAAACAAAGGTTCCTTTATACTTAAACTGTTTTTGTCAAACAAATACTTCCAAACCGTTGTATAAACTGACATCAAGTCGATCTTTTCTTAGGTATTAATCTTTTTCAAAGGTTTTATAAAACTCCTTATATGCTTTTATATTGTGAATTGCATGCCTGTATATGTATAGTAATATAAATAATGTTTAAAAGTCTTAGGAAGGCTAACCCGCTTTATTTCCTTTTCCCCGTTGGGATGTGGTCTGGTAGGGTATCGGGTATCCGTCCGAAGGTCGTTTAACTATTAGTTATATATCATGTATACATATAGAGACATAAAAGTTTCCTCAGTTAGTTTAGTACCTTTAGGTAGCAAAGGCATACTTCAGGTTATACACATACATGGTTAGTAACTATTATAGGTATAGTTAGGAGATACCACTTACCATTCTTGTTGAAACATAAAAGTGACCCTTTTAAACTTATCTACCACAACGGTTCAGTACCTACAGCCAATTCAGCACCGGAGTCAATCTCTACAACCGTGACCGCAACCATTCTCCATCAACAACCATATCAGCATCCGTAGTATTCAAGTCTTTCCTATCTGCAGTCTTCGTTATTTCTTTTATTATGTAATTCACTCTATTGTCCAGCATGCCTTGCATGGCTGCTCATAGAGTTGTTCTTTTCTAAACTCTATAAATAGAGACTCTTTCTTATGTATTATGTACTTGTGATATATCTGAGTGTGAAAACTCTTAACTTCTCAATACACAAGGTTTCTCATTCAGTTATCTTTCTTATCTTCATCAGTTATCTTTCTTATCTTCATCAAACTCAAACTACTAATGGAACATAACCTCGCTTCGAAGCAAGTCTTCTAGACTTAATCACTAAACTTGATCTCGCTTACTAACTTGGAGTGATTGCATTCCTTGTTATGAATCAGTTTAAGTGTATTCTTGATATAACTTTTTTCGTTTATCGTTCTTTACTTTCCGCAACTAACTATCTAACTATCTAGCTTTATTATTGTTGAGCTTTTATATCCTTAGAGATTAACTATTCCGCAACTTACTTGTTCTAACGTTTGTTCAAGTGTGTCTCCAAGTTTTTCTCTCAACAATTGGTATCAGAGCCAAAGTGGTTGCTTTTTGGATATCGGAACTCTGATTTTCTCATTAAGCTTTCTATACCACTAAAGGTCATTTCTCAAAAAAAAAAACAAAACAAAAATGGCACAATCGTTATCTCTAAATGTCTCCAATAGTGTTTGTGGTTCTAACCGAGCCCCAATACTAGTAGAAAATGAATATCATCACTGGTCACAAAGAATGGAGAGGTACTTTAAAAGATTGGGTAGAGATGTATGGAGATCCGTGGAAGAAGGACCACATGTTCCAGTCCTCACACCAATCCAAACTGAAGGTGCTGCAACCAGACTAGGAGGAGGTCAACCAACTATGAGCCATCCTACCAAAGATGATCTCGATAAAATGGAAAATGATGTTGTTGCCTTTTATGAAATTTCATGTGGTGTTGCTCCTGACAACTTTGATATTATCATAAACTGCAAGTCAGCAAAAGACATATGGGATGTACTCAAAAACTTGTACGAAGGCTCAGAACAAGCACAAGATAAGAAGCTCACAACCGCACTCAATGACTTCAACAACTTCAAATCTCATGCTGGTGAAAGTTTGGAAGACTCCTTCAAAGGATTCAACCTAATAGTCACAAAGTAATCAAATGTTGGTACCATCCGCAGCAACCATGTAACCAATCTCCAGTTCCTTAATGGTCTAGGAAGAAATTGGACTACGACCAAAATGATAGTCCAAGGTGACAGAAAGATTCACTCTTTATCACTCTACAAACTCTATGGAGAACTTCAAGCACAAGAATCCACTGTACTAAAAGATTGTGTTGACTTCGGAGGACCGCTTGCTCTCATAGCACATGCTCCACCACAGTCACCTTACTCTTCATCGTATGACACCCCACCGCAGTCATACAAAGCGGATTCTAATTATGATGATGAAGAAGATTTTTAGAAGGCTATTGCTCTAGTTAGCCAACAGTTCAACCACATACCACCTTCCTCTTTTCGCAAAAATCAACAATTCAACAAACCACCATTCAACCGTAACTTCGGTCCTCAGAACAACAACTCTCGGTATCCTAAATTCTCTCAGAACAATCAGGCCAAGGAGGTACCGCAGTCTCCTTAGAACAAAGACTCCAGTACTCAATCATAAGACAAGACTGATATTGTAATTTGTCACAAGTGCAACAAAGAAAATCACTTCGCAAAAGACTGTAAGGCCAACGTAGTCAAGGACAGAGCATTCTATCTCATAATGGCTCAAGAGTTAGAAGAAAAAGAAAAGGCAAGGGCATATGTAGCTCAAGTTAAACGAGACCATCAAGTTTGGTCATCAGGAGATGAAGAAGAGACCATCAGTAGTGTTAGAAGAAAAGGGAAAATCTGCATGCTGGCCATTGCGGATGATGATGGGTCAGCAATGTTGAGCAAAAACTACTGCTACATGGCGAAAGATGGGACTCTAAGCATCGTTGAACAGGTAAAACTCATGATCCAAACTTTAAATTATAGCATGCATGATTGTCAACACTACATAGATAATCTTAATGACACTTGTGCTTCCGTCCTTTCAGACTATAACAAAGCCTTAGATGAGAAGAACATAGCGTCCCAAGAGATGTTCCACGTGAGAGGAAGACTGGATAACAAGAGACTTAAAATGGAAATGCTAGAAAGAGATCTAGAGTTAGAGAAAGATGCTAGAATGTTAAGTGAAACTCAATTAGAAATAGCCTTGAATCAAAAAGATTTAGCTCAGAAAGAAATTGTACGCGATCTTTTAATTGAAAAACTGTTTAATGAAAGTGAGGCTATTGAAAATTTGGTAACCAATGGAACCGTAGACAATACATATAATTGGGTTTGGTCAAATGGATATCCTACCGCAATGGATTCCTCACCCCGGTTCAACAAAGACAGAGTGTATGTCCCTCCAGATAGAGAATTTCATTTCCCTGTCAATGATAAGACTTTTCCCGAAGATATTAAAACTCACTTCGGTAGATTACAAAATTTGAGCAATAATTGTGTCATTGAGGAAATTGTGCCTGAGGATTCTAGTCACATACGTGATCAAATTCCCATCAGTGGCACAACTCACTCAAATTCTCAAATTTCATCCGAAGTTGATGAAGAAATTGTTGTTGAAGGTCCCGAAGTCTCAGAGGACTTTCCATCCTTGTCCTCAGAATATAATCAACTGTCCCAGAAATGTCCCACCGCAGTCTCAAAACCTACTCTGCAATAGTCAAGTCATCTTCACCGCAATTAAAAAACATTGACTACAACTCTTTAGTTCAAGGAACTACAACTCTTCAACCGATTTTTCATGAATTGCCTATAGAAAATTTTGAGGTAGGCCAATGCTCTCAAATTCCAAAATATTCAAGTTCTGATGATTCTAGCCCACATTTTCAAAATAATCCAAAAGGTTCCAAGAAACCGCAGTTGAATAACAATGACTGCGGTTCACCAAAATTTTTGACAAAAAGAGCTTTCGTAGAGGAAATCAGATTTCAAAACAAAAGCAGACAAAGTTTTTCAGAAAATAGAAAACATGTAAGAATTCCTAAATCCAGGAGTCGAGAAAAATTTGTTCTCACAAATTACATTTCAAAAAATTCATCTTTCATGAAAACAAACAAAAAGAAAAGTTCAGTTTCAAAAGCCACTTCTGCTACTTCTGACACAACCCAAAAAGGCGTCAAACTTGTTAGAAAGTATGTTTTTCAGATCTACTCTTCAACTGATCCGAAATGGAAAGGAGTTTTACGCACTCCAACACTTTTAAGATCAAATCAAAACAAATGGAAAGGAATTTTATCAAATCCACCTAGAGCAAATCAAAGATTTACACGTGCGAAACCTCGTTCAAAACAAACTTTTCAGAACTCAAACGTAAAATCTTTCAAAAGTTACCCACTGCGGACTAATTTGAAGTCCAACACACCCCATAAACCGCTGACCAAGCACAATGTCAGATTCAATGACAAACCCTCTTTTTGCAAATGTCAGTGTAGCTGTCAAAGGTTTTTATCTCATGTCAAGTCAAATCTAAGTAAGAAATCTCATACTTTTCAGAAAACTCGTAACAATCCAAATCTGAACAAACACCCAGGACTCGGTCTGAAAGATGACAAAAGACATGTCCATGCAACCTCGGACCATGCATCATTTAAGAATACATCAATCGTCCCTGGCTCCAAACTTGTTTGGATGCCTAAACTAACTGTTTAAATCTCAGGCTTTGTGCAAAGAGGAACAAGAAGAAGAATGGTTAATTGACATTGCCTGCTCCTTGCACATGACCGGAAGGTTAGAGTACCTTCGGTATTTCACGCCTATATGCAATGGTGGAAATGTCACGTTTGGAAACAATGCAAACGGTGTCATCCAAGGTTACGTTGTTCTCACTACGGGGAACTTTTCTATTTAGAAAGTTGCTTATGTAGAAGGTCTTAAACATAATCTTATAAGTGTTGGCCAACTATGTAAAGTAGGACATCAAATTGAATTGGACAATTAATTTTGTTACATAATGACGAGTGATCGCAGCACCTGCTTAAGCAAGTCATGTTGCGAAGGCACGATGTACCCTCTTGATGTTTCTCTCATCATTGGCAAACCGCAACTGTGTTTTCTGTCCAAAGCGGTATCCGAAGTCTGCTGGCTATGGCACCGCAAGCTTTCTCATCTCAATTTTCGCTACATCAACAACCTCGTCACAGGAGAACTGGTCCGTGGTCTCCCCATTCTCAAATTCAGCAACAAAACTCTTTGCCCAACGTACGAATGTGGTACGCAATCCAAAGCAAGTTACCCTCTGATATTGGATTCTTCTATCTCTGAACCATTGGAGCTACTACACATCGATCTCTACAGTCCGTCAACCGTAGCTAGTCTTCACCACAAAAAGTATATACTGGTTATTGTTGATGACTATACACACTTCAGATGGGTATTCTTTCTCAGACTCAAATCAGAGACATCACAAGTCTTCATTAACTTCATCAAATAAATCGAACTTCAAATCAAGCTTCTAGTCAGACGCATCCGCAGTGATAATGGAACTGAGTTCACTAATCATCTTCTGACCAGTTTCCTAGTTTCCAAAGGCATCTCTCACAATTTTTAAGCACCCTATACACCGCAACAAAATGGTGTAGTAGAAAGAAGAAATCGCACACTCGTTGAAGCAGCCAGATCCATGCTTAATGTAGGGTTTCAAAGCACTCCATGGATGATGGCAATGGGCCCCTTTGATGAATTCTAGGTTAAAAGCCCAAGACTTGTCTTTTCCTTATAAATAGTCATGTATTATTCATAATTAGGGTTAAGAGTGAGGCAAAATGTAGCCGCCATGTGAGGTTTCTTATGTAGTGTTAGATTCTTTAGTCTATGCTGAAAGTGTAATTATTCCTCATGTTTGAATAAATCGAGTGATCATTTGACATAATCTTCATATTTGTGTTTGTTCTTATTTTCCGCATCTTGTTCATCAAATCACAATTAGGGTTTTAATCCCAACAAGTGGTATCAGAGCGGGTCTTTGAAGATCTATTGATTTTTGAAGTATCGGTTCTTGATTTGATGATTTTCTGCACAAGTTATTGAAGATTCTTGGTGTTTTGGCTGTTTGGAATCAAGATTTCTGTTCAACTTACTGTTCATGGGGATTTATGCTGTTCAACTACTGTTCATTTGGATATAATCTCGATCCAATTCTCCTGTTATTTTTCATTTTTCTTTGGATCTAATCTGAATTCGTACCCTAAACCAAATTATCTAGCCCGATTTTTTATTCATATTCTTCCGCCGATCCTATATTGTTTCATGAGCCTAGTATTGTCGCTGTACTGTTCATATGTTTAAGCCCATCTATTGTTCTTTGAAATCGTTAGTTCTGAATCACGCAAGTCAAGACATCTCAAAATCCTTTGTTCAAATCAAGCGATTCTTCTGCTTGATAACATGTTCTCGAATCTTGTTCGATTGACCAATTTGTTTGTTCTTAATTCTGGTTTCATGTATCTATCTGATCATGAATCGTTCACATTCGAGATTTTAGATCTGATTCAATCCACCCTGTCTTAACATCGATTTTGTTTGATAATGATTTTTCTGGATGTTATTAAACGTGAATCATCTCTTGTTATTGTTAAGATCGATTGGGATTTTGTGGTCCAGAATTGTCGTCCGATGTTTTTGAGTTTAAAGAACTGATGAAGTACTATCATAAACAGATGAAGATGGTGATAAATTCGATTGAAGTGATGTTTGATCTTTAAATAGATTTGTGAAAATCAATTTGGTGTTTGTCGAGTATTGGGTTCCGATGGCCAACGTTTTTCAAGATTCAATAAAGGAATCTGATTTGATTTACGATTTGGAGACTTCATCGAAATTGTGAAAATTTTGTTTGAATTCGCAGCGATAATGAAATTGAATGCTTGGAATTGGACGCAGGCGATCTGAACGAAGAGTGTCTATTTGTGATTGGAAGGAATGAATTATGAACACAATCAAAATGAAGGAATCGGAACAGATACATTTTCCGTATCTCGATTTGAATTGTCAAACAAGAAAACTCAAAATTGTTGTGAAAGCCTTTACCTGCGAACAAATGATATCGTATCTCAACTGGGATGAACAGGGGTCAAAACGGAAAGTCAAAATTGGCTGTGAATTGGGTGGAACTATGAGCGAATATTCTTGCCTGCGATCCCTCAAACATCAGAAAAAGGCGAACCTCTGATTAGATTCGTTTTTGTTGATTCGCTTTTGGGTGTGAACGACTGACTTGGAACGTACCTGGAACGAACATGAGTTCGGTTGGTAGCTCTTGGAACGAACCTCGATCTTGGGTTCGCGTGTTTATGCTGGGACTGAAATAGGAGATGAACCGAAAGCGAACCTGTGATTCGGCTTGGCTAAGGTTTCGCTCCTTATTCTAATCGTGATGCTCGGTTTTGCTTTTGTATCAATGAAACTGGGTTCGGTTGTTAATGGTTGGAGCGAACGAAGGATGAACCGAAAGCGAAAGGAGTTTCGCCTGATGAAGCTTGATATGGAAATAAGAAACGAACCGAACGTTCGGTTGCTTGTACTTGAAACGAAAGTCTACAAGGAGTTGATTGGCATTGTATGTGTGGTTTCGTTTGTGAACACTCGTATGAGCCCCCTTCCTGTCGTGTTCTTTAAATCAGGGGTAAATTGGGGAAGATGACTTAACGTTTCTTTTTTGTCCCTGCAACACCTACGATTTGTCAATTCCGGTCCCTGTATTTTTCATGGCTTGGCGATTATGGACCATTTCCAGAATCTGTTACAAATGAAGGGGCATTTGATGCAGAATTACAATTTCAGTCCCTATTTTTCAGCAAGTGACAATTTCAGCCCATTTTTCGAAAAATTTGCAATTTTAAGGGCTGGTGAACAGTTTTGGATTTTTCAACGCTCATATTTTTTCGTGAACAGAAAAATAAAGATTCCATCAAGTCTTGGCGGTTCGGAAAGTCGTTTTTTTTGTGATAACGTCAAATTTTCACGATTTTTTCGGATTTTATACTTCATTGTGTATATCTTTTTGTCGTGGGGGAGCATAGTAAATTTTTATCCATTCAAGATCATTCTCATGACCATTTGAAGGCTTTATAATCATGTTTTTGATTATAAATCGGGGGAGAATTTGGTATGGCCATTCGAAATTAGATTTGTGACTTTTCAAAGTTGAAGATTTTTGATAAAGCTTGTGGGAGAATTATGAAGGTAGCTTTTTCAACAGAAGTTCTTCATCGAGCTCTACTAAAGCTTTTACAGAGAAGTATCCTTTACAGCGGAAGTTTTTCATCGAGCTCTGCTAAGGACTTGTTATATCTCCGACTTCTTGTATTTTCTCGATCAAGTGGCGTTACGAATCTTAAAGTTTGGGTTGTTACATGATATTTTTTGATGGCTTATATCATTAGCTTATTTGAAGATAGTTGTGACTTGGAGGGGGAGCACTTCAAAGACAAGAAGTGATTCAGTTTCTTTGTTCTGAAATGGGTTTTTATGGCGGGTTTGGTTTTCATGAAGATTCTTTGGGATTACATTTGAAAATGAAGTTTAAAGACATTACTTCAGTGCTTGATTTATATATCCTAGAGCCCGTGTTTGAAGACTATTGAAGAATCAAAATTCGTGGATTGCTTCATATATTCCTCATTGCAGATCTTTTTATTTGCTAGATGCTTGTTTTGGAAGTTAAAGCATTGTCATCCATTCCATACTTTGAGGGGGAGATTGTAGGGTTTCAAAGCACTCCATGGATGATGGCAATGGGCCCCTTTGATGAATTCTAGGTTAAAAGCCCAAGACTTGTCTTTTCCCTATAAATAGTCATGTATTATTCATAATTAGGGTTAAGAGTGAGGCAAAATGTAGCCGCCACGTGAGGTTTCTTATGTAGTGTTAGATTCTTTAGTCTATGCTGAAAGTGTAATTATTCCTCATGTTTGAATAAATCGAGTGATCATTTGACATAATCTTCATATTTGTGTTTGTTCTTATTTTCCGCATCTTGTTCATCAAATCACAATTAGGGTTTTAATCCCAACAATTAACTTCGCCCAAATTCCTCTCTATTTCTGGGCCGAAGCAGTAGCAACCGCATGCTTTGTTCAAAACCAAAGTATTGTATGCAAGCATAAAACGTCATATGAAGGGATCAACAATCGCAAACCCAATGTTCATTTCTTTCATATCTTTGGATGTAGATGCTTCGTGATCAACAATAGAGATCAACTCAATAAGCTTGCACCAAAGTCTGACGAAGGTATCTTCCTTGGTTATTCCACAAACAAGGTTGCATATCGAGTGCTCATCAGAAGAACAAGGTTGATCATTGAAAGCTTTGATGTGAAATTTGATGACTCTCAAATCCGCAGGGCACCTCCGTCTACCGAAACAACTGCAATCATGGAAAGCGACATTCTAGCAAATTCTAGACCTCTAAATCTAGTTGAAATCAACTATGATGATCTGTTTGATCCCATTGAAATGGCGAAACTATCCGAAGTGCTAGTGTCATCCGCAGCTCAACAACAACATGCCGACGTATCTGGACCTTCTCTATCTGAAGTAGTATCACTCAATACTTCCACCTCTCCAGTTGAGGGGGGAAGCTCTACTCCGGGTATTGCTATAACCGTTGAGGTTCCAGTACCTGATGCTGCTTACATTCCTGCTCGAAGTGAAGTCTCACCATCAAACGAACCTTCAGACGACTCAGATGACGAACTCATAGAGAATATTGACACTAGATCCGATCCTAGAATTGTCACTCTTTCATATGCATTCCAGGGGGAAGCTTCTCAAGTTCCAGAGGAACTCCCATACGCAATCTAGGGGGAACCTCAATCTGTGCCAACTCCTCAAGTAAACCCAACATTAATAGATCAAGATGATTCAGCAGGATGTTCTCAAGTCCAGGGGTAACTGCCTTTCCCAACCGCAGATTCCTCTGATATCCAAGACATTCCTTCCACCGCAGCTACTGATCATCTAATGCCACATCTTCATGTATGGACAAAAGACCATCCACCAGGTCAAATTATCGGCAATCCATCAGCAGGTATCCAGACTCGATCTTCCAAAGATTTATCTGACCACTACCATTACGCAACATTTATGTCTTCGGTTGAACCTCGAACGATCAAAGAAGATTTGCTTGAACCAGACTGGATAACTGCAATGCAAGAAGAATTAGAAGAGTTTGAAAGAAACAAAGTATGGCAAATTGTTCCTCTTCCACAAGGTCATACTATTGTTGGTAAAAGATGGGTTTTCAAGAACAAGTTAGACGAATCCGGCTCAGTCATCCGAAACAAGGGAAGACTTGTTGCCAAGGGATATAGTCAACTAAAAGGCATTGACTACGATGAAACGTATGCTCCGGTAGCACAAATGGAAGCCATCCAAATCTTTCTAGCATACGCAGCCCACAAAAATGTCAGGGTACACCAAATAGATGTTAAGAGTGCCTTCCTCAATGATGAACTAAAAGAAGAAGTTTACCTTCAGCAACCTCCAGGATTTGAAAATGATGAATTTCCAGACTACTGCTATAAGCTCAAAAAAGCAGTCTATGGCCTGAAACAAGCTCTAAGAGCTTGTTATTAGACACTCTCTGAATTTCTTGTCTCATCCGGTTACAAAAGAGGAGTGATTGATCCCACATTATTCAGAAAAGCAAATGGTGACCACCTTATGATGGTACAAATATATGTGGATGATATCATTTTTGGGTCTACTGATCAAGATATGGTAGATGGATTTGCAAAGCTCATGACCAACAAATTCAAAATGAGCATGAATAGAGAGATCGACTTCTTTCTAGGTCTTCAAGTCAAACAAATTCAGCAAGGAATTTTCATTCACCAAGAGAAATACACGACATAACTTCTGAAGAGCTACTCAATGGATAACTGTTGTTCTGCCAAGGTCCCTATGGCCTTCGGTTATAAGATCTCTGCTGATCCCTCTGGTGAACCTGTGGATCAGAAGACTTATAGAGGCATCATTGGTTCGTTAATGTACCTCACCGCAAGTAGACCTGAGATTGTCTTTGCAACTGGTGTATGTGCAAGATACTCGGCTGATCCAAAAGTGTCTCACATGACCGCAGCCAAACAAATTCTTCGGTATCTTAAAGGAAGCAAATCTATGGGCTTATGGTATCCTGCAGGCAACGACTTCAGTCTTAAAGCCTTCACCGATGTGGATCATGCAGGTTGTAAGCTCGATAGAAAAAGTACTTTAGGTGGATGTCAATTTCTAGGAGGAAGACTTGTAAGCTGGTCTTCAAGAAAACAAACATGTGTATCTCTATCTACCGTACAAGCCGAATATGTGGCCGCAGCCAGCTGCTGCTCCCAAGTTCTCTGGATGAAGACACAATTACTAGACTACGGGTACAGAATGTTGTGGATACCAATTTACTGTGACTTGGAAAGTGCTATAGCTATCTCTCAAAATCCTATTCAGCACTCCAAGACGAAACACATTGAGTTACGGTACCATTTCATCAAAGATCTTATTCTGAAAGGTAATATTGAACTCATCTTTGTTCCTACTCATGAAGAGATTGCTGATGTTTTTACAAAAGCTCTTGACTCTTCAAAACTCAATACATTCTTACAAATGTTGGGAATGATTAATCCGGACCCGTAGTTCTTTTTGAAGTGTTAGCTACCGTAGACCGTCCTTGGTCTCCATTGCGGTTCTAACTGAGAATTACATATGATAGATGGTTTTGATACCGCAATCTAGGTACCGCAACCGTATGTCATATGTACCTCTCATTGGTCTTAATGTTCCTTTAATTCTAACTTTCATACATGTGTTTGTCTCACAGATTCTCTGAAATTTTTCTTTCTCATCCGCGATGGAGTTTCTCAACAACATTGATGATTTCATCCGCAACCACCTCAAATAAATTCAAACCGATTCATTAACTCTTGAATCCTTGTGTGCTATTTAATGATCCTTCATTAAATAAAATACAAACATTCCCTTTAGAAACTGTCACTTTACCTTTCTTAATAAACCATGTATCAGACCTATTTTAGGGATGATGCCAAAAAAGAATGATTCCCAAATCAATCCTTTTTCAACTTGTCCTTTCCTCTCCCAAACACGTCCAATCAGTTCCAACATTCTGTCTCATCAACCCACGATTACCTGATGTATTACCTGTTGGATTAATGTCTAAGTCCATAACTATAATTGGTAAGACTTGACCCGACCCGGCATGGTCCATTTGGGTTGCATACCATCATGCACTTGGATGAGAGAAATAAGACACTTATGGTTATTAATATATTATAAGTTCTAGTATATTAATAATAAGAATGATAAGATTATTTAATTAGTATTGATCAAGAATTAATCTAGGATTAATTAAGTGATCAAAAGAAGACTAATTAAATATATGGGTTAATTGTGTAAATCATCCATACTTGTATAGTGGGCTAATGCTCCATGGATAATCAAGTTGGGCTAAAACCCATAGGATGGTCCATGGATGCTCCATGGTGTATTTGAACCCATGGATCCAAGGAAATGGAAAGTCATGACAATTAGGGTTTGCCCTAATTGTAACACTATATAAAGATATTATTCTTGGCAAAATCGGCACTAGAGTGTATGAAGAAAGGGCTAGCCGATTTTGATAAGTGTAGAATTCTCTCAAGCTATTCTAAGTGTTTTGATGATTGTGATTCCATTTGAGGTGTCACACTTGGGGCACTAGGCACTCAAGCTTCATGAAGACTTTCTACATCAAAAAGGTATGTATTCTATCTTGCTATAGTTATTGTTTTGTATGCTAGATTAGGATAATACCTTGGAAGTTCTTATTTGCATGTATAATAGAGAAAACATACATCCAAGGCATTTAGGGTTGCATGTACACTTAGGAGTGTTAGAATGCTCAAAACCCAACAGTGGTATCAGAGCCTAGGCTTGTTTTCTTGTTATACCTGCAATAGAAGCTGAAAAAACGAATCTGGTGCTGTCTGGCCATCAGACTCGGCGAGTCCATCAGGAGACTCGGCGAGTCCATGCCTAAAAAGTGATGAATTCGATCCAACTCGCCGAGTTGGTTCATGCACTCGACGAGTTGGACCCCCAGACAGCATATTTTCGAGTTTTTTGGCTAGAAATGGACTAGGAACATTACCCTAAGTTGTTTTTGATCTTATAAACTTGTTTTTGATGTGGTAATGTTCATGCTAATCCATTTTTCAAAGATAATTGTCAATAGATTCATGTTTTGTATTAGTTTAAGGTTTAGACTAATTACATGAAAAAGTTTGATTTGAATTATCTTGTTCTTATGAGTTGCTTAGATTAATAGAAATGTTGAGTGAAATAGTTGTTTTCAATCCATTTTAATCTAAGAGTTGAGTATAAAATGTGTTTGTGTAACTTGTCCTCAAGTTACATGAAGAGTCACATTAAAGACTCATAAAACTCATAATAGTTGACAATGGTTACAAAATGAAGAGTCTTGTGTCATTGAATAACTTTTTTATGACTCCATAACTTGTCCTCAAGTTATGGAAGTTCAAGAGTCACTTCATTAACGAAAAAATATGTAACCATAATTAAATCCATAAGTTATAAAATAAAGAAAAAGTTAGTTCTTTTATTAGTTTAAAGTCTTCCATAACTTGTCCTCAAGTTATGGAACTTGAAGAGTTTTTGGATTAAAACTACTTTAAACACATAAGTTATGGAATTAATTAGTTTTGAATAGTTTCAAAACTTGCCCTCAAGTTTTGGAATTTGAAAAGTTTTCAAGTATGAATACTTTAATTCCAAGTTAGCCCTTAGAATTTTAAAAGTTAAAATTCAACCCTTATACTTTATAATATTATAAGTTAATAATATATATATGTATAAGAGTAAAGTCAGTCTTACCGCTAGTACGCCTCATTCACGAAGCCGGTCTATAAGGTGGGTATAAGGTTGTTGCCTATAAAACGGCAACTTAATGGGTGTCCACTCTCACCCACCGCTTGCTTGACTGGTAGAGGGTCGTTAGCCGAACGGGTTTGACAGGACTAGAATTCTCCTTTCATTAAAAGTATTAATGAAAATACTAAGTAACTAAACTCTTAATAATACCCAATCTTAGTTACTTAGGAAAAATGTGAATAAGGTGCTAACCCATGAAATTACACTTTACACTTTGTTTAAGTCGTTAATGGAGCGTGTGTGGTTAACCGGCACACTAACTTGGACTTAACAAGGTAGGTAAAGGGTGACTTAATATTTATCATAGTATCGATGGAGCGTGTGGTTAACCGGCACATCCATTGAGGGGTAATTTATTAAGGGTACCAAGTGATTTGCATGGTTACTTCACACCTTGTTTTGTGATCCTCGGCATCCCAGTCACAAAACCTGAAGGGCACACTCGAGATTCAAACATGCCTTTGAAAAGTTCAATGAATCTCAAAGATCTAGGAGTTTCAAAACCAATTAAAACCTAATAATACATTTCGTTTATCTTGGTGGAAATTGGTGAATCGTCATTCACCTACCTTCAAATATTTTATAGCTTGGATTACGGCATACCTCTTCTAAGTTATAAAATAGTTTGTTGGGTCCTAGCCTTAATATCTCATATTGGGTGTCACATTAAGGACTTAAAATCAACTATCTTGAATATCTCCCAAAAGATGTCTGGTTTAGACACCTATGATCTTCCGAATCTCTTGAAACAAGGTTTCCTAATGAAGATGATGTCCCAGGGATATCATACTTCTTTCTCCTTCTCTAATTATTCTCCCTAACCCATAAGTTCTTGAAAAGTTTAAGGTCACTCAGGCCCTATTGACAAGGAAAGGTCTAGGTGTGATCACATCTTGGAGATGTAGTCACATATTGACAAGCCAGGAGAGTTGGGTGTCAAAGTCTTGAGAAAGTAGGTGGTTCAACTACTTTCTAAGTCACATTGTGAGTTCTTTTGGAACACCTATGAAACAGACTATGACAAGACCCTTAATGATCTTATCTATTTGCTAAGATCAACTTCCTAAAACTTTATGGACATTGACAATGATGACATTGGATATCTAGTAAAGCATTCTCTTCCCAATGGAAAGGGATCGGCCATAGTCAACTCGGTTGACCAAATGGTAAAGAGAAAAGCTAAGTCTGTGATAGTCCCGTGTACCATTATCAAAGGGTCCATATGTTTATGTTGCCAAAGGAAGGGGCATTGGTTGCAAAGCTGCCAAATTTACCTAAGGATGTTAAAGTCAATAAGTTTGACTCTACTTCAGGTAAAGTCTACTATCTAACTCTGTTAAGTTTCTATTCTGAGATTCTTGATACATGATGTGACTGGGTCACATGGTGATGTTTAAGAATCAAAGAAAAAGTGAAGAAACTTAAAGAAAGAATATGCTGAATCTGATCGTGTAGATGGATATCTATCGTGTAGCTTAAAGATCGGATTCTTGAGCTATTTCTTAGGAGTTATGAGATATTGCTTAGGAATCGATAACAACAAGTTTTCATATGGATTGTAAGGATAAGTTTTTCCGCAAAGTATTAAAATAAAAGAAAAATTTTTGATTTTATTTATTTTAAAATATCCTTACAATGGCATTTGAGGAAAAATTGTTGCTTATATGATTCCATTAAGAGCAAGAGTGGAAATATGAAATTGATTCTTTCATTTGTGGTAATGTCTAGATTTACCAAATAAGGAAAGATTCTCATCACCCAAGTTTCAATTGGACCGGAACTTGGAATCATGCAAGTTGTATAGCATGATGAATGAGAACTTTCAAGTTTTGGAAAAATTAAGACTAATTACTTGCTCACATGGATGTGTGAGTCAAGTAAAGGACTAAAGGATCGAGTACACATAGTCTTGTGCCCTGGTCAAGTCCACCACAAAAAGATTGATAAAACTATTCGTCATAGTTTACTAAAGCTCAGTAAATATGATTATACTTACAAGCTTAAGTGTAACTCTGAGACATTGGAAAAGGTTCCAATGTATGGCAGAGCGAATAAGAAGAACCAAATTAGGCAGAAGGATAAAAGTTTCTCAAATCTGAAAAGATGGGAGAGTACTTTAGTATCAGTTTTTGTGATCATCTTAATGATTAAGAAACCATATCAAAATTAGTTCTCTAAGGAAAATCTTAGTTTCTTATGACTAAGAAGAGGAACTTGAATTGTTGAAATGGTTAAATCAAGAAGATGAGTCATACTTCGTTCCAATACAAGTCTTAGAGTCATACTCCAAGATTGTAACTTGAGTGACATGTCTTAAAGAAGGTTAAAAACACTTGTCAAATATAAGAGTAAAAGTTTTCTACTCTTGTACATTTGAAATTGGTAAGTTGTGATGTTTTGGATAAAACAAAGACCAACTTAGGCCAATTGTGTGACGTGTTTGTCTTGATTAGAATCCGCACTATCTCTTGGATGTTTGACAAGGGAGTCTTATAGGTCAAGAGGACAGTGGGAGTCTTAAAGGTCTTGAAAGTCTCAAGAACTAATCAAGAATAAAACCTAAAGTTCTTCACTAGCACACAACTTGAGGTTCATAACCTATCATGGTGACATATTCTGTGCCCATTCCAGTTAAAGTTGGCTTTGCATATGAGTTCTTAGAGTTCTCAATTTGTTGCACAACAACTTGGAAGCAATGGCAGGCCCTTGAGCTGCCAGGTGGCAAGAAATTAAGATTGAGTTCAGTCCATATGAGCTTGGATTTGTCATTATCCTTGTCTTGTGACTATGATTTTGACAATTCACATGGATAAGAACACATACACCATTAAATCTAAGTGTCATAAGGTTTCTCTCCGATTCATGAAAATGATGGTGAGGAAATACTTTCACTAAGTAGATTTTAGCTAGATAGCAATTGTGATATTTACATTCTCAAAGTCGTTAGTGGAGCGCGTGTGGTTAACCGGCACACTAACATGGACTTGTGAGAAGTGGCAAAAAGGTCTAAACATTATGATTACGGCATCCCTCTTCATAATTGTTTAGATACACAAGTGTGCTATCTAAGGGAAGGTGTATGATTTTGATAAAGTTTTATCAAAACAATCTAGCATCAGAAATCTGAACTTTGGTAAGAAAGTCAATAAAGTATTGATTTCTAGAAGTCGAGCTTTCTGAGTGCATGTCAAAGCTAGTGGGAGCATAAGTGTTATGCTAATAATCATCATGTTAGTGGGAGCATGATAATTATGATAAGTATTGCAAGCTAGCAATGTTAATTATAGAAAACAAAAGTTTCAATTGGAAGAAAAAAAACTGTTTTGCTATAATTAAGGGAGAGGAAATTATACTTCATCTCAAATCTATAAGCTTAGATCGTGAGGTTTTAATCATTTAGTCAAGGATATATATGAATTTCATGTTGGAATGGCTCAACATAAGGAAATTCTGTATATGGGTCCATTATTTGCGTTCTAAAATTCGATTATGATTACGGCATCCCTTTTCATAATCTGAATTATGAGAACTTGGCAAATTGAAATGGAAATGTTATAGCAAAAGACTGGTTTAGTCTTTATGTGAGACATCATGAATCGTGTCCCATATGCTTCGGATATAGGATCGATTACATGTGCTATATTCATCCTTTCTAAAATTTTCCAAATGCCTGGGGCATTAAGAAGGGAAAAGGTTTAGAACTGGATATGACTAAAAGGATTAAACAATTGTCGAGGACAATCTAAGGTTTACCAAAGATTGGTTGCTCAAGGACAGTTGGAAGTATAGTGATAATTCTGGAAGGACCATATTGACATAATCTGTAAGGAGGCAACTCTTGTTCAGAAGTGATAGTCAAAAATGGAATCTGGAAATGTTTCAAAGTTAGAAATTATTCAATCTGTGTAAGATTAAGGAAACTTAATGCAAGAAGGATGTTTCCAAGGAGATGATCTCCTTTGGAATGCTCTGTAATGTTTGTTGTCAAGTCTTTATGACTTTGTGCATAATCATTACAAGAGGATCAATGCATATAAGTTTAGAATCTAATAGATTTCAGTAAATGGCATGAATTTGGAATTCTTGCATTTGCGATAAGGATTTGGGAGTGTGAAAAGAGAATCATTGAATTTATGTTCAATTGATCTAGTTCACAAAGTAAAGATCATAGACAAACATATTATGCATACTTGGTGTATGGCATGACTAGTGTTTAGAAAACATAGTGTACATGCTTAGAGCATGGGACAACTATTGTTTTAAATTCAAGATTAAAGTTGATAGCTGAAACAGTATACAATGAATAATGTGTAATCATATGGTGATAAATAAAAGGTGTTTTATTTATATTCATAAGTTCTGAGACCATATTGGATTCAATTATTATTGTGTTTCATTTTGAATGTTTTGACTTCCCGAATAAACTGGGTTATTCTTCCGGAATGACTAAGTTATTCAAACCATCCACAGTCGGTCATATTTTGGAAGTAGATATGAATTAAGACTGTCATGATGGGTTGTAGAGGTCTAAGGTGTTGGACAAGGCTACAACAATCATGAGTGCTCATAAGTTCTGAGTATTGGATTCAACCCGCGCTCATTGGAATCACTTCATGGATTTTATCACGAGTGATAATGAGACGATAATATCTTATATTCTTCAAACCTAGAGATATGAGTTGTTACTATGAGTTGATAGTACATTGATTGCACGAAACCGCATTTGGTAACTCTGTGCTATAAAACGTGCTTTTGTGTATGATTCAACAAGTAGTAGAACAAGTCATATGAGTCGAAGTTTATCCATTCCTTTTACCTTCGGGATAAAAGTGATATCTGTGGGCCCCTCGATGATTTGATGATGACAAATGGAAGTGCTCGGCCGGGCCAGGACTGATTTGATTTGCTCAATTAGTCAGTCGTCATAAATCGGAAATCGGGAAACAACAAATGGACAGAGAGAATGATTATAATCCATGTCTCAGTCCATATGATATCTAGAATGGAGGAATATATGATCCCTTATCTAATGGACAAGTCACTGACAAAGGTCAGAGTTCATCGACAAGGTCAGAGTTCGACAGAAGCTTTTGAGAGCTACGATTGCCAGTTGGTTCCTGAAGTCATACGCAATAATAGTTTTAGACTTATCCAAGTGGGAGACTGTTGGATTAATGTCTAAGTCCATAACTATAATTGGTAAGACTTGACCCGACCCGGCATGGTCCATTTGGGTTGCATAGCATCATGCACTTGGATGAGAGAAATAAGACACTTATGGTTATTAATATATTATAAGTTTTAGTATATTAATAATAAGAATGATAAGATTATTTAATTAGTATTGATCAAGAATTAATCTAGGATTAATTAAGTGATCAAAAGAAGACTAATTAAATATATGGGTTGATTGTGTAAATCATCCATACTTGTATAGTGGGCTAATGCTCCATGGATAATCAAGTTGGGCTAAAACCCATAGGATGGTCCATGGATGCTCCATGGTGTATTTGAACCCATGGATCCAAGGAAATGGAAAGTCATGACAATTAGGGTTTGCCCTAATTGTAACACTATATAAAGATATTATTCTTGGCAAAATCGGCACTAGAGTGTATGAAGAGAGGGCTAGCCGATTTTGATAAGTGTAGAATTCTCTCAAGCTATTCTAAGTGTTTTGAGGATTGTGATTCCATTTGAGGTGTCACACTTGGGGCACTAGGCACTCAAGCTTCATGAAGACTTTCTACATCAAAAAGGTATGTATTCTATCTTGCTATAGTTATTGTTTTGTATGCTAGATTAGGATAATACCTTGGAAGTTCTTATTTGCATGTATAATAGAGAAAACATAGATCCAAGGTATTTAGGGTTGCATGTACACTTAGGAGTGTTAGAATGCTCAAAACCCAACATTACCATGCGTCCAGTCCACCATTAAATGCAAAACCTCCTTTTAAGATTTCTCAAATCTCTTCAAAACCCGTTTCATATTCGTGTGGTTGAGATTCAATCCCAGAATCGTTGATTCCCCGCAAAACCCCATTCAACTTCTTACCCCTTTTATCTTTTACCTAGGGTTGAAATCCTTTTACCCCCTTTATAAACCCACCTTCTTCTCTATAATCGTTTACGCTCTCTGTTAATCGATTACTCTCTCAACTCTCCAAGAACTCACAAAAACTCTCAAGAACTTCAATCTCACAACTCTCAATGGCGAAATCTGGTGCATCCAAGAAGCAATCCAAGGTTTCAAGCTCGATGAATCAAACCGGTTCCACATCAGCAACAATCGCTTCAAGCAACTTCAGAGCTGTGTTTGACGATCATCCTTCTTACAATGCTCCAACAAAACTGATGATCAAGCATCTCAAGAACCACATCCTATTTGGTCCGTTCGATGCATTCACCGATGTTATTACCGTTTCTACACTTTTTAAGTGTCCTCTGTCTGCATACAGACCACTGGAAACCCCCCAAGAAGTCCATCTGAACCTCATCAACGATTCCCTAGTCATCTTGACCAAAGAAAAATTCTTAACCTCCATTAACTTGTTAATCCATCCCTCCATCAAAATATTCACTCCATCCTTATCCGATATCACTACCGCACTCTGCCAAATAGGTTACCAGAAACCAATCCGAGGTATTCGTGAGTTTAAGAAGAATCAGCTGCCTGCGGTTTGGCAGTTTGTATGCCACTTTGTCATCCGCTGTCTGTCTGGCAGAACTGGAGGCATCGACAACATGGGACTCAAGCTCCTTGAACTTGTGTGGAGCATCTTCACTGGTCGTGATGTCAACTACGGTCAAATTCTTTGGGATGATTTCCTCCAGTACATTACCTAAGAACAACCAAAGGAAAACCCAAATGAGCTCACTTTTGCTCGCTTTTGGTCTCTGTGTATTTCTGATCTGCATGCGGATGCTGGTCTCGACATGGGAAGTGACATCAATTTCTTTGTCACTAAGGATCTCAAAAGGTATACGTCGTCCTCTGATCAAACTATTTTTGGACCTATCCGCAGGCTACCCACACACATTCTTTCACTGCTTGGTCTTGAGACTGCGGATGTCTCAGATCATATTGAGGCCACGGAGGGTATTATCCCATACTCTTCTACCCCACCTCTTCCCTCTTCAACTATTCTTCCTGAGGGTACCGTAGCCCCCTCTGCCACTACACTTTCTAACCTTTCTCAATGGAGAAAAACAGTAGCTTCTAAAAAGAAAGCTACAACACCCAAAAAGAAAGCCCCAAAACAAACCGCACCCTCCAAGAAACGCAAAACCCAAACCACCATTGTATCGAGCAGTGACTCTGAGGAAGATAGACTACCCATATATATCCTCAAGAAACGAAAGACAACCGAAACCACTAGCCATATGCGTTACCGGACTGATACTGAAGCCTCTCAACAGGCTCCGGTAGTCCTTGGGATGGCCGCACATCCATTCAATGACACTATCGAATACCACTAAACCTCATCCTGTGAGATTGTTTCATCATCATCTTCTTCTGAATGTGGAGACAGCCCCCCAGTTGTATCTCAAGAAGATAGAATTGGTAATCGCCCTAAGGTCTCCAGGGCTTCCCGGCTGCACATCTTTTCTTCTGAGGAGTTAGACTCCATACTCTTGCAAGTATCCCAAACACTACAAACACCAATCCATCCGCAAGGCATCTCTTTCGCTCATGCCAGAACTGGGTCGAGGCCAAACTTGACCACGGGTCAAGGAGACCACGGAAGCCTAGGAAATCCTACTCTGCTTACATCTCTATCAGGTGGTTTTGGCACGGTGAACACTAATGTGCATGGATCCGTGAACCCAAGGGACACCTTGGTGCGACAACAAGGAATTGACGATGCAGACTCAAATGACTCTTGGAGTCGGTATCAACCAACCACTGATGTTGAAATCAAGAAGTATGATGCTTTCAAAAGGGAATTCCAAGCCTGCAAGGAGTAGCAGGTCAAAAAACAACAGCAGAAGGAACAAGAAATTCTGTCAGCGGCCAGGTACTGGGCAAATGCCATCAACAACGCCCACACTGCTGCCACAATTCTAAAGGTTCAGACTTGGATGGACCAAATGGTTGAAAATGTGCTGAAAGCTCAAGCCTCAACCGCAGCCGTAGGTACATCTAATGTTCCTCCCACTTCAACTCTTGTTCAACCTACTGCAGTCAACCCATCTCAAGACGAAGAGCCAACTATTGAACTCAGCTCGGCCCCAACCTTCGGTTTTGACGATGAAGACATCCAAGAGGTCAACAAACCGAATCCCTCAGATGACGACCTCATGATGTTCGAGGAAGAAGAAGAATCCAGCGGTTCTGAGCACTCCACTTCAAAGCCCAAAGAAAAGAAGAAGAAAAATAAGAAAGATGTGGTCACTCGCAAAGAATGCCTCATCCTTCAAGCCAAAGTTGATCAAATTTTGGCTGCAGTTAAGCCTACCCAACCTCCACCAAAAGATATCCCAGGTCCGCAATCCCTAATTGAGGCATCGAACGACTTGAAATGAGAGAGCGTATGGCCGCTGAGCGCATCTCTCTCAAAGTCGAGATGGGGATTCGATCTCTCGACACCAACCGTAGGGCCGACCATCAAGATTTCATGGTCGTAGCAGAACGCCTCATCACTGAGGTAACCGCAATCAAACAAGGATTACAAACAGCCATTGCGGATCAAGCTGCCCAGTCCCAAAACGCAATAGAGGAAACTCATACTGCCTATGAGTCCACGATTTATGTCCTTCATGCAACAATCACCCGCATGCAAAAATCCCTCACATCCAACTTTCATGGACTAGAGATACTTCAACTCACAAAGGACATTCACAAGCTGCTCTTTAACTCTGCCATTCCAAACAACTCCCAACTGGCCGAATACATGAAAGCACACTTTGCTGAGGTTTGTGCCAAAGTTGATGGACTGAAACAATGGCTTGAGGAAGCACCAGGGTTGCATTCCTCAAGAGGGGGAAGTGATAAAGAAGGTGATCGAACAAATACCTCCATCCGTCAGAGCCCTCCAATCACCACAAATAAAATTCCCACTCCGCAGCCTTCTCCTCCACTATCTCAAAATATTCCATCTCCCCACTCATCACCCAAAAACAACCTAAACCGTCCGCTGAAGCCTCCTTACCTAAAGAATCCTGAGGAACATATGTCTTCAGAAAGCTCTACAGATTCTCCTATTACTGCCCAAAGGAAACATGACTGGAAAGCAACCAAGTTAGCCGAAATTATATGGAGAGAATGCACTTTTGACACTATGATTGATGAATCGCTGATCAACTCATGGGTCAATGCTCTCCGCAGGCTACTTGATGAAGACTACACTCCCCACCTCACATATGCTGAACCACCATCAGATGGTTATTGGGATATTCCAATATCTCCCAATGCCAAGTACTTTGTTGTATTTGATTCCTTTGACCGCAGTCTTCCTGATCACAAGCGTCTGCCAATGGAATTCGAAAGACTGAGTCGCTTCTATGCGAAGCATGGCTCTTTAGTGGAAAACATTTGGTCTAACGGTAGACCATCCGCAGTGAAGAACTACAAGATGCGGAAGTTTATGAAAGCAGACTTTCCTCAATTCACTCTGACCAGAAGAGAGCATGCTTACATCCGCACCCAGGAAGACTTCCCCTGCATGAACCCTGAAGAAATATTTCTCATTGCCAGAGTTTTTCAGAACAAGGAAGAGAAACATCCTAAGATGCAAATACCTCTCGACAAAGCCAAATCCTTCCTCAAGGAAATTTTCTGTGACTTTGCGAAGATTGATGCGGACATCCACCCCACCATCCTCAAGAAATTTGGCCTTCCACCACTTAAACCAGTTTCAATGCTTACAGAAGGTTTTGAAGAAAGATCTCTTGGCGCAACCAACTTCCCAGAACTTGGCATCATATTCAAACGGAAGACAGACAATGTCAAATATTTCATTCCGATGAATGCCATGCATCGCCTGCCCAAGAAGTAACTTGACATATGCAAGACCACAATAGAAAGATCAAAGCACACTACTGCTGAAGTCAAGTTTGAGATCTCCAGAAGAATCATGTGGCTGGAAAATGTTAGAAAATTTTGGTGGATTTTGATCAAGTTCCTCAAACTTCATAACTGAACCAAAGTTAAAAAGGTCAATTAGGGGGTAATTGCTGAAACATAAAAGTGACCCTTTTAAACTTATCTACCGCAACGGTTCAGTACCTACAACCAATTCAGCACCAGAGTCAATCTCTACAACCGTGACTGCAACCATTCTCCATCACCAACCGTATCAGCATCCAGAGTATTCAAGTCTTTCCTATCCACAGTCTTAGTTATTTCTTTTACTATGTAATTCACTCTATTGTCCAGCATGCCTTGCACGGCTGCTAATAGAGTTGTTCTTTTCTAAACTCTATAAATAGAGACACTTTCTTATGTATTATGTAATTGTGATATATCTGAGTGTGAAAACTCTTAACTTCTCAATACACAAGGTTTCTCATTCAGTTATCTTTCTTATCTTCATCAGTTATCTTTCTTATCTTCATCACACTCAAACTGCTACTGGAACATAACCTCTCTTCGGAGCAAGTCTTCTAGACTTAATCACTAAACTTGATCTCGCTTACTAACTTGGAGTGATTGTATTCCTTGTTATGAATCAGTTTAAGTGTATTCTTGATATAAATTTTGTCATTTATCATTCTTTACTTTCCACAACTAATATCTAACTATCTAACTTTATTATTGTTGAGCTTTTAGATCCTTGGAGATTAACTTTTCTGCAACTTACTTGTTCCAACGTTTGTTCAAGTGTGTCTCCAAGTTTTCCTCTCAACAATTCCATGTACAGGGAATCACACAAGAGTCAGTTCATTTATGAGTCTATACTAGTACATTACATGTTACATGAATACGTTTACATAGATACACTTACATGAATACGTTTACATAGATACACATACATGAATACGTTTACATAGATACGCTTACATGAATACGTTTACATAGATATGCTTAGATGAGTACGTTTACATAGATAATATATGATGAGTTACTATTACATATTATATGTGTAGATACTATTATATAGTTCTCCTTCTTATCTTTAGCTTATGATACAATCACATAACCGACGAGATAGATTGGACTTTATATCCTAGTACCAAAGGATACTTTGTGGGACTAACCATTCCTATCAACACTGTTAGCTATAGAGGTAAATGCACATCTACGGATGTCTTCGGTTGATACCATTACAGGTATACTTTAAGGGAGTAACTATTCCTACACCCAGCTGTTAGCAACAAAGGTAAATGTACATCTACGGATGTCTTAGGTTAACACTGTTAGTTATCCTAGTACAAAAGGATAATACTTAGGCTATTATATTATTTCTTCCTTTACTTTGTGACACATTCACATGATCGACAAGGTAGGATATATTTGATATAGATAACTATTTTCCTTATTACCTTTATATTGTGACTCATACACATAAACGATGAGGTATACTATAGTTTTATACTAATAGTTAAACAGGGAAAAAGCATCACATATACAGAGATGCTTACTTTCAAAACAGTAGTGTCTTGGTAGAAGACTACATTCAAAACAGTAGGGTCTTGGTAGAAGACTACTTTCAAAACAGTAGGGTCTTGGTAGAAGACTACTTTCAAAACAGTAGGGTCTTGCTAGAAGACTACTTTCAAAACAGTAGGGTCTTGGTAGAAGACTACTTTCAAAACAGTAGGGTCTTGGTAGAAGACTACTTTCAAAACAGTAGGGTCTTGGTAGAAGACTTCTTTTATAGGGATCATATGGATTTCTAGGGTTATTCAAACGCTTTCCATTACTTACAAACATTTACATACTTATACGAACTTTCTTTCAAATCAATGTCAGGACTTTCATTACAAGTTTTACAAATCAAAGACACATTAATACTTATGAATTCACCAGCTTTTTGGCTGATACTCGCTTTCAAAATAACTTGTATTCTCAGGTCACAAATAGACAGGTACGACGACCAGGTTTTGTGAAGACGGAGCAATCCAGACTCGTCCTATTTTTTGATTATTCATTTTAATGTTGTCTTATACTAAAAGAACACACTTGTAATTAAAATTATACTATTAATGCAATGGATGATGTTGTTGCTTGTTTACTACTTTACAATGTTGTGATACGTTACATGACGTCCTTCGCCCCAGAACGTTTCCGGCGTTCTCGGTTTTGGGGTGTGACAGCTAGGCGCAACCTTTAACAGGGTTGCGCAGGTTTTGTTGCCAATGTTATGGATAACCGGGAGGCGGGTAAGGCGGCAGTGGTCGATGTGTCGATGGTATGAGAGTTTGCAGATGTATTCCCCGAGGAGTTGCATGGGATACCTCCGGAGAGGCAGGTAGAGTTCAGGATTGACCTAGTCCCTAGTGCGACTCTGATAGCCAAGGCACCGTATCAGTTAGCTCTTCCAGAGATGTAGGAGTTATCTACATAGCTTCATGAGCTGTTAGACAAAGGATTCAATAGAACGATCAGTTCACCCTAGGGAGCCCCGATTATGTTTGTGAAGAAGAAGGACGGGTTGAATTGGATGTGTATTGACTATCAGGAGCTGAATAAGGTAACGGTGAAGAATCGTTACCCACTTCCGAGGATCGATGACCTCTTCGATTAACTACATGGAGCATCTTGGTTCTCCAAGATCGATTTGCGTTCAGGGTATCATCAGATGAGGGTCAGAGAGGAGGATGTGCACAAGACTACTTTTCGGACACGTTATGGCCACTATGCGTTCACGATGATGCCTTTCGGGCTCACCAATGCTCCTACCGCATTCATGGATCTCATGAACCGCGTGTGCAGACTGATGTTGGATCGGTCTGTGAAAGTCTTCATTGATGACATCTTGGTTTATTCCAAGATGCAAGAGCAGTATGAGGAGCACTTGCGAGAGGTTTTAGATTCTTTGTGGAGGGAGAGCCTGTATGCTAAGTTCTCCGAGTGTGAGTTCTGGTTGCGCGATCTAGTCAAGGTGGAGGCCGTGATGAGGTGGGAGGTTCCAAGGTCTCCATCTAAGATTTGGAGCTTGCTGGGACTGGCAGGCTACTATCGGAGGTTCATTCAGGACTTCTCCAAGAGAGTTGTGCTCCTGACCCGGTTGTCAAGGAAAGTTGTGGTCTTTCACTGGGGGCCTGAGCAGCAGGCCGCATTTGAGACGTTGAGACAGAGATTGTGCGAGGCGCCAATCTTAGCCCTACCATAGGGCATGGAGGAATTTGTGGTATACTGTGATTCTTCCATCTCGTGTTTGGGCGTGGTATTCATGCAGAGGGGCCATGTTATGACTTACGCTTCGAGACAGCTGAAGCCTCACAAGGCGAATTACCCGACACATGATTTGGAGCTGGGGGATGTTGTTTTTGCGCTCAATATTTGGCGTCATTACCTCTATGGGATTCGTTGTTGTTGGATAAGGTGTCTAAGTCCATAACTTATTTGGTATATACTTGACCCGACCCGACATGGTCCATTTGGGTTGCACTTCACCCGAACTATTTATGGAGAATTTTATGAGATTTATACACATATGTTTATTAATATATTGTAAGTTATAATATATTAATATGAAGTTATGTTATTTAATTAGTCTTAGTCTTAAATTAATTATGAATTAATTTAGAGATTAAAAGGAGGACTAATTAGATTATGGGCTATTAATTTTATATGGTGTGGGCTAACACTCATTTGTTAATGGGCTAGGCTTATATGGAAGTCCATGGATGATCCATCGAGCTTTTAACCCATGGATCCATGGAAAAGGAAAGGTCATGGGTTATTAGGGTTTCACCCTAACCATGCACACTATATAAGCATGCTTATGTTGCATGAAATAGCCACTAGTGTGTGTGCTTGTGTGTGGCCGAAAATTACAAGTGTGTATACACTCTTTCAAAGTTTTCCAAGTGTTTGTGGTGATTTGTGATTTCCATTTGAGGCATTCACACTGTTGGTGCTTGGCTCCCAAACTCCAAGGAATCAAACTCATCAAAAGGTATGTAATCTCATCTAACTCTTTTATGTTTAAAAGTACCCCATGCCATGTTAGATAGGTTATGAACCTTGGACAATTATTATTTTGCATGTATTTAGACAAACATAGATCCAAGGTTTATTAGGGTTGCATGCACACTTAGGAAGTGTTAGATTGCTCAAAACCCAACAGTGGTATCAGAGCCTAGGCTTGCTTGTTTGATACTTGATGCAAAATAGTGAAAAAGTTGAAATTGTTGATGTCTGGCTGATGGACTCGCCAAGTACATGGGGGGACTCGCCGAGTTCATGTGTAATATCATCCTACTCGGCGAGTTGGTTCATGCACTCGGCGAGTATGAGCCTTAGAATGCAGAATTTCTACTTTTGCTGTTGGAAATGGAGTAGAAACATTACCCTAAACTGTTTTGGTGTTTTAAAACTTGTTTTAGTTGGTGTAATGGTTGTTCTAATCCATTTACAATAGCATATATCAAAATTTCATGCTTTGTATGTGTTCATATAATTCTTGAAACTTTGATAATCATGTTCATGTTCTTATGAATTTAGAAGATGATAGGAATTATTTGCTGAATTGTTTAGGATTAATTCTTGATCATTTATGTGTTTTAATGCAGTCCATAATTTGCCCTCAAGTTATGGATATCCAAAGGCCACTTGTTTTAAACACACATTTAAAACACATAAGTTACATGAAAATGAAGAGTCTTCATTTTATGAACCTTTAATTCATAAGTTATGAAATGAAAAGTTTTGGATAGTTACAAAACTTGCCCTCAAGTTTTGGAATTTGTAAAGTTTCACACACTTTAATAAACTTTAATTCCAACCCTTAGAGTTTTAATAGTTAAAATTCAACCCTTATACTATTTATAACATTAATGGTTAATTATTATTATTATTATTATTATTATTATATATATATATATATATATATATGTATATGTATAAGAATAAGTCGTTTTACCGTTAGTAGGCCTCATTCACGAAGCCGGTCTATAAGGGGGGTATAAGGTTGTTGCCTATAAAATGGCAGCTTAATGAGTGTCCACTCTCACCCACCGCTTCCTTGATCGGTGGAGGGTCGTTAGCCAAACGGGTAGGACAATGATTTTAAATCCTCATTAAAAGTATAATGATTATCATAAAGTAACTAAATATTTTTAATTCCCAATCTTAGTTACTTTAGGAAAATGTGAACATGGTGCTAGTCCATGGAATTCACACTTTGTACCTTACCAAGTCGTTGGTGGAGCGTGTGTGGTTGACCGGCACACTAAGTTGGACTAGTAAGGATGACGAAGGGTGACTTAATGTTTATCATAGATCAATGGAGCGTGTGTGGTTAACCAGCACATTGATTAGGTTATAATATTAAGGGTACCAAGTGAATTAGCATGGTTATTCACACCTTGTTTTGTGACCCTCGGCATCCCAGTTAGAAAATTTGAGAGGGCACACTCGAGATTAAAACATGCCATTTAAAAGTTCAATGAATCTCAAAAGATCTAGGAGTTTCAAATCCAATTAAAACCTAATTAATTATTTCATTTTTCATGGTGGAAATTGGTGAATCGTCATTCGCCTACTTTCAAATATTCTATAGCTTGTATTACGGCATCCCTCTTCCAAGTTATAAAATATTGTGTTGGATCCGAGCCTTAATATTTCATATTGGGTGTTATATTAAGGATTTTGAATCAACTAAATTGATTATCTCCCATTATAGATGTCTGGTTCAGATAACTATGATCTTCCCAAATCGCTTGGAACAAGTTTTCCTCTTGAAGATGATGTCCCTCAATATCATGCTTCACTTCCTCCACCTCCTCCATTTATTCTCCCTGACCCACAAGCTCGAAGACTTGAAAAGTTCAAGATCACTCAAACCCTACTGGCAATGAAACATAAAGATGGAAACCCTGTGTTTACTCATGTCTTAGAAATGAAGTCACACATGGACAGGTTGAGAATGTTAGGTGTCGATATCTCAAGGAAGTTGGCTGCTGACTGGGTTCTTCAGACACTTCCGGAGTCATATAGTGAGTTCATTGAGAACTACTATGTGACAGATCATGACATGACTCTTATTGATCTTTCTTATTTGCTCATTGCTGCTGAATCAGAAATGTTTTGGCGCACTGGGAAAGTAAATATTGGCGAAAGATCAAATTCTCAAACTTCCATGGACTTGGATAATGGTAACATTGATAGTCCAGAAAAGCTTTCTTTTCCCAATGGAAAGGGATCGACCTTGGTCAACCCGGTTGACCGGAAGGTAAAGGGAAAGGCTAAGTCTGTGATTGTCTCGTGTACCGTTCCCAAAGAGTCTATATGTTTTTATTGTCATGAGAAGGGACATTGGAAGCGAAGCTGCCCTGAATACCTGAAAGATTTGAAAGCAAGAAGAGACAAAATGGTTGACTCTGTTTCAGGTAAGTCCACTATCTAACTTTATTAAAGTTCCTAATTGTTGATTCCTATTACATGATGTGACTAGATTGCATCTTGATGTTTAGCAGGACCAAGCAAAAGGAAGGTTAAAAGTGGAGTGTGCTGAATCTAATCACGGAAATGGATTTCTATCGCATGGTTCGAGGATCGGATTTTTGAGCTACTACTTCAAAGTTATGATAGATTGCTAAGAAATATGTAATAGCATAGTTTTCATTTAACGATGCATTGTAAGGAGTATTTTTCCGCGTTTTATATAGAAATAAAAGTTTTTTTTCGTTTATTTTATATTATATCCCCTTACAATGGCTTTTATGGAAATATGATGTTTCTAGCAATAATGGAAATATGAATTTGATTTTCTCATTTGTGGTAGTGTCTGAATTTACCAAATGAGGAAAGGTTCTCATCATCGAAGTTTCAATTGGACCGAAACTTGGAATCATACAAGCTATATTGTTTGATGGATGAGAATTTTCATCATTGGAAAATCAAGACTAATTCCTTATGTGGACAAGGACAGGACTAAAGGGATCGAGTACACATGCTTGTGAACTGGTCAAGTCCGCCACAATGATTGATAAGACTATGCGTCATGATTTGCTAAAGCTTAGTAGATTTGGTTATACTTACAAGTTTAAGTATAATTCTGAAGCATTGAAAAGTTTCAATGTGTGACAGAACGAAAGGGAAAGAATCAAATTAGGCAGAAAGATAAAAGTTTCTCAAATCTGAAAAGATGGGAGAGTACTTTAGTATCATGTTTTATGATCATCTTAATGATTAAGATACCATATCACAAATTCATACTCTAAGGACATCTTAGTGCATTGTTATGACTAAGAAGAGGGGTCATGAATTGTTGGAATGGTTAAAATCAAGAAGATGAATCATACTTCGTTCCAAAACAACTCTTAGAGTCATACTCCAAGATTGTAACATTGAGTGACATAAAGTAAGGTTTATAACACTTATCAAATATAGTGTAAAATGTTTTCTACTCCTGTACATTTGAAATTGGTAAGTTGTGATGTCTTGGATGAGACAAAGACCAACTAAGACCAATTGTGTGAAGTGTTTGTCTTGATAAGAATCCGCACTATCCCTTGAGTATTTGTTTTGTCAAGGAATGGTTCTTGACAAAGAGAAACTTATATGTTAAGAGGACAGTGGGAGCGTTAAAGATCCTGAAGGAATTTCAAGATTTAATTAAGAGTAAAACCTGAGTTTTATCACTGGCACACGACTTAGGTTTGCAACCTATCGTGTTGACATAATTCTTATTTATGTGCCTACTTTAAATAAGTTGAACATGCATGTGAGTTATCAGAGTTCAACTTGGAAGCAATGGTGGGCTTTTGTGCTACCAAGTGGCAAGAAATTAACATTGAACAAGTTCAATCCATATGAGTTTGAATTTGTCTCTAACCTTGTGATTATTGTTTTGACAAATTCACATGGATAGGAACTCATACACCATAAAATCTAAGTGTCATAAGGTTTCTCTATGATTCATGAGAATGATGGTGAGGAAACGCTTTCACTAAGTAGATTTTAAGTAGATAGCAATTGTGATATTTGCATTTCCAAAAGTCGTTAGTGGAGCGTGTGTGGTTAACCGGCACACTAACATGGACTTGTGAGAAATGGCAAAGAACTAACCAATTGAGACTATGATTACAGAAAGGTGTATGAATCTAAATTTTAGAAGTCCAACCGATTTCTGAATACATCTCAAAGCTAGTGGGAGCATAAGTGTTAAGCTAATAATCATCATGTTAGTGGGAGCATGATAATTGTGATTACTATTATTGCAAGCTAGCAATGTTAATTATTGAAAAACAAAAGTTTCAACTCGTGAAGTTATAGGGGTTGAAAAAGTCGTTTTGCTATAATTAAGGGAGAGGAAATTATACTTCATTTCAATTCTAGAAGCTTAGATTGAGATTTTAATCATCTTTAGTCAAGGATATATATATATATATATATATATATATATATATATATATATATATATATATATATATATATATATATATGTATGAATTTTATGTCTGAATGGTTCGACTTAAGGAAATTCCATATATTGCGTTCTCAAAATTCAATTATGACTACGGCATCCCTCTTCATAATTAAATTTTGAAAACATAGCAAATAAAAAATATTGTAGCAAGAGACTGGTCTAGTATCATGTCTTTATGTAGTATCATGTCTTTATGTGAGACATCATGAATCGTGTCCCATATGCTTCGGATATAGGATCGATTTCATATGCTATAATATTCATCCTTTCTAAATTTTCCAAATGCTCAGGGCATTTAGAAGGAAAAAGTCTAGAACTGGATATGACTAAAGTGATTAAGCAATTGTTGAGGACAATCTGAGGTTTGCCAAAGATTGGTTGCTCAGGGACATTTGGAAGTATAGTGTTAATTTTGGCAGGACCATATTGACATTTTCTGAAAAGAGGCAACTCTTGTTCAGAAGTGATAGTCAAAATGGGACTATGGAAATGTCTGCATAGATGGAAGTTATTTAATCTGTGTAAGATTAGAAAACTTTAATGCAAGAAAGGATGTTTAAAGCAATATACTTTGAATATGAGACTTCATTTCCATAGAACTGATCTTCTTTGGAATACTCTGTAATGACTGATGACAAAGTTTTGGTGACCTTGTGCATAATCATTATGTGAGGATCAGTGCATATAAGTTTAAAATCTAACATTTTTTTTTTGGTAAATGGTAGGAATTAGGAATTCTTACATTTACAATAAGGATTTGGGATTGTGAAATGAGTATCATTGGATTCATGTTCAATTGATCTATTTCACAAAGTAAAGATCATAGACAAACATAGTGTGCATACTAGGAGTATGGCATAACTATTGTTTAGAAAACAAAGTGTACATGCTAGGGGCATGGGACAACTGTTGTTTTATTCAAGTATTAAGTTGATTATTTGAAACATTATACAATGAATAATGTGTAATCAATATGGTGATAAATAAAAGGTGGTTTTATTTATATTCAAAAGGGTTCTGAGACCATATTGGATTCGATTATTATTGTGTTTCATTTTGCATGTTTTGACTTCCATAATAGCTAGGTTATTCTTTCGAATGACTAACTTATTTAAACACTCCACAGTCGTTCATATGTTGGAAGTAGTTATGAATTAAGACTGTCATGAATCGAGGTTGTAGATGGCTAAACGGGTTTAGACATAGCAATGGTTGCTACGACATTCATGAGTGCTCATAAGTTATGAGTATTGGAATAAACCCACGCTCACTTGTATCACTTCATGGAATTTATCTCGAGTGATTATGAGATGGTAATATCATATAAGTCTTCAAACCTAGAGATATGAGTTGTTACCTATGAGTTGGTTGTGCATTGATTGCACGTAAACGCATCAGTAACTTGATGTTATAAAACGTGCCTTTGTGTACAATTCAACAAGTAGTAAAACAAGCATATGAGTGGAAGTTTATCTATTCCTTCTATAAATAGAAACGATATCTGGGCCCCTCGATGATTTTATGTTGACCCATGTACCGGGCCCGATCATAACCTAATTGATGTGTTCAATTTAGTTCTTTGTCAAACAAATTGGAAATCTGGAAACAAACTGCTGGACAATAAGTACGACGTTGTTCCATGTATTTGTTTGGCTGATATAATGAGAACAGAGGACTATATGATCACTTATCTAAAATGGCGCTTCATAGTTCAACAGAGTTTTCGAGAGCAACGATTGCTGGTTGGTTCCTGAAGTAACATACGCAAATACAGTTATTAGACTTATCCAAGTGGGAGACTATTGGATAAGGTGTCTAGGTCCATAACTTATTTGGTATATACTTGACCCGACCCGGCATGGTCCATTTGGGTTGCACTTCACCCGAACTATTTATGGATAATTTTATGAGAGTTATACACATATGTTTATTAATATATTGTAAGTTAAAATATATTAATATGAAGTCATGTTATTTAATTAGTCTTAGTCTTAAATTAATTATGAATTAATTTAGAGATTAAAAGGAAGACTAATTATATTATGGGCTATTGGTTTTATATGGTGTGGGCTAACACTCATTTGTTAATGGGCTAGGCTTATATGGAAGTCCATGGATGATCCATGGAGGTTTTTGTTGGAATAGTGTCTAAGGCTGTAACTATATCCGGTTGTGCATGGTCCTTTTGGGTTGCCTTCACCATAGCAACTTGATAGGATGATTTATTAAGAGAGAATAAATATTATTAATATATTATGGGAATAATATAATGAATAATATATTTGTTATTTGATTAATATAAGTCATAATTAGAATTAATTTGGTGACTTAAAGAGATTAATTAAATAAAGGGGTATAAACTGTCAATTGTTTGATAGTTAAGCTTTAAACTGTAAAACCATTTGGATATACTATGGACGAATTCTAAGAGGATTAGGATAGCTAAAATCGTCCATTAGAGTTATCTAGGAATGGATTTGGATAGCCTTAAGAGAAGATTATCTGATAGGGACTTATCTGTAATCCTTAAGGAATCTACAAGTATAAATAGACCCCATGGCTGATGGAATTCGACACTTGACCTAAAGTAAGGAACCTCTGGTCGAAATTCCTCCCCTCTCCTCTCTCCCAAATCATCCTCCTTGCTTTGGTGTTTGTAAGCCATTAGAGGAGTGACATTTGTGACTCTAGAAGCTCCAAGACCTCAAGATCAACAAGGAACTCAAAGGTATGATTCTAGATCTGTTTTAATGTTCTTGTTTAACCTAATTAGTAATTAGAAGTCTTGGATTCAAAGCATGTTTATTAGAAAGCCTAGATCCAAGCATTAGGGTTTTGCATGCGCACATAGGAAAGTTCTTATGGCTAAAACCCATCAGTGGTATCAGAGCCTAGCTTGGTTTTCTGTAAATTGTTGCTTGATTAACTGAAACAAACCTGCAAAATTCGAATTTTTGGTTTCTGAGTCATGGACTCGGCGAGTCTCAAAGTGGACTCGGCGAGTAGGCCTGACTCGGCGAGTCCATTTGTGCACTCGGCGAGTCCAGGCGTCAGGAATGGCCAGATTCGGGATTTCTTTGTGTTTATCTTATCTTAACTTACCATAAACTAATTAGATCAACATTAATTCGTTTTTCTGATAAATATAACTATTATCTTGATCTAGTTAAAGGTAATTATCAACTAATTAAATATTTAATCTCCTTATATGATAATTAATTAATTATTTTAATTATTTTGGTAATTATCTTAAAAGAAATCTTGAATAAATCAAATATAGATAATTAGGATATTAATTGTTAATTGGAATTATTTGTTATTTGATCCTCCATGTTTTAAATGTTTAAAAACCTACCCTCATGTTTTGAAATTTACTTTTGTGATTAAAAGTTTTAATTTAGACAACTTAAATTTCAAACCCTAGATTTTAAAAGGTTTAAAATACAACCCTATACTAATATGATATTACTAGAATAATATATATATGTATAACTAAATGCTAGTCTTACCGTTAGTAGGCCTCATTCACGAAGCCGATCTATAAGGTGGGTATAAGGTTGCGGCCTATAAAATGGCGCTTAATGGGTGTACACTCACACCCACCGCTTGCTTGATTGGTGGAGGGTCGTTAGCCGAACGGGTAGGATAGGGCAACCTCATCCTCTCATTAAAAGTATAATAAGAAATACAAGTAACTACACATATTTCAAAATTTCCCAATCCTAGTTACTTTAGGAAAAGTGAATTGATGCAATCCCATGAAATTACACTTTGCACCTTGCTAAGATGTTAGTGGAGCGTGTGTGGTTTACCGGCACACTAATTGGTTCTAAGCGAAGGTGGCAAAGGGTGATTCGTTGTTTATCATAGTTCGATGGAGCGTGTGTGGTTTACCGGCACGTCGAATAGGTGATTGTTACAATGAAGGCGCCATGTGAATTTGCATGGTAATTCACACCCGCTTTGTGATCCTCGGCATCCCAGTCACAAACAAGAGGGGCATATCGAGATTTAAACATGCCATTGAATAGTTTCAATGAATCTCATCCGAACCTAGGAATTCTCAAAAACACTTAGGACTAATAGTTTAAGTTTCGTGATGGAGAATTAGTGAATCGTCATTCACTTACCTTCAATTTATTTGCATGTTAGATTACGGCATCCCTTTTCTAGTATGTAAATGTTATTGTTGGATCCTAGCCCTAATTTTCTTATTGGGTGATAATTAGGGATTCTTATTCTAATCTATCTTTGTCCTTTTCTAATTATAGATGTCAAACGCAAACAACGCTGCTGCTAGTTCTTTCACATTGATGAGCCTTTGCCAAAAGGTCACCTTCGATGGAACGAACTTTAGCGAATGGATAAGATACATTCGCACCATTGCTCGCTATGAGGACAAAGAGTATGTCCTTGATGAGAAGCTCGAGAAAATCAACACCGAAATCGCTACTCCAGCCGAAATCACCGCCTTTGAAACTCATGAGCGAGATGCAACGAAGGTACATTGCATCATGATCGCCACCATGAACTCCGAATTCCAAAAGTCCTACGAGGACATGTACCCGTACGAGATGCACCAAGACTTATTGGAAAGGTACCACCAAAACGCGAGACAAGAGAGGTACGAGATTTTCACTAACATGATTTCCGCGAAGATGGGTCATGGAGAATCTCTTACCGTGCATTTGCAAAAGATGCAAAGGTATGTCGACCGCCTTCGCAAGTTAAATGTTGACTTCGGTGAGGATTTGGCGATCGACATGGTGCTTCACTCTTTGCCTCCGATGTACAATCAATTTAGGATGACCTACCACATGAACAAAGAAGAGGTCACCCTAAGCAAGCTCCAAGGTCTCTTGAGGGTTGCTGAGAGCAACTTTAAAGACAAGTCTGTTGCACCTACTCCCAATCCGCCCGCTGCTCCTGTCTTGGCTATTGGACAAGGGAAGGGAAAGAAGAGGAAAGCTTCATCGAAGAACTATCGCAAGGTGAAAGCCCGAGATGGTGCCTCTTCTAGTGGGACCAAAGTTGATCCCGCCAAGCCCTGCTCCAACCCGAAGGAGGCAGAGTGTCACCACTGCCACAAGATAGGACATTGGAAGAGAAGCTGCCCGGATTACCTGCAAGCAATCAAAGAAGGAAAGATCAAGCCATCTTTCGCAGGTATATATACAATCAAATCTAACGATTCTAATCATGCTATTTCTTGGGTTCTTGATACCGGTTGTGGTTATCACATTTGTTCTAATGTGCAGGGACTAAGAAGAAGTAGGGATGTGGAGCAAGGAAGGATCAATCTAATCATGGGGAACAGAAGATCGTCGCCTGTAACCAAGATTGGAGTGTATTCCTTAGTGCTTAGGAATAGTTTAGTTTTAGATTTGAACAATTGTTGCTATTCGCCAGAAATGGCAAGAAACATCATTTCATTTCATGGTTTGTTTAGACAAGGATTTAGATTTTCTTTTAATAATGAGAATGGTTCTATTTTGGCTTATCTAAATGGTGTCTTTTACTTTGAAGCTATACCATGTAATGGAATATATGAAACTGTTATGATTGTTGATGACTTTGGAAATGATGTTTTGAATATTGATTCTTCCACTAGTATGGATAAAGCTTCCTTGTGGCATTGCCGTCTTGGACATGTCAACAAGAAATGCATAGCCCAACTCCAAAAGGATGGAGTGTTGGAGTCATTCGACCTTAGGGAAGATGACACATGCGAGTCTTGTTTTCTTGGAAAGATGACTAAGTCGCCCTTCACAAGTACTTGTGAAAGGGGCGAGGGTCTATTGGACCTAATACATACCGATGTATGTGGACCATTTAGATCAACCACGAAGGATGGGAACCGCTTCTATGTGACTTTTACCGATGACTATAGTAGATATGGGTATATCTACTTAATCAAGCAAAAGTCAGACACCTTTGAAAAGTTCAAAGAGTTCAAGAATGAAGTGGAGAATCAATTGGGCAGGAAAATCAAGATGCTTCAATCCGATCGAGGAGGAGAGTACCTAAGTCTTGAATTCCACGATTATCTCAAGGAGTGTGGAATAGTTTCGCAATTGACGCCTCCTAGGACACCGCAGTTGAATGGTGTGGCAGAAAGGCGTAATCGAACCTTATTGGATATGGTTCGCTCTATGATGAGTCGTGCTTCACTACCAATCTCTTTTTGGGGGTATGCCTTAGAGACTGCCGCCCATATCCTTAACCGAGTCCCTACTAAGAAGGTTGCCAAAACACCTCACGAGATGTGGACAGGGAAAGCTCCCTCGTTGGCACATATCAAGGTTTGGGGTTGCGAGGCTTTCGTAAGACGAGATACTCACGACAAGCTTGAACCTCGAAGTGAGCGATGTATTTTCATCGGCTACCCACAGACATCCTTTGGATATCTCTTCTATAGACCGAAGGACAATGTTGTCTTCGTTGCGAGGAGAGGAGTTTTCCGAGAGCGAGAACTCATAAACCAAGGAGACAGTGGGAGGCAAATCGAACTTGAAGAGATTCAAGAGTCGATGGATGAAGGAACCTCTACCGCTGGCACTCAACCCGAGGAGGAAACTCCGGTTGAACCAATTGACGAATCCTTACCTCTTAGACGTTCCGATAGAGTTAGAGTTCATCCCCAGTTCTATGGCTTTCATATTACTACCGAAGGGGACACGTACATTAGTGATGGTACACTAGTAAATCTTGATGAACCTAATAGCTACAAGGAAGCCATGGCAGGCCCGGAGTCTGTAAAGTGGAAAGAGGCAATGGATAGCGAGATCCAATCCATGTATGATAACCAAGTTTGGAATTTGGTTGATTACGTACCCGGACGTAAGACCGTTGGGTGCAAATGGATCTTCAAGAAGAAGACCGACGTGGATGGGAACGTACACACATATAAAGCGCGATTGGTCGCGAAGGGCTTTACTCAAACTCCCGGAGTTGACTATGATGAGACCTTCTCACCAGTTGCGAAGATTAAATCTATTAGAGTGATGTTAGCAATTGCCGCATTTCATGATTATGAGATTTGGCAAATGGATGTCAAGACCGCTTTCCTTAACGGAAAGTTGGCTGAGGATGTTTACATGGCTCAGCCAGAGGGGTTTGTGGATCCGAAGCATCCGGATAGAGTGTGTAAGCTTGAGAAGTCCATTTATGGACTTAAGCAAGCATCTTGCAGATGGAATCTTTGTTTCGATGAGAAAGTCAAAGAGTTTGGATTTGTACGAAGCAAAGACGAATCTTGTGTATATGTCAAAGCCAGTGGGAGTATAGTAAGCTTCCTCGTTCTATATGTCGATGACATATTACTCATAGGAAACGACATCCCGACTCTGCAGGAGGTAAAGTCCTGGCTCGGGAAGTGTTTCGCTATGAAGGACCTCGGAGAGGCCTCTTACATTTTGGGAATAAGGATAATAAGAGAAAGAAGTAAGAGACTAATTGGACTTAGTCAGAATACATACTTAGAGAAGGTACTAAAACGTTTTAGTATGGAAAACTCAAAGAAGGGAGAACTACCGATACAAAGTAATGCCAAATTGAGTAAGACTCAAAGTCCGAGTACCGAAGCTGAGATAGCAGAAATGAGCCAAGTACCATATGCTTCCGTAGTTGGCTCAATCATGTACGCTATGACTTGTACTCGCCCTGATGTAGCCTTCGCTTTGAGCATGGTTAGCAGATATCAAGGGAATCCTGGCAAAGCCCATTGGATAGCGGTGAAGAATATCCTTAAGTACCTTCGGAGGACGAAGGAATGGTTCTTAGTCCTCGGAGGGAGTGATGACTTGAAGGTGCGAGGGTATAATGACGCCAGTTTTCAGACCGATAGGGACAGCTATCGTTCGCAGTCGGGCTGGGTCTTTACCCTAAATGGAGGAGCAGTGACATGGAAAAGTTCCAAGCAGGAAACCGTAGCTGATTCAACATGCGAATCAGAGTACATTGCAGCGAGCGAAGCGTCGAAGGAGGCAATATGGCTAAAGAACTTCATCGGTGATCTTGGAGTCGTACCTGCCATAAAGGAGCCAATGGAGATTTTCTGTGATAACGAAGGTGCGGTTGCCTTAACCAAGGAACCGAGGGATCATGGTAGATCAAGACATATCGACAGAAAGTATCACTTCATTAGACATCGTGTAGAAGAAGGACAACTCGTAGTGAAGAGGATATCATCAGAAGATAACCCAGCAGATCCGCTTACGAAGGGACTGAGTAGGGTTAAGCACTTGCAGCATGCTAGGAGTATTGGGCTGAAGGATGATATTAGCATAGATTAGATAGTATTAGAAACGTGTAATAGATAAATGTAATTGACATTTGATGATTAAATAAAGGAGTTTTATTTATGAGTAATGTTACTGTCTTATGTTAATTGTTTAGCTATTGTTTCACTTTGCATGTTTTGACTTCCAGAATAATTGAGTTTATTAGGAATAATCGAATTGTTCAAATGGTCCACAATCGTTCATGTGTTGGGAGTAGATATGAAAGAAGATTGTCATGAATTGGTGTGTAGAGTGTCTAAATGGTTTTAGACATAGCAAAGGATTGCTGCAACGTTCATGAGTGCTTATGAACTAGTTTTGAGCATTGGAATAAACCCGCGCTTGCTGGAATCACCTTATGGAATAAGATATAAAAGGTGATCGCAAGACGATAATATCATATAGTCTTAAAACCTAGATATATGGTTTATTATTTGTTAATTGATTGTACATTGATAATACGAAAACGCATCAGTAACTTGGTGTTATAAAACGTATTGTTGTGTATAGTTGGTAAATAAATAAGTAAATGCATATAAGTCGAAGTTTATCTGTAACTTTTATCTAAGAAGGTAAAAGCGATATCTCGGCCGCTCGATGATTTGATTTGACTTATGTGCCGGGCCCGGTCAGAACTGAATTGATGTGTTCGATTAAGTTCTATGTCAAATAAATCAGAGATCGAGAAACCTAAATGCTTGACTAACCATTCCATAGGATTGTCAGCATGATATCTAACAGAGGACTGTACGTTCCCTTATCTAAAGGACAAGATTGATTAGATCAGAGTTGACAGCGTCTTTGAGAGCTACGATTGCAAACCGAATTGTACTTGTATAGTTACTAGACTTATCCAAGTGGGAGACTGTTGGAATAGTGTCTAAGGCTGTAACTATATCCGGTTGTGCATGGTCCTTTTGGGTTGCCTTCACCATAGCAACTTGATAGGATGATTTATTAAGAGAGAATAAATATTATTAATATATTATGGGAATAATATAATGAATAATATATTTGTTATTTGATTAATATAAGTCATAATTAGAATTAATTTGGTGACTTAAAGAGATTAATTAAATAAAGGGGTATAAACTGTCAATTGTTTGATAGTTAAGCTTTAAACTGTAAAACCATTTGGATATACTATGGACGAATTCTAAGAGGATTAGGATAGCTAAAATCGTCCATTAGAGTTATCTAGGAATGGATTTGGATAGCCTTAAGAGAAGATTATCTGATAGGGACTTATCTGTAATCCTTAAGGAATCTACAAGTATAAATAGACCCCATGGCTGATGGAATTCGACACTTGACCTAAAGTAAGGAACCTCTGGTCGAAATTCCTCCCCTCTCCTCTCTCCCAAATCATCATCCTTGCTTTGGTGTTTGTAAGCCATTAGAGGAGTGACATTTGTGACTCTAGAAGCTCCAAGACCACAAGATCAACAAGGAACTCAAAGGTATGATTCTAGATCTGTTTTAATGTTCTTGTTTAACCTAATTAGTAATTAGAAGTCTTGGATTCAAAGCATGTTTATTAGAAATCCTAGATCCAAGCATTAGGGTTTTGCATGCGCACATAGGAAAGTTCTTATGGCTAAAACCCATCAGTTTTAACCCATGGATCCTTGGAAAAGGAAAGGTCATGGGTTATTAGGGTTTCACCCTAACCATGCACACTATATAAGCATGCTTATGTTGCATGAAATAGCCACTAGTGTGTGTGCTTGTGTGTGGCCGAAAATTACAAGTGTGTATACACTCTCTCAAAGTTTTCCAAGTGTTTGTCGTGATTAGTGATTTCCATTTGAGGCATTCACACTATTGGTGCTTGGCTCTCAAACTCCAAGGAATCAAACTCATCAAAATGTATGTAATTTCATCTAACTCTTTTATGTTTAAAAGTACCCCATGCCATGTGAGATAGGTTATGAACCTTGGAAAATTATTATTTTGCATGTATTTCGACAAACATAGATCCAAGGTTTATTAGGGTTGCATGCACACTTACGAAGTGTTAGATTGCTCAAAAACCAACAGTTGTACCATTTACACGAACCACAAGAACTAAGGTATCTCATGTACCGGCCAAATCTGAATATGAGGCAGTGTAGGTGGCTTGATGTGGTGAAGGATTATGATTGCAAGGTCCTCTATCACCCGGGGAAGGCTAATGTCGTGGCTGATGCGCTTAGCCACATGGCATCACAGATCAGGGACATCTGTTTGAGAATGTCAGTTATGACTCCGCTGTTGGAGCAGATTCATGAGGCCTAGCAGGAGGCCATGAAGGAGGAACATCAAAAGAGTGAGCGAATTGTGGGTCAGGTTTCCTTCTTCGACGATGATAGCCGGGGATTGTTGACTCTTCACAATAGGGTGTGGGTCCCTTATCATGGGGGTGTGTGTCAGGTATTGATGGCAGAGGCACACAAATCCAGGTTCTATATCCATCCCGGAGCGACAAAGATGTACAGGGATCTTCGTCTCGATTATTGGTAGCCATGTGTGAAGAGGGACATAGCTTGGTTTGTGGAAAGGTTCCTGACCTGCAGGAAGGTCAAGGCTGAGCACCAGAGACCTCACAGAAAGGTCCAGCCATTAGATATCCCGCTGTGGAAGTGGGAGGATATTTCTATGGACTTTATTACGGAGCTTCCCATGACCGCACGAGGGGTGGATTCGATTTGGGTCATCGTTGATCGATTGACCAAGAGCGCCCATTTTATTCCGATTCAGGAGAGTATTTCAACCGAAAAGTTAGCCGACATCTACATCCAGGAGGTAGTGGCGTTGCACAGGTTGCCAGTTTCGGCGATTTCAGACAGGGACGTGCGGTTTACTTCTAGGTTTCAGAAGAAGTTTCATGACGAGCTGGGTACTTGACTGCATTTTAGCACTGATGGTCAGAGCGAGTGGACCATCCAGACTCTAGAGGATATGTTGTGGGCGTGTGTTTTAGACTTCGGAGGTAGTTGGGATACTTACCTTCCGTTGGCTGGGTTCTCCTATAACAATAGCAATCATGTGAGTATCGACCGTCCTCCCTTCAAGTTGTTGTATGGGAGGAAGTGTGGGACCCCATTATGCTGAGGAGACGTTGGGAAAAAAAAGTCATGGGGAGGACCGAAGTGGTACTCAAGACTACGGAGAAGATCCAACAGGTTTGGAGCAGGCTTCAGACTGTACAGAGTCGATAGAAAAGTTATACCGACAAGCGGCGGTCAGACCTGGAGTTTCAGGTAGGGGATATGATGCTCCTGAAGGTGTCGCTGTGACAACCGTCAAATTCCAGTCAACTCAAAGTCAATTAAAGTCAACAAGTCAAACCGATCGACTTAATTAACCCTTGTGTACTAGGGTTTACGCTGTGTTTTTTCTATATAACTCGTTATGCTAATGAGAAATAATCAATTGAAAAGTTCATATATCTAGATTTCATTAATCTAAAACTGCGTTAAGTATGAAACAAACGGATAAAACAATATTGCATACTCAGCGGGAGTGTGTAAGGTACTTGAACATGGCTTAACGGGGCTTACAGACCTTGCGTTGCGGAGCCAAACACTGACAAATGTCACACACGAAACCTCTCTCAATCGTTTTCACTCTATCTCTCTTTATCTAGAATCTCTCCCAAATCTCTCTAAGTATGAGAAATCTCTCCAGGTATGTCAAATCTCTCCCAAATCTCTCCAAGAATGTCAAATCTCTCCCAAATCTCTCTTTGTATGAGAAATCTCTCCAAGAATGCGAAATCTCACCCAAATCTCTCTTTGTATGTAAAATCTCTCCCAAATCTCTCTTTGTATGAGAAATCTCTCCAAGTATGTCAAATCTCTCCCAAATCTCTCCAAGAATGTGAAATCTCTCCCAAATCTCTCTCAAAAGTTCCTTAAACAGCAAACCAACGGGATCAGAAAAAGGGATTATGCGACCCTGGCGATCCTTGCAGGGAACTAGGTTAGACTTGAGCATGGCCTATAAACAGCAAACCAACGGGCATCACAAAAAGGGATTGTTCAAAACGTGGGCGACATGTTATTAGCTTGGGTGATTAACTTCAGTAAAGAGAGGGAATGCTCACTTACCACTTGGCGAGATCGAAATGAACGAGAGTCTCCACTTTGTAGCGGGGAGCATAAAGGCACACATAGAATACACTATCTTTTCAAAACAATAACTCCTTTAATTTGACTTAGTTCAAGTTACAATAAGAAATTCCAAGGCGTTATTTAACATCGGGCGGATTGGTCCCCGCCATACCAATTTCTTGTACTACGAAAACCTTTCCCCATCTTTTCTCCAAATTCATGAAGTCCCGGTCAAAGTGCTAATTTCAAGATGAAATTCCCTCTAACGGGGGGATGATGTGACAACCGTCAAATTCCAGTCAAGTCAAAGTCAACAAAAGTCAACAAGTCAAACTGGTCGATTTAATTAAGCCTTGTGTACTAGGGTATACACTGTGTTATTTCTATACAACTCGTTATGCTAATGAGAAATCATCAATTGAAAAGTTCGTATATCTAGATTTTATTAATCCAAAAATGCGTTAACTATGAACCAAACCGATAAAACAATATTGCATACTCATCGGGAGTGTGTAAGGTCCTTGAACATGGCTTAACAGGGCTTATGGATCTTGCGTTGTGGAGCCAAACACTCACAAATGTCACACACGAAACCACTCTCAATCGTTTTCACTCTATCTCTCTTTATCTAAAATCTCTCCCAAATCTCTCTACGTATGAGAAATCTCTCCCAAATCTCTCTAAGTATGAGAAATCTCTCCAAGTATGTCAAATCTCTCGTAAATCTCTCCAAGAATTTCAAATCTCTCCCAAATCTCTCTTTGTATGAGAAATCTCTCCAAGAATGTCAAATCTCTCCCAAATCTCTCTTTGTATGAGAAATCTTTCCAAGAATGTCAAATCTCTCCCAAATCTCTCTTCGTATGAGAAATCTCTCCAAGAATGTGAAATCTCTCCCAAATCTCTCTTTGTATGTGAAATCTCTCCTAAATCTCTCTTTGTGTGAGAAATCTCTCCAAGTATGTCAAATCTCTCCCAAATCTCTCCAAGAATGTGAAATCTCTCCCAAATCTCTCTCAAAAGTTCCTTAAACTTTTTGTAATCTTTCGGGCCATCCCGACCCTTAACCAGGTCAAAAACCACTTAAAACGGGGTAAAAACGGATAAAATAGACTTAAGGACCCGAAACCCCTCTTAAGGAGCCGAACCCTCTTAAGGACCCGAAACCCCTCTTTGGAACCGAACTTATCAGAAGCGAAGGCATCAGAAGCGAACACATCAGAAGCGAAGGCATCAGAAGCAAACTTGTCAGAAGCGAAGCAATCAGAAGCGAACTTGTCAGAAGAAGAACATGTCAGAAGCGGAGGCATCAAAAGCGATGACATCAGAAGCGAAATGCACCTTCTCAGACCGAACCCTCTCAAGAACCGAAGGTCCCTTCGGACAGAACCTCGGCCTAGGACCGAGAGGCCTTGCAGGAAGCTCTTTTTCACCCGGTTTTCGACTAGTTTTGCGTTTTAGGCCCGTTTTTAAATGTTTTAACGTGGGATTTTCACCCAAAACTTTATTTTAGCATATAAAGCTCCATATTTATTAATTAATCACCTTTTTGGAGATAAATCTTATCCAAGAAGAGTGGGTGAAGTACAAGAGGTGGAGTGTTGACTTTTCTTTAGTTTATGACACAAGCAACGACCCACACCCACTCCATGACCAGCCACACTCCTTACACCATACCTAGCTCATGTCAAAGTAATTTAGTATAATTTCCAGCCATTTCCCACGTTCTTATAGATGGAACATCCATCCTCTCTCCTCACACTTCATTCATTCTCTCATTTTCCACCAAAAGATCAAACACTTTTCTCTCAAATTTTTCTCTTGATTTCGAGACTCCAAGGCTAATCATCAAGCTTTATAATACTCTTGTAAGTATAATTCATCCTCCTTGTGATTATTACACTTCATTCTACTCAAATCATCGATTGCTTACACAAACTCCATCACTTTGATCTTAGATTCTCGAAAATCTTGAAGGCATCTTCAAGTGTTCTTGAGTTAAACACTTCCTTTCTCCAACATTAATCTACTGAAATCACATAAGGTGAGTTCATACCCCTACATTTTCATGTTTTCTCAAGATTTTAGGGGGGGGGGGGGGAATACAGGTTAAAACACCAAGAACATAACTAAACTTTTCTAACAACCTTCATCAGAAAAGCTGGACTCCTATCACAGACTCTTTTGGACAACCTAAACATTTTTGTTTTCAAAACTGTATTATGTGAAAATATTTCACGTTCTTACCTTTAAAATGACTACATTCACATCTCCATACGATTTTTCTACAATTTATGGTGATTTTTACAAAACAACCTATCATTTCAAAACATCAATCCGGACCAGTCTGTGATTATGGACTTGTTCACACAAGTTAGAGGTCATTAAAAATCATGATAAAAATTATGGAGAAACTAGACTCATTTTCTAAACTCTCACAATTTTTGGATTCTGTTTTAAACCTATGGTGATTTTTCTATAAGTTTTCTAAGAACATCAAATCAAAATGTTAACAACAGAAAAATGCAATCAATTTCATTTCACCTTGTAGCATGTTGAGCAAGGTGTATATCTTTATGTGATTATATGTTATCGCAATATATGGCAATATTGCCTTATTATGTAGACATACATCAGTTAACAAATGGACTTTTCTAGACAAAGCATAGAAATAACAATTTGTTATAATCAAAGTACATCTATTACATACAAACATTTGAATAAACTAAGTTATGTATAGTTTAGGTATATTACCACTTTCACCCTTGTTTTAATAAACTATAATAGGTATAGTTTATGATACATCACATAACATACTCATACAAAAAGGGTACATTTGTACAAAAAGGTTCTACACTCACGCACACTACACGTAAACTTGTTAACTCAGGTTGTAAGACATTCTCTCCCCGTACGTCCAAGTACGGGATCCAAATTCCTGAAAGTTATAACCAAAATCTCGTGTAGGGAAAGCGTGATAATTGTGTATAGATCTATATTAGGGTTGACATCCCACACCTCGCTGCTAGCTACAGCCGGACCGGCAGGTCTGCGGGTGACAAGAGTCATAGGATCAGGGCGTCTGAAAGACGTTGTGCGGGTTACCTCTAGTCATAATATGGTTATAGCGACTCACATAGGGAGCTAACAACACATAAAGTTTCTGGGACTCTTTATAAATCAAATGGGGTTTTATGTCGATTTAAAATCATTGTTTATATCAATAAGTATGGATATTGCTGTACACTTTCGGTCTTGGTATTTAAGACTTCACATCATTTGTTACGGGACTTTCCTTCAAATCAAAAAGGGTTTTATGCCGATTTAAAACCACTTTTATATCATTAAGTATGGCAAATACTTGTTATTTCTTGGTCCTGGGATTTAGGACCACATAACTTTTATAAAGAAAATATTGGATTTTCTGGATAAATACTCTATCGCTTTTACAAGGAAAACGGTTTACTTCTCTAACGAAATCTCTTATGAACTCACCAACCTTTGTGTTGACACTTTACAAACAACTTGTATTCTCAGGAAATCAGTGAAACAGGAAAACCAACAGCATTTTGAGGATGGGATGTTGAATTACTTTGAGCACTATTATACTCGTACACATATACATTGGTGTAACTTTTTAAATTATATTTATGATGGTTGTAATTACTTTGAGCACTATTATACTCGTTGTTGTGATACTACATGAAGTCCTCCACCCCCAGCCATTTCCGGCATCCTTGGTTTGGGGGTGTGACAGTCGCCATGGAAGGGTGTCATTCGGTTCAAGAAGCAGGGCAAGTTGGGCCCCAAGTATACTGGACCATTTAGGGTTACGGCCCGAGTGGGAAAGGTAGCATATAGGCTGGATCTGCCAGTCGAACTCAGTCGTATTCATAGCACTTTTCATGTCTCCCAGTTGCGGAAATGTCTGGTGGACAATTCAGCAGTAGTGCCTCTAGAGGATATTCAGGTTGATGACAACTTGAACTACATCGAGAGTCCAATGGCAATCCTTGACAAGAAGTCAAGGGATCTGAGAAACAAGAGGGTGGAGCTGGTAAAGGTGCAATAGCAGCACCTCAAGGCCTCTGAATGGACCTGGGAGCCGGAGGACAAGATAAGGGAGCATTACCCCGAACTTTTTCAGGATCGAGTAGCAAACTTCGAGGACGAAGTCTAAGATAAGTGGGGGAGATTTGTAACACCTGATTCCTAATATGCCTATTATTCAAGTATTTTGTTTTTTTCTCTGGGACTCAATGAGTTGAAGGCCCCACTCGTCGAGTAGAGTCGTGACCCACGAACAGTTTAAGTAACCTACTCGACGAGTCGGGGGACTGATTTGGCGAGTAGGTGTTGGTTGAGTGAAACCCTAAATCTGAGGGTTTGCACCCTATTTAAACACCTTATCTCAGCCTCCATTGCCCTTATCACTCCCAGAAAGCTGTGTATCGTAACCCAATCCGTTTTTTAGTGTGCTAAGGCCATTTTGGTGCATGTGGTGGTTTGTGAAGCTTGAAGATGAAGAAAGAAGCTTGAGATTTCGAGATGGGGCTTAGAGATTCAAATATCTAGTTCCATTTTCAGCACAAGCAAGGTAAAATGCCCCTGTTTTGGTCTTCTATGTGTTTATTCATCTTTAGACTTGGGTTTTGGTCACATTTAGGGCTTTCCAAGCCATGGTCGGATTTATGGAGTGTTATTTGGGGTCTTGACTTCATATCTGAGTCATTGGAAGGGTCTCATGGCATAAAGGTGCCAACTTTATGGCCATCAAAGCCCCATGCATCTTGTAGAGCACCTTTTATGGATTTTTGAGCCAAAGCCCCAATGAATGTGCATCAAGTTTGGAGCTTTACGTATGAAATGGACATTAGGGTGCTAGATCTATGGGTTTGAGATGTTAAGGCTCATCCAGATCGACTGTATAGTGTTGGTCAAGGATGGACTCGCCGAGTTGTTCTTGGGACTCGGCGAGTCGCGGTGTAATGACCGCCAAATCCTTTCTATGGATGGACCAGTTGTTAGGGAGGAAAGTCTTTGTAGATGTTTAGATACAAAAATGGACATAGGAATCATGGCACTCGATGAGTGTATGAACAGACTCGGCGAGTCCAAGCCAATCTCCCAATCTTTGAAGATGGACTCGACGAGTTTTGCATACAAGTCGGCGAGTAGTAGACTGGACATGTTCTTATGAGGTAGATGAACTCGCCGAGTTCTAGGATGAGCTCGGCGAGTCAGATGAAGATGGTCCTGATGGTTTGAATGAAGGAGAACTCGACAATTCTTGCTAGACTCAACGAGTGGTGTTGGGGTTGGATCGAGTTAGTGGAGTATGGACTCGACGAGTTGGTAGACTAACTCGGTGAGTCAGGTCAACTAGGTGTTGACTTCGACCAATGTTGACTCTGTTTGGTTTTGGTATTGACCCTGGTTAGGGTTATATGTTCGGCTTGATGAATTGAGGGTTTTAGTATAGGGATTGAGGAGTTGAGGAGAGCCGACCTTCACATCGAGGACAGTTCAGACACTACACAACATCGAGGCGAGTTACCTTCCAGTAGGAGAGGATCTAAGGCACCAAGGTCGGCCCACTAGTAATTGTTAGTTGGGATGCTTATCTTTATGATAACTGTTCGGTCTGATTGTTGGATATGTGAGCATGCTAGACTGCTAGATATGTGAGTATGCTAGTTTGCTAATTGCCATGTTATATGAGATAGTGTCAGTAGAAGGGGACTAGTCCCTGATTCAGTCTTTAGGACCAATGGGTAGGTTGGACACCCCAGATATGTCTGACAGCATGATTATGATATGATGTTATGTGTTAGTAGTAGGGGTGAAATAGTCCCCGTGTTTGGTTGAGATAGATCGGAAGGTAGGTCAGCACCCCAGAATAGCTCGAACTGGGTAGGTCAGCACCCCGGAATGGCTTGACATGGGTATGTCAAGACCCTAGAATGGCTTGACATGGGTAGGACGGGCACCCCAGAATTAGCCGGTAGTATGTATGCTATGTGATTGTATGGTATGTGCTATGATGGGGGAACTCACTATGCTTTGTGCTTATAGTTTCAGTTTTGGTTTTGGGTACCACTTCATCCAAGGGGAAGGTTCCGACTGTATAGCAGTGCATCAAACACACACACACACTTATGATTTCCGCTTAGTGTTTTCTGGGATTGTACTCTGATATTTTGTTATTTCAGATGATTTGGTTTTGAAAATTATGGTTTTATAAATTGACATGATTTTGGCAATGTTTTCATGAACCCTTTTAAAAATCACCTAATCAAAAGTGAAATTTTTGGCCTCGAATTTTGGAATGTTACAGTTCCATTCACACGACCGCGTAATTCTCTAAAAAGCCAAAATCTTCAATTCCTTGATATCTTCATCCCCGGTGCTCTGCAAGTCCCGAAATTTTGTCCACATCTCTTATTTACCTCCTCAAGTAAGATCCTACCCCAAAAGTCCCTGAAATATCATAAAAGTGTGTGAATGAAATGTTGGGTTTTGAGCACTATAACACTCTATGGTGCACATGCAACCGTAAATGCTTTGGATCTATGTTTTCTCTAATTATACATGCATTTTGTTTTTCCAAAGCATTCAACCTAGCTAGCAGACAATTGAAGCTATATAATAAAAAGTTAGCTTCAATGCTTACCTCTTGAGTAGGGTAGATTTCTTGACCTTTGAAAGCTTGAGCACCCCAAGTGTGATACCTCTGTTAGTTCACAAACAGCAATATGCAAGATGAGGTTTTACGAGAATAAGTTACTTATCTCAATAGATGTGGCAACTGATTTTCGTCCATGGGGGGTTCTATTTATAGTGTTGCACATGTTAGGGTTACACTTTGTAAACCCTAATGACCCATAGCTTTCCACATTCTCATGCTCCATGGATTCAACCTCCATGGAATATCTATGGATTTAACCTCCATGGACTATCCATGGATTATCTCATTGGATTAGCCCACCGAAATAATCATGGATCATTGACCCACACTACAAGAATCATTGCTTTACATAATCAATCCCCATATACTTAATTAGTCTCTTTTTTGACAACAAAATTAAAGCCACCCTTAAGTATATACGACCTATATGTGCAAGTTAATGATGGATAAACCAAGTACGAGTCCTGCCATGAACATCGGATCAAGGTTGCCCAGGAGGACGAGTGAACATCCTACCATCCGAATAAGTCTAGTCGCATAAAACAAACCCACATGCTTCCTACCGAGCTAAGCAATCATGGAACACTGCAGCAGAACCTGTGCAACACTCTGGGGAGAAGTTATTACATATGATTTAAGATAGCTAAAGACGTACGAGGTCGACTAAGTCACTCATGACCTTGAACTATGAGTGGTGGTGTACTCCCTAGAGGTCTGGAGGCACCATCTCCACGACATGAAGCATACAATCTTCACCAATCATAAGAACCTAGAAGGCACAGACAGCGGAGCATGTTATATCATGAACCGGATCTGGACACCAAGGTTGATGGATTCATAGATAATATCACAAACGAAGCACACGAAAAACTCGCTACTCCCCTTCATCCAGGCTCGGAAAAGATGTGTCCGGACCTCAAAAAGTGCCATCAGTGGGAAAATAGGAAAGCAGATATTGCTACACATGTGGGCAAGTATCAGACTTGTGCCAATGTCAAGAGAGAAAAAAGGAAGCCTTCACGTCTCCTACGACAACCAGTGACACCTGAAAGGAAATGGGAGCGGCTAACCATGGGCTTCATAGCCAAGCTAACCAAAGGAAATGGATGGTCACGATACCATTTGGATAACCGTTGACAGACTAGCCAAATCCTCACACTCCCTACTAATCAAAGAAACCGACAGGATATAGGAATCGAATAGAACATACATCAAAGAGATTATGCGACCCTAGCGATCCTTGCAGGGAACTAGGTTAGACTTGAGCATGGCCTACAAACAGCAAACAAACAGGCAGAACAAAAAGGGATTGTTCAAAACATGGGCGACATGTTAATAGCTCACTTACCACTTGGCGACATCGAAATGAACGAGAGTCTCCACTTTGTAGCGGGGAGCATAAAGGCACACATAGAATACACTATCTTTTCAAAACAATAACTCCTTTAATTTGACTTAGCTCAAGTTACAATAAGAAATTCCAAGGCGTCATTTAACACCGGGCGGATTGGTCCCCGCCATACCAATTTCTTGTACTAGGAAAAGCTTTCCCCATCTATTCTCCAAATTCATGAAGTCCCGGTCAAAGTGCTATTTCGAGATGAAATTCCCTCTAACGGGGGGATGATGTGACAACCGTCAAATTCCAGTCAAGTCAAAGTCAACTAAAGTAAACAAGTCAAACCGATCGACATAATTAACCCTTGTGTACTAGGGTATACTCTGTGTTATTTCTATACAACTCGTTATGCTAATGAGAAATCATCAATTGAAAAGTTCGTATATCTAGAATTCATTAATCTAAAAATGCGATAAGTATGAACCAAACCGATAAAACAATATTGAATACGCATCGGGAGTGTGTAAGGTCCTTGAACATGGCTTAACGAGGCTTACGGACCTTGCGTTGCGGAGCCAAACACTCACAAATGTCACACATGAAACCTCTCTCAATCGTTTTCACTCTATCTCTCTTTATCTAGAATCTCTCCCAAATCTCTCTAAGTATGAGAAATCTCTCCCAAATCTCTCTAAGTATGAGAAATCACTCCAAGTATCTCAAATCTCTCCTAAATCTCTCCAAGAATGTCAAATCTCTCCCAAATCTCTCTTTGTATGAGAAATCTCTCCAAGAATGTCAAATCTCTTCCAAATCTCTCTTTGTATGAGAAATCTCTCCAAGAATGTCAAATCTCTCCCAAATCTCTGTTTGTATGAGAAATCTCTCCAAGAATGTGAAATCTCTCCCAAATGTCTCTTTGTATGTGAAATCTCTCCCAAATCTCTCTTTGTATGAAAAATCTCTCCAAGTATGTCAAATCTCTCCCAAATCTCTCCAAGAATGTGAAATCTCTCCCAAATCTCTTAAAAAAGTTCCTTAAACTTTTTGTAGTCTTTTGGTCCATCCCGACCCATAACCAGGTCAAAAACCGCTTAAAACGGGGTAAAAACGGATAAAATAGACTTAAGGACCCGAAACCCTTCTTAAGGAGCCGAACCCTCTTAAGGACCCGAAACCCCTCTTAGGAACCTAACTTGTCAGAAGCGAAGGCATCAGAAGCGAAGACATCAGAAGCGAAGGCATCAGAAGCGAACTTGTTAGAAGCGAAGCAATCAGAAGCGAACTTGTCAGAAGAAGAACATGTCAGAAGCGGAGACATCAGAAGCGATGACATCAGAAGCGAAATGCACCTTCTCAGACCGAACCCTCTCAAGAACCGAAGGTCCCTTCGGACAGAACCTCGGCCTAGGACCGAGAGGCCTCGCAGGAAGCTCTTTTTCACCCGGTTTTCGACTAGTTTTGCGTTTTAGGCCCGTTTTTAATTGTTTTAACGTGGGATTTTCACCCAAAACTTTATTTTTGCATATAAAGCTCCATATTTATTAATTAATCACCTTTTTGGAGATAAATCTTATCCAAGAAGAGTGGGTGAAGTACAAGAGGTGGAGTGTTGACTTTTCTTTAGTTTATGACAAAAGCAACCACCCATACCCACTCCATGACCAGCCACACTCCTTACACCATACCTAGCTCATGTCAAAGTAATTTATTATAATTTCCAGCCATTTCCCACGTTCTTATAGATGGAACATCCATCCTCTCTCCTCACACTTCATTCATTCTCTCATTTTCCCCCAAAAGATCAAACACTTTTCTCTCAAATTTTTCTCTTGATTTCGAGACTCCAAGGCTGATCATCAAGCTTTATAATACTCTTGTAACTATAATTCATCCTCCTTGTGATTATTACACTTCATTCTACTCAAATCATCGATTGCTTACACAAACTCCATCACTTTGATCTTAGATTCTCGAAAATCTTGAAGGCATCTTCAAGTGTTCTTGAGTTAAACACTTCCTTTCTCCAACATTAATCTACTGAAATCACATAAGGTGAGTTCATGCCCCTACATTTTCATGTTTTCTCAAGATTTTAGGGGGGGGGGAATACAGGTTAAAACACCAAGAACATAACTAAACTTTTCTAACAACCTTCATCAGAAAAGCTGGACTTCTATCACAGACTCTTTTGGACAACTTAAACATTTCTGTTTTCAAAACTGTATTAGGTGAAAATTTTTCACGTTCTTACCTTTAAAATGACTACTTTCACATCTCCATACGATTTTTCTACAATTTATGGTGATTTTTACAAAACAACCTATCATTTCAAAACATCAATCCGGACCAGTCTGTGATTATGGACTTGTTCACACAAGTTAGAGGTCATTAAAAATCATGATAAAAATTATGGAGAAACTAGACTCATTTTCTAAACTCTCACAATTTTTGGATTATGTTTTAAACCTATGATGATTTTTCTATAAGTTTTCTAAGAACATCAAATCAAAATGTTTACAACAGAAAAATGCTATCAATTTCATTTCACCTTGTAGCATGTTGAGCAAGGTGTATATCTTTATGTGATTATATGTTATCGCAATATATGGCAATATTGCCTTATTATGTAGACATACATCAGTTAACAAATGGACTTTTCTAGACAAAGCATAGAAATAACAATTTGTTATAATCAAAGTACATCTATTACATACAAACATTTGAATAAACTAAGTTATGTATAGTTTAGGTATATTACCACTTTCACCCTTGTTTTAATAAACTATAATAGGTATAGTTTATGATACATCACATAACATACTCATACAAAAAGGGTACATTTGTACAAAAAGGTTCTACACTCACTCACACTACACGTAAACTTGTTAACTCAGGTTGTGAGACATTCTCTCCTCGTACGTCCGAGTACGGGATCTAAATTCCTGTAAGTTATAACCAAAATCTCTTCTAGGGAAAGCGTGATAATTGTGTATAGATCTATATTGGGGTTGGCATCCCACACTTCCCTGCTAGCTACAGCCAGACCGGCAGGTCTGCGGGTGACAAGAGTCATAGGATCAGGGCGTTTGAAAGACGTTGTGCAGGTTACCTCCAGTCATAGTATGGTTATAGCGACTCACATAGGGAGCTAACCACACATAAAGTTTACGGGACTTTCTATAAATCAAAGGGGTTTTATGTCGATTTAAAATCACTTTTTATATCAATAAGTATGGATATTACTGTACACTTTTTGTCTCGGTACTTAAGACTTCACATCATTTGTTACGGGACTTTCCTTCAAATCAAAAAGGGTTTTATGCCGATTTAAAACCACTTTTATATCATTAAGTATGGCAAATACTTGTTATTTCTCAGTCCTGGGATTTAGGACCACATAACTTTTATAAAGAAAATATCAGATTTTCTGGATACATACTTTATCGCTTTTACAAGGAAAACGGTTTACTTCTCTAACGAAATATCTTATGAACTCACCAACCTTTGTGTTGACACTTTTTCAAACAACTTGTATTCTCAGGAAATCAGTGAAACAGGAAAACCAACAGCATTTTGAGGATGGGACGTCGAATCGTCAAATAGTTCATTGGTCATCATAATGTAATTGATTTGAAACATGTAAACATATACATCGGTGTAACTTTTTCAGTTATATTTATGATGGTTGTATTTACTTTGAGCACTATTATACTCATTGTTGTGATACTACATGAAGTCCTCCACCCCAGGACGTTTCCGCCATCCTTGGTTTGGGGGTGTGACATTCGCCATGGAAGGGCGTCATTCGGTTCAAGAAGTGGGGCAAGTTGGGCCCCAAGTATATTGGACCCTTTAGGGTTACGACCCGAGTGGGAAAGTTAGCATATAGGCTGGATGTGCCAGCTGAAATCGGTCGTATTCATAGCACTTTTCATGTCTCCCAGTTGCGGAAATGTCTGGTGGACAATTCAGCAGTGGTGCCTCTAGAGGATATTCAGGTTGATGACAACTTGAACTACATCGAGAGTCCATTGGCAATCCTTGATAGGAAGTCAAGGGATCTGAGAAACAAGAGGGTGGAGCTGGTAAAGGTGCAATAGCAGCACCTCAAGGGCTCAGAATCGACCTTGGAGCCGGAGGACGAGATAAGGGAGCATTACCCCGAGCTTTTTCAGAATCGAGTAGCAAACTTCAAGGACGAAGTCTAAGATAAGTGGGGGAGATTTGTAACACCTGATTCCTAATATGCCTATTATTCAAGTATTTTGTGTTTTTCTCTGGGACTCAATGAGTTGGAGGCCCCACTCGTCGAGTAGAGTGGTGACCCACGAACAGTTTAAGTAACCTACTCGACGAGTCGGGGGACTGACTTGGCGAGTAGGTGTTGGTTGAGTGAAACCCTAAATCTGAGGGTTTGCACCCTATTTAAACACCGTATCTCAGCCTCCATTGCCCTTATCACTCCCAGAAAGCTGTGTATCGTAACCCAAGCCATTTTTTATTGTGCTAAGGCCTTTTGGTGCATGTGGTGGTTTGTGAAGCTTGAAGATGAAGAAAGAAGCTCGAGAGTTCTAGTTGGGGCTTAGAGATTCAAATATCTAGTTCCATTTTCAGCACAAGCAAGGTAAAATGCCCCTGTTTTGGTCTTCTATGCGTTTATTCATCTTTAGACTTGGGTTTTGGTCACATTTAGGGCTTTCCAAGCCATAGTCGAATTTATGGAGTGTTATTTGGGGTCTTGACTTCATATCTGAGTCATTGGAAGGGTCTCATGGCATAAAGGTGCCAACTTTATGGTCATGAGAGCCCCATGCATCTTGTAGAGCACCTTTTATGGATTTTTGAGCCAAAGCCCCATTGAATGTGCATCAAGTTTGGAGCTTTACGTATGAAATGGACATTAGGGTGCCAGATCTATGGTTTTGAGGTGTTAAGGCTCATCTAAATCGACTGTATAGTGTTGGTCAAGGATGGACACGCCGAGTTGTTCTTGGGACTTGGCGAGTCGCAGTGTAATGACCACCAAATCCTTTCTATGGATGGACCAGTTGTTAGGGAGGAAAGTCTTGTAGATGTTTAGATGCAAAAATGGACCTAGGAATCATGGCACTCGATAAGTGTATTAACAGACTCGGCGAGTCCAAGCCAATCTCCCAATCTTTGAAGATGGAATCGACGAGTTTTGCATACAAGTCAGCGAGTAGTAGACTGGACACGTTCTTATGAGGTAGATGAACTCGCCGAGTTCAAGGAAGAGCTTGGCGAGTCAGATGAAGATGGTCCTGATGGTTTGAATGAAGGAGAACTCGACAATTCTTGCTAGACTCAACGAGTGGTGTTGGGGTTGGATCGAGTTAGTGGAGTATGGACTCGACGAGTTGGTAGACTAACTCGGTGAGTCAGGTCAACTAGGTGTTGACTTCGACCAATGTTGACTTTGTCTGGTTTTGGTATTGACCCTGGTTTGGGTTATATGTTCGGCTTGATGAATTGAGGGTTTTAGTATAGGGATTAAGGAGTTGAGGAGAGCCGACCTTCACGCCGAGGACAGTTCAGACACTACACAACATCGAGGTGAGTTACCTTCTGGTAGGAGAGGATCTAAGGCACCAAGGTCGGCCCACTAGTAATTGTTAGTTGGGATGCTTATCTTTATGATAACTGTTTGGTCTGATTGTTGCATATGTGAGCATGCTAGACTGCTAGATATGTGAGTATGCTAGTTTGTTAATTGCCATGTTAAATGAGATAGTATAAGTAAAAGGGGACTAGTCCCTGATTCAGTCTTTAGGACCAATGGGTAGGTTGGACACCCCAGATATGTCTGACAACATGATTATGATATGATGTTATGTGTTAGTAGTAGGGGTGAAATAGTCCCTGTTTTTGGTTGAGATAGATCGGAAGGTAGGTCAGCACCCCAGAATAGCTCGAACTGGGTAGGTCAGCACCCCAGAATGGCTTTACATGGGTATGTCAACACCCCAGAATGGCTTGACATGGGTAGGACGGGCACCCCAGAATTGCCCGGTAGTATGTATGCTATGTGATTGTATGGTATGTGGTATGATGGGGGAACTCACTATGCTTTGTGCTTATAGTTTCAGTTTTGGTTTCAGGTACCTCTTCATCCAAGGGGAAGGTGCCGACGGTGTAGCAGTGCATCACACACACACACTTATGATTTCCGCTTAGAGTTTTCTGGGATTGTACTCTGATATTTTGTTATTTCAGATGATTTGGTTTTGAAAATTATGGTTTTATGTATTGACATGATTTTGGCAATGTTTTGATGAACCCTTTTAAAAATCACCTAATCAAAAGTGAAATTTTTGGCCTCGAATTTTGGGATGTTAATGTTCCATTCACATGACCGCGTAAGTCTCTAAAAAGCCAAAATCTTCAATTCCTTGATATCTTCATCCCCGGTGCTCTTCAAGTCCCGAAATTTTGTCCACATCTCTTATTTACCTCCTCAAGTAAGATCCTACGCCAAAAGTCCCTGAAATATCATAAAAGTGTGTGAATGAAATGTTGGGTTTTGAGCACTATAACACTCTATGGTGCACATGCAACCCTAAATGCTTTGGATCTATGTTTTCTCTAATTATACATGCATTTTGTTTTTCCAAAGCATTCAACCTAGCTAGCATACAATTGAAGCTATATAATAAAAAGTTAGTTTCGATGCTTACCTCTTGAGTAGGGTAGATTTCTTGACCTTTGAAAGCTTGAGCACCCCAAGTGTGATACCTCTAATAGTTCACAAACACCAATATGCAAGATGAGGTTTTACGAGAATAACTTACTTATCTCAATAGATGTGGCAACTGATTTTCGTCCATGGGGGGTTCTACTTATAGTGTTGCACATGTTAGGGTTACACTTTGTAAACCCTAATGACCCATAGCTTTCCACATTCTCATGCTCCATGGATTTAACCTCCATGGATTATCTCATTGGATTAGCCGACCAAAATAATCATGGATCATTGACCCACACTACAAGAATCATTGATTTACATAATCAATCCCCATATACTTAATTAGTCTCTTTTGGAAACAATATTAAATCCACCCTTAAGTACATACGACCTATATGCGCAAGTTAATGATGGATAGACCAAGTACGAGTCCTGCCATGAACATCGGATCAAGGTTGCCCAGGAGGACGAGTGAACATCCTACCATCCAAATAAGTCTAGTCGCATCAACCAAACCCGCATGCTTCCTACCGAGCTAAGCAATCATGGAACACTGCAGCAGAACCTATGCAACACTCCGACGAGAAGTTATTACTTATGATTTAAGATAGCTAAAGACGTACGAGGTCAACTAAGTCACTCATTGTAACAATTGGTAAAAATAGGAACGGCCTACGATGCTATGTTTTGATTTTTAAACAATATGAGTATTTTATCAAGAATGGTTGAAAGAATTTAACCTCTTTTATTTAAATAAGTTCTTGTGAAATATAAAACAAGTAACTAATGATAATTTCGTTATGATGTATGACTACGAACCATCACCGGTTTGTGAAATTAGCATATAACATCATTTAAACGCAACAAACTTAATTTTTGTATCAACATGTCTCTAGTTGATAAGTAAGTTAGGTTCTATGTAAAACATTTGCTTAATAGATGTGAAGGATCTAAATTTGACAAATATACGAACCAAAGTGACAAAACGTGTTTAACGATATGGTTAACCGGTTAAATGTCACGAAATTATATATTGCTCAATAAATTTTATATGTAAATAAATTAAAATATAAAATGAATTATTATAAGGTATAATTAAAATGTATTTAAGTGTTTTTGAATAAAAAGAATAAAACATAAATATTAAAGTTCAAATACACAAAAACTACATTGTTATTTTATACTAAGTATACATGTATGTATTTGTATATATGTATTATTATCTAGTGAATGACTAGTTATGGGTCATGAATTAAAGTGATTTCATGTAAGGAATATGATTTCTAAATCAATTAAGATAAGAGAATTGGTGGAGATAAGTGCCAACTTAACTAATAAGTGCTTAATCACTTAAGACATTTTACTAAGAATGCTTATTAATCCCTCTTCTAATTTTCGAGATTAAGACCTTCCCTCTCCTTAACTAGAACTCCTAACTAACTAAATAACTAGTAGTTAGTTAGTTAACTAACTCTATCTCTAAACAACCACCCAAGCAAGTGGCTAGACAAGATCACATCACTTAAACTCACATCCCATCACAAGCTAATCTAGGTTTTGTCCCCTTATCCTCTTCCACTCTTTTCTCCTTCATAATCACGAAATTTCATATTCATTTTACCCTCATTTGACCAGCAAATACTCCAGGGAATTACTCTCAACCTTCATCTCATTTTCAAGCACAAGAACTTCCTTCCAAAGCCATCAAAACCATGAACTAAAGGGCTGTTGTCCCTTTTGTGTTTCAGCCACCATTTCACCCATCTACACCTTCCTTTTGCTTGATATTTTTACTACCAAATACCCCTGGAAGTTACTTGTTTTGATACTCAAAATTATTGATTCAAAACAGTGAGTAAACTACCCTTTTTCTTGCTCTTTTGCTGTGAAATTTTCGTGACAGCAACATAGCCAAAAGAGTGGCTGTTTTGGAGCATCAAACCAACAACCAAAAGTTCATCTTCAACCTTCCATTCTTCAAGTATGCACATAAGGTGAGTTCATACCCCTACATTTTCATGTTTTCTTCAAGTTTTAAGGGGGGAATACAAGTTAGAACAGTAAACATAACTTAAATTTAAATGATAGCTTTCTATAGAAAAGTTGAGTCCTGTTCACGGACTGTTTTGACCATCTTAAACTTAATATCATTCAAAACTGTACAATATGAAAATAGTTAAAGTTGATACCTTTCTAATGACTACTTGCACGCGTTCATACGATTTTTCTACAATTTATGGCGATTTTTATAAAACTGTCTGTCATTTCAGAAGTGATTTCGGACCAGTCTGTGAAGATGTTCATTTTCACACTAGTTTGAGACCACTAAAAATCATAATAAAAATTAGGAACAAAGTAGACTCATTTTATAAACTCTTAGAGGTGACGGATTCAGTTTTTGACTTACGAGGATTTTTCTATGAGTTTTCTAAAAACAATGAAAGTAAAGGGTAAAACTGTCAAAAGTGGTTTATAGATTTATTAACACCTTCTAACATTTTTGAGCAATGTTTATACATTAAGGAACTTAAAACATAATCATTTAAATATGTTTAATTACCATTTTTACAAAAGTGATAAGTACAAAAAGGTCTTTAGTATCAAACTTAAAGATTATTTAATGCAAAGTTTCTAATAAAAACGTAAGAATATGAACAACAATTACGAAACATACCGAATCATCTTTTAAAATTTATACATATATATAACCATATACATATATATGTTTTGTTTACAAACTTGTCTTCTACATCGAAAATATACATATATATGTTTTGTTTACAAACTTGTCTTCTACATCAAAAATTACACTTTTCATAACAAGTGAACATTTTACTAGGGATTACTATGCAAACGAGACACATTTTTAGAAAACTATAATAGGTATAGTTTTACGAGAGCATTACAAACTTTTACACACTAGAAACACTATTTCAAGGAGTTTACTTTCATATACAAGAACAAACGAACATTTTTTCATGTAAATCTGTTTTATACTAAGTTTTGTGAGACATCAACTTCACGTACGTTCGAGTACGCATTTCAAGTCCTATATTATATACCAGATTCCCTTGGAGGGGGAGCATGGTGTTTGTGTATAGATCTATACGGGCTTGACAACCCGCGCCCTGACTATTAGCTACAGTCCACCATTTGGGGTGACAAACGTCAGAACATTCCAACGGCTGAAGAACGTTGTGTATAGGCATTTCTAGTCAATAGCATGGTTATAAAACTCACATGGAGTATTGAAAACCCATTGATTTACGGGGTTTTTCAGACGTATTGGAAATTTTATACTTCCATGCATTTTCTAGAAACAAACATTGGTCTTGAGAGAAGGCTACATTTATACTAGTAGAAAATATAGGATTTTCTAGAAGCAAACAAACAAGAACAAAACATTTCATTTCATACAAACATTGTCATTTAATACTTATGAAACTCACCAGCTTAAATGCTGATCTACTCTTTCAAAATTACTTGTATGTACCAGGGATTCAGTAATTTCAGGTACTAATATGCTTTTGAAGAAGGGATGCTGCGGCGCCAGTTTAATCTCATATTTTGACATCATATTGTAATTGGTTTTGAACATGTAACTTTTGACAAATGTAAACTTTCAATTATATATATGATGGTTGTATTGCTTTCTTTACTATGTATTCATTTGTTACGTTACCACATGAAGTTATCCGCCCCCGAACGTTTCCGCCGTTCAAGTTTGGGGGTGTGACAAATTGGTATCAGAGCATTGTTTATAGTGAACTAAGTATATCGAACCACATAAGATATACAAACTATAAATGCTTAAGGGACTAATACTCTCTGACAAAAGATTTTTCTTTTTACGCTTAAACAGCATTACGCTTAACTTAAATTGATAGTTTATTTAAGTACAACTACATGCATACAACAAATTATTTTCATGATATCTAACTATACAACAAGTATTTAGACAAGTTGACACTACGATTAAGACTCTATATATGTAATCAGATTTTGGACAAATATAGCGTGATCAACTATATTTGCCCGAGATTGGACCAACGTATATCGAGGAATGATCGTAGTAAGCAACAAGTCAAAACTTACCAAACCGTTACTAGAATCAAACACAAGAATTTAAAATACTATAGGAGTATTTTGCGTTACAATAGAACCACACACTTAGATTCTTCATATGCTTCTTACCCCTATTCTCGCATAGGCATATCAGCTAAACTTCATCTCCACATAGACCCCTACTATCCTGCCACCGAAGCCAATAGATGGATCAAGAAGGATCCAGAAGAAGAATTCGAAGAGTACCAATAGATGAAATACAAGGAAGAAGATTTCCTAGAAGGGACCAGATGGTGAAAGAAGTCCGGGAGATACCATCAATAAACCTTACCCTATCAAGAGGGGTGTGAGAACCTCCACCTCTCATTTCAGGAAGCAACCCATAATTAACTACCTAGCCACACATATAGACTGGAGAGGACAACCGATGATCGACAACCGACATAAACTCACTACACCGTACTTAGGGCCATAGCACCCATAGACCGGCAAGCAGATCAAGAGAACAATACAAATCACCTACACTCCTTAGAAAAGGAGATAGTCGTTATAGGACAAAGAACCCTTACAGCTACAACCTGGATAGTCATCACAGAACTGAGAACAGAGGAGGCCACTCGCGAAATAGAATCATGCCGACACATGAAGGTAATCAGCATACTGGTGCAACACTAGTTCTATAAATAGACCCTACAACATTTCAAATTGCGGTAACAGCCGTCGTGACAACAGTCATGGCACACCTCGGCGCTAACAACACAAACAAAAGCGGGAACGGCGCCGAAAGTTCCAATCGTAATAACAACCAGGGACACCCCGAGTATGTTCCTGCAACGACGACCCAAATCAAGGATCTACCAAAAGACAACAAACAGTGACATTCCATGCCACCACCATCCCTACTACCTCAGTGCCAACAAGACCATATGTTGGAAACCTGCCAAAATGCACCAAGTGTAGCTTTCATCACAAAGGAAAGTGCAGCGAAATGCACTGCAAGAACTGTAATGAAAAAGGGGCATACCACAAATTTCTGTAGGGTGCCGGCTCAACAGACCATCCAGAACACAAAAACTGGGATGAGTCGGACTTTCTACAGATGTGGAGAAGTAGGAGAAGTAGGGCATTTCATAAAGGAGTTCCCGGAGACTAAAAACAAAGATTTCAGGAGCGTCGGAAGTGTTTTAGCAAAAGAGCGTGGGAAAGCAGTAATAGACCCCGCTGAGATTCTGGTACGTTCATTCCCGATAGCACATATGCATGGATACTATATAATAGCAACGCGGAGAGGAGTATTGTGAGTCGTAGATTTAATCAATTTCTCAACCAAAAACCTCAAAAACTTAAACGAAATATTTACAGTAGAATTGGAATAATCAAAAGCACTAGAGACGTGTACATAGGGTGCACTCTAACACTAAATCAACCAATTCGTTCAAATCATCCTAAAACCGGTCACAATAAAAATTTAAGACATTTTCATTTTAACAACGTATTAGTTAGTTTCCTCACTATACCGATATCATATATTACGAAAAGGCCATTCGCCTAAACCCATCGAGTAATAGAACCCTCGTTGTCTATGGCGACAAACTGGACACAATCCCCCAACTCACCTTTTACAACAAGACTCAGAAGTACTTACACAGGAGGTACCACACCGTCCTAGCCCATGCTGTGGATAAGAAACAAGAAGAGAAAAACATCATGGATGTTGAAAAAGCCCATAACCTTCTCGATATATTCCCAGAAAATCTCCTGGGAATACCATCCGTACGACAACCCGAGTTCAAAAATCAACCTAAGTGCAGTAGTTGTGGAAAAGGGTTGTTGTAAATGCCATCTCACCCAAGTTAATCACCCCACTCAAGTAGAGACTATGGACCCATACTAGTGAGTCTATGATTACTAAGTGTATATATTGGAGCCCTATATAATTAAGATTCTACGGACTTAGGGTTGGTAATTCCGCTTTAAATCCTTTTCCTTGTTTGGATGTGGGCTTAGAATAGAATCACCGATTCGACTGTCTTTTCAATCTTAATTATATACGACTTATAAACACAAAGAGATGATAGATGAATCAGTTATGAGTCATACCATGAACTCCATGACAAGTTACCCAAGACAGTGGATGGACATGCTACCACTTGAGCAATCGTAGACAAATCAACCAAACCCACACACTTTCTACCGACCAAGGCTACAAAGAAAAATAGAAAAGCTGACACGAGCATATCACAAGAAGATTGTGAGACTACATAGCATACCACTATCTATCATTTTGGATAAGGGACAGACGATTCGCCTCGTGTTTTTAATAGTCGTTAAAGAAATCCTTTTTATCACCCTCAAACTGAAAGACAAAGAGAAAGAACCATTCATCGAATCCTTATACAACATCAACTATTACATTAACATCAAGGTCGTGTCATTAGAAGCTCTCTAGAGAAGCAAGTGTAGATCACCTCTTTGATGGGATGAGGTAGGTGACACACAAATAGCTAACAGGCAAGTTCCTAACAACACTCTCACCAGCCCCCAGATCATACGAGAAACTACAGAGAAGATTGTTCAAACCCGTGAATGATTGAAGGCATCCTAGGATCGGAAGAAGAGCTTGTCTGATGAGACTCTTTTTATTCCACTGGATGAAATTGAAATCAACGGGAGTCTAAACTTCATCGAAGAACTGGTGGAAATCATGGATTGGGAGGTCAAAAGGACGACACAAAACCGCATACCCATAGTGAAGGCCCGTTGGAACGCCATGCGAGGACCTGAATTCACTAGGGAACGCGAGAATCAAATGAAAAGAAAAAAGAAACACCCCCAATTGTTTAGTGATATGCCGTCTACAAGTTGAATTTCAGGGCAAAATTCTTTTAACGGGGGGAGAATGTAACAATTGGTAAAAATAGGAACGATCGTACGATGCTATGTTTTGATTATTAAACAATATGAGTATTTTATCAAGAATGGTTGAAAGAATTTAACCTCTTTTATTTAAATAAGTTCTTGTGAAATATAAAACAAGTAACTAATGATAATTTCGTTATGATGTATGACTACGAACCATCACCGGTTTGTGAAATTAGCATATAACATCATTTAAACGCAACAAACTTAATTTTTGTATCAACATGTCTCTAGTTGATAAGTAAGTTAGGTTCTATGTAAAACATTTGCTTAATAGATGCGAAGGATCTAAATTTGACAAATATACGAACCAAAGTGACAAAACGTGTTTAACGATATGGTTAACCGGTTAAATGTCACGAAATTATATATTGCTCAATAAATTTTATATTTAAATAAATTAAAATATAAAATGAATTATTATAAGGTATAATTAAAATGTATTTAAGTGTTTTTGAATAAAAAGAATAAAACATAAACATTAAAGTTCAAATACACAAAAACTACATTGTTATTTTATACTAAGTATACATGTATGTATTTGTATATATGTATTATTATCTAGTGAATGACTAGTTATGGGTCAAGAATTAAAGTGATTTCATGTAAGGAATATGATTTCTAAATCAATTAAGATAAGATAATTGGTGGAGATAAGTGCCAACTTAACTAATAAGTGCTTAATCACTTAAGACATTTTACTAAGAATGCTTATTAATCCCTCTTCTAATTTTCGAGATTAAGACCTTCCCTCTCCTTAACTAGAACTCCTAACTAACTAAATAACTAGTAGTTAGTTAGTTAACTAACTCTATCTCTAAACAACCACCCAAGCAAGTGGCTAGACAAGATCACATCACTTAAACTCACATCCCATCACAAGCTAGTCTAGGTTTTGTCCCCTTATCCTCTTCCACTCTTTTCTCCTTCATAATCACGAAATTTGATCTTCATTTTACCCTCATTTGACCAGCAAATACTCCAGGGAATTACTCTGAACCTTCATCTCATTTTCAAGCACAAGAACTTCCTTCCAAAGCCATCAAAACCATGAACTAAAGGGCTGCTGTCCCTTTTGTGTTTCAGCCACCATTTCACCCATCTACACCTTCCTTTTGCTTGATATTTTTACCACCAAATACCCCTGGAAGTTACTTGTTTTGATACTCAAAATTATTGATTCAAAACAGTGAGTAAACTACCCTTTTTCTTGCTCTTTTGCTGTGAAATTTTCGTGACAGCAACATAGCCAAAAGAGTGGCTGTTTTGGAGCATCAAACCAACAACCAAAAGTTCATCTTCAACCTTCCATTCTTCAAGTATTCACATAAGGTGAGTTCATACCCCTACATTTTCATGTTTTCTTCAAGTTTTAAGGGGGGAATACAAGTTAGAACACTAAACATAACTTAAATTTAAATGACAACTTTCTATAGAAAAGTTGAGTCCTGTTCACGGACTGTTTTGACCATCTTAAACTTAATATCATTAAAAAATGTACAATATGCAAATATTTTAAGTTCATACCTTTCTAATGACTACTCGCACGTGTTCACACGATTTTTCTACAATTTATGGCGATTTTTATAAAACTGTCTGTCATTTCAGAAGTGATTTCGGACCAGTCTGTGAAGATGTTCATTTTCACACTAGTTTGAGACCACTAAAAATCATAATAAAAATTAGGAACAAAGTAGACTCATTTTATAAACTCTCAGAGGTGACGGATTCAGTTTTTGACTTACGAGGATTTTCTGTGAGTTTTCTAAAAACAGGGACAGTAAAGGGTAAAACTGTCAAAAGTGGTTTATAGATATATTTAACACCTTCTAACATTTTTGAGCAATGTTTATACATTAAGGAAGTTAAAACACAATCATTTAAATATGTTTAATTACCATTTTTACAAAAGTGATAAGTCAAAAAAGGTCTTTAGTATCAAACTTAAGGATTATTTCATGTAAAGTTTCTAATAAAAACGTAAGAATATGAACAACAATTACGAAACATACCAAATCATCTTTTAAAATTTATACATATATATAACCATATACATATATATGTTTTGCTTACAAACTTGTCTTCTACATCGAAAATATACATATATATGTTTTGTTTACAAACTTGTCTTCTACATCAAAAATTACACTTTTCATAACAAGTGAACATTTTACTAGGGATTACTATGCAAACGAGACACATTTTTAGAAAACTATAATAGGTATAGTTTTACGTGAGCATTACAAACTTTTACATACTAGAAACACTATTTCAAGAAGTTTACTTTCATATACAAGAACAAACGAACATTTTTTCACGTAAATCTGTTTTATACTAAGTTTTGTGAGACATCAACTTCACATACGTTCGAGTACGCATTTCAAGTCCTATATTATATACCAGAATCCCTTGGAGGGGGAGCATGGTGTTTGTGTATAGATCTATACGGGCTTGACAACCCGCGCCCTGACTGTTAGCTACAGTCCACCATTTGGGGTGACAAACGTCAGAACATTCCAACGCCTTAAGAACGTTATGTATAGGCATTTCTAGTCAATATCATGGTTATAAAACTCACATGGAGTATTGAAAACACATTGATTTACGGGGTTTTTCAGACGTATTGGAAATTTTATAGTTACATACATTTTCTAGAAACAAACATTGGTCTTGAGAGAAGGCTACATTTATACTAGTAGAAAATATAGGATTTTCTAGAAGCAAACAAATAAGAACAAAACATTTCATTTCATACAAAGTAAACAAGTCAAACCGATCGACTTAATTAACCCTTGTGTACTAGGGTATACGCTGTGTTATTTCTATACAACTCGTTATGCTAATGAGAAATCATCAATTGAAAAGTTCGTATATCTAGATTTCATTAATCTAAAAATGCGTTAAGTATGAACCAAACCGATAAAACAATATTGAATACTCATCGGGAGTGTGTAAGGTCCTTGAACGTGGCTTAACGGGGCTTACGGACATTGCGTTGCAGAGCCAAAGACTCACAAATGTCACACACAAAACCTCTCTCAATCGTTTTGACTCTATATCTCTTTATCTAGAATCTCTCCCAAATCTCTCTAAGTATGAGAAATCTTTCCCAAATCTCTCTAAGTATGAGAAATCTCTCCAAGTATCTCAAATCTCTCCTAAATCTCTCCAAGAATGTCAAATATCTCCCAAATCTCTCTTTGTATGAGAAATCTCTCCAAGAATGTCAAATCTCTCCCAAATCTCTCTTTGTATGAGAAATCTCTCAAAGAATGTGAAATCTTTCCCAAATCTCTCTTTGTATGAAAAATCTCTCCAAGTATGTCAAATCTCTCCCAAATCGCTCCAAGAATGTGAAATCTCTCCTAAATCTCTCTAAAAAGTTCCTTAACCTTTTTGTAGTCTTTCGGCCCATCCCGATCCTTAACCAGGTCAAAAACCGCTTAAAACGGGGTAAAAACGGATAAAATAGACTTAAGGATCCGAAACCCCTCTTAAGGAGCTGAACCCTCTTAAGGACCAGAAACCCCTCTTAGGAACCTAACTTGTCAGAAGCGAAGACATCAGAAGCGAAGGCATCAGAAGCGAACTTGTCAGAAGCAAAGGCATCAGAAGAGAAATCATCAGAAGCGAACTTGTCAAAAGCGAAGTCATCAAAAGCGAAATGCACCTTCTCGGACCGAACCCTCTCAGGAACCGAAGGTCCCTTCGGACAGAACCTCGGCCTAGGACCGAGAGGCCTCACAGGAAGCTCTTTTTCACTCGGTTTTCAACTAGTTTTGCGTTTTAGGCCCGTTTTTAATTGTTTTAACGCGGGATTTTCACCCAAAACTTTATTTTAACATATAAAGCTCCATATTTATTAATTAATCACCTTTTTGGGTATATCTTATCCAAGAAGAGTGGGTGAAGTACAAGAGATGGAGTGTTGACTTTTTCTTTAGTTTATGACACAAGCAACCACCCACACCCACTCCATGAGCAACCACACTCCTTACACCATACCTAGCTCATTTCAAAGTAATTTATCATGATTTCCAGCCATTTACCACGTTCTTATAGATGGAACATCCATCCTCTCTCCTCAGACTTCATTCATTCTCTCTTTTTCCACCAAAAGATCAAACACTTTTCTTTCAAACTTTTTCTCTTGATTTCAAGACTCCAAGGCTGATCATCAATCTTTATCATACTCTTGGTAAGTATAATCCATCCTCCTTGTGATTATTACACTTCATTCTACTCAAATCATCGATTGCTTACACAAACTCCATCACTTTGATCTTAGATTCTCGAAAATCTTCAAGGCATCTTCAAGTGTTCTTGAGTTAAACACTTTCTTTCTCCAACATTAATCTACTGAAATCACATAAGGTGAGTTCATACCCCTACATTTTCATGTTTTCTCAAGATTTTAGCGGGGGGGGGGGGGGGGGGGGCAATACAGGTTAAAACACCATGAACATAACTAAACTTTTCTAACAACCTTCATCAGAAAAGCTGGACTCCAATCACGGACTCTTTTGGACCACATAAACATTTTTGTTTTCAAAACTGTATTTGGTGAAATTATTTCACGTTCTTACCTTTAAAATGACTACTTTCACATCTCCATACGATTTTTCTACAATTTATGGTGATTTTTACTAAACAGCCTATCATTTCAAAACATCAATCCGGATCAGTCTGTGATTATGGACTTGTTCACACAAGTTAGAGGTCATTAAAAATCGTCAGAAAAATTATGGAGAAACTAGACTCATTTTCCAAATTCTCAGAATTTTTGGATTCTGTTTTAAACCATTGATGATTTTTCTATAAATTTTCTAAGAACAGCAAATCAAAATGTTAACAACAGAAAAATGCTATCAATTTCATTTCACCTTGTAGCATGTTGAGCAAGGTGTATATCTTTATGTGATTATATGTTATCGCAATATATGGCAATATTGCCTTATTATGTAGACATACATCAGTTAACAAATGGACTTTTCTAGACAAAGCATAGAAATAACAATTTGTTATAATCAAAGTACATCTATTACATACAAACATTTGAATAAACTAAGTTATGTATAGTTTAGGTATATTACCACTTTCACCCTTGTTTTAATAAACTATAATAGGTATAGTTTATGATACATCACATAACATACTCATACAAAAAGGGTACATTTGTAAAAAAAGGTTCTACACTCACTCACACTACACGTAAACTTGTTAACTCAGGTTGTGAGACATTCTCTCCCCGTACATCCGACGACGGGATCCAAATTCCTGTAAGTAATAACCAAAATCTCTTGTAGGGAAAGCGTGATAATTATGTATGGATCTATATTGGGGTTGACATCCCACACTTCCCTGCTAGCTACAGCCAGACCGGCAGGTCTGCGGGTGACAAAAGTCATAGGATCAGGGCGTCTGAAAGACGTTGTGCAGGTTACCTCTAGTCATAGTATGGTTATAGCGACTCACATAGGGCGTTAACAACACATATAGTTTACGGGACTTTTTATAAATCAAAAGGGGTTTTATGTCGATTTAAAATCACTTTTTATATCAATAAGTATGGATATTACTGTACACTTTTGGTCTTGGTATTTAAGACTTGACATCATTTGTTACGGGACTTTCCTTCAAATCAAAAAGGGTTTTATGCCGATTTAAAACCACTTTTATATCATTAAGTATGGCAAATACTTGTTATTTCTCAGTCCTGGGATTTAGGACCACATAACTTTTATAAAGAAAATATCAGATTTTCTGGGTACATACTCTATCGCTTTTACTAGGAAAATGGTTTACTTCTCTAACGAAATATCTTATGAACTCACCAACCTTTGTGTTGAAACTTTTTCAAACAACTTGTATTCTCAGGAAATCAGTGAAACAAGAAAACCAACAACATTTTGAGGATGGGATGTCGAATCGTCAAATAGTTCATTTGTCATCATAATGTAATTGATTTGAAACATGTAAACATATACATTGGTGTAACTTTTTCAATTATATTTATGATGGTTGTATTTACTTTGAGCACTATTATAATCATTGTTGTGATACTACATGAAGTCCTCCAACCCCGGACGTTTCCGCCATCCTTGGTTTGAGGGTGTGACAGTCGCCATGGAAGGGCGTCATTCGGTTCAAGAAGCAGGGCAAGTTGGGCCCCAAGTATATTGGACCCTTTAGGTTTACGGCCCGAGTGGGAAAGGTAGCATATAGGCTGGATCTGCCAGCCGAACTCAATCGTATTCATAGCACTTTTCATGTCTCCCAGTTGCGGAAATGTCTAGTGGACAATTCAGCAGTGGTGCCTCTAGAGGTTATTCAGTTTGATGACAACTTGAACTACATTGTGAGTCCAGTGGCAATCCTTGAAAGGAAGTCAAGGGATCTAAGAAAAAAGAGGGTGGAGTTGGTAAAGGTGCAATAGCAGCACCTCAAGGGCTCAGAATGGACCTGGGAGCCGGAGGACGAGATAAGGGAGCATTACCCCGAGCTTTTTCAGGATCGAGTAGCAAACTTCGAGGACGAAGTCTAAGATAAATGGGGGAGATTTGTAACACCTGATTCCCAATATTCCTATTATTCAAGTATTTTGTGTTTTTCTCTGCGACTCAATGAGTTGGAGGCCCCACTCGTCGAGTAGAGTCGTGACCCACAAACAGTTTAAGTAACCTACTCGATGAGTCGGGGGACTGACTTGGTGAGTAGGTGTTGGTTGAGTGAAACCCTAAATCGTAGGTTTTGCACCCTATTTAAACACCTTATCTCAGCCTCCATTGCCGTTCTCACTCCCAGAAAGTTGTGTATCATAACCCAAGCCGTTTTTTAGTGTGCTAAGGCCATTTTGGTGCATGTGGTGGTTTGTGAAGCTTATAGATGAAGAAAGAAGCTTGAGAGTTCGAGTTGGGGCTTAGAGATTCAAATATCTAGTTCCATTTTCATCACAAGCAAGGTAAAATGCCCCTATTTTGGTCTTCTATGTGTTTATTCACATTTAGGGCTTTCCAAGCCATAGTCGAATTTATGGAGTGTTATTTGGGGTCTTGACTTCATATCTGAGTCATTGGAAGGGTCTCATGGCATAAAGGTGCCAACTTTATGGCCATGAGAGCCCCATGCATCTTGTAGAGCACCTTTTATGGATTTTTGTGCCAAAGCCCCAATGAATGTGCATCAAGTTTGGAGCTTTACGTATGAAATAGACATTAGGGTGCCAGATCTATGGTTTTGAGGTGTTAAGGCTCATATAAATCGACTGTATAGTGTTGGTCATGGATGGACTCGACGAGTTGTTCTTGGGACTCGGCGAGTCGCGGTGTAATGACCACCAAATCCTTTCTATGGATGGACCAGTTGTTAGGGAGGAAAGTCTTGTAGATGTTTAGATGCAAAAATGGACCTAGGAATCATGGCACTCGATAAGTGTATTAACAGACTCGGCGAGTCCAAGCCAATCTCCCAATCTTTGAAGATGGACTCGACGAGTTTTGCATACAAGTTGGCGAGTAGTAGACTGGACACGTTCTTATGAGGTAGATGAACTTGCCGAGTTCAAGGAAGAGTTCGGCGAGTCTGATGAAGATGGTCCTGATGGTTTGGATGAAGGAGAACTTGACGAGTTCTTGCTAGACTCAACGAGTGGTGTTGGGGTTGGATCGAGTTAGTGGAGTATGGACTCGACGAGTTGGTAGACTAACTCGGTGAGTCAGGTCAACTAGGTGTTGACTTCGACCAATGTTGACTCTGTCTGGTTTTGGTATTGACCCTGGTTAGGGTTATATGTTCGGCTTGATGAATTGAGGGTTTTAGTATAGGGATTGAGGAGTTGAGGAGATCCGACCTTCACGCTGAGGATAGTTCAGACACTACACAACGTCGAGGTGAGTTACCTTCCAGTAGGAGAGGATCTAAGGCACTAAGGTCGGCCTAATAGTAATTGCTAGTTGGGATGCTTATCTTTATGATAACTGTTTGGTCTGATTGTTGGATATGTGAGCATGCTAGACTACTAGATATGTGAGTATGCTAGTTTGTTAATTGCCATGTTATATGAGATAGTATCAGTCGAAGGGGACTAATCCCTGATTCAGTATTTAGGACCAATGGGTAGGTTGGACACCCCAGATATGTCTGACAACATGATTATGATATGATGTTATGTGTTAGTAGTAGGGGTGAAATAGTCCCCGTGTTTGGTTGAGATACATCGGAAGGTAGGTCAGCAACTCAGAATAGCTCGAACTGGGTAGGTTAGCACCCCAGAATGGCTTGATATGGGTATGTCAACACCCCAGAATGGCTTGACATGGGTAGGACGGGCGCCCCAGAATTCCCCGGTAGTATGTATGCTATGTGATTTTATGGTATGTGGTATGATGGGGGAACTCACTATGGTTTGTGCTTATAGTTTTAGTTTTGGTTTCAGGTACCTCTTCATCCAAGGGGAAGGTACCGACGGTGTAGCAGTGCATCACACACACACACACACACTTATGATTTCCGCTTAGAGTTTTCTGGGATTGTACTCTGATATTTTGTTATTTCAGATGATTTGGTTTTGAAAATTATGGTTTTATGTATTGACATGATTTTCGCAATTTTTTTATGAACCCTTTTAAAAATCACCTAATCATAAGTGAAATTTTTGGCGTCGAATTTTGGGATGTTAATGTTCCATTCACACGACCGCGTAACTCTCTAAAAAGCCAAAATCTTCAATTCCTTGATATCTTCATCCCCGGTGCTCTGCAAGTCCCGAAATTTTGTCCACGTCTCTTATTTACCTCCTCCAGTAAGATCCTACCCCAAAAGTCCCTGAAATATCATAAAAGTGTGTGAATGAAATGTTGGGTTTTGAGTACTATAACACTCTATGGTGCACATGCAACCCTAAATGCTTTGGATCTATGTTATCTCTAATTATACATGCATTTTGTTTTTCCAAAGCATTCAACCTAGTTAGCATACAATTGAAGCTATATAATAAAAAGTTAGTTTCGATGCTTACCTCTTGAGTAGGGTAGATTTCTTGACCTTTGAAAGCTTGAGCACCCCAAGTGTGATACCTCTATTAGTTCACAAACTGAAACGACCCAAAAATACGACCCAAAAATTTCATTTTTAATATAACCGAAAATCATAAATCTAAGTATCATATGGTAAAACCATACACTATGTATCTCAAACCATACTCAAATACTGTGAGAAAACTGAGTCACAACTGTATCAAAACATGTCTAAGAAAACTGTATCAACTCCCAGGACAAAAACTGAAGTTGTGGTGTGTGCGATGCCATCATCCCGAGCTCTTCCCTTTGCTTGCGGAAGTACCTGAAACCAAAACTGAAACTATAAGCACGAAGCTTAGTGAGATCCACCAAACTACCACATACCATGCAATAACATATAAAGCACATACTGGGGCCTTGCCCCCTCCATCAGACCGAAGTCCGAAGCTGACTGTCTGGGACCTTGTCCCCTACATCGGACCGAAGTCCGAAGCTAACTGTCTGGGACCTTGTCCCCTCCATCGGACCGAAGCCCGAAGCTAACTGACTGGGGCGTTGCCCTCTCCATCGAACCGAAGCCCGAAGCTAACTAACTGGGACCTTGTCCCCTACATCGGACCGAAGTCCGAAGCTAACTGACTGGGACCTTGTCCCCTACATCGGATCGAAGTCCGAAGCTAACTGACTGGGACCTTGTCCCCTACATCGGACCGAAGTCCGGAGCTAACTGGCTGAACACAGCATAGCATAACATAACAACTAGCATGAACACATAAATCCTGTCTGAGCCACGGAGGCGTCAAACATACTAACAACTGCTTAGGACAGAAGTCCTGAAACTACTGCTAACTAAACGGGCCGGCATTGTGGCCTTAGACCCGTTCCTACTAGAAGGAAACTCACCTCGTGAACTGGCTGCTGTGTGTATGGCTCTGGAAGCTAACTGCTGCTGCTCCGGTATCTCTCCGGCTACAAATCCATAACACACTCAATCAATGCTAATCACTGCACTGGGGTAAAATGACTCTTTTACCCTTGGTTAAAGTCAACTCTCCTGATCAAAGTCAACCTACAGTTGACCTGACTCGCCGAGTTGGGCCGCCAACTCGCCGAGTCCCTATTCTCACTTCTCAACCCTACTCGCTGCTACTCGTTGAGTATGGCATCAACTCGACGAGTTCCCTTTCGAATCTAAAACTTCAGGCAATCTGCAGCCGACTGGCCGAGTCGTGTGAACAACTCGACGAGTTGTTCTTCAAGCTAAGAAGGTTGCCTTGGACTTGCCGAGTTGTATGAACAACTCGCCGAGTCCCTCCATTACTGAGTCTGACCTCAAACTCGCTGAGTCCACTCTACCACTCACTGGTCCCACTCGGCATCACTCAAAAGGGAAAATCGGGGACTCGCAACTCGACTCGCCGAGTCGTTCTTCCGACTCGCCGAGTCGCTTGCATGCAGCTACTCTAAACTCGACTCTACTTGAATCCAGTGTATAAAACTTATAGATCTGGACTCCCTTAACTCGATTAGCACATAAAGATTCTATCTTTACGTGCCCGTATGCATCCATGAAGATAAAATGGCTCAAAAAGCATAATAAAAGCTAGATCTAGGGTTTTCATGCAAAGTATCTTCAAAAAGGCAATAGATCCGGGTTCTACAACTCCTAAATGAACAGATCTAAGGATATCTCGAACTATTAGGACATCCATACAAGCATAAGGCTTGAGAAAAGCATCAATCTAGTTCTAGAAGAGTTCTAATGGAGGTTTTAAGCATAAAACGGAAGGAAATCCGAAGATTACCTCAATGGACTCTGATTTGCCCTTGGATCTTTGCTCTACACCTCTTCCCCTTGCTCCTTTCTTCTTCTTCTTCTTCAAGCCTTCAAAATTTCACACAAGAACACTTAAATCACTCAAGGATGGATTAAGGTTTTCTCACAGCTCTCTGAGGGTGAAGGAGGTGAGATTGGGGGCTATAAGGTGGTTTAAATAGTGAGCAACCCGGGGATTTAGGGTTTCTTCCAGGCAGACAGACTCGCCGAGTCCCGAATATGGACTCGTCGAGTCGCCAACTAACATGTGCATAAAATCCCGTCCCTACTCGGCGAGTCAGGATATGAACTCACCGAGTCCCTCTTGCAAACTTCTAATTAAATACTATGGAATCATCGTACCGGAGATGGGTCGTTACACAAACACCAATATGCAAGATGAGGTTTTACGAGAATAAGTTACTTATCTCAATCGATGTGGCAATTGATTTTCGTCCATGGGGGGTTCTATTTATAGTGTTGCACATGGTAGGGTTACACTTTGTAAACCCTAATGACCCATAGCTTTCCACATTCTCATGCTCCATGGATTTAACCTCCATGGACTGTCTATGGATTTAACCTCCATGGACTATCCATGGATTATCTCATTGGATTAGCCCACCGAAATAATCATGTATCACTGACCCACACTACAAGAATCATTGATTTACATAATCAATCCCCATATACTTAATTAGTCTCTTTTGACAACAAAATTAAAGCCACCCTTAAGTACATACGACCTATATGCGCAAGTTAATGATGGATAAACCAAGTACGAGTCCTGCCATGAACATCGGATCAAGGTTGCCCAGGAGGACGAGTGAACATCCTACCATCCGAATAAGTCTAGTCGCATAAACCAAACCCACATGCTTCCTACCGAGCTAAGCAATCATGGAACACCGCAGCAGAACCTATGCAACACTCCGAGGAGAAGTTATTACTTATGATTTAAGATAGTTAAAGCCATACGAGGTCGACTAAGTCACTCATGAGCTTGAACTATGAGTGGTGGTGTACTCCCTAGAGGTCTGGAGGCACTATCTCCATGACATGATGCATACAATCTTCACCAATCATAAGAACCTAGAAGGCACAGACAGCAGAGCATGTTATCCCATGAACCGGATCTGGACAGCGAGGTTGATGGATTCAAAGATAATATCACGAACGAAGCACACGAAAAACTCGCTACTCCCTTTCATCCAGGCACGGACAAGATGTGTCCGGACCTCAAAAAGTACCATCAGTGGGAAAATAGGAAAGCAGACATTGCTACACATGTGGGCAAGTATCGGACTTGTGCCAATGTCAAGAGAGAATAAAGGAAGCCTTCGTGTTTCCTACGACAACCAGTGATACCTGAAAGGAAATGGGAGTGGCTAACCATGGGCTTCATAGCTAAGCTACCCAAAGGCAATGGATGGTCTCGATACCATTTGGACAACCGTTGACAGACTAGCCAAATCCTCACACTCCCTACTAATCAAAGAAACCGACAGGATGGAGGAATCGAATAGAACATACATCGAAGAGATTATGCGACCCTGGCGATCCTTGCAGGGAACTAGGTTAGATTTGAGAATGGCCTACAAACAGCAAACCAACGGGCAGAACAAAAAGGGATTGTTCAAAACGTGGGTGACATGTTAATAGCTTGGGTGATTAACTTCAGTAAAGAGAGGGAATGCTCACTTACCACTTGGCAAAATCGTAATGCACGAGAGTCTCCACTTTGTAGCGGGGACCATAAAGTAACACATAGAATACACTATCTTTTCAAAACAATAACTCCTTTAATTTGACTTTGCTCAAGTTACAATAAGAAATTCCAAGGCGTCATTTAACATTGGGCGGATTGGTCCCCGCCATACCAATTTCTTGTACTACGAAAATATTTCTCCATCTTTTCTCCAAATTCATGAAGTCTCGGTCAAATTGGTAATTTCGGGATGAAATTCCCTCTAACGGAGGGATGATGTGACAACCGTCAAATTCCAGTCAAGTCAAAGTCAACTAAAGTAAACAAGTCAAACAGATCGACTTAATTAACCCTTGTGTACTAGGGTATATGTTGTGTTATTTCTATACAACTCATTATGCTAATGAGAAATCATCAATTAAAAAGTTTGTATATCTAGATTTCATTAATCTAAAAATGCGTTAAGTATGAACCAAACCGATAAAACAATATTGAATACTCATCGGGAGTGTTTAAGGTCCTTGAACATGGCTTAACGGGGCTTACAGACCTTGCATTGCGAAGCCAAACACTCACAAATGTCACACACGAAACGTCTCTCAATCGTTTTCACTCTATCTCTCTTTATCTAAAATCTCTCCCAAATCCCTCTAAGTATGAGAAATCTCTCCCAAATCTCTCTAAGTATGAGAAATCTCTCCAAGTATCTTAAGTCTCTCCGAAATCTCTCCAAGAATGTCAAATCTCTCCCAAATCTCTCTTTGTATGAGAAATCTCTCTTTGTATGAGAAATCTCTCCAAGAATGTCAAATCTCTCTCAAATCTCTCTTTGTATGAGAAATCTCTCTAAGCATGTGAAATCTCTCCCAAATCTCTCTTTGTATGTGAAATCTCTCCCAAATCTCTCTTTGTATGAAAAATCTCTCCAAGTATGTCAAATCTCTCCAAAATCTCTGCAAGAATGTGAAATCTCTCCCAAATGTCTCTAAAAAGTTACTTAAATTTTTTGTAGTCTTTCGGCCCATCCCGACCCTTAACCAGGTCAAAAACCGCTTAAAACGGGCTAAAAACGGATAAAATAGACTTAAGGACCCGAAACCCCTCTTAAGGAGCCGAACCCTCTTAAGGACCCGAAATCTCTCTTAGGAACCTAACTTGTCAGAAGCGAAGGCATCAGAAGCAAACACATCAGAAGCGAATGCATCAGAAGCGAACTTGTCAGAAGCGAAGGCATCAGAAGCGAAGTCATAAAAGCGAAGTCATCAGAAGCGAACTTGTCAGAAGCGAAGGCATCAGAAGCGAAATGCACCTTCTTGGACCGAACCCTCTCAGGAACCGAAGGTCCCTTCGGACAGAACCTCGGCCTAGGACCGAGAGGCCTCGCAGGAAGCTCTTTTTCACCCGGTTTTCAACTAGTTTTGCGTTTTAGGCCCGTTTTTAATTGTTTTAACGCGCGATTTTCACCCAAAACTTTATTTTAACATATAAAGCTACATATTTATTAATTAATCACCTTTTTGGGTATATAAATCTTATCCACGAAGAGTGGGTGAAGCACAAGAGGTGGAGTGTTGACTTTTTCTTTAGTTTATGACACAAGCAACCACCCACACCCACTCCACGACCAGCCACACTCCTTACACCATACCTAGCTCATTTCAAAGTAATTTATCATGATTTCCAGCCATGTACCACGTTCTTATAGATGGAACATCCATCCTCTCTCCTCACACTTCATTCATTCTCTCATTTTCCACCAAAAGATCAAACACTTTTCTCTCAAACTTTTTCTCTTGATTTCGAGATTCCAAGGCTGATCATCAAGCTTTATCATATTCTTGGTAAGTATAATTCATCCTCCTTGTGATTATTACACTTCATTCTACTCAAATCATCGATTGCTTACACAAACTCCATCACTTTGATCTTAGATTCTCGAAAATCTTCAAGGCATCTTCAAGTGTTCTTGAGTTAAACACTTCCTTTCTCCAACATTAATCTACTGAAATCACATAAGGTGAGTTCATACCCCTACATTTTCATGTTTTCTCAAGATTTTAGGGGGGGGGGGGGTGGAATACAGGTTAAAACACGAAGAACATAACTAAACTTTTGTAACAGCCTTCATTAGAAAAGCTGGACTCCAATCACGGACTCTTTTGGACAACTTAAACATTTTTGTTTTCAAAACTGTATTAGGTGAAAATATTTCACGTTCTTACCTTTAAAATGACTATTTTCACATCTCCATACGATTTTTCTACAATTTATGGTGATTTTTACAAAACAGCCTATCATTTCAAAACATCAAGCCGGACCAGTCTGTGATTATGGACTTGTTCACACAAGTTAGAGGTCAATAAAAATCATGAGAAAAATTATGGAGAAACTAGACTCATTTTCCAAACTCTCAGAATTTTTGGATTCTGTTTTAAACCATTGATGATTTTTCAATAAATTTGCTAAGAACAGCAAATCAAAATGTTAACAACAGAAAAATGCTATCAATTTCATTTCACCTTGTAGCATGTTGAGCAAGGTGTATATCTTTATGTGATTATATGTTATCGCAATATATGGCAATATTTCTTTATTATGTAGACATACATCAGTTAACAAATGGACTTTTCTAGACAAAGCATAGAAATAACAATTTGTTATAATCAAAGTACATCTATTACATACAAACATTTGAATAAACTAAGTTATGTATAGTTTAGGTATATTACCACTTTCACCCTTGTTTTAATAAACTATAATAGGTATAGTTTATGATACATCACATAACATACTCATACAAAAAGGGTACATCTATACAAAAAGGTTCTACACTCACACACACTACACGTAAACTTGTTAACTCAGGTTGTGAGACATTCTCTCCCCGTACATCCGACGACGGGATCCAAATTCCTGTAAGTAATAACCAAAATCTCTTGTAGGGAAAGCGTGATAATTATGTATAGATCTATATTGGGGTTGACATCCCACACTTCCCTGCTAGCTACAGCCAGACCGGCAGGTCTGCGGGTGACAAAAGTCATAGGATCAGGGCGTCTGAAAGACGTTGTGCAGGTTACCTCTAGTCATAGTATGGTTATAGCGACTCACATAGGGAGTTCACAACACATAAAGTTTACGGGACTTTTTATAAATCAAAAGGGGTTTTATGTCGATTTAAAATCACTTTTTATATCAATAAGTATGGATATTGCTGTACATTTTCGGTCTTGGTATTTAAGACTTGACATCATTTGTTACGGGACTTTCCTTCAAATCAAAAAGGGTTTTATGCCGATTTAAAACCACTTTTATATCATTAAGTATGGCAAATACTTGTTATTTCTCAGTCCTGGGATTTAGGACCACATAACTTTTATTAAGAAAATATCGGATTTTCTGGATACATACTTTATCGCTTTTACAAGGAAAATGGTTTACTTCTCTAACGAAATATCTTATGAACTCACCAACCTTTGTGTTGAGAAATTTTCAAGCAACTTGTATTCTCAGGAAATCAGTGAAACAGGAAAACCAACTACATTTTGAGGATGGGATGTCGAATCGTCAAATAGTTCATTTGTCATCATAATGTAATTGATTTGAAACATGTAAACATATACATTGGTGTAACTTTTTCAATTATATTTATGATGGCTGTATTTACTTTAAGCACTATTATAATCATTGTTGTGATACTACATGAAGTCCTCCACCCCCGGACGTTTCCGCCATCCTTGGTTTGGGGATGTGACACTCGCCATGGAAGGGCGTCATTCGGTTCAAGAAGCGGGGCAAGTTGGGCCCCAAGTTTATTGGACCCTTTAGGTTTACGGCCGGAGTGGGAAAGGTAGCATATAGGTTGGATCTGCCAACCGAACTCAGTCGTATTCATAGCACTTTTCATGTCTCCCAGTTGCGGAAATGTCTGGTGGACAATTCAGCATTGGTGCCTCTAGAGGATATTTAGGTTGATGACAACTTGAACTACATCGTGAGTCCGGTGGCAATCCTTGACAGGAAGTCAAGGGATCTAAGAAACAAGAGGGTGGAGCTGGTAAAGGTGCAATAGCAGCACCTCAAGGGCTCAGAATGGACCTGGGAGCCGGAGGACGAGATAAGGGAGCATTACCCCGAGCTTTTTCAGGATCGAGTAGCAAACTTCGAGGACGGAGTCTAAGATAAGTGAGGGAGATTTGTAACACCTGATTCCTAATATGCCTATGATTCAAGTATTTTGTGATTTTATATGGGACTCAATGAGTTGGAGGCCCCACTCGTCGAGTAGAGTCGTGACCCATGAACAGTTTAAGTAACCTACTCGACGAGTCGGGGGACTGACTTAGCGAGTAGGTGTTGGTTGAGTGAAACCCTAAATCTGAGGTTTTGCACCCTATTTAAACACCTTATCTCAGCCTCCATTGCCGTTGTCACTCCCAGAAAGCTGTGTATTGTAACCCAAGCCGTTTTTTAGTGTGCTAAGGCCATTTTGGTGCTTGTGGTGGTTTGTGAAGCTTGAAGATGAAGTAAGAAGCTTGAGAGTTCGAGATGGGGCTTAGAGATTCAAATATCTAGTTCCATTTTCAGCACAAGCAAGGTAAAATGCCCCTGTTTTTGTCTTCTATGTGTTTATTCATCTTTAGACTTGGGTTTTGGTCACATTTAGGGCTTTCCAAGCCATAGTCGAATTTATGGAGTGTTATTTGGGGTCTTGACTTCATATCTGAGTCATTGGAAGGGTCTCATGGCATAAAGGTGCCAACTTTATTTCCATGAGAGACCCATGCATCTTGTAGAGCACCTTTTATGGATTTTTGAGCCAAAGCCCCAATGAATGTGCACCAGGTTTGGAGCTTTACGTATCAAATGGACATTCTAGTGCCAGAGCTATGGTTTTGAGGTGTTAAGGCTCATCTAAATCGACTGTATAGTGTTGGTCAAGGATGGACTCGCCGAGTTGTTCTTGGGACTCGGCGATTCACGGTGTAATGACCACCAAATCCTTTCTATGGATGGACCAGTTGTTAAGGAGGAAAGTCTTGTAGATGTTTAGACGTAAAAATGGACCTAAGAATCATGGAACTCGATGCGTGTATGAACAAACTCGGCGAGTCCAAGCCAATCTCCTAATCTTTGAAGAAGGACTCGACGAGTTGTGCATACAACTCGACGAGTCATAGACTGGAAACGTTCTTATGAGGTAGATGAAGTCGCCGAGTTCAAGGGAGAACTCGGCGAGTCAGATGAAGATGGTCCTGATGATTTGAATGAAGGAGAACTCGACGAGTTCTTGCTAGACTCAACGAGTGGTGTTGGGGTTGGATTGAGTTAGTGGAGTATGGACTCGACGAGTTGGTAGACTAACTCGGTGAGTCAGGTCAACTAGGTGTTGACTTCGACCAATGTTGACTCTGTCTGGTTTTGGTATTGACCCTGGTTAGGGTTATATGTTCGGCTTGATGAATTGAGGGTTTTAGTATAGGGATTGAGGAGTTGAGGAGAGCCGACCTTCACGCTGAGGACAGTTCAGACACTACACAAAATCGAGGTGAGTTACCTTCCAGTAGGAGAGGATCTAAGGCACCAAGGTCGGCCTACTAGTAATTGCTAGTTGGGATGCTCATCTTTATGATAACTGTTTGGTCTGATTGTTGGATATGTGAGCATGCTAGACTGCTAGATATGTGAGTATGCTAGTTTGTTAATTGTCATGTTATATGAGATAGTATCAGTCGAAGGGGACTAGTCCCTGATTCAGTCTTTAGGACCAATGGGTAGGTTGGACACCCCAGATATGTTTGACAGCATGATTATGATATGATGTTATGTGTTAGTAGTAGGGGTGAAATAGTCCCCATGTTTGGTTGAGATAGATCGGAAGGTAGGTCAGTACCCCAGAATAGTTCGAACTGGGTAGGTTAGCACCCCATAATGGCTTGATATGGGTATGTCAACACCCCAGAATGGCTTGACATGGGTAGGACGGGCGCCCCAGAATTGACCGGTAGTATGTATGCTATGTGATTGTATGGTATGTGGTATGATGGGGGACTTTGTGCTTATAGTTTTAGTTTTGGTTTCAGATACCTCTTCATCTAAGGGGAAGGTGCCGACGGTGTAGCAGTGCATCACACACACACACACTTATGATTTCCGCTTAGAGTTTTCTGGGATTGTACTATGATATTTTGTTATTTCAGATGATTTGGTTTTCAAAATTAGGGTTTTATGTATTGACATGATTTTCGCAATGTTTTGATGTACCCTTTTAAAAATCACCTAATCAAAATTGAAATTTTTGGCCTCGAATTTTGGGATGTTACAGTTCCATTCACACGACCGCGTAATTCTCTAAAAAGCCAAAATCTTCAATTCCTTGATATCTTCATCCCCGGTGCTCTGCAAGTCCCGAAACTTTGTCCACATCTCTTATTTACCTCCTCAAGTAAGATCCTTCCTCAAAAGTCCCTGAAATATCATAAAAGTGTGTGAATGAAATGTTGGGTTTTGAGCACTATAACACTCTATGGTGCACATGCAACCCTAAATGCTTTGGATCTATGTTTTCTCTAATTATACATGCATTTTGTTTTTCCAAAGCATTCAACCTAGCTAGCATACAATTGAAGCTATATAATAAAAAGTTAGTTTCGATGCTTACCTCATGAGTAGGGTAGATTTCTTGACCTTTGAAAGCTTGAGCACCCCAAGTGTGATACCTCTATTAGTTCACAAACACCAATATGCAAGATGAGGTTTTACGAGAATAAGTTACTTATCTCAATAGATGTGGCAACTGATTTTCGTCCATGGGGGGTTCTATTTATAGTGTTGCACATGTTAGGGTTACACTTTGTAAACCCTAATGACCCATAGCTTTCCACATTCTCATGCTCCATGGATTCAACCTCCATGGAATATCTATGGATTTAACCTCCATGGACTATCCATGGATTATCTCATTGGATTAGCCCACCGAAATAATCATGGATCATTGACCCACACTACAAGAATCATTGCTTTACATAATCAATCCCCATATACTTAATTAGTCTCTTTTTTGACAACAAAATTAAAGCCACCCTTAAGTATATACGACCTATATGTGCAAGTTAATGATGGATAAACCAAGTACGAGTCCTGCCATGAACATCGGATCAAGGTTGCCCAGGAGGACGAGTGAACATCCTACCATCCGAATAAGTCTAGTCGCATAAAACAAACCCACATGCTTCCTACCGAGCTAAGCAATCATGGAACACTGCAGCAGAACCTGTGCAACACTCTGGGGAGAAGTTATTACATATGATTTAAGATAGCTAAAGACGTACGAGGTCGACTAAGTCACTCATGACCTTGAACTATGAGTGGTGGTGTACTCCCTAGAGGTCTGGAGGCACCATCTCCACGACATGAAGCATACAATCTTCACCAATCATATGAACCTAGAAGGCACAGACAGCAGAGCATGTTATCCCATGAACCGGATATGGACACCGAGGTTGATGGATTCATAGATAATATCACGAATGAAGCACACGAAAAACTCGCTACTCCCTTTCATCTAGGCTCGGACAAGATGTGTCCGGACCTCAAACAGTACCATCAGTGGGAAAATAGGAAAGCAGACGTTGCTACACATGTGGGCAAGTATCGGACTTGTGCCAATGTCAAGAGAGAATAAAGGAAGCCTTCGTGTTTCCTACGACAACCAGTGATACCTGAAAGGAAATGGGAGCGGCTAACCATGGGCTTCATAGCTAAGCTACCCAAAGGCAATGGATGGTCTCGATACCATTTGGCTAACCATTGACAGACTAGCCAAATCCTCACCCTCCCAACTAATCGAAGAAACCGACAGGATGGAGGAATCGAATAGAACATACATCAAAGAGATTATGCGACCCTGGCGATCCTTGCAAGGAACTAGGTTAGACTTGAGCATGGCCTACAAACAGCAAACCAATGGGCAGAACAAAAAGGGATTGTTCAAAACGTGGGCGACATGTTAAGGACCCGAAACCCCTCTTAGGAACCTAACTTGTCAGAAGCGAAGCCATCAGAAGCGAAGACATCAGAAGCGAAGGCATTAGAAGCAAACTTGTCAGAAGCGAAGGCATCAGAAGCGAAGTCATCAAAAGCAAACTTGTCAAAAGCAAAGGCATCAAAAGCGACATGCACCTTCCCAGACCAAACCCTCTCATGAACCGAAGGTCCCTTCGGACAGAACCTCGGCCTAGGACCGAGAGGCCTCGCAGGAAGCTCTTTTTCACCCGGTTTTCAACTAGTTTTGCGTTTTAGGCCCGTTTTTAATTGTTTTAACGCGGGATTTTCACCCAAAACTTTATTTTAACATATAAAGCTCCATATTTATTAATTAATCACCTTTTTGGGTATAAATCTTATCCATGAAGAGTGGGTGAAGTACAAGAGGTGGAGTGTTGACTTTTTCTTTAGTTTATGACAGAAGCAACCACCCACACCCACACCATGACCAGCCACACTCCTTACACCATACCTAGCTCATTTCAAAGTAATTTATCATGATTTCCAGCCATTTACCACGTTCTTATAGATGGAACATCCATCCTCTCTCCTCACACTTCATTCATTCTCTCATTTTCCACCAAAAGATCAAACACTTTTCTCTCAAACTTTTTCTCTTGATTTCGAGATTCCAAGGCTGATCATCAAGCTTTATCATATTCTTGGTAAGTATAATTCATCCTCCTTGTGATTATTACACTTCATTCTACTCAAATCATTGATTGCTTACGCGAACTCCATCACTTTGATCTTAGATTCTCGAAAATCTTCATGGCATCTTCAAGTGTTCTTGAGTTAAACACTTCCTTTCTCCAACATTAATCTACTGAAATCACATAAGGTGAGTTCATACCCCTACATTTTCATGTTTTCTCAAGATTTTAGGGGGGGGGGGGTGGAATACGGGTTAAAACATGAAGAACGTAACTCAACTTTTCTAACAGCCTTCATTAGAACAGCTGGACTCCAATCACGGACTCTTTGGACAACTTAAACATTTTTTTTTCAAAACTGTATTAGGTGAAAATATTTCACGTTCTTACCTTTAAAACGACTAGTTTCACATCTCCATATGATTTTTCTACAATTTATGGTGATTTTTACAAAACAGGCTATCATTTCAAAACATCAATCCGGACCAGTCTATGATTTAGGACTTGTTCACACAAGTTATAGGTCATTAAAAATCAGGAGAAAAATTATGGAGAAACTACACTCATTTTCCAAACTCTCAGAATTTTTGGATTCTGTTTTAAACCTTTGATGATTTTTCTATAAATTTTCTAAGAACAGGAAATCAAAATGTTAACAACAGAAAAATGCTATCAATTTCATTTCACCTTGTAGCATGTTGAGCAAGGTGTATATCTTAATGTGATTATATGTTATCGCAATATATGGCAATATTTCCTTATTATGTAGACATACATCAGTTAACAAATGGACTTTTCTAGACAAAGCATAGAAATAACAATTTGTTATAATCAAAGTACATCTATTACATACAAGCATTTGAATAAACTAAGTTATGTATAGTTTAGGTATATTACCACTTTCACCCTTGTTTTAATAAACTATAATAGGTATAGTTTATGATACATCACATAACATACTCATACAAAAAGGGTACATTTGTACAAAAAGGTTCTACACTCATGCACACTACACGTAAACTTGTTAACTCAGGTTGTGAGACATTCTCTCCCAGTACGTCCGAGTACGGGATCCAAATTCCTGTAAGTTATAACCAAAATCTCTTGTAGGGAAAGCGTGATAATTGTGTATACATCTATATTGGGGTTGACATCCCACACTTCCCTGCTAGCTACAGCCAGACCGGCAGGTCTGCGGGTGACAAGAGTCATAGGATCAGGGCGTTTGAAAGACGTTGTGCAGGTTACCTCTACTCATAGTATGGTTATAGCGACCCACATAGGGAGTTAACAACACATAAAGCTTATGCGACTTTTTATAAATCAAAGGGGTTTTATGTCGATCTAAAATCAATTTTTATATCAATATGTATGGATATTACTGTACACTTTCGGTCTTGGTATTTAAGACTTGACATCATTTGTTACGGGACTTTCCTTCAAATCAAAAAGGGTTTTATGCCGATTTAAAACCACTTTTATATCATTAAGTATGACAAATACTTGTTATTTCTCAGTCCTGGGATTTAGGACCACATAACTTTTATAAAGAAAATATCGGATTTTCTGGATGCATACTCTATCGCTTTTACAAGGAAAACGATTTACTTCTCTAACGAAATATCTTATGAACTCACGAACCTTTGTGTTGACACTTTTTCAAACAACTTGTATTCTCAGGAAATCAGTGAAACAGGAAAACCAACAGCATTTTGAGGATGCGATGTCGAATCGTCAAATAGTTCATTGGTCATCATAATGTAACTGATTTCAAACGTGTAAACATATACATTGGTGTAACTTTTTCAATTATATTTACGATGGTTGTATTTACTTTGAGCACTATTATACTCATTGTTGTGATACTACATGAAGTCCTCCACCCCCGGACGTTTACGCCATCCTTGGTTTGGGGGTGTGACAGTCGCCATGGAAGGGCGTCATTCGGTTCAAGAAGCGGGGCAAGTTGGGCCCCAAGTTTATTGGACCCTTTAGGCTTACGGCCGGAGTGGGAAAGGTAGCATATAGGCTGGATCTACCAACCGAACTCAGTTGTATTCATAGCACTTTTCATGTCTCCCAGTTGCGGAAATGTCTGGTGGACAATTCAACATTGGTGCCTCTAGAGGATATTTAGGTTGATGACAACTTGAACTACGTCGTGAGTCCGGTGGCAATCCTTGACAGGAAGTCAAGGCATCTAAGAAACAAGAGGGTGGAGTTGGTAAAGGTGCAATAGCAGCACCTCAAGGGCTCAGAATGGACCTGGGAGCCGGAGGACGAGATAAGGGAGCATTACCCCGAGCTTTTTCAGAATCGAGTAGCAAACTTCGAGGACGAAGTCTAAGTTAAGTGGGGAAGATTTGTAACACCTGATTCCTAATATTCCTATTATTCAAGTATTTTGTGTTTTTCTCTGGGACTCAATGAGTTGGAGGCCCCACTCGTCGAGTAGAGTCGTGACCCACGAACAGTTTAAGTAACCTACTCGACGAGTCGGGGGACTGACTTGGCGAGTAGGTGTTGGTTGAGTGAAACCCTAAATCTGATGGTTTGCACCCTATTTAAACACCTTATCTCAGCCTCCATTGCCCTTATCACTCCCAGAAAGTTGTGTATTGTAACCCAAGCCGTTTTTTAGTGTGCTAAGGCCATTTTGGTGCATGTGGTGGTTTGTGAAGCTTAAAGATGAAGAAAGAAGCTTGAGAGTTCGACTTGGGGCTTAGAGATTCAAATATCTAGTTCCATTTTCAGCACAAGCAAGGTAAAATGCCCCTGTTTTGGTCTTCTATGTGTTTATTCATCTTTAGACTTGGGTTTTGGTCACATTTAGGGCTTTCCAAGCCATAGTCGGATTTATGGAGTGTTATTTGGGGTCTTGACTTTATATCTGAGTCATTGGAAGGGTCTCATGGCATAAAGGTGCCAACTTTATAGCCATGAGAGCCCCATGCATCTTGTAGAGCACCTTTTATGAATTTTTGAGCCAAAGCCCCAATGAATGTGCATCAAGTTTGGAGCTTTACGTATGAAATGGACATTAGGGTGCCAGATCTATGGTTTTGAGGTGTTAAGGCTCATCTAAATCGATTGTATAGTGTTGGTCAAGGATGGACTCGCCGAGTTGTTCTTGGGACTCGGCGAGTCGCGGTGTAATGACCACCAAATCGTTTCTTCGGATGGACCAGTTGTTAGGGAGGAAAGTCTTGTAGATGTGTAGGTGCAAAAATGGACCTAGGAATCATGGCACTCGATGAGTGTATGAACAGACTCAGCGAGTCCAAGCCAATCTCCCAATCTTTGAAGATGGACTAGACGAGTTTTGCATAGAAGTCGGCGAGTAGTAGACTGGGCACGTTCTTATAAGGTAGATGAACTCGCTGAGTTTAAGGAAGAGCTCGGCGAGTCAGATGAAGATGGTCCTGATGGTTTGAATGAAGGAGAACTCGACAAGTTCTTGCTAGACTCAACGAGTGGTGTTGGGGTTGGATCGAGTTAGTGGCGTATGGACTCGACGAGTTGGTAGACTAACTCGGTGAGTCAAGTCAACTAGGTGTTGACTTCGACCAATGTTGACTCTGTCTAGTTTTGGTATTGACCCTGGTTAGGTTTATATGTTCGGCTTGATGAATTGAGGGTTTTAGTATACGGATTGAGGAGTTGAGGAGAGCCGACCTAATGGGTTTTAGCCATAAGAACTTTCCTATGTGCACATGCAAAACCCTAATGCTTGGATCTAGGCTTTCTAATTAAACATGCTTTGAATCCAAGACTTCTAATCACTATTTAGGTATAATAACAATATTGAAATAGATCTAGAATCATACCTTTGAATTCCTTGTTGATCTTGTTGTCTTGGAGCTTCTAGAGTCACAATTGTCACTCCTCTAATGGCTTACAAACACCAAATAGCAAGGAAGATGATTTGGGAGAGAGGAGAGGGGAGGAATTCGGCCAGGGTTTCTCTACTTTAGGTGAAGTACCGAATTCCTTATGCCATAGGGTCTATTTATACTTGTAGACTCCTTAAGGGTTACAACCTAAACCCTAATTGGATAATCTTCTCTTAAGGCTATCCAAATCCATTCCTTAGATAAGTCTTGGACGATTTATGCTATCCTTTAGCTTCTAGAATCCGTCCAGTCCATATCTATATGGATTTACAGTCTAAAGTTTAAGTATCAAACAATTGACAGTTTATACCCTTTTATTTAATTAATCTCTTTAAGTCACCAAATTAATTCCAATTAATTTGATGACTTATATTAATCAAATAACAATATTATTATTGTTTATATTATTCTCATAATATATTAATAATATTTACTCTCTCTTAATAAATCATCCTATCAAGTTGCTATGGTGAAGGCAACCCAAAAGGACCATGCACAACCGGGTCAAGTACTTGCCTAATATAGTTGTAGCCTTAGACACTATTCCAACAGTCTCCCACTTGGATAAGTCTAGTAACTATATACACAAGTACAATTCGGTTTGCAATCGTAGCTCTCAAAGACGTTGTCAAACTTTGATCTAATCAATCTTGTCCTTTAGATAAGCGATCGTACAGTCCTCTGTTAGATATCATGCTGACCATCCTATGGAATGGTTAGTCAAGCATTCAGGTTTCTCAATCTCTGATTTATTTGACATAGAACTTAATCGAACACATCAATTCAGTTCTGACCGGGCCCGACACATAAGTCAAATGAAATCATCGAGCGGCCGAGATATTGCTTTTACCTTCTTAGATAAAAGTTACAGATAAACTTCGACTTATATGCATTTACTTATTCATTAACCAACTATACACAAAAATGTGTTTTATAACACCGAGTTACTGATGCGTTTTCGCATTATCAATGTACAATCAATCAACAAATAACAAACCATATATCTAGGTTTTAAGACTATATGATATTATCTTCTTGCGATCACCCTTTTATATCTTATTCCATAAGGTGATTCTAACAAGCGCGGGTTTGTTCCAATGCTCAAAACTAGCTTATAAGCACTCATGAACGTTGCAGCAACCCTTTGCTATGTCTAACACCATTTAGACAATCTACACACCAATACATGACAATCTTCATTTATATCTACTTCCAACATATGAACGATTGTGGACAATTTGAACAATTTGATTATTCCTAATAAACTCAATTATTCTGGAAGTCAAAACATGCAAAGTGAAACAATACTTAATCAATTAACATAAGACAGTAACATTGCTCATAAATAAAACTCCTTTACTTAATCATCAAATGTTAATTACATTTATCTATTACACGTTTCTAATACTATCTAATCTATGCTAATATCATCCTTCAGCCCAATACTCCTAGCATGCTGCAAGTGCTTAACCCTACTCGGTCCCTTCGTAAGCGGATTTGCTGGGTTATCTTCTGATGATATCCTCTTCACTATGAGTTGTCCTTCTTCTACACGATGTCTAATGAAGTGATATTTTCTGTCAATATGTATTGATCTACCATGATCCCTTGGTTCCTTGGTCAAGGCAACCGCTCCTTCGTTATCACAGAAAATCTCCATGGGCTCCTTTATGGCAGATACAACTCCAAGATCACCGATGAAGTTCTTTAGCCATATTGCCTCCTTCGACGCTTCGCTCGCTGCAATGTACTTTGATTCGCGCGTTGAATCAGCTATGGTTTCTTGCTTGGAACTCTTCCATGTCACTGCTCCTCCATTTAGGGTAAAGACCCAGCGCGACTGCGAACGGTAGTTGTCCCTATCGGTCTGAAAACTGGCGTCACTATACCCTCGCACCTTCAAGTCATCACTCCCTCCGAGGACTAATAACCATTCCTTCATCCTCTGAAGGTACTTAAGGATATTCTTCACCGCAATCCAATGTGCTCTGCCAGGATTCCCTTGATATCTGCTAACCATGCTCAAAGCGAAGGCTACATCAGGGTGAGTACTAGTCATACCGTACATGATTGAGCCAACTGCAGAAGCGTATGGTACTCAGCTCATTTCCGCTCTCTCAGCTTCGGTACTCGGACTTTGAGTCTTACTCAACTTGGCATTACTTTGTATCGGTAATTCTCCCTTCTTTGAGTTTTCCATACTAAAACGTTTTAGTACCTTCTCTAAGTAAGTATTCTGACTAAGTCCAGTTAGTCTCTTACTTCTTTCTCTTACTATCCTTATTCCCAAAATATAAGAAGCCTCTCCGAGGTCCTTCATAGCGAAGCACTTCCCGAGCCAGGACTTGACCTCCTGCAGAGTCGGGATGTCGTTTCCTATGAGTAATATGTCATCGACATATAGAACGAGGAAGCTTACTATACTCCCACTGGCTTTGACATATACACATGATTCGTCTTCGCTTCGTACAAATCCAAACTCTTTGACTTTCTCATCGAAGCAAAGATTCCATCTACGAGACGCTTGCTTAAGTCCATAAATGGACTTCTCAAGCTTACACACTCTATTCGGATGCTTCGGATCCACAAACCCCTCTGGCTGAGCCATGTAAACATCCTCAGCCAACTTTCCGTTAAGGAAAGCGGTCTTGACATCCATTTGCCAAATCTCATAATCATGAAATGCGGCAATCGCTAGCATCACTCTAATAGATTTTATCTTCGCAACTGGTGAGAAGGTCTCATAATAGTCAACTCCGGGAGTTTGAGTAAAGCCCTTCGCAACCAATCGCGCTTTATATGTGTGTACGTTTCCATCCACGTCAGTCTTCTTCTTGAAGATCCACTTGAACCCAACGGTCTTACGTCCGGGCACATTATCAACCAAATTCCAAACTTGGTTATTATACATGGATTGGATCTCGCTATCCATTGCCTCTTTCCATTTCCCAGACTCCAGGCCTGCCATGGCATCCTTATAGCTATTAGGTTCATCAAGATTTATTAGTGTACCATCACTAATATACGTGTCCCCTTCGGTAGTAATATGAAAACCATAAAATTGGGGATGAACTCTAACTCTATTGGAACGTCTAAGAGGTAAGGACTCGTCAATCGGTTCAACCGGAGTTTCCTCCTCGGGTTGAGTGCCAGCGGTAGAGGTTCCTTCATCTATCGACTCTTGAATCTCTTCAAGTTAAATTTGCCTCCCACTGTCTCCTTGGCTTATGAGTTCTCGCTCTCGGAAAACTCCTCTCCTCACAACAAAGACAACGTTGTCCTTCGGTCTATAAAAGAGATATTTAAAAGATGTATGCGGGTAGCCAATGAAAATACATCGCTCACTTCGAGGTTCAAGCTTGTCGTGAGTATCTCGTCTTACGAAAGCCTCGCAACCCTAAACCTTGATATGTGCTAACGAGGGAGCTTTCCCTGTCCACATCTCGTGAGGTATTTTGGAAACCTGCTTAGTAGGGACTCGGTTAAGGATATGGGCGGCAGTCTCTAAAGCATACCCCCAAAAAGAGATAGGTATTGAAGCACGACTCATCATAGAGCGAACCATATTCAATAAGGTTAGATTATGCCTTTCTGCCACACCATTTAACTGCGGTGTCCTAGGAGGCGTCAATTGCGAAACTATTCCACACTTCTTGAGATAATCGTGGAATTCAAGACTTAGGTACTCTCCTCCTCGATCGGATCGAAGCATCTTGATTTTCCTGCCCAATTGATTCTCCACTTCATTCTTGAACTCTTTGAACTTTTCAAAGATTTCTGACTTTTGCTTGATTAAATAGATATACCCATATCTACTATAATCGTCGGTAAAGGTCACGTAGAAGCGGTTCCCATCCTTCGTGGTTAATCTAAACGGTCCACATACATCGGTATGTATTAAGTCCAATAGACCCTCACCCCTTTCACACGTACTCGTGAAGGGTGACTTAGTCATCTTTCCAATTAAACAAGACTCGCATGTGTCGTCTTCCCTAAGGTCGAATGACTCCAACACTCCATCCTTTTGGAGTTGGGCTATGCGTTTCTTGTTGACATGTCCAAGATGACAATGCCACAAGGATGCCTTATCCATACTAGTGGAAGAATCTATGTTCAAAACATCATTTCCTAAGTTATCAACAATCATGACAGTTTCATAAATTCCATTACATGGTATAGCTTCAAAGTAAAAGACACCATTTAGATAAGCCAAAATAGAACCATTCTCATTACTAAAAGAAAATCTAAAACCTTGTCTATATAAACCATGAAATGAAATGATGTTTCTAGCCATTTCTGGCGAATAGCAACAATTGTTTAAATCTAAACATAAATTATTCCTAAGCACTAAAGAATACACTCCAATCTTGGTCACAGGCGACGATCTTCTGTTCCCCATGATTAGATTGATCCTCCCTTGCTCCACATCCCTACTTCTTCTTAGTCCCTGCACATTAGAACAAAGGTGGTAACCACAACCGGTATCAAGAACCCAAGAAATAGCATGATTAGAATCGTTAGATTTAATTATGTATATACCTGCGAAAGATGGCTTGATCTTTCCTTCCTTGATGGCTTGCAGGTACACTGGGCAGCTTCTCTTCCAATGTCCTATCTTGTGGCAGTGGTGGCACTCTGCCTCCTTAGGGTTAGGGCAAGGCTTGGCGGGATCAACTTTGGTCCCACTAGAAGAGGCACCATCTCGGGCTTTAACCTTGCGATAGTTCTTAGACGAAGCCTTCCTCTTCTTTCCCTTTCCTTGACCAATAGCCAAGACAGGAGCAGCGGGTGGATTGGGAGTTGGTGCAACAGACTTGTCTTTGAAGTTACTCTCAGCGACCCTCAAGAGACCTTGGAGTTTGCATAGGGTGACCTCTTCTTTGTTCATGTGGTAGGTCATCCTAAATTGATTGTACATCGGAGGGAAAGAGTGAAGCACCATGTCGATCGCCAAGTCTTCCCCAAAGTCAACATTTAACTTACAAAGGCAGTCGACATACCTTTGCATCTTTTACAGGTGCACGGTAAGAGATTCTCCATGACCCATTTTAGCGGAAATCATGTTAGTGAAAATCTCATAACGCTCTTGTCTCGCGTTCTGGTGGTATCTCTCCAATAAGTCTTGATGCATCTTGTACGGGTACATGTCCTCGTAGGACTTTTGGAATTCGGAGTTCATGGTGGCTATCATGATGCAATGTACCTTCGTTGCATCTCGCTCATGAGTTTCAAAAGCGGTAATTTCAGCCGGAGTAGCGATATCAGGGTTGATCTTTTCGAGCTTCTCATCGAGAACATACTCCTTATCCTCATAGCGAGCAATGGTGCGAATGTATCTTATCCATTCGCTAAAGTTCGTTCCATCGAAGGTGACCTTTTGGCAAAGGCTCATCAACGTGAATGAACTAGCAGCAGCGTTGTTTGCGTTCGACATCTACAAAAGGAAGAAAGGACAAAGATAGATTAGAATAAGAATCCCTAATTATCACCCAATAAGAAAAATTAGGTCTAGGATCCAACAATAACATTTACATACTAGAAAAGGGATGCCGTAATCTAACATGCAAATAAATTGAAGGTAAGTGAATGACGATTCACTAATTCTCCATTTCAAAAACTTAACTATTAGTCCTAAATGTATTGAGAATTCCTAGGTTCAGATGAGATTCATTGAAACTATTCAATGGCATGTTTAAATCTCGATATGCCCCTCTTGTTTGTGACTGGGATACCGAGGATCACAAAGCGGGTGTGAATTACCATGCAAATTCACATGGTGCCTTCATTGTAACGATCACCTATTCGATGTGCCGGTAAACCCCACACACTCCATCGAACTATGATAAACAATGAATCACCCTTTGCCACCTTTGCTTAGAAGCAATTTGTGTGCCGGTAAACCACACACGCTCCACTAAATTCTTAGCAAGGGTGCAAAGTGTAATTTCATGGGATTGCATCAATTCACTTTTCCTAAAGTAACTAAGATTGGGAAATTTTTAAAAAAAAAAGTGTAGATACTTTGTATTACTTATTATACTTTTAATGAGAGGATGAGGTTGCCCTATCCTACCCGTTCGGCTAACGACCCTCCACCAATCAAGCAAGCGGTGGGTGTGAGTGTACACCCATTAAGCGCCATTTTATAGGCCGCAACCTTATACCCACCTTATAGATCGGCTTCGTGAATGAGGCCTACTAACGGTAAGACTAGCATTTTAGTTTTATATATATATATATATATATATATATATATATATATATATCTATATATATATATATATATATATATATATATATATATATATATATGTTATTCTTGTAATATTATATTAGTATAGGGTTGTATTTTAAACCTTTTAAAATCTAGGGTTTGAAATTTAAGTTGTCTAAATTAAAACTTTTAATCACAAAATATAAATTTCAAAACTTGAGGACATGTTTTAAACATTTAAAACATGGAGGATCAAATAACAAATAATTTCAATTAACAATTAATTTCCTAATTATCTATATTTGAGTTATTCAAGATTTCTTTTAAGATAATTACCAAAATAATCAAAATACTTAATTAATTATCATATAAGGAAATTAAATATTTTATTAGTTGATAAATATCTTTAATTAGATCAAGATTATAGTCATATATATCAAAAAATCGGATTAGGGTTGATCTAATATGATTAAGGTAAGTTTCCATAAGATAATCATGAAGAAATCCTGAATCTGGCCATTCCTGACGCTTGGACTCGCCGAGTGCACAAAGGGACTCGCCGAGTCAGGCCAACTCGCCGAGTCCACTTTGGAACTCGCCGAGTCCATGACTCAGAAACACAAAAATCGAATTTTGCAGTTTAGTTTCATATAATTCAGCAACAATTTAATGAAAACCAAGCTATGCTCTGATACCACTGATGGGTTCTAGCCATAAGAACTTTCCTATGTGCACTTGCAAAACCCTAATGCTTGGATCTAGGCTTTCTAATTAAACATGCTTTGAATCCAAGACTTCTAATGACTATTTAGGTATAATAACAATATTGAAATAGATCTAGAATCATACCTTTGAATTCCTTGTTGATCTTGTTGTCTTGGAGCTTCTAGAGTCACAATTGTCACTCCTCTAATGGCTTACAAACACCAAGTAGCAAGGAAGATGATTTGGGAGAGAGTAGAGGGGAGGAATTCGGCCAGGGTTTCTCTACTTTAGGTGAAGTACCGAATTCCTTATGCCATAGGGTCTATTTATACTGGTAGACTCCTTAAGGGTTACAACCTAAACCCTAAATGCTTTGGATCTATGTTTTCTCTAATTATACATGCATTTTGTTTTTCCAAAGCATTCAGCCTAGCTAGCATACAATCGAAGCTATATAATAAAAAGTTAGTTTAGATGCTTACCTCTTGAGTAGGGTAGATTTCTTGACATTTGAACGCTTGAGCACCCCAAGTGTGATACCTCTATTAGTTCAGAAACACCAATATGCAAGATGAGGTTTTACGAGAATAAGTTACTTATCTCAGTAGATGTGGCAACTGATTTTCGTCCATGGAGGGTTCTATTTATAGTGTTACACATGTTAGGGTTACACTTTGTAAACCCTAATGACCCATAGCTTTCCACATTCTCATGCTCCATGGATTCAACCTCCATGGACTATCTATGGATTTAACCTCCATGGACTATCCATGGATTATCTCATTGGATTAGCCTACCGAAATAGCCATGGATCATTGACCCACACTACAAGAATCATTGATTTACATAATCATTCCCCATATACTTAATTAGTCTCTTTTGACAACAAAATTAAATCCACCCTTAAGTACATACGACCTATATGCACAAGTTAATGATAGATAGACCAAGTACGAGTCCTGCCATGAACATCGGATCAAGGTTGCCTAGGAGGACGAGTGAACATCCTACCATCCGAATAAGTCTAGTCGCATAAACCAAACCCACATGCTTCCTACCGAGCTAAGAAATCGTGGAACACTACAGCAGAACCTATGCAACACTCCGAGGAGAAGTTATTACTTATCATTTAAGATAGCTAAAGTCGTACGAGGTCGACTAAGTCGCTCATGACCTTGAACTATGAGCGGTGGTGTAGTCCGTAGAGGTCTGGAGGCACTATCTCCATGACATGAAGCATACAATATTCATCACTCATAAGAACCTAGAAGGCACAGACAACGGAGCACGTTATCCCATGAACTGGATCTGGACACCGAGGTTGATGGATTCATAGATAATATCACGAACGAAGCACATGAAAAACTCGCTACTCCCCTTCATCCAGGCTCAGAAAAGATGTGTCCGGACCTCAAAAAGTACCATCAGTGAGAAAATAGGAAAGCAGACATTGCTACACATGTGGGCAAGTATCGGACTTGTGCCAATGTCAAGAGAGAATAAAGGAAGCCTTCGCGTCTCCTACGACAACCAGTGATACCTGAAAGGAAATGGGAGCGGCTAACCATGGGCTTCATAGCCAAGCTACCCAAAGGCAATAGATGGTCTCGATACCATTTGGATAATCGTTGACAGACTAGCCAAATCCTCACACTCCCTACTAATCAAAGAAACCGACAGGATAGAGGAATCGAATAGAACATACATCAAAGACATTATGCGACCCTGGCGATCCTTGCAGGGAACTAGGTTAGACTTGAGCATGTCCTACAAACAGCAAACCAACGGGCAGAACAAAAAGGGATTGTTCAAAACGTGGGCGACATGTTAATAGCTTGGGTGATTAAATTCATTAAAGAGAGGGAATTCTCACTTACCACTTGGCGAAATCGAAATGAACGAGAGTCTCCACTTTGTAGCGGGGAGCATAAAGGCACAAATAGAATACACTATCTTTTCAAAACAATAACTCCTTTAATTTGACTTAGCTCAACTTACAATAAGAAATTCCAAGGCGTCATTTAACATCGGGAGGATTGGTCCCCGCCATACCAATTTCTTGTACTACGAAAAGCTTTCCCCATCTTGTCTCCAAATTCATGAAGTCCCGGTCAAAGTGCTAATTTCGGGATGAAATTCCCTCTAACGGGGGGATGATGTGACAACCGTCAAATTCCAGTCAAGTCAAAGTCAACTAAAGTAAACAAGTCAAACCAATCGACTTAATTAACCCTTGTGTACTAGGGTATACACTGTTTTATTTCTATACAACTTGTTACGCTAATGAGAAATCATCAATTGAAAAGTTCGTATATCTAGATTTCATTAATCTAAAAATGCATTAAGTATGAACCAAACCGATAAAAAAATATTGAATACTCATCGGGAGTGTGTAAGGTCCTTGAACATGGCTTAACGGAGCTTACGGACCTTGGGTTGCGAAGCCAAACACTCACAAATGTCAAATACAAAACCTCTCTCAATTGTTTTCACTCTATCTCTCTTTATCTAGAATCTCTCCCAAATCTCTCTAAGTATGAGAAATCTCTCCCAAATCTCTCTAAGTATGAGAAATCGCTCCAAGTATCTCAAATTTCTCCTAAATCTCTCCAAGAATGTGAAATCTCTCCCAAATCTCTCTTTGTATGAGAAATCTCTCCAAGAATGTCAAATCTCCCCCAAATCTCTCTTTGTATGAGAAATCTCTCAAAGAATGTCAAATCTCTCCCAAATCTCTCTTTATATGAGAAATCTCTCCAAGAATGTCAAATCTCTCCCAAATCTCTCTTTGTATGTGAAATCTCTCCCAAATATCTCTTTGTATGAAAAATCTCTCCAAGTATGTCAAATCTCTCCCAAATCGCTCCAAGAATGTGAAATCTCTCCCAAATCTCTCTAAAAAGTTCCTTAAACTTTTTGTAGTCTTTCGGCCCATCCCGACCCTTAACCAGGTCAAAAACCGCTTAAAACGGGGTAAAAACGGATAAAATAGAGTTAAGGACCCGAAACCCCTCTTAAGGAGCCGAACCCTCTTAAGGACCCGAAACCCCTCTTAGGAACCTAACTTGTCAGAAGCGAAGGCATCAGAAGCGAAGACATCAGAAGCGAAGGCATCAGAAGCGAACTTGTCAGAAGCGAAGGCATCAGAAGCGAAGTCATCAGAAGCGAAGGCATCAGAAGCGAAATGCACCTTCTCGGACCGAACCCTCTCAGCAACCGAAGGTCCCTTCGGACAGAACCTCGGCCTAGGACCAAGAGGCCTCGCAGGAAATTCTTTTTCACCCGGTTTTCAACTAGTTTTGCGTTTTAGGCCCGTTTTTAATTGTTTTAACGCAGGATTTTCACCAAAAACTTTATTTTAACATATAAAGCTCCATATTTATTAATTAATCACCTTTTTGGGTATAAATCTTATCCAAGAAGAGTGGGTGAAGTACAAGAGGTGGAGTGTTGACTTTTTCTTTAGTTTATGACACAAACAACCACCCACACCCACTCCATGACCAGCCACACTCCTTACACCATACCTAGCTCATGTCAAAGTAATTTATCATGATTTCCAGCCATTTACCACGTTCTTATAGATGGAACATCCATCCTCTCTCCTCACACTTCATTCATTCTCTCATTTTCCACCAAAAGATCAAACACTTTTCTCTCAAACTTTTTCTCTTGATTTCGAGACTCCAAGGCTGATCATCAAGCTTTATCATACTCTTGGTAGGTATAATTCATCCTCCTTGTGATTATTACACTTCATTCTACTCAAATCATCGATTGCTTACACAAACTCCATCACTTTGATCTTAGATTCTCGAAAATCTTCAAGGCATCTTCAAGTGTTCTTGAGTTAAACACTTCCTTTCTCCAACATTAATCTACTAAAATCACATAAGGTGAGTTCATACCCCTACATTTTCATGTTTTCTCAAGATTTTAGGGGGGGGGGGGGGGGGAATACAAGTTAAAACACCAAGAACATAACTAAACTTTTCTAACAGCTTTCATCAGAAAAGCTGGACTCCAATCACAGACTATTTTGGACAACTTAAACATTTTTGTTTTCAAAACTGTATTTGGTGAAAATATTTCACGTTCTTACCTTTAAAATGACTAGTTTCACATCTCCATACGATTTTTCTACCATTTATGGTGATTTTTACAAAACAGCATGTCATTTCAAAACATCAATCCGGACCAGTCTGTGATTATGGACTTGTTCACACAAGTTAGAAGTCATTAAAAAACGTAAGAAAAATTATGGAGAAACTAGACTCATTTTCCAAACTCTCAGAATTTTTGGATTCTGTTTTAAACCTTTGATGATTTTTCTATAAATTTTCTAAGAACCGCAAATCAAAATGTTAACAACAGAAAAATGCTATCAATTTCATTTCACCTTGTAGCATGTTGAGCAAGGTGTATATCTTTATGTGATTATATGTTATCGCAATATATGGCAATATTTCCTTATTATGTAGACATACATCAGTTAACAAATGGACTTTTCAAGACAAAGCATAGAAATAACAATTTGTTATAATCAAAGTACATCTATTACATACAAACATTTGAGTAAACTAAGTTATGAATAGTTTAGGTATATTACCACTTTCACCCTTGCTTTAATAAACTATAATAGGTATAGTTTATGATACATCACATAACATACTCATACAAAAAGGGTACATTTGTACAAAAAGGTTCTACACTCACGCACACTACACGTAAACTTGTTAACTCAGATTGTGAGACATTCTCTCCCCGTACGTCCGAGTACGGAATCCAAATTCCTGTAAATTATAACCAAAATCACTTGTAGGGAAAGCGTGATAATTGTGTATAGATCTATATTGGGTTGACATCCCACACTTCCCTGCTAGCTCCAACCATACCGACAGGTCTGTGGGTGATGAGAGTCATAGGATCAGGGCGTCTGAAAGACGTTGTGCAGGTTACCTCTAGTCATAGTATGGTTATAGCGACTCACATAGGGAGCTAACAACACATAAAGTTTACGGGACTTTTTATAAATCAAAAGGGGTTTTATGTCAATTTAAAATCACTTTTTATATCAATAAGTATGGATATTATTGTACACTTTTGGTCTTGGTATTTAAGACTTCACATCGTTTGTTACGGGATTTTCCTTTAAATCAAAAAGGGTTTTATGCCGATTTAAAACCACGTTTATATCATTAAGTATGGCAAATACTTGTTATTTCTCAGTCCTAGGATTTAGGACAACATAACTTTTGTAAAGAAAATATCGGATTTTCTGGATACATACTCTATCGCTTTTACAAGGAAAACGGTTTACTTCTCTAACGAAATATCTTATGAACTCACCAACCTTTGTGTTGACTCTTTTTGAAACAACTTGTATTCTAAGGAAATCAGTGAAACAGGAAAACCAACAGCATTTTGAGGATGGGACGTCGAATCGTCAAATAGTTGATTTGTCATCATAATGTAATTGATTTGAAACATGTAAACATATACATTGGTGTGACTTTTTCAATTATATTTATGATGGTTGTATTACTTTGAGCACTATTATACTCATTGTTGTGATACTACATGAAGTCCTCCACCCCTGGACGTTTCCGCCATCCTTGGTTTGGGGGTGTGACATTCGTCATGGAAGGGCGTCATTCGGTTCAAGAAGTGGGGCAAGTTGGGCCCCAAGTATATTGGACCCTTTAGGGTTACGACCTGAGTGGGAAAGGTAGCATATATGCTGGATCTGCCAGCTGAACTTGGTCATATTCATATCACTTTTCATGTCTCCCAGTTGCGGAAATTTCTGGTGGACAATTCAGCAGTGGTGCCTCTAGAGGATATTCAGGTTGATGACAACTTGAACTACATCGAGATTCCAGTGGCAATCCTTGATAGGAAGTCAAGGGATTTGAGAAACAAGAGGGTGGAGCTGGTAAAGGTGCAATAGCAGCACCTCAAGGGCTCAGAATGGACCTGGGAGCCGGAGGACGAGATAAGGGAGCATTACCCCGGGCTTTTTCAGAATCGAGTAGCAAACTTCGAGGAAGAAGTCTAAGATAAGTGGGGGAGATTTGTGACACCTGATTCCTAATATTCCTATTATTCAAGTATTTTGTGTTTTTCTTTGGGACTCAATGAGTTGGAGGCCACACTCGTCGAGTAGAGTCGTGACCCACGAACAGTTTAATTAACCTACTCGACGAGTCGGGGGACTGACTTGGCGAGTAGGTGTTGGTTGAGTGAAACCCAAAATATGAGGGTTTGCACCCTATTTAAACACCTTATCTCAGCCTCCATTGCCCTTATCACTCCCAGAAAGCTGTGTATCGTAACCCAAGCTGTTTTTTAGTGTGCTAGAGCCATTTTGGTGCATGTGGTGGTTTGTGAAGCTTGAAGATGAAGAGAGAAGCTTGAGAGTTCGAGTTGGGGCTTAGAAATTCAAATATCTACTTCCATTTTAAGCACAATCAAGGTAAAATGCACCTGTTTTGGTCTTCTATGTGTTTATTCATCTTTAGACTTGGGTTTTGGTTACATTTAGGGCTTTCCAAGCCATAGTCGGATTTATGGAGTGTTATTTGGGGTCTTGACTTCATATCTGAGTCATTGGAAGGGTCTCATGGCATAAAGGTGCCAAATTTATGGCCATGAGAGCCCCATGCATCTTGTAGAGCACCTTTTATGGATTTTTGAGCCAAAGCCCCAATGAATGTGCATCAACTTTGGAGCATTACGTATGAAATGGACATTAGGGTGCCAGATCTATGGTTTTGAGGTGTTAAGGCTCATCTAAATCGATTGTATAGTGTTGGTCAAGGATGGACTCGCCGACTTGTTCTTGGGACTCGGCGAGTCGCGGTGTAATGACCACCAAATCCTTTCTATGGATGGACCAGTTGTTAGGGAGGAAAGTGTAACGCATGTGTTTCCGGGCTTGCCATTTTTAGCAATGTAATAGTCTAGGTTAACTTTTGTAACCCGTTTTAAAATAATAGAAGTATATTATTTGAGTATTATGTGTTTTGTGCCTAATTGCTTAATTATGTGGTTTGATTAATTAAGAATAAATATAAGCGTCAAAAGTAAAGTATGAGATAAGTCCGATATCTTTACATAAAGTTGTAGTGGTCGAAATGAGGTTTCCGAATATATAAAGAATGCCAAAATCCGAGTTATAACGAAGAAGTTATGACCTGTCGAAGTTTCGCGACAGAACCGACACGACCCAGCGCGACGTAAATAGTGAATTTAAGGTAGATAGATAACTATCCTTAGTGATCTAAATGAGAATTGAAGATCTCATCGATAGTATGGCAACGACGGAAAGACGGACGGAATCGGAGTTCAGATGAAGGAGTTATGAATTTCGAACGGAGTTTTCCTGTCCCGGCCTACTAAAGATAATATATAAGTAATATACTTGTATTATATTAAAAATAAAGTCAAAATTAGCCAATGGAGTCTAATCGAGAGTTGTAGAGCATAATCTCACCTTCGCGGCGATATAAAGAACGTCGAAAACGGAGTTCGTATGCGAAAGTTATGAATTTCTGAAGTTCGGGGTGCGAAACCCCAAAACTGTCAGATGCCACGACGTGGCAAATCTTCTGTCACCTCCGGAAGGCCCCCAGATGCAACTTGGGATGACGCATGCAGTGACGACCAAGCCCACGACGTGGAAAAAGGTTGCCACGACGTGGCAAGGGCCAAATTTGCCCTATAAATAGATTTGAAGGGTCAGCCGTTTATGGTTGCTAGTTTCTCTCTTCTCTCTCCCGTTTTACATCGTTTTGCGTGCCAGAAGTACCCCGAAGCCCCGGTAATATCCCCAAGACCTGAAGCAAGTCCCGAGATCCCGAAGATCCCGAGAAGTGCGGTTCCCGAGTCGGAGCTCTGCCCGCGAGAAGTTTGATTTTTGTAGAGATCTTCCAGATCTACTGAGGATTACTACTTCTGCAAGTCGTAGTGCTGTCCGATCATCTTCTGATCAGGTGAGTGTATACTACCTTTCATAAACACGATAATAATACAAGTACGGTTTGAGTGTATTAAGTAAATTGTGTTTTATATGTGTGAGGGTGTAGTTACTTTCTTCTAACGAGTAACTATGAAGTATCTTATATGATATACTTGTTATGTGTATATTTTGTGGTTGTATGCGTGAATAGATATTCACTTTATTCCATCTCATAGATCTGAATTGCTTTCTATGGAATACGTGTTATGTGGTATGCCTCATCTGTTATGTGGAATATATATTGAATGAAAATGATATGCAGGTTTTAACTATGTATGAAAATATATATTCTTATCTACTAATATGTTGGGTAGAACATGGGTAGATAGTTGGTGTGTAATAAACAGATGAGAGGCCTCAATGTTGTTGTTGTTGTTGTTGATCTAGTTATTCAGTGGAGTATGGATAACGACCACGGACTCCTTCTAGACAGTCCTGTGGAACGCTAGCAGGTTCATAACCTGTAGGTGTTGTGAACGATGTGTTCACCGGTGTACTCTATCCCCCTCATGGTTGCCTTTAGGATATCTATTGTTGAGGAAGCCCCTTCGCAGTAATGTCCGTCCCGATGAAAATCCTAGATTAGGTCCCTGGAGATAGATGTTGTTTTAGGGACGTAAAGTGAGGATAACGGGAATGGGTAATCGGGATAGTGATTGGTTGGTGAAATTAAATATAAATTATTTATTGTGGGTTGAAAACCCTATATGCTCACCAGGCTCCCAAGCCTGACCCACTCAGTTTTATTTGTATTACAGGAAGTGGCATAAGGGCGTAAGATGGATGGATCATCTTGTTGTTTTGTTTACAAGTCTGTATATGTATATATTTGTTGAATGACTTGTAATGTTTATCGTTTATGCTTTATGGTCTGTATCGGAACATGACATCCCGAGTTTTGATTATATAATGAAATGCATCTCTTGATGAAATGCTTTGATAAATATTATTTTATCATGTTTTGTTTTGGGAACAAATTCCACAACTCTTTCAAATCAAAAGGATTTACTCTGAAATTATTTAAAAGCATAAATGAAAATCGGTCTTTTCTAGCCGAGATTTTGGGGATGTCACAGTTGGTATCAGAGCATTAGTTTAAGCGAACTAGGAATTTGTAGGATTTCTAGACTTAAACTTAGAATGCTAAGTGGAATTTTGAGGTGTGTGTCTGTTGGATTTTAGACACGAGCACTAGTTTATTTTAGGAAAGTTGCCTAAAATGCTTTTATGTGCTAAATGTTATATGTTGCCATATATGATATTAATTGTTCGGATCTACGGTCTGTTGCCGACCGGATCTGGAAACCTTATGTGTGTAGGATTCTAAGCGTATGTCTACGGTATTAGAACTAGCATGTAAACGTTTCGGAGTAATAAGGATGATTTGAATATCTATCGTGAACAAGGATCTAATTTCACCTTATTTAGTGTGAAGATCAAAAATGGTGAGAACAAGGAGTGGCGTTGGAAACGCAGATGAAAACAGGAATCAACCGCCAGTGATTGAGCAGATACCTGTTGTAGCTGCAGCACCAGAACTTATAGCAATGGTTGCGGTGCAAGCCATGATTCGGGCTATGTTAGCCGAACAAAGGGAGGAGATGCGACAAATGTTGCATAATAATAGGGATGAACCTATCATACCTATTGAGGAACCTGAATTGATTCCCGAGCAATCGGAGGAAGGGAACAATAGTCGCATGATGAGTCAAGTTGGGACTCAAGAGGAACGAAGGAACGATCCAGAAAGGAGAAACAACAAGGATGGGCGAATGTACAAGAACTTCTTGGGCGGCAAACCACCAAGTCTTTCTGGGAGCCCAAAGCCTGTTGAGATAATGGATTGGATCTCCGAAATGGAGATGGTATTTGAAACTTGCGACTGTAGCACCAAACAGAAGACCATCTTTGTGGTTAGACAACTGAAGACTGGAGTATTGAGTTGGTGGAAGTTGTTGGAAGATACTATGCCACGAGGAGAAGCCCTGAAAATGTCATGGGAGGAGTTCTTGGAACAGCTAAGGGTGCAGTATTGTTCAGAGATAGATCTGATTGATCTGAACAATGAGTTCCAAAACTTGAAGAAGGGGAAGATGAGCATAGATGACTATGCTACTGCCTTTACTGAGAAGATGAAGTTGTTTCCGTACCTAGTGCCAACGGAACTCTCCAAGATTGAGAGGTTTGCTAATGGACTGCCTGCCGACTTTGGTCCGACAGTCAAAATGGCAACCACTCTGAAAACGGCTGTTCGCGCAGCTAAGAATGTGGAGGCCCAGCAGAAGGAAAAGGGTCTGGAAATAATTGATGTTGGTGAAAAGAGGAAGTTCAATGGAACTTTAGGGCCCAACAAGAAAAACAATTTCTCGAAGTCTGGTTCGAGGGGAAGTGGAGGTGAAGCGAAATGGTGCGACAAATGTAAGAAGAAGCATCATGGAAAATGTGAGGTGGCGAACACATGCTACAAGTGTGGAAAGCCAGGGCACTATGCTAATGAGTGTACCCTCACAAAGAAAGTTTGCTATGGTTGTGGTGAGGAGGGTCATATGTCGAGGGACTGCCATAAGAAGAAGGAGGCAGCTAGACCTAACATTCCGCCAAAGCCAAAGGCGAGAGCATTCCAGATGACACTGGAAGCTGCTAAGGATGAAGCTGATGTCGCTTCAGGTACCTTTCTCGTTAACGAATTGCCTGCCCAAATTTTATTTGATTCTGGAGCCAACTACTCTTTTATATCGCATGAATTTGGTAGAAAGCTAGCTTTGCCTGTTGTTAGACTAGATAATGCCTTATTAGTCGAAGTTGCTAGTGGCAAGTTTGTACCTGTTAGCTATCGCATGAAAAACATCTTAATTGATCTGAATGGGAATAAGTTCCACAAGGAATTATTGCCTATCGAACTTAATGGTTTCGACATCGTATTGGGAATGGATTGGCTTAGCGCCAACGACGCTGATGTGCACAAAAGTACCCACTAATTTTAATATTTATAACCTAACAAACTTAGACTATCTATGCACTTATAGGCAGTGTACCTAGTCAGATTACAGTATAGTTTAGGTAAGTCGGGTGTCGATCACAGGGAACGGTGGGATAATTTAATATATTTGATTATAGGTTACAGGTTACACGAAAATAATAAAATGGTTTAATAAATCAATTAACAACTCTCGATAAACTAACAGGAAAGCAAATCTCTTCAGGTACTTGGGTTTAGATAAATTACACCTTAAAACATAGACAATTGCATACACAAATTCATTTATTCAATGTTCACCGATTCCTAAAATGATTAGATTCGCATTCACTATAACTAATCCTTTAGCAAACAAGTCAATTCAAACAGTGATCAGTTGATTAAACTAACATGCTTCCTAGTGTTCAGTTCGTATCAAGCAAGACTTGTAAATATAGTTAATTAATGTAAACATTTAATCAACCTCTTGTTGATGGTCATCAAACAAGGCTCACACATTAACTTACTTATTCTCAAATTAATTCTAGTTTCACATTCGTTATTTCTAGTCTTATAATCTCGATGGTCATCAAAAATCATAAGAGACAAGCAAATCAAGCAGATGTTCATACAACTTAATTCACTTAACAATTAACAGAAAATAATCATCATTAACACATGAGGATCTTTAAACAAACTTGGCAAGATAAATTAAACACAAATAAACTATTTAATATAGCAATTAGTCTAATAATCAAAGCTTCATTCAATCATAAACACAAAGTAAAAGGTTTTTACACCTAAATCAGAAACTAAATACATAAAAGTACCACAATGGAATGCTAAACATGGTCACGTCAGCAAACCATATGATAATCAACATGTATCCGCTCTCCAATCCTTCCGATCTCCGCTCCCGTTAGCTTAACGGCCTTCCGGCCGCCTTCTAGACCCTCAAAACGGCTTAACAGAAGTTAATTGTCGACTAAATTAGGTTAGAAGTCGAATCCTCCCTTCTGGTTAGCTAAAAATCGACATTTATAGTTTTGTGGCCGACCTAAGTACGCTGGGCGTACTTAGGATTACGCAGCGCGTACTCAAGATAATCACGCGATCAAGTCTATCCGGCACAAGCAGGTACGCGGGGCGTAACCTTAAGGTACGCGGGGCGTACTCACTTTTTCAGCAATTTTGATTTCTTTAGCTTCTAAGCCCGGTTTCCACTTCAGTCTTTTCTTTTGTGCTTTATCGACAACAAATAGCTGCAAAACATAATTTAAAGTATTATGAGTACTTTTTAGTTCTAAAATAGAATAAATAAGGCCAAAATATTAAGATAAAGTGCATAAAAATATATATAAAAATACACATATCAGACGCCGAAATTTTATGCAAGAAGAAAATAGTCAAAGTAAACGCAGAGTGATTTCTGGAATCATTTCATTGATGAAAGCCAGAAAATGTTTGACGAAGGGGTGTACATCATATTTAGCATTCGTGATTGATGCTAAGAAGGAAAAGAAGGTGATGCAGAATATTCCAGTGGTGTGTGATTATCCGGAAGTATTTCCCGAAGATCTTCCTGGATTACCGCCTGATCGACAAGTGGAATTCCGTATTGACTTGTTGCCAGGAACAACGCCAATTGCGAAAGCACCTTATCGATTAGCACCGACGGAGATGAAGGAGCTAATGATGCAACTTCAAGAGTTATTGGACAAAGGTTTCATTAGACCTAGTTCATCACCCTGGGGAGCTCCGGTGTTATTTGTAAAGAAGAAAGATGGAAGCATGAGAATGTGCATTGATTACCGAGAGCTGAACAAGGCAACAATAAAGAATAGATATGTAACACCGAAAATTTTAGAATTTATTTTTCACAATTTATAAAAACATTTCTCTTTTAATTTCATAAAACATCAAGTTTCAAATTCCAATATGTATCATACAAATCCCAAGATCACATAATTATATTGAATTCCTCTACGTGTGTACAGATCAAGCCGGCGCCTTCCCACGGTCATCGCTAGTACCTGAAACAACAACACTAACACTGTAAGCACAAAGCTTAGTGAGTTCCCCAAAATACCACACATAAAACACATATTAGCCACTCGAGGCCATAACTCTATGGGTCCGTGCACCCAACTCTGTGAACCCTCAGGTTCTAACTCTAGGAACCTTCCGGTTCCAACTCTATAAGCATGCACAACATAAATCACATAGACATCATGCAGTACAACACATAGCATACACATAATATACATACACTAACACATAACTCTGGTTACCTACTCAAGGTAAAGTATAGTGAGAAAACTCACCTCGCGTGTCTCGGTATCTCACGATCCCTGGAAATCCCTCGTGCTCGATCCTCCGAGCTCTAATCCTCCTATAACATCACAAGACTCTAATTAACACTTTTATCTCTAGGGTTGACTATCCCTAAGAAGTCAACACAGGTCAATGGTCAACGGTCAACGGTCAACGGTCAACTTTGACCGGACTCGGCGAGTGCACACGGCAACTCGGCGAGTCTAGACGTTCTCACCACTCTCTAGGATTCCCTTTCTACACGTCGAGTACTCCCCCTGACTCGACGAGTTCCACCTGGAAGAATCGCGGGGCCACCCCGACTCAACTCGCCGAGTCTCAAGAACGACTCGGCGAGTCCCAGCTCGACTCAGACCACATGACAATCCTCTCCAACTCGCCCTGACTCACTGGGTCAACTCCTGACTCGTCTGGACCACTCACTGGCCGGTCCAAGGCAATCTTCAAGCTACTCGCCGAGTCTGCTCATCGGAATCGGCGAGTCCATTCCATGCAATCACCCAAACTTGCTTCTAAGGTCAGATCTACTCCAACAATTCATAGATCTGGCCCTCCTAGACTGATTCATCACGTAAAGTCCCAGTCTTGATGCATGAACAACCTCTATATGACTAATTATGAAGAATCTTCAACAAATCTCACTACACAAGGTCATGACCTCCATTGTTCTCTATAAAGCTTGAAGAATGAGGCTCTCTGGACCTCTATGGATCCAGATTCGAAGTCTCATCACTAGCATGGGACTATTTGGCCATCAAATCAACTCAACAAGGCCACAAGAAATCCTAAAATCAATTATACTTCACAAAACAGGAGATGGGTCGAAATTATACCTTTAGATTGAAGGGTCAAGCCTCAAATCCACCAAATAGCAGTCCCCTTTGCCTCCTCTTGTCTAGAGTCTCCTTCTTCTTTGCTAAACAACACACAATTGTCAAGAAATGCCTCCTTTCACTCTCAAATCGCTAAAACACCTTTAGGGTTTCTCTCTATGGACTGATGGATGCAAATGACGGCCATAAGGCCATTTAAATAGGTCCCAAACCCGAGAAATTAGGGTTTCATTAAACAGCGTGGACTCGCCGAGTCCATATCCTGGACTCGCCGAGTCCGAACGAATCCCGCGTCCAGAATCGCGACCCTACTCGGCGAGTCTGAGCTCCAACTCGCCGAGTCCCTTCTCAAAACTTCAAAATATTAAAGCAATAAAATACCTGGAGATCCGGGCTGTTACAATTCTCCCCCACTAGGATTAGACTTCGCCCTCGAAGTCTCGCTCTAAAATAACTCCGGATGCTGAGCCCGCATCTCGCGCTCCGGCTCCCAGGTCATCTTTGATCCCTTCCGGTGTTGCCACTGAACCAACACGAAAGGTACCTCCTTGTTCCTCAGAACCTTGATCTTCCGATCTCTGATGGCTACTGGTCTCTCGGCATAATTCAGGCTCGCATCCACCTGAATATCCTCTAATGGAACTACTGCCGACTCATCGGCAATACATTTCCTCAATTGCGACACATGAAAAGTGTCGTGGATTTGCCCCAACTCTGCTGGCAATTCCAAACGATAGGCTACCCGGCCTACCCTCGCAATCACACGAAATGGCCCAATATACCGGGGCCCCAACTTGCCCCTCTTCCTGAATCGAATCACTCCTTTCCAAGGAGAGACCTTCAGGAGAACGAAGTCGCCGACCTGAAACTCAAGCTCGGACCGGCGTCTGTCTGCATAACTCTTCTGTCGACTCTGGGCGGTCAATAACCTCTGCCTGACCTGCTGAATCTGCTCTGTCGTCTGAAGCACGATCTCGGTACTGCCCATCACTCTTTGCCCGACCTCTCCCCAGCAAATGGGGGTCCGACACCTCCTACCATACAACAGCTCAAAGGGTGGCATACCAATGCTCGAATGATGGCTGTTGTTGTAGGAAAACTCTGCCAAGGGTAGATACGCATCCCAGCTACCCCCAAAATCCAACACACATGCTCGAAGCATGTCCTCAAGCGTCTGAATCGTCCGCTCACTCTGACCGTCTGTCTGGGGATGATATGCTGTACTAAAATGCAATCTAGTACCCAACTCCTCATGAAATTTCTTCCAGAATCTGGAAGTAAAGCGCACATCACGGTCTGAAACAATCGAGATCGGCACCCCATGCCGAGATACCACTTCTCTCACATATAACTCTGCCAACTTCTCTGCTGAAGAACTCTCACTGATGGCAAGGAAGTGAGCGCTCTTCGTCAGCCTATCCACAATCACCCAAATTGCATCAACTCCCCTGGCAGTTCTCGGCAATTTGGTGATGAAATCCATAGTGATCTGTTCCCATTTCCATTCGGGAACCTCCAATGGCTGTAACTTGCCATGCGGTCTCTGGTGCTCGGCCTTAACCCTACGGCAGGTCAAGCACCTCTCAACGAACCATGCGACGTCCCTCTTCATACAGGGCCACCAATACTCTCTCCTCAAATCCAAATACATCTTCGTAGCCCCCGGATGGATCGAAAATTTCGACCGATGAGCCTCCTCCATCAAGGAAGTGCGCGTACCACCCACGAACGGTACCCAAATCCGACCCTGAAAAGTCATAAGTCCTCGCCCATCCGTAACGAATTCTGAAACCAAACCAACGACCCGTTCCCTCTTCTGCATCTCCGGCTGCACAGCCTCGGCCTGTGCCCCACGAATGGCATCCAATACCGGAGCTATCATGGTCAATCTCAAACATACATCTCGCAATGGAGTGCTCTCCGCCCTGCGGCTCAACGCATCGGCCACCACGTTGGCCTTGCCCGGGTGGTACAGGATCTCACAATCATAATCCTTGACCACATCTAACCACCTCCTCTGACGCATGTTTAGATTGGGCTGATCCATCAAGTACTTCAAGCTCTTATGGTCCGTGTATATCGTACATCGAACCCCATACAAGTAGTGGCGCCAAATCTTGAGGGCGAACACTACTGCCCCCAACTCTAGATCATGCGTGGGATATCTCGTCTCATGAGGCTTCAGCTGCCTCGATGCATATGCTATCACATGACCCCTCTGCATCAACACCGCACCCAACCCCAAAATCGATGCATCACAATATACTACAAAATCCTCCATCCCTTCCGGGAGAGCTAATACCGGGGCTTCGCACAACCTCTGGCGAAGTGTCTCAAAGGAGGTCTGCTGCTCGGGACCCCATGAGAATGCAACACCCTTCCGGGTCAACCTGGTGAGCGGCACTGCGATCTTGGAGAAATCCTTGATAAATCTCCGATAATACCCTGCTAATCCAAGGAAGCTCCTGATCTCAGAGGGTGATTTTGGCACCTCCCAACCCATCACCGCCTCAACCTTGGCCGGATCGACCAGAATCCCTTCCTGGTTAACGAGATGTCCTAGGAACTGGACCTCCCGTAACCAGAAATCACACTTGGAGAACTTTGCATAAAGCTTCTCCGATCTCAGTACCCCAAGGACCTCCCTCAAATGTTCCTCATGCTGCTCCCTAGATCTCGAATACACCAGAATATCATCGATAAATACAATCACCGACCGATCCAACATCGGCCTACATACCCTGTTCATGAGATCCATGAACACCGCCGGGGCATTGGTGAGCCCAAAAGGCATCACCACAAACTCATAATGCCCATAACGCGTCCTGAAAGCTGTCTTCTGGACGTCCTCATCTCGCACCCTCACCTGATGATATCCCGACCTCAAATCGATCTTGGAAAACCAAGATGCTCCCTGCAACTGATCAAATAAATCGTCGATCCTCGGCAACGGGTAACGGTTCTTGACCGTCAGCTTGTTCAACTCCCGGTAATCAATACACATCCGGTGTGAACCATCCTTCTTCTTGACAAACAGAATAGGTGCTCCCCACGGCGAGCTGCTCGGCCGAATAAATCCCTTCCCCAGCAACTCCTGAAGCTGTGAGGATAACTCTTGCATCTCTGGAGGTGCAAGACGATAAGGCACCTTAGCTATAGGCGCAGCCCCCGGAACCAAATCAATACCAAACTCTACTTGCCTCACAGGAGGTACCCCCGGCAGCTCCTCGGGAAAGACATCTGGAAACTCACATACCACCGGTACCTCCCCAACTGAACTCGGTCTCTCGGAAGTCGCTCGCGTATCCATCACATACGCCACAAAACCCTTACAGCCCTGCTGTAGACACTGTCTCGCCCTGGCGGCCGAACAAAAGGCTGATCCCGAACGGGTACCCTCACCGTACACCGAAAGAACTCCCCCACTAGGGTCTCGTATAGTCACCAGCTGACGCTCACAGTCGATAATTGCGCCGAATCGGCTCAACCAGTCCATGCCCACAATGACACAAACATCGCCCATCGCAATAGGAATCAGATCAATCGGAAACTCAACCCCGAAGATCTCTAACACACATCCCCGGAAAACCTCTGTGGCACAAATCACTCTATCATCAGCTATGGAGACTCTCAGAGGCCGACTCAGTGCCTCACGACTAGCACTGATATGCTGGCTAAAGGCCAAAGATACAAAAGACCGACTCGCACCCGAGTCAAATAACACTAAAGCAGGTACGGAATTCACAAGAAAAGTACCTACACATAACATAATATAAGCATAACATCATATATCAAAATAAATACACGAAAGGAAACATACCAGCCACAACATCGGGCGCGGCGCGGACCTCCTCCGCAGTCAACTGGAAAGCTCTCCCTCGAGCTCTCGGCGTCTCGGCCTTCACAGGCCGACTCTTTGTAACTCTGGTGGCGGCAGGAGCAGACCCCTGAGATGCTCCGCGCAACTGCGGACACTCGGCCTTCCGGTGTCCAGTCTGGTTGCAGTGAAAGCACACTGCAAACCCCTTGGGGCAGTCCTTGTCCATGTGCCCCTCCTTGCTACATTTGTAGCAAGACCCTGCTCGGCAAACTCCGTCATGACCCTTGCCGCACTTTCCGCAAGTGCGGCCCTTCTGGCTCCCTGGTCGGGGATCAGCAGGCTTGGCCCGCTTGGCGGCCGGCTGCGACAATGCCGGTCGCCGATCCCTCCCCTGAGACTCCGCCTCCTCCCTGGCCTGAGTCTCAAGCTCAATCTCCCTCTTCCGGGCATTTGCCTGAAGCTCGGCAAATGTCCGGTACGAGGAGTTCGCAGCGAACTCCCGAATATCCCTCCTCAAGATGCTCAAGTAGCGGCTCATACGTGCCTGCTCAGTGGACACGTGCTCAGGGCAGAACATCGCCCTCTCGTGGAACATCCTCGTGATCGCTGTAACAGACTCAGTACCCTGCTTGAGGGTCAGAAACTCCTGCGCTAAACGCTCCCTCTCCACCTGGGGAACGTACTCATCTCGAAACATAGTGGTGAACCTCTCCCAGGTCACCGCAGAAAGCTCAGCAGGCGAATAATGCGCTGTCACAAACTTCCACCAGTCCTTCGCTCCCAAGCGAAGCTGGTTCAGCGCGAACCGTACCTTCAAATGCTCAGGAGACGAGCAAGTGAAGAAACACCCCTCTATATCAGATATCCACCTCATAGCTGCCACCGGATCCTGAGTACCATCAAACTCTGGTGGTTTTGTGTTGCTGAACTCACGGAACAGCAACGCATCCCCACCCTGTGGCCTCGCAGCAGCAATCGCTGCGGTAGCCGCTGCAGCAGCAGCCTCAGAAAGAGCGGCATAGCGCTCATCAAACGTCTCAATCAAGGTGGTCTTTATAGACCCAAACATCTCTGGTATCTCTGCCCTGATGGCCGCAGCCACCTCCTCCTGAATGATCCGGCGGATCTCCTCCTCACTGGTACCACTGCTCTCGGGCATCAAACGTGTCCTCACCATGATCTACCTCTGAAATACAACATACAATAAATTAGAATCCACACGAGTATGCTCACACTCGACAACTCTTTTCTCCTTGATTCTTAGCATTCCAAAGATTCTGACTTGGGCTGCACACCGCTCCGGTGCTTTCAGTAGTACGGGCCCAATACTACTGTCCGCACCGCACCAGAATACACTCCAAGTCCTTCTCTTTGGATCCCAGGTCTCAAGTACTTTATCATGCATAGACTACTCTCTAATAGATTTCTCATAAGTCCCTTGCTGCTACCTACTCACTCTCAAGCATCTCATAGCAGCTCACCTCTCTCTAGGCTAAGGCATCACACATCAGGCCACTCTAGTCCTAATAGCAATACCTAGCCTACTCTAGCATGCGGATACATCATGTCAATATCAATATCACATAATATATAAAGGTATTTTGGGAAATCACCGTTCGGGCGCTGACTGATCGTACACACATCTCTTGCTCTGCGTTTTTCGAAAATCTTTTACTCTTTTTGAAAATACATCTCAAATCCTCAGTTTGAGTTCAAATACGCCCGAAGGTGTACTCGAATCCCTCAAACCAAGGCTCTGATACCAACTTGTAACACCGAAAATTTTAGAATTTATTTTTCACAATTTATAAAAACATTTCTCTTTTAATTTCATAAAACATCAAGTTTCAAATTCCAATATGTATCATACAAATCCCAAGATCACATAATTATATTGAATTCCTCTACGTGTGTACAGATCAAGCCGGCGCCTTCCCACGGTCATCGCTAGTACCTGAAACAACAACACTAACACTGTAAGCACAAAGCTTAGTGAGTTCCCCAAAATACCACACATAAAACACATATTAGCCACTCGAGGCCATAACTCTATGGGTCCGTGCACCCAACTCTGTGAACCCTCAGGTTCTAACTCTAGGAACCTTCCGGTTCCAACTCTATAAGCATGCACAACATAAATCACATAGACATCATGCAGTACAACACATAGCATACACATAATATACATACACTAACACATAACTCTGGTTACCTACTCAAGGTAAAGTATAGTGAGAAAACTCACCTCGCGTGTCTCGGTATCTCACGATCCCTGGAAATCCCTCGTGCTCGATCCTCCGAGCTCTAATCCTCCTATAACATCACAAGACTCTAATTAACACTTTTATCTCTAGGGTTGACTATCCCTAAGAAGTCAACACAGGTCAATGGTCAACGGTCAACGGTCAACGGTCAACTTTGACCGGACTCGGCGAGTGCACACGGCAACTCGGCGAGTCTAGACGTTCTCACCACTCTCTAGGATTCCCTTTCTACACGTCGAGTACTCCCCCTGACTCGACGAGTTCCACCTGGAAGAATCGCGGGGCCACCCCGACTCAACTCGCCGAGTCTCAAGAACGACTCGGCGAGTCCCAGCTCGACTCAGACCACATGACAATCCTCTCCAACTCGCCCTGACTCACTGGGTCAACTCCTGACTCGTCTGGACCACTCATTGGCCGGTCCAAGGCAATCTTCAAGCTACTCGCCGAGTCTGCTCATCGGACTCGGCGAGTCCATTCCATGCAATCACCCAAACTTGCTTCTAAGGTCAGATCTACTCCAACAATTCATAGATCTGGCCCTCCTAGACTGATTCATCACGTAAAGTCCCAGTCTTGATGCATGAACAACCTCTATATGACTAATTATGAAGAATCTTCAACAAATCTCACTACACAAGGTCATGACCTCCATTGTTCTCTATAAAGCTTGAAGAATGAGGCTCTCTGGACCTCTATGGATCCAGATTCGAAGTCTCATCACTAGCATGGGACTATTTGGCCATCAAATCAACTCAACAAGGCCACAAGAAATCCTAAAATCAATTATACTTCACAAAACAGGAGATGGGTCGAAATTATACCTTTAGATTGAAGGGTCAAGCCTCAAATCCACCAAATAGCAGTCCCCTTTGCCTCCTCTTGTCTAGAGTCTCCTTCTTCTTTGCTAAACAACACACAATTGTCAAGAAATGCCTCCTTTCACTCTCAAATCGCTAAAACACCTTTAGGGTTTCTCTCTATGGACTGATGGATGCAAATGACGGCCATAAGGCCATTTAAATAGGTCCCAAACCCGAGAAATTAGGGTTTCATTAAACAGCGTGGACTCGCCGAGTCCATATCCTGGACTCGCCGAGTCCGAACGAATCCCGCGTCCAGAATCGCGACCCTACTCGGCGAGTCTGAGCTCCAACTCGCCGAGTCCCTTCTCAAAACTTCAAAATATTAAAGCAATAAAATACCTGGAGATCCGGGCTGTTACAAGATATCCGTTGCTGAGGATTGATGACCTATTCGATCAACTACAAGGTTCAAGTTATTTCTCAAAGATCGACCTAAGGTCAGGATATCATCAGCTGAAAGTAAGAGAGCAGGATATAGAGAAGACTGCATTCAGAACTAGATATGGACACTACGAGTTCTTGGTTATGTCATTTGGACTAACCAATGCTCCTGCAGCATTCATGGATTTAATGAATAGGGTTTGTGTCACAAATGGAAATTTTGTGTCATGTAATCTAAACATTCAAGTTAATGTGAATCAAAAACTTCAATCAAATACATTATACAAGTACCACAAGTAGTCATCAAACAATTGGAAAACCCTAGAAGTTCTTGTTAAGTCTATTTTGGACTAGAACTTCCTTATTGGATCCAAGTGGACCAATAAGCTTCCAATTGGACTATCATGGGCCTAGAACCCTAATTGGGCTCTAATTGGACTCACATCTATTTATTCCAATATTGTGCGCCATGTTGGACCTAGAATGAAATAAATTAATGACTATGAACCATAATTAACCTAATTTGACCCTAACAAGTCATAAAAATCACATTTAAATTTAAATGGACCAAAAATCAATCAACTTAACCATGAGAATTGGGCTTAAGTATTTAAGGCCCAAACACCCTCATTTCCTCCATTATTCTCGGCCCAAAAGCTCAAGCCCAAGAAGAGGGTTGACCTTAGTGTGCCACCTCCTTATTGTCTTGTGGATCTCCATGCAAATCCATTCCATGTATCCATGCACATCACTTCATGTCTACATCTCCCTCTCTCTTCTTGAACTCGGCCGAGAGCAACACCACACACACACAAAACACTCACAAACTCTCTCTAAAATTCACTCAAGACTTCTTCCTCTTCTCCATCCAAAATCTCGAAAATTAGGAAGCATTCAAGGAAGTTCTTCCACAAAATCATCATCTAAGGTAAGGTTTTGCTTGGATCTATGACTTGTATTCCTTATTTACCAAAAATCTCTTCCTAATCCATGCAAAAATCATGATCTTGCACTCTAGAAACCCCATAAACTCGAAAATTTCATCAAGGAGTACAAAGGCCAAAAATCACTTCATCTCTTCCAATCTTTCTTCAAAAACCGAATCAACACCCAAGGTGAGCTTCATACCCCCTATTTTCTGTTTTTATGAGTTTTGTGGGGGGGGAATACAAGTGAAAGTGTAGATCTATATGTGTTTATATGCCTTGTATGATTTCCATGCTTATATGTATGCTTTTATGTGTTTTAATGTTGGATCTAGCCATAAAACTCCTCAAAACCAAGATATAACTTATGTTATATGATTTTAGCATGAAATGTATTTCTACATACAAAGTGTTTCAAGAAAGATAGCTAAATGGTTTAGTAACAATTTTCTTTAAGCTAAAAACACAAATTTTGGGCCAAAAATGTGAAAAATACAAAATTAAGGGCCCAAATTGACATTTCACAGATTCTGATGGATGAAGTGTGCCAAAACAGTTTCCATAAAACTATTTCTGGAATTATACTCAATTAGAGGATTAAAAACATGAATTTCAAGCTTAATGGGCTAAAAATGAAAATTTCGGCCCAATGAGGCCCATTATGCGAATTTTTCTGTTTTGGAGGGCCAAAACTGTGATTTTCTGTAAAACAGTGGACCATAAGTGATCCAAGTCCTTTTCAAAGGTTTAAAATGATTTTTAAATTTAAAAAGGACCAAAGTTGCAAAAATTTTACAATTTGGGCCAAAATTGACAAAATTGCGAAAAGAAGGGTATTAACCGAGAAAACTGAAATTTCAGGGACTTAAGCTGTTTTCTATGAAAAATATGCTGGAAAAGGTTTATTTCAATAATTTTTGGTGTTAAAATGTCAAGAAAATTGATTTAAGGACCAAACCGGAAAATATTTTAAATAAAGGGTTGAAAAAGTAAATTTTACAAACAAGGAGGGGCTGAAAACAGAAAATTTTCATGACTAATTCAATACATACAATTTGACCAAGTAATGGTACTACAACTATCGACAAAATACAATACACTACAACACCAAAAGTCGTTGTTAAACGAATTGGTTCGGTCTCGAACCAATAAAAATCCGAAACCACTAACACAACGATACTATGATACTACAATACTATGATTCATACAAATACCGATTCGGAATTCATTATACATGTGCACAGACGTCTACGCACTATCTTTGGGCCCCACAAGTGTAAAATCTTGTTCGTTGAGCCTAGCTAGCCCGACGACCTGATCTTAAGGCCCAAAGACTTCATCTTACGAAGTGTTGGGTTTTACCAATCCGACGCGACGTAACCGGACTTTCAATGGCTGTAGACTACTGGTCCCCAAGGGTCCTTTAGTGTCGCTAGTAGAGTCTGCCTTTTTGCGAGGCGGGTCTGGGACCCCTCGTACCTTTTTATCCCCAACCGGCTAATAGAGTCGTCGAGGCCTTCGTGTCCTCCTTCTCTTCGGATGTGGGACTACAGGACGGTTGGATAACGTGATTAGTACGGACGACGCCTTCGGGATCGTTAGTATTGCTATAGACTAGTCGTTTGTGTAACGCGTGTTTGTAGCGGATAATCATGCTCAAAAATAATCCAATGTCGTCTGGAATTATAACTTCATGTGTTGCAATGGTTTCAAGAAATTTCATGGAATTCAAAGAATTAGGAAAACATCGGGTTTTCCTAGGGTTTTCAATACATACAATTTCAGAATACATACGATTTCAACAAACAATATTTTACAAGTATAGAAAACAAACAAGCATACTTATGGATCTTCACACCTTTTTGACTATACTATTTTCAGAAAATACCGGATTTTCTGGCGGTTTTCAAACGACACGAAACATTGTTTTTTTTTTTTTTATATACAACTTATGAACTCACCAACATTTCATATGTTGACGTTTTTCAAAATAATTGTATTCTCAGGGAACCAGTGAATCAAAGGAAATCTTATTCAGTGATGGCTTGCAGTTTACTTATGTACGAATCGAATAATTTATGGTGGAATGTAATGTTTAAACAATGTATTTCATGTAAACTCTACTGGTTGTACAATACTAATGCATGGTGACGAATGTTGTTATGTTTTATATATATTCAATGTTATGGTATTCAATTGAGTCACGACAGCCCCCGGATGTTTCCGCCGTCTAGTTCGGGGGTGTGACAGGTTGGTATCAGAGCTTTGTTTATAGTGAACTAGCATGTCGAGCCATACATTGATATGCAACTATAAACCAAAAAGAGGGACTAACATAACTCTGAACAAAACAAATAAATAAAACACACTTGCTTGCATTAGAGATAAGAACCTAACGCCGAATCAAACACAATAACACTGGTATCCCGGTTAATTCGGGACTGTTCTTAGTGATACCAAGGAGTGAATGTAGCCTGATCAACTACATTCTCTCCAAAGTAAAACTAACACACGTCTTGATGAGATTGGGATGACTAGGGAACCTAAAACTATACCCTTTATCATCAACAAGAGAACGTTTGCTTGGTCTGTACAATAGTCATAGAACCTAGGAATAATGTTAGCATATTTACGTGCTCGCGCAGACAGCATGGCTGGTTTTCATCACCCTGGAGACCCCTACTTCCCTAATCAGGGAAACAACGGGTGGCTAGAGGAGGAGGAGGAGCCTGAGGAGGAGCAGCAGGGTATCCAGTATCACCAGGCCTTAGTAGCTCACGGGATGCTTGTGGATGAGCCAGGAGAGAATCCAGGTGAAGCACACGATGTCGGACCCGACGAATACGTAGACACTGATTACGAATTTGGAGGAATCGACAGTGACGATGAGGAAGGTCAGGCTGGGGACCAGGACCCCATCCCGCCATGCGAGGACGAGACACAACTAGATCACCCCGCCCCACCAGCGAACCCCCCAAGAGAGAACCGTTCCCTCGAAGCTGAGATCGCCGCACTGCGACCACAGCTGTATGCTATGGAGGCTCGGGCAGTGCAAGCGGAGCATGAGAGGGATGAGGTTATTGGAGACATGGCAGAGATGGCGCAACTACTGGCGCAACATTTCGGCATATGACCTCGGCACCACCTCCTGACGCAGCTCATCGCGGTTAGGGATAGACTTATCATAGTAGGTTATTAGGAACTATGTTATGTACTCCGGTTCTATGTTTAAGTGACTACACTACTCATGGAGTCGTTATGCTGTCGGATTAGTGTTACTTATGTATGCTCTTACGAGCAAATTTTCTTGTACTAAACACGGATAATATTAATAAACTTTTGTGTGTTTTGCTATGATATTCTCAGTTGTTATGTGTTGAGACGTTATGATTGTATGCTTGGTGATAGTAATGTTTAGGTTCGTATCATACACCTAGTTAGTAGGGTCGCCACCTCACAGAAACCACGTACACTCAACATCTTTCCGTTTCATGACAGAAAGATGCCTCGCCCAGCTACTCGCGGAAATCCCGAACCAACCCCGCCCGAAGTTGACTCCACTGCTTTCCAGGCAGCCGTGTCCGCTTCAGTCACAGCAGCTATGGCACAACTTCACCGAGGGAACAACAGAGGAGGCAATGGTCAAGGCTCCGGAAGTTCGAACAACGGGACGAACCAAGGACTCACTAAAACGTGCACCTACAAAGACTTTGCGAACGCTAAACCCCAAACTTTCAACGGCATGGGAGGGGTGATTTCCTTGAAGAGATGGATCGAGAAGGTAGAGTCGGTGTTTGAGATATGCGAATGCCTCGAGCAGATGAAGGTGAAGTTCGCGGCCTGCACTTTCGTGGACCAAGCCCTCACTTGGTGGAATGGACATGTGGAAGCTATGACACTTCCTGTCGCCAACTCTATCCCATGGGCAGAAATGAAAGAAATGTTAATGGCTGAGTACTGCCCCCGAGGCGAAATTCAAAGGATGGAGCAGGAACTATGGAACCTCACGGTGCAGAATGCTAACATCGACGCCTACATCTCGAGATTCAACGAATTATCGCTATTGTGCCCGGGTATGATCACGTCAGAAGGGAAGAAGGTTGAACGATTCATTTGGGGACTGACATCCCCCATTCAAGGGAATGTGATAGCTGCGAACCCTGAAACTTTTGACAGTGCGAAGAGATTGGCAAAGAGGCTGTACGATCATAACAACAAAAGAGGCGAGAAACCAATAGAGACTGAGAAGAAAAAGGAGGGTGATGGCAGGAGAGGGAAGAACCCCAAGAGGAAGGGGCGTCAGGGCCCCGAGACCTCTAAAAGGCAGCAAACAGTGGCAGTTAACGCTGTCACCGCACCGGTTCCAGTCACCCCACATGCTCCAGCCTCAGCTGCTTCAAATGCTTCAAGACCCTACTCCGGTAATCTTCCTAGTTGCAATAAGTGCGGCCTCCACCATCACGGCGAATGCAGGGAACTCCATTGCACCAGTTGCAACCGAAGGGGACACACTGCAAGGTTCTGCAGAACGTACCCTCCTAGGAACCAGAGTCAGGGGAACAACCAGAACAACAACAACAACAACTACCGCAATAACAACAACACCAATACCGGCAGCAACAATGTAGGGCCTAGCCACACCTGTTTTGGGTGTGGAAGGACTGGACATTTCCGTCGAGATTGCCCTAACAACAACAACTCAGGAAACAGAGGAGCAGGGAGAATGCTGACTATGGGTCAGAGTGATGCAGTTTAGGACCCCGCAGTTGTGACCGGTACGTTCCTCTTAAACCACACTTATGCATGCATCTTATTTGATACCGGAGCGGAGCGAAGTTTCGTAAGCGAGAAGTTTAAACATTTACTAAAACAACAACCCCAGAAGCTAAATGAAACCTATACGGTGGAAATGGCCAATGGGAAAACCGAATCCACTAGGGAAATCTACATCGGATGTACCCTAACCCTCAACCAACACGTCTTACGAATAGATCTGATGCCAGTATCAATTAGGAGTTTTGATGTGATTATCGGCATGGATTGGTTAAGCCCCCACCATGCTGAGATTATGTGCCACGAGAAGGCCGTTCGCCTTCGTCTTCCGAATCACGAAACCCTAGTAATTTACGGAGACAAACCCAGTACGAATCTTCGTCTCGTCTCGTGCATCAAAGCACAAAAACACTTGCGAAAGAGCAATTTGGCGTTCCTGGCTCACATAGTGGACAGGACCAAAGAAGAAACTAACATCCAAGACATTCCGGTAGCGTGTGAATTCCCGGACGTGTTTCCTGCAGATCTTCCGGGAGTACCCCCAGAGAGACAGGTTGAGTTCCGAATCGACCTCGTTCCAGGAGCGACTCCTCTCGCTAAATCACCATATCGGTTGGCTCCTGCCGAAATGCAGGAATTGTCCAGCCAACTCAGTGAGCTTTTGGACAAGGGATTTATCCGACCTAGCTACTCGCCATGGGGAGCTCCGGTGCTCTTTGTCAAAAACAAGGAAGGATCTTTCAGAATGTGCATCGATTACAGAGAGTTGAATAAACTCACTGTCAAAAACCGCTACCCACTCCCGCGAATCGATGATCTATTCGACCAGCTCCAAGGAGCTAGTTATTTTTCTAAAATAGATTTACGGTCCGGATACCATCAACTCAAAGTCCGAGAAGAAGATATTCCTAAAACCGCTTTCCGAACCCGCTACGGACATTATGAATTCGTCGTAATGCCCTTCGGTCTAACAAATGCACCCGCCGCATTTATGGACCTAATGAATCGAATCTGTCGACCGTTCCTGGACAACTTCTTCATTGTGTTTATCGATGACATCCTCGTCTATTCTCGAAGCAAAGAGGAGCATGGTTAACATCTCCGACAAATCTTAGAGACTCTGCGAACGGAAAAGCTTTACGCCAAACTCTCCAAGTGTGAGTTCTGGCTCCGGAGTGTGAATTTCCTAGGCCACGTAGTTAGCCAAGACGGAATTCATGTGGATCCTTCTAAGGTCAAAGTTGTGGAAGGATGGGCAACTCCGACTACGCCCACATAAATTCGTCAGTTCTTAGGCCTAGCAGGTTACTATAGGAGGTTCATCCAAAACTTCTCTAAGATCGCCAAGCTGCTTACCTTGCTTACGCAAAAGGGCGTGCTGTTCAAGTGGACCGACCGACAAGAGATTGCGTTTCGAACCTTGAAGCAAGCTCTCTGTAGTGCTCCTGTGCTATCTCTACCTGAAGGAACAGAAGATTTTGTAGTCTACTGTGACGCGTCGAATCAGGGCCTAGGTTGCGTTCTCATGCAACGTGGAAGAGTGATAGCATATGCGTCCCGCCAACTAAAGACGCATGAGGTAAATTATACGACCCATGACCTAGAACTGGGAGTCGTGGTCTTTGCTCTGAAAATTTGGAGGCACTACCTGTACGGTACAAAGTGCACCATCTTCACAGACCACAAGAGCCTCCAGCACATCTTGAATCAAAAGGAGCTGAACATGAGACAGCGGCGATGGGTGGAATTACTAAATGACTATGAATGCGAGATCAAGTACCACCCAGGCAAGGCCAACATGGTAGCTGATGCATTAAGTCGGAAGGAGTACACAAACCGCCATACAAAAACGCACTCGATAACCATTCAATCTCATCTGGCCACTCAAAATTGCATCAGTCCAGTCAGAGGCTATGAAAGCGGAAAATAGAACTAGCGAGGCATTGCGCGGAATGGAGAAGAACCTAGAAGTCAAGGAGAATGGGGTATACTACTTCATGAACCGTATTTGGGTCCCAAAAATCGGAGGATTTAGAGAGACCGTTATGAAGGAAGCCCACAAGACACGATACTCCATTCATCCCGGTTCGGACAAGATGTATTTGGACATCAAGCAACACTATTGGTGGCCTAACATGAAGGCGGAAATCGCGACTTATGTTGGTAAGTGCCTTACGTGCGCCAAAGTAAAAGTGGAATACCAGAAACCTTCCGGATTGTTACAGCAACCGGCAATCCCTGAGTGGAAATGGGAGGGGATTTCTATGGATTTCGTGACCAAGCTGCCCAAGACGTCGGACGGACTGGACACCATATGGGTAATAATCGACCGACTGACAAAATCTGCGCATTTCCTACCAATCAAAGAGTCCTACAAGATGGAGAGACTGACGCGTTTGTACCTACGAGAGATTGTAAGACTTCATGGAGTGCCAAAATCTATCATCTCGGATAGGGACAGTAGATTCACGTCGCGCTTTTGGCAGTCACTTCACAAGGCCATGGGAACTCATCTTGATATGAGCACTGCGTATCACCCACAAACGGACGGTCAGAGCGAACGAACCATTCAAACGCTTGAAGACATGCTTCGTGCATGTGCGATAGACTTTGGAAAGTCTTGGGATACCCACCTACCGTTGATCGAGTTTTCATATAACAATAGTTATCATTCGACCATCAAGGTGGCCCCTTTCGAAGCACTGTACGGGCGTAAATGTAGATCACCGTTATGTTGGGCTGAAGTAGGTGACACCCAGCTAGCAAGAACACATACGTCAAACAGGGCATTAACGGGACCGGAAATCATTCGCGAGACCACAGAAAAGATTGTCCAGATCAAAGCTCGATTACAAGCATCGCGTGACCGGCAAAAGAGCTACGCTGATAAATGGCGAAAGCCCTTAGAATTCCAGGTCGGTGATCGAGTATTGTTGAAGGTCTCACCCTGGAAAGGGGTTATACGTTTCGGAAAACGGGGAAAGCTGAACCCGCGATACATTGGACCTTTCAAAATCGTCGCCCGAATAGGTCCAGTAGCATACAGACTACAACTACCCGCGGAGCTCAACGGTGTACACCCCGTGTTTCATGTCTCTAATCTAAAAAAGTGCCTATCAGATGAAACCCTTGTCATTCCTCTTGACGAAATCGAAATCAATGAGAATCTCCTGTTCGTCGAAGAACCAATCGAAATCATGGACAGGGAGGTGAAGCGTACTAAGCAGAACCGCATCCCGATCGTGAAGGTACGGTGGAACGCAAAGCGTGGGCCAGAATTCACTTAGGAACGCGAAGACCAAATGAAGCAAAAGTACCCTCACCTATTCTAACAAGCTCAAATCTAGCTTTCAAACAGAATTTCGGGATGAAATTCCCTCTAACGGGGGGATGATGTCACAACTGGAAATTTTGTGTCATGTAATCTAAACATTCAAGTTAATGTGAATCAAAAACTTCAATCAAATACATTATACAAGTACCACAAGTAGTCATCAAACAATTGGAAAACCCTAGAAGTTCTTGTTAAGTCTATTTTGGACTAGAACTTCCTTATTGGATCCAAGTGGACCAATAAGCTTCCAATTGGACTATCATGGGCCTAGAACCCTAATTGGGCTCTAATTGGACTCACATCTATTTATTCCAATATTGTGAGCCATGTTGGACCTAGAATGAAATAAATTAATGACTATGAACCATATTTAACCTAATTTGACCCTAACAAGTCATAAAAATCACATTTAAATTTAAATGGACCAAAAATCACTCAACTTAACCATGAGAATTGGGCTTAAGTATTTAAGGCCCAAACACCCTCATTTCATCCATTATTCTCGGCCCAAAAGCTCAAGCCCAAGAAGAGGGTTGACCTTAGTGTGCCACCTCCTTATTGTCTTGTGGATCTCCATGCAAATCCATTCCATGTATCCATGCACATCACTTCATGTCTACACCTCCCTCTCTCTTCTTGAACTTGGCCGAGAGCAACACCACACACACACAAAACACTCACAAACTCTCTCTAAAATTCACTCAAGACTTCTTCCTCTTCTCCATCCAAAATCTCGAAAATTAGGAAGCATTCAAGGAAGTTCTTCCACAAAATCATCATCTAAGGTAAGGTTTTGCTTGGATCTATGACTTGTATTCCTTATTTACCAGAAATCTCTTCCTAATCCATGCAAAAATCATGATCTTGCACTCTAGAAACCCCATAAACTCGAAAATTTCATCAAGGAGTACAAAGGCCAAAAATCACTTCATCTCTTCCAATCTTTCTTCAAAAACCGAATCAACACCCAAGGTGAGCTTCATACCTCCTATTTTCTGTTTTTATGAGTTTTGTGGGGGGGGGGGGGGGGAATACAAGTGAAAGTGTAGATCTATATGTGTTTATATGCCTTGTATGATTTCCATGCTTATATGCATGCTTTTATGTGTTTTAATGTTGGATCTAGCCATAAAACTCCTCAAAACCGAGATATAACTTATGTTATATGATTTTAGCATGAAATGTATTTCTACATACAAAGTGTTTCAAGAAAGATAGCTAAATGGTTTAGTAAAAATTTTCTTTAAGCTAAAAACACAAATTTTGGGCCAAAAATGTGAAAAATACAAAATTAAGGGCCCAAATTGACATTTCACAGATTCTGATGGATGAAGTGTGCCAAAACAGTTTCCATAAAACTATTTCTGGAATTATACTCAATTAGAGGATTAAAAACATGAATTTCAAGCTTAATGGGCTAAAAATGAAAATTTCGGCCCAATGAGGCCCATTATGCGAATTTTTCTGTTTTGGAGGGCCAAAACTGTGATTTTCTGTAAAACAGTGGACCATAAGTGATCCAAGTCCTTTTCAAAGGTTTAAAATGATTTTTAAATTTAAAAAGGACCAAAGTTGCAAAAATTTTACAATTTGGGCCAAAATTGACAAAATTGCAAAAAGAAGGGTATTAACCGAGAAAACTGAAATTTCAGGGACTTAAGCTATTTTCTATGAAAAATATGCTGGAAAAGGTTTATTTCAATAATTTTTGGTGTTAAAATGTCAAGAAAATTGATTTAAGGACCAAACCGGAAAATATTTTAAATAAAGGGTTGAAAAAGTAAATTTTACAAACAAGGAGGGGCTGAAAACAAAAAATTTTCATGACTAATTCAATACATACAATTTGACCAAGTAATGGTACTACAACTATCGACAAAATACAATACACTACCACACCAAAAGTCGTTGTTAAACGAATTGGTTCGGTCTCGAACCAATAAAAATCTGAAACCACTAACACAACGATACTATGATACTACAATACTATGATTCATACAAATACCGATTTGGAATTCATTATACATGTGTACAGACGTCTACGCACTATCTTTGGGCCCCACAAGTGTAAAATCTTGTTCGTTGAGCCTAGCTAGCCCGACGACCTGATCTTAAGGCCCAAAGACTACATCTTACGAAGTGTTGTGTTTTACCAATCCGACACGACGTAACCGGACTTTCAATGGCTGTAGACTACTGGTCCCCAAGGGTCCTTTAGTGTCTCTAGTAGAGTCTGCCTTTTTGCGAGGCGGGTCTGGGACCCCTCGTACCTTTTTATCCCCAACCGGCTAATGGAGTCGTCGAGGCCTTCGTGTCCTCCTTCTCTTCGGATGTGGGACTACAGGACGGTTGGATAACGTGATTAGTACGGACGACGCCTTCGGGATCGTTAGTATTGCTATAGACTAGTCGTTTGTGTAACGTGTGTTTGTAGCGGATAATCATGCTCAAAAATAATCCAATGTCGTCTGGAATTATAACTTCATGTGTTGCAATGGTTTCAAGAAATTTCATGGAATTCAAAGAATTAGGAAAACATCGGGTTTTCCTAGGGTTTTCAATACATACAATTTCAGAATACATACGATTTCAACAAACAATATTTTACAAGTATAGAAAACAAACAAGCATACTTATGGATCTTCACACCTTTTTGACTATAATATTTTCAGAAAATACCGGATTTTCTGGCGGTTTTCAAACGACACGAAACATTGTTTTTTTTTTTGTTTTTAAATACAACTTATGAACTCACCAACATTTTATATGTTGACGTTTTTCAAAATACTTGTATTCTCAGGGAACCAGTGAATCAAAGGAAATCTTATCCAGTGATGGCTTGCAGTTTACTTATGTACGAATCGAATAATTTATGGTGGAATGTAATGTTTAAACAATGTATTTCATGTAAACTCTACTGGTTGTACAATACTAATGCATGGTGACGAATGTTGTTATGTTTTATATATATTCAATGTTATGGTATTCAATTGAGTCACGACAGCCCCCGGACGTTTCCGCCGTCTGGTTCGGGGGTGTGACAGTTTGTAATCCTTTCCATGATAAATCCGTGATAGTGTTCATAGACGACATTCTAATTTACTCAAAAAGCCAAGAGGAGCATGGCAGACACTTGCGAGAAGTGTTAGAAGTCTTGAAGAAGGAGAAGCTGTATGCAAAGTTCTCCAAATGTGATTTTTGGATTCGTGAAGTCCAATTCTTGGGTCACGTGGTCAACCAAGAAGGGATAATGGTTGATCCAGCAAAGATTGAAGCTGTGACCCACAACCGAAGAGTCCCACGGAGATCCAAAGCTTTTTGGGATTAGCTGGATATTACCGAAGGTTTATCCAAGGCTTTTCTTCGATCGCTAGTCCATTAACAGCTTTGACCCACAAAGGATTTGTTTATGCTTGGAATGATAAGCATAAAGAAGCATTCGAGAAGCTAAAGAAAAAGCTATGTGAGGCACCGATTCTTTCTCTACCCGATGGAGTTGAAGACTTCGCTGTTTATAGCGATGCGTCTGGGGTTGGATTGGGTTGTGTTTTGACCCAAAGAGAAAAGGTGATAGCATATGCGTCTCGACAGCTGAAAGAGCATGAAAAGAATTACCCGACTCATGATTTGGAGTTAGCAGCGGTAGTTTTCGCTCTGAAAATATGGAGGCATTACCTCTATGGCACGAAGTGCAAACTTTTCACTGATCATAAGAGTCTCCAATATCTCTTTAATCAGAAGGAATTGAATATGAGGCAACGACGCTGGCTAGAATTACTTAAAGACTATGACTGCGAGATACTTTACCACCCCGGTAAAGCTAATGTTGTTGCAGATGCTCTCAGTCGGAAAGTCAATCTTGAAAGGAAAAGGCCAAGAGCGTTGAGAATTGAAGTTGTCTCGACTATTTTGGAAAGTATAAAGAAAGCTCAGAGCGAAGCTTCTGGGAACAATGACAGAAAGGAGGAACGATTGGGCAAAACGTTGGTGTTCGGTGTAAACAGTCATGGACTGAAGGTGTTCCAAGATCGGATTTGGATACCTAAGACAGGAGGAGTCAGAGATCTTCTGATGGAAGAAGCTCACAAGACCATGTACTCGATTCATCCGGGTAGCACTAAAATGTATAGGGACCTAAAATCCTACTACTGGTGGCCGACGATGAAGCTTGATGTTGCAAAGTATGTGGCCGAGTGTGTGACTTGTGCGAGAGTCAAGACACAACATCAGAAACCGTACGGGAGTTTAGAACCTTTGCATGTGCCTATGGGTAAGTGGGAAGACATTGCTATGGATTTTGTCACTAAACTGCCCAGAATAAAGAATGGTCACGACATGATTTGGGTGGTCGTTGATCGATTCACTAAGAGTGCGCATTTCATAGCGTCCAGGGAGAAATGGTCTATGGAAAAGCTTGCAAATTCTTACGTGAAGGAGATTGTGAGGCTTCACGGTGTTCCGTTAACGATTGTATCGGATCGTGATAGCCGTTTCACCTCGAGGTTTTGGAAAAGTCTACAAGAGGAAATGGGTACCAAGTTGTGTTTAAGTACAGCTTACCATCCGCAGACTGATGGTCAGAGCGAACGAACGATACAAACACTTGAAGATATGCTGAGAGCATGTACTCTGGAATTCCTAGGTAATTGGGATGAACATTTACCGTTGGTAGAATTTTCCTATAATAATAGTTTTCACTCGAGCATTAAGATGGCACCTTACCAAGCTTTGTATGGACAGAAGTGTCGTACGCCGTCTTGTTGGCTTGAGGCTGGGGAAAAGCAGTTTATGGGACCCGAGTTGGTTCATTAAACTGCTGAAAAGTTGAAAATAATTAGGGAAAGAATGTTAGCAGCTCAGGCTCGTCAAAAGAGCTATGCTAACAAGAAGCGAAGACCGATGACTTTTGAGGTTGGGGATTCGGTTTTGCTTAAAGTCTCGCCGTGGAAGGGACTTATAAGATTTGGTAAAAGGGGAAAGTTGAGTCCAAGGTTTATTGGACCGTTTAAAGTTCTTCAGAGGATTGGGAACCAAGCTTACAAGCTCGAACTACCAGAAGAACTGAATGGAATTCATAACACTTTTCATGTGTGTTATTTGAGGAAGTTCAAGGGAGAAGTTCCCGACATAATTTGAATCTCTGAATTGAGAATTGATGAGAACAAAAGGTTGGTTGAAGAACCAGAGGCAATTGTTGACCGAAAGACTAAGAAATTGCGACGCAAGATGGTTGGGTTAGTGCTTGTCCGATGGAAACACACGAATGGGCCGAATCTCACCTGGGAGACGGAGAGTGACATGATGGGTCGCTATCCGCATTTGTTTGTTGATGTGTGATTCCGGGGACGGAATCATTCTAAGGTGGAGAGAATTGTAACGCCTGTGTTTCCGGGCTTGCCATTTTTAGCAATGTAATAGTCTAGGTTAACTTTTGTATCCAGTTTTGAAATAATAGAAGTATATTATTTGAGTATTATGTGTTTTGTGCCTAATTGCTTAATTATGTGGTTTGATTAATTAAGAATAAAAATAAGCGTCAAAAGTAAGGTATGAGATAAGTCCGATATCTTTACATAAAGTTGTAGTGGTCGAAATGAGGTTTCCGAATATATAAAGAATGCCAAAATCCGAGTTATAACGAAGAAGTTATGACCTGTCGAAGTTTCGCGACAGAACCGGCACGACCCAGCGCGACGTAAATAGTGAATTTAAGGTAGATAGATAACTATCCTTAGTGATCTAAATGAGAATTGAAGATCTCATCGATAGTAGTGCAACGACAGAAAGACGGACGGAATCGGAGTTCAGATGAAGGAGTTATGAATTTCGAACGGAGTTTTCCTGTCCCGGCCTACTAAAGATAATATATAAGTAATATACTTATATTATATTAAAAATAAAGTCAAAATTAGCCAATGGAGTCTAAACGAGAGTTGTAGAGCATAATCTCACCTTCGTGGCGATATAAAGAACGTCGAAAACGGAGTTCGTATGCGAAAGTTATGAATTTCTGAAGTTCGGGGCGCGAAACCCCAAAACTGTCAGATGCCACGACGTGGCAAGCAGTGCCACGACGTGGCAAATCTTCTGTCACCTCCGGAAGGCCCCCAGATGCAACTTGGGATGACGCATGCAGTGACGACCAAGCCCACGACGTGGAAAAAGGTTGCCACGACGTGGCAAGGGCCAAATTTGCCCTATAAATAGATTTGAAGGGCCAGCCGTTTATGGTTTCTATTTTCTCTCTTCTCTCTCCCGTTTTACATCGTTTTGCGTGCCAGAAGTACCCCGAAGCCCCGGTAATATCCCCGAGACCCGAAGCAAGTCCCGAGATCCTGAAGATCCCGAGAAGTGCGGTTCCCGAGTCGGAGCTCTGCCCGCGAGAAGTTTGATTTTTGTAGAGATCTTCCAGATCTGCTGAGGATTACTAATTCTGCAAGTCGTAGTGCTGTCCGATCATCTTCTGATCAGGTGAGTGTATACTACCTTTCATAAACACGACAATAATACAAGTACGGTTTGAGTGTATTAAGTAAATTGTGGTTTATATGTGTGAGGTGTAGTTACTTTCTTCTAACGAGTAACTATGAAGTATCTTATATGATATACTTGTTATGTGTATATTTTGTGGTTGTATGCGTGAATAGATATTCACTTTATTCAATCTCATAGATTTGAATTTCTTTCTATGGAATACGTGTTATGTGGTATGCCTCATCTGTTATGTGGAATATATATTGAATGAAAATGATATGCAGGTTTTAACTATGTATGAAAATATATATTCTTATCTACTAATATGTTGGGTAGAACATGGGTAGATAGTTGGTGTGTAATAAACAGATGAGAGGCCTCAATGTTGTTGTTGTTGTTGTTGATCTAGTTATTCAGCGGAGTATGGATAATGACCACGGACTCCTTCTAGACAGTCCAGTGGAACGCTAGCAGGTTCATAACCTGTAGGTGTTGTGAACGATGTGTTCACCTGTGTACTCTATCCCCCTCATGGTTGCCTTTAGGATATCTATTGTTGAGGAAGCCCCTTCGCAGTAATGTCCGTCCCGATGAAAATCCTAGATTAGGTCCCTTGAGATAGATGTTGTTTTAGGGACGTAAAGTGAGGATAACGGGAATGGGTAATCGGGATAGTGATTGGTTGGTGAAATTAAATATAAATTATTTATTGTGGGTTGAAAACCCTATATGCTCACCAGGCTCCCAAGCCTGACCCACTCAGTTTTATTTGTATTACAGGAAGTGGCACAAGGGCGTAAGATGGATGGATCATCTTGTTGTTTTGTTTACAAGTCTGTATATGTATATATTTGTTGAATGACTTGTAATGTTTATCGTTTATGCTTTATGGTCTGTATCGGAACATGACATCCCGAGTTTTGATTATATAATGAAATGCATCTCTTGATAAAATGCTTTGATAAATATTATTTTATCATGTTTTGTTTTGGGAACAAATTCCACAACTCTTTCAAATCAAAAGGATTTACTCTGAAATTATTTAAAAGCATAAATGAAAATCGGTCTTTTCTGGCCGAGATTTTGGGGATGTCACAGAAAGTCTTGTAGATTTTTAGATGCAAAAATGGACCTAGGAATCTTGGCACTCGATGATTATATGAACAGACTGGACTCGATGGACTCGATGATTTTTAGATGCAAAAATGGACCTAGGAATCTTGCAAAAATCTCTTAATCTTTGAAGATGGACTCGATGAGTTTTGCATACAAGTCGGCGAGTAGTAGACTGGACACGTTCTTATGAGGTAGATGAACTCGCCGAGTTCAAGGAAGAGCTCGGCGAGTCAGATGAAGATGGTCCTGATGGTTTGAATGAAGGAGAACTCAACGAGTTCTTGCTAGACTCAACGAGTGGTGTTGGGGTTGGATCGAGTTAGTGGAGTATGGACTCGACGAGTTGGTAGACTAACTCGGTGAGTCAGGTCAACTAGGTGTTGACTTCGAACAATGTTGACTCTGTCTAGTTTTGGTATTGACCCTGGTTAGGGTTATATGTTTGGCTTGATGAATTGAGGGTTTTAGTATAGGGATTGAGCAGTTGAGGAGAGCCGACCTTCACGCCGAGGACAGTTCAGACACTACACAACATCGAGGTGAGTTACCTTCCAGTAGGAGAGGATCTAAGGCACCAAGGTCGGCCCACTAGTTATTGTTAGTTAGGATACTTATCTTTATGATAAATGTTTGGTCTGATTGTTTCATATGTGAGCATGCTAGACTGCTAGATATGTGAGTATGCTAGTTTGTTAATTGCCATGTTATATGAGATAGTATCAGTAGAAGGGGACTAGTCCCTGATTCAGTCTTTGGGACCAATGTGTAGGTTGGACACCCCAGATATGTCTGGCAGCATAATTATGATATGATGTTATGTGTTAGTAGTGGGGTGAAATAATCCCCGTGTTTGGTTGAGATAGATCGGAAGGCAGATTAGCACCCCAGAATAGCTCGAACTGGGTAGGTCAGCACCCCAGAATGGCTTGACATGGGTATGTCAACACCCCAGAATCGCTTGACCTGGGTAGGACGGGCGTCCCAGAATTGCCCGGTAGTATGTATGCTGTGTGATTGTATGGTATGTGGTATGATGGGGGAACTCACTATGCTTTGTGCTTATAGTTTCAGTTTTGGTTTCAGGTACCTCTTCATCCAAGGGGAAGGTGCCGATGGTGTAGCAGTGCATCACACACACACACATACTTATGATTTCCGCTTAGAGTTTTCTGGGATTGTACTCTGATATTTTGTTATTTCAGATGATTTGGTTTTGAAAATTATGGTTTTATGTATTGACATGATTTTGGCAATGTTTTGATGAACCCTTTTAAAAATCACCTAATCAAAAGTAAAATTTTTGGCATCGAATTTTGGGATGTTAATGTTCCATTCACACGACCGCGTAATTCTCTAAAAAGCCAAAATCTTCAATTCCTTGATATCTTCATCCCCGGTGCTCTGCAAGTCCCGAAATTTTGTCCACATCTCTTATTTACCTCCTCAAGTAAGATCCTACCCCAAAAGTCCCTAAAATATCATAAAAGTGTGTGAATGAAATGTTGGGTTTTGAGCACTATAACACTCTATGGTGCACATGCAACCCTAAATGCTTTGGATCTATGTTTTCTCTAATTATACATGCATTTTGTTTTTCCAAAGCATTCAACCTAGCTAGCATACAATTGAAGCTATTTAATAAAAAGTTAGTTTCGATGCTTACCTCTTGAGTAGGGTAGATTTCTTGACCTTTGAAAGCTTGAGCATCCCAAGTGTGATACCTCTGTTAGTTCACAAACACCAATATGCAAGATGAGGTTTTACGAGAATAAGTTACTTATCTCAATAGATGTGGCAACTGATTTTCGTCCATGGGGGGTTCTATTTATAGTGTTGCACATGTTAGGGTTACACTTTGTAAACCCTAATGACCCGTAGCTTTCCACATTCTCATGCTCCATGGATTTAACCTCCATGGACTATCTATGGATTTAACCTCCATGGACTATCCATGGATTATCTCATTGGATTAGCCCACCGAAATCATCATGGTTCATTGACCCACACTACAAGAATCATTGATTTACATAATCAATTCCCATATACTTAATTTGTCTCTTTTAGCAACAAAATTAAATCCACCCTTAAGTACATACGACCTATATGCGCAAGTTAATGATGGATAGACCAAGTACGAGTCCTGCCATGAACATCGGATCATGGTTGCCCAGGAGGACGAGTGAACATCCTACCATCCGAATAAGTCTAGTCGCATAAACCAAACCTGCATGCTTCCTACCGAGCTAAGCAATCATGGAACACTGCAGTAGAACCTATGCAACACTCCAAGGAGAAGTTATTACTTATGATTTAAGATAGCTAAAGACGTATGAGGTCACCTAAGTCACTCATGACCTTGAACTATGAGCGGTGGTCTACTCCCTAGAGGTCTGGAGGAACTATCTCCACGACATGAAGCATACATTCTTCAGCAATCATAAGAACCTACAAGGCACAGACAGCGGAGCATGTTATCCCACGAACCGGATCTGGACACCGAGGTTGATGGATTCATAGATAATATCACGAACGAAGCACACAAAAAACTCGATACTCCCCTTCATCCAGGCTCGGCCAAGATGTGTCCGGACCTCAAAAAGTACCATCAGTGGGAAAATAGGAAAGCAGACATTGCTACACATGTGGGCAAGTATCGGACTTGTGCCAATGTCAAGAGAGAATAAAGGAAGCCTTCACATCTCTTACGACAACCAGTGATACCTGAAAGGAAATGGGAGTGGCTAACCATGGGCTTCATAGCCAAGCTACCCAAAGGCAATGGATGGTCTCGATACCATTTGGATAACCGTTGACAGACTAGCCAAATCCTCACACTCCCTACTAATCAAAGAAACTGACAGGATGGAGGAATCGAATAGAACATACATCAAAGAGATTATGCGACCCTGGCGATCCTTGTAGGGAACTAGGTTAGACTTGAGCATGGCCTACAAACAACAAACCAACATGCAGAACAAAAAGGGATTGTTCAAAACGTGGGCGACATGTTAATAGCTTGGGTGATTAACTTCAGTAAAGAGAGGGAATGCTCACTTACCACTTGGCAAAATCGAAATGAACGAGAGTCTCCAATTTGTAGCGGGGAGCATAAAGGCACACATAGAATACACTATCTTTTCAAAACAATAACTCCTTTAATTTGACTTAGCTCAAGTTACAATAAGAAATTCCAAGGCGTCATTTAACATCGGGCGGATTGGTCCTCGCCATACCAATTTCTTGTACTACGAAAAGCTTTCCCCATCTTTTCTCCAAATTCATGAAATCCCGGTCAAAGTGCTAATTTCGGGATGAAATTCCCTCTAACGGGGGGATGATGTTGTTGGAACAGTGTCTAAGGCTACAACTATATTAGGCAAGTATTTGACCCGGTTGTGCATGGTCCTTTTGGGTTGCCTTTACCATAGCAACTTGATAGGATGATTTATTGAGAGAGAGTAAATATTATTAATATATTATGAGAATAATATAAAGAATAATATATTGTTATTTGATTAATATAAGTCATAGAATTAATTGGAAATAATTTGGTGACTTTAGACTGTAAATCCATATAGATATACATTGGACGAATTGTTTGATAGTTAAACTTTAGACTGTAAATCCATATAGATATACATTGGACGAATTCTAGGAGCTAAAGGATAGCTCAAAGCGTCCATGGACTTATCTAAGGAATGGATTTGGATAGCCTTAAGAGAAGGTTATCCGATAGGGTTTAAACTGTAACCCTAAAGGAGTCTACAAGTATAAATAGACCCTATGGCTGAGGGAATTCGGTACTTCACCTAAAGTAGAGAACCTCTGGTCGAATTCCATCCCCTCTCCTCTCTCCTAAACCATCCTCTTTGCTTTTGGTGTTTGCAAGCCATTAGAGGAGTGACAATTGTGACTCTAGAACCTCCAAGACAAGAAGGTCAACAAGGAATACAAAGCTATGATTCTAGATCTGTTTTAATGTTGTTATTTAGCCTAAATAGTTATTAGAAATCTTGGATTCATAGCATATTTAATTAGAAAGCCTAGATCCAAGCACTAGGGTTTTGCATGCGCACATAGGAAAGTTCTTATGTCTAAAACCCATCAGTGGTATCAGAGCCTGGTTTGGTTGTCATTAAATTGTTGCTTAATTGTCTGAAACTAAATTGCAAAATTCGATTTTTTGGTTTCTGAGCTGACTCGGCGAGTCCCTTTCTGCACTCGGCGAGTCCAAGCGTCAGGAATGGCCAGATTCGGGATTTCTTCATAATTATCTCTTGGAAACTTTCCTTAATCTAATTAGATCAACCCTAATCCGATTTTTTGATATATATGACTATAATCTTGATCTAATTAAAGATATTTATCATCTAATAAAATATTTAATTTCCTTATATGATAATTAATTAATTATTTTCATTATTTTGGTAATTATCTTAAAAAGAAATTTTGAATAAATCAAATATAGATAATTAGGAAATTAATTGTTAATTGAAATTATTTGTTATTTGATCCTCCATGTTTTAAATGTTTAAAACTTGTCCTCAAGTTTTGAAATTTACGCTTTGTGATTAAAAGTTTTAATTTAGACAACTTAAATTTCAAACCCTAGATTTTAAAAGGTTTAAAATACAACCCTATACTAATATAATATTACAAGAATAATATATATATATATATATATATATATATATATATATATATATATATATATATATATATGTATATGTATATCTAAAATGCTATGCTTACCGTTAGTAGGCCTCATCCACGAAGCCGATCTATAAGGTGGGTATAAGGTTGCGGCCTATAAAATGGCGCTTAATGGGTGTACACTCACACTCACCGCTTGCTTGATCGGTGGAGGGTCGTTAGCCGAACGGGTAGGACAGGGCAACCTTGTCCTCTCATTAAAAGTATAATAAGAAATATAAAGTAACTACATATTTTAAAATTTCCCAATCTTAGTTACTTTAGGAAAAGTGAATTGATGCAATCCCATGAAATTACACTTTGCGCCCTTGCTAAGTAGTTAGTGGAGCGTGTGTGGTTTACCGGCACACTAATTGGTTCTAAGCAAAGGTGGCAAAGGGTGATTCATTGTTTATCATAGTTCGATGGAGCGTGTGTGGTTTACCGGCACATCGAATAGGTGATCGTTACAATGAAGGCACCATGTGAATTTGCATGGTAATTCACACCCGCTTTGTGATCCTCGGTATCCCAGTCACAAACAAGAGGGGCATATCGAGATTTAAACATGCCATTGAATAGTTTCAATGAATCTCATCTGAACCTAGGAATTCACAATACATTTAGGACTAATAGTTAAGTTTTTGAAATGGAGAATTAGTGAATCGTCATTCACTTACCTTCAATTTATTTGCATGTTAGATTACGGCATCCCTTTTCTAATATGTAAATATTGTTGTTGGATCCTAGCCCTAATTTTCTTATTGGGTGATAATTAGGATTCTTATTCTAATCTATCTTTGTCCTTTCTATTTGTAGATGTCGAACGCAAACAACGCTGCTGCTAGTTCTTTCACATTGATGAGCCTTTACCAAAAGGTCACCTTCGATGGAATGAACTTTAGCGAATGGATAAGATACATTCGCACCATTGCTCGATATGAGGATAAGGAGTATGTCGTCGATGAGAAGCTCGAGAAAATCAACCCCGATATCGCTACTCCTGCCGAAATCACCGCTTTTGAAACTCACGAGCGTGATGCAACGAAAGTGCATTGCATCATGATCACGACAATGAATTCTGAATTTCGAAAGTCCTACGAGGACATGTACCCGTACGAGATGCATCAAGACTTATTAGAGAGATACCACCAGAACGCGAGACAAGAGCATTATGAGGTTTTCACCAACATGATTTCCGCTAAGATGGGTCATGGAGAATCTCTTACCGTGCACTTGCAAAAGATGCAAAGGTATGTCGACCGCCTTCGCAAGTTAAATGTTGACTTTGGGGAAGACTTGGCAATCGACATGGTGCTTCACTCTTTGCCTCTGATGTACAATCAATTTAGGATGACCTACCACATGAACAAAGAAGAGGTTACCCTAAGCAAACTCCAAGGCCTTTTGAGGGTCGCTGAGAGCAACTTCAAAGACAAGTCTGTTGCACCAACTCCCAATCCACCCGCTGCTCCTGTCTTGGCTATTGGTCAAGGAAAGGGAAAGAAAAGGAAGGCTTCTTCTAAGAACTATCGCAAGGTTAAAGCCCGAGATGGTGCCTCTTCTAGTGGGACCAAAGTTGATCCCGCTAAGCCCTGCCCTAACCCGAAGGAGGCAGAGTGCCACCACTGCCACAAGATAGGACATTGGAAGAGAAGCTGCCCAGAGTACCTGCAAGCCATCAAGGAAGGAAAGATCAAGCCATCTTTCGCAGATATATACACAATTAAATCTAACGATTCTAATCATGCTATTTCTTGGGTTCTTGATACCGGTTGTGGTTATCACATTTGTTCTAATGTGCAGGGACTAAGAAGAAGTAGGGATGTGGAGCAAGGAAGGATAAATCTAGTCATGGGGAATAGAAGATCGTCGCCTGTGACCAAGATTGGAGTGTATTCTTTAGTGCTTAGGAATAATTTATGTTTAGATTTGAACAATTGTTTCTATTCGCCAGAAATGGCTAGAAACATCATTTCATTTCATGGTTTGTTTAGACAAGGTTTTAGATTTTATTTTAATAATGAGAATGGTTCTATTTTAGCTTATCTAAATGGTGTCTTTTACTTTGAAGCTATACCATGTAATGGAATTTATGAAACTGTTATGATTGTTGATGACTTAGGAAATGATGTTTTGAACATAGATTCTTCCAATAATATGGATAAAGCATCCTTGTGGCATTGTCGTCTTGGACATGTCAACAAGAAACGCATAGCCCAACTCCAAAAGGATGGAGTGTTGGAGTCATTCGACCTTAGGGAAGATGACACATGCGAGTCTTGTTTACTTAGAAAGATGACTAAGTCACCCTTCGTTGGTTCTTGCGAAAGGGGTGAGGGTCTATTGGACTTAATACATACCGATGTATGTGGATCGTTTAGATCAACCACGAAGGATGAGAACCGCTTCTACGTGACCTTTACCGACGATTATAGTAGATATGGGTATATCTATTTAATCAAGCAAAAGTCAGAAACTTTTGAAAAGTTCAAAGAGTTTAAGAATGAAGTGGAGAATCAATTGGGCAGGAAGATCAAGATGCTTCGATCCGATCGAGGAGGAGAGTACCTAAGTCTTGAATTCTACGATTATCTCAAGGAGTGTGGAATAGTTTCACAATTGACGCCTCCTAGGACACCGCAGTTGAATGGTGTGGCAGAAAGGCGAAATCGAACCTTATTGGATATGGTTCACTCTATGATGAGTCGTGCTTCACTATCAATCTCTTTTTGGGGGTACGCCTTAGAGACTGCCGCCCATATCCTTAACCGAGTCCCTACTAAAAAGGTTGCCAAAACACCTCACGAGATGTGGACAGGGAAAGCTCCCTCGTTAGCATATATCAAGGTTTGGGGTTGTGAGGCTTTTGTAAGACAAGATATTCACGAAAAGCTTGAACCTCGAATTGAGCGATGTATTTTCATCGGCTACCCACAAAAATCCTTTGGATATCTCTTCTATAGACCCAAGGACAACATTGTCTTTGTTGCGAGGAGAGGAGTTTTCCGAGAGTGAGAACTCATAAGCCAAGGAGACAGTGGGAGGCAAATCGATCTTGAAGAGATTCAAGAATCGATCGATGAAGGAACCTCTACCGCTGGCACTCAACCCGAGGAGGAAACTCCGGTTGAACCGATTCACGTATTGCTACCTCTTAGACGTTCTGAAAGAGTTAGGTTTCAACCCCAGTTATATGGTTTTCATATTACTACCGAAGGGGACACGTATACTAGTGATAGTACACTAATAAACCTAGATGAACCTAATAGCTATAAGGAAGCCATGGCAGGCCCGGAGTCTGCGAAATGGAAAGAGGCAATAGATAGCAAGATCCAATCCATGTATGATAACCAAGTTTGGAATTTGGTTGATAATGTATCCGGACGTAAGACCGTTGGGTGCAAACGGATCTTCAAGAAGAAGACCTACGTGGATGGAAAAGTACACACATATAAAGCGCGATTGGTTGCGAAGGGCTTTACTCAAACTCCCGGAGTTGACTATGATGAGACCTTCTCACCAGTTGCGAAAATAAAATCTATTAGAGTGATGCTAGCTATTGCCGCATTTCATGATTATGAGATTTGGAAAATGGATGTCAAGACCGCTTTCCTTAACGGAAAGTTGGCTGAGGATGTTTACATGGCTCAGCCAGAGGGGTTTGTGGATCCGAAGCATCCGAATAGAGTGTGTAAGCTTGAGAAGTCCCTTTATGGACTTAAGCAAACATCTCGCAGATGGAATCTTTGTTTCGATGAGAAAGTCAAAGAGTTTGGTTTTGTACGAAGCGAAGATGAATCATGTGTATATGTCAAAACCAGTGGGAGTATAGTAAGCTTTCTCGTTCTATATGTCGATGACATATTACTCATAGGAAACGACATCCCGACTCTGCAGGAGGTTAAGTCCTGGCTCGGGAAGTGCTTCGCTATGAAGGACCTCAGAGAGGCTTCTTACATTTTGGGAATAAGGATAGTAAGAGAGAGAAGTAAGAGACTAATAGGACTTAGTTAGAACACTTATTAGAGAAGGTACTAAAACGTTTTAGTATGGAGAACTCAAAGAAAGGAGAATTACTGATACAAAGTAATGCCAAGTTGAGTAAGACTCAAAGTCCAAGTACCGAAGCTGAGATAGCAGAAATGAGCCGAGTACCATACGCTTCCGCAGTTGGCTCAATCATGTACGCTATGACTTGTACTCGCCCTGATGTAGCCTTCGCTTTGATCATGGTTAGCAGATATCAAGGGAATCCTGGCAGAGCACATTGGATTGCAGTAAAGAATATTCGTAAGTACCTTCGGAGGACGAAGGAATGGTTCTTAGTCCTCGGAGGGAGTGATGACTTAAAGGTGCGAGGGTATAGTGACGCCGGTTTTCAGACCGACAGGGACAACTAGCGTTCGCAGTCGGGCTGGGTCTTTACCCTAAATGGTGGAGCAGTGACTTGGAAGAGTTCCAAGCAGGAAACCATAGCTGATTCAACGTGTGAATCAGAGTACATTGCAGCAAGCGAAGCGTCGAAGGAGGCAATATGGATAAAGAACTTCATCGGTGATCTGGGAGTTGTACCTGCCATAAATGAGCCCATGGAGATTTTATGTGATAACGAAGGAGTGGTTGCCTTGACCAAGGAACCGAGGGATCATGGTAGATCACGACATATCGATAGAAAATACCACTTCATTAGACATCGTGTAGAAGAAGGACAACTCGTAGTGAAGAGGATATCATCTGAAGATAACCCAGCAGATCCGCTTACGAAGGGACTGAGTAGGGTTAAGCACTTGCAGCATGCTAGGAGTATTGGGCTGAAGGATGATATTAGCATAGATTAGATAGTATTAGAAATGTGTAATAGGTAAATGTAATTAACATTTGATGATTAAATAAAGGAGTTTTATTTATTAGTAATGTTACTATCTTATGTTAATTGTTTAACTATTGTTTCACTTTGCATGTTTTGCACTTCCAGAATAATTAAGTTTATTAGGAATAATCGAATCGTTCAAATTGTCCACAATCGTTCATATGTTGGAAGTAGATATGAATGAAGATTATCATGAATTGGTGTGTAGATTGTCTAAATTGTGTTAGACATAGCAAAGGGTTGCTGCAACGTTCATGAGTGCTTATGAACTGGTTTTGAGCATTGGAACAAACCCACGCTTGCTGGAATCACCTTATTGAATAAGATATAAAAGGGTGATCGCAAGACGATAATATCATATAGTCTTAAAACCTAGATATATGGTTTGTTATTTGTTAATTGATTGGACATTGATAATGCGAAAACGCAGCAGTAACTCGGTGTTATAAAATGCATTGTTGTGTATAGTTGGTTAATGAATAAGTAAATGCATATAAGTCGAAGTTTATTTGTAACTTTTATCTATGAAGGTAAAAGCGATATCTCGGCCGCTCGATGATTTGATTTGACTTATGTGCCGGGCCCAGTCAAAACTGAGTTGATGTGTTCGATTAAGTTCTATGTCGAATAAATCAGAGATCGAGAAACCTAAATGCTTGACTAACCATTCCAAAGGATTGTCAGCATGATATCTAACAGAGGACTGTAAGATCCCTTATCTAAAGGACAAGATTGATTAGATCAGAGTTTGACAGCGTCTTTAAGAGCTACGATTGCAAACCGAATTGTACTTGTTCATATAGTTAGTAGACTTATCCAAGTGGGAGACTGTTGGAATAATGTCTAAGGCTACAACTATACTAGGCAAGTATTTGACCCGATTGTGCATGGTCCTTTTGGGTTGCCTTCACCATAACAACTTGATAGGATGATTTATTGAGAGAGAGTAAATATTATTAATATATTATGAGAATAATATAAAGAATAATATATTGTTATTTGATTAATATAAGTCATAGAATTAATTCGAATTAATTTGGTGACTTAAAAAGATTAATTAAATAAGAGGGTATAAACTGTCAATTGTTTGATAGTTAAACTTTAGACTGTAAATCCATATAGATATATATTGGACAAATTCTAGGAGCTAAAGAATAGCTCAAATCGTCCATGGACTTATCTAAGTAATGGATTTGGATAGCCTTAAGAGAAGGTTATCTGATAGGGTTTAAACTATAACCCTTAAGGAGTCTACAAGTATAAATAGACCCTATGGCTGAGGGAATTTGGTACTTCACCTAAAGTAGAGAACCTCTGGTCGAATTCCATCCCCTCTCCTCTCTCCTAAACCATCCTCTTTGCTTTTGGTGTTTATAAGCCATTAGAGGAGTGACAATTGTTACTCTAGAAGCTCCAAGACAACAAGGTCAACAAGGAATTCAAAGGTATGATTCTAGATCTGTTTTAATGTTGTTATTTAGCCTAAATAGTTATTAGAAGTCTTGGATTCATAGCATGTTTAATTAGAAAGCCTAGATCCAAGCATTAGGGTTTTGCATGCGCACATAGGAAAGTTCTTATGGCTAAAACCCATCAGATGTGACAACCGTCAAATTCCAGTCAAGTCAAAGTCAACTAAAGTAAACAAGTCAAACCGATCGACTTAATTAACCCTTGTGTACTAGGGTATACGCTGTGTTATTTCTATACAACTCGTTATGCTAATGAGAAATCATCAATTGAAAAGTTCGTATATCTAGATTTCATTAATCTAAAAATGCGTTAAGTATGAACCAAACCGATAAAACAATATTGAATACTCATCGGGAGTGTGTAAGGTCCTTGAACATGGCTTAACGGGACTTACGCACCTTGGGTTGCGAAGCCAAACACTCACAAATGTCACACACGAAACCTCTCTCAATCGTTTTCACTATATCTCTCTTTATCTAGAATCTCTCCTAAATCTCTCTAAGTATGAGTAATCTCTCCAAAATCTCTCTAAGTATGCGAAATCTCTCCAAGTATCTCAAATCTCTCCTAAATCTCTCCAAGAATGTCAAATCTCTCCCAAATCTCTCTTTGTATGAGAAATCTCTCCAAGAATGTCAAATCTCCCCCAAATCTCTCTTTGTATGAGAAATCTCTCAAAGAATGTCAAATCTCTCCCAAATCTCTCTTTGTATGAGAAATCTCTCCAAGAATGTCAAATCTCTCCCAAATCTCTCTTTGTATGTGAAATCTCTCCCAAATATCTCTTTGTATGAAAAATCTCTCCAAGTATGTCAAATCTCTCCCAAATCGCTCCAAGAATGTGAAATCTCTCCCAAATCTCTCTAAAAAGTTCCTTAAACTTTTTGTAGTCTTCCGGCCCATCCCGACCCTTAACCAGGTCAAAAACCGCTTAAAACGGGGTAAAAACGAATAAAATAGAGTTAAGGACCCGAAACCCCTCTTAAAGAGACGAACCCTCTTAAGGACCCGAAACCTCTCTTAGGAACCTAACTTGTCAGAAGCGAAGGCATCAGAAGCGAAGGCATCAGAAGCGAAGGCATCAGAAGCGAAGTCATTAGAAGCGAACTTGTCAGAAACGAACTTGTCAGAAGCGAACTTGTCAGAAGCGAAGGCATCAGAAGCGAAATGCACTTTCTCGGACCGAACCCTCTCAGGAACCGAAGGTCCCTTCGGACAGAACCTCGGCCTAGGACCGAGAGGTCTCGTAGGAAACACTTTTTCACCCGGTTTTCAACTAGTTTTGCGTTTTAGGCCCGTTTTTAATTGTTTTAACGCGGGATTTTCACCCAAAACTTTATTTTAACATATAAAGCTCTGTATTTATTAATTAATCACCTTTTTGGGTATAAATCTTATCCAAGAAGAGTGGGTGAAGTACAAGAGGTGGAGTGTTGACTTTTTCTTTAGTTTATGACACAAGCGACCACCCACACCCACTCCTTGACCAGCCACACTCCTTACACCATACCTAGCTCATGTCAAAGTAATTTATCATGATTTCCAGCCATTTACCACGTTCTTATAGATGGAACATCCATCCTCTCTCCTCACACTTCATTCATTCTCTCATTTTCCACCAAAAGATCAAACACTTTTCTCTCAAACTTTTTCTCTTGATTTCAAGACTCCAAGGCTGATGATCAAGCTTTATCATACTCTTGGTAAGTATAATTCATCCTCCTTGTGATTATTACACTTCATTCTACTTAAATCATCGATTGCTTACATAAACTCCATCACTTTGATCTTAGATTCTCAAAAATCTTCAAGGCATGTTCAAGTGTTCTTGAGTTAAACACTTCCTTTCTCCAACATTAATCTACTAAAATCACATAAGGTGAGTTCATACCCCTACATTTTCATGTTTTCTCAAGATTTTAGGGGGGAGGGGAATACAGGTTAAAACATGAAGAACATAACTAAACTTTTCTAACAGCCTTCATTAGAAAAGTTGGACTCCAATCACGGACTCTTTTGGACAACTTAAACATTTTTGTTTTCAAAACTGTATTAGGTGAAAATATTTCACGTTCTTACCTTTAAAATGACTAGTTTCACATCTCCATACGATTTTTCTACAATTTATGGTGATTTTTACAAAACAGCCTATCATTTCAAAACATCAATCCGGACCAGTCTGTGATTATGGACTTGTTCACACAAGTTAGAGGTCATTAAAAATCATGAGAAAAATTATGGAGAAACTAGACTCATTTTCCAAACTCTCAGAATTTTTGGATTCTTTTTTAAACCTTTGATGATTTTTCTATAAATTTTCTAAGAACAGTAAATCAAAATGTTAACAACAGAAAAATGCTATCAATTTCATTTCACCTTGTAGCATGTTGAGCAAGGTGTATATCTTTATGTGATTATATGTTATCGCAATATATGGCAATATTTCCTTATTGTGTAGACATACATCAGTTAACAAATGGACTTTTCTAGACAAAGCATAGAAATAACAATTTGTTATAATCAAAGTACATCAATTACATACAAACATTTGAATAAACTAAGTTATGTATAGTTTAGGTATATTACCACTTTCACTGTTGTTTTAATAAACTATAATAGGTATAGTTTATGATACATCACATAACATACTCATACAAAAAGGGTACATTAGTACAAAAGGTTCTACACTCACGCACACTACACGTAAACTTGTTAACTCAGGTTGTGAGACATTCTCTCCCCGTACGTCCGAGTATGGGATCCAAATTCCTGTAAGTTATAACCAAAATCTCTTGTAGGGAAAGCGTGATAATTGTGTATAGATCTATATTGAGGTTGACATCCCACACCTCCCTGCTAGCTATAGCCAGACCGACAGGTCTGCGTGTGACAAGAGTCATAGGATTAGGGCGTCTGAAAGACGTTGTGCAGGTTACCTCTAGTCATAGTATGGTTATAGCGACTCACATAGGGAGCTAACAACACATAAAGTTTATGGGACTTTTTATAAATCAAAAGGGGTTTTATGTCGATTTAAAATCTCTTTTTATATCAATAAGTATGGATATTATTGTACACTTTCGGTCTTGGTATTTAAGACTTCACATCATTTGTTACCGGACTTTCCTTCAAATCAAAAAGGGTTTTATGCCAATTTAAAACCACTTTTATATCATTAAGTATGGAAAATACTTGTTATTTCTCAGTCCTGGGATTTAGGACCACATAACTTTTATAAAGAAAATATTGGATTTTCTGGATACATACTCTATCGCTTTTTCAAGGAAAACGGTTTACTTCTCTAACGAAATCTCTTATGAAATCACCAACCTTTGTGTTGACACCTTTTCAAACAACTTGTATTCTCAGGAAATCGGTGAAACAGGAAAACCAACAGCATTTTGAGGATGGGACGTCGAATCGTCAAATAGTTTATTTGTCATCATAATGTAATTGATTTGAAACATGTAAACATATACATTGGTGTAACTTTTTCAATTATATTTATGATGGTTGTATTTACTTTGAGCACTATTATACTCGTTGTTGTGATACTACATGAAGTCCTCCACCCCCGGACGTTTCCGCCATCCTGGTTTAGGGGTGTGACAGTCGCCATGGAAGGGCGTCATTCGGTTCAAGAAGCGGGGCAAGCTGGGCCCCAAGTATATTAGATCCTTCAGGGTAACGAACCGAGTGGAAAAGGTAGCATATAGGCTGGATCTGCCAGCCGAACTCAGTTGGATTCATAGCCCTTTTCATGTCTCCCAGTTGCGGAAATGTCTGGTGGACAATTTAGCAGTGGTGCCTCTAGAGGATATTCAGGTTGATGACATTACCCTTGAACTACATCGAGCGTCCAGTGGCAATCCTTGACAGGAAGTCAAGGGATCTGAGAAACAAGAGGGTGGAGCTGGTAAAGGTGCAATAGCAGCACCTCAAGGGCTCATAATGGACCTGGGAGCCGGAGGACGAGATAAGGGAGCATTACCCCGAGCTTTTTTAGGATCGAGTAGAAAACTTCGAGGACGAATTCTAAGATAAGTGGGGGAGATTTGTAACACCTGATTCCTAGTATGCCTATTATTCAAGTATTATGTGTTTTTCTCTGGTACTCAATGAGTTGAAGGCCCCACTCGTCGAGTAGAGTCGTGACCCACGAACAGTTTAAATAACCTACTCGACGAGTCGGGGGACTGACTTGGCGAGTAGGTGTTGGTTGAGTGAAAACCTAAATCTGAGGGTTTGCACCCTATTTAAACACCTTATCTCAGCCTCCATTGCCCTTATCACTCCCAGAAAGTTGTGTATCGTAACCCAAGCCGTTTTTTAGTGTGCTAAGGCCATTTTGGTGCATGTGGTGGTTTGTGAAGCTTGAAGATGAAGAAAGAAGCTTGAGAGTTCGAGTTGGGGCTTAGAGATTCAAATATCTAGTTCCATTTTCAGCACAATCAAGATAAAATGCCCTTGTTTTGGTCTTCTATGTGTTTATTCATCTTTAGACTTTGGTTTTGGTCACATTTAGGGCTTTCCTAGCCATAGTCAGATTTATGGAGTGTTATTTGCGGTCTTGACTTCATATCTGAGTCAGTGGAAGGGTCTCATGGCATAAAGGTGCCAACTTTATGGCCATGAGAGCCCCATGCATCTTGTAGAGCAGCTTTTATGGATTTTTGAGCCAAAGCCCCAATGAATGTGCACCAAGTTTGGAGCTTTACGTATGAAATGGACATTCTAGTGCCAGAGCTATGGTTTTGAGGTGTTAAGGCTCATCTAAATCGACTGTATAGTGTTGGTCAAGGATGGACTCACCGAGTTGTTCTTGGGACTCGGCGATTCACGGTGTAATGACCACCAAATCCTTTCTATGGATGGACCAGTTGTTAAGGAGGAAAGTCTTGTAGATGTTTAGACGTAAAAATGGACCTAAGAATCATGGAACTCGATGCGTGTATGAACAAACTCGGCGAGTCCAAGCCAATCTCCCAATCTTTGAAGAAGGACTCGACGAGTTGTGCATACAACTCGACGAGTCATAGACTGGAAACGTTCTTATGAGGTAGATGAAGTCGCCGAGTTCAAGGGAGAACTCGGCGAGTCAGATGAAGATGGTCCCAATGGTTTGAATGAAGGAGAACTCGATGAGTTCTTGCTAGACTCAACGAGTGGTGTTGGGGTTGGATCGAGTTAGTGGAGTATGGACTCGACGAGTTGGTAGACTAACTCGGTGAGTCAGGTCAACTAGGTGTTGACTTCGACCAATGTTGACTATGTCTGGTTTTGGTATTGACCCTGGTTAGGGTTATATGTTCGCCTTGATGAATTGAGGGTTTTCTTATAGGGATTGAGGAGTTAAGGAGAGCCGACCTTCACGCCGAGGACAGTTCAGACACTACACGACATCGAGGTGAGTTACCTTCCAGTAGGAGAGGATCTAAGGCACCAAGGTCGGCCCACTAGTAATTTTTAGTTGGGATGCTTATCTTTATGATAACTGTTTGGTCTGATTGTTGGATATGTGAGCATGCTAGACTGCTAGATATGTGAGTATGCTAGTTTGCTAATTGCCATGTTATATGAGATAGTATCAGCAGAAGGGGACTAGTCCCCGATTCAGTCTTTAGGACCAATGGGTAGGTTGGACACCCCTGATATGTCTGACAGCATGATTATGATATGATGTTATGTGTTAGTAGTAGGGGTGAAATAGTCCGCGGGTTTGGTTGAGATAGATCGGAGGGTAGGTCAACACCCCAGAATAGCTCGAACTGGGTAGGTCAGCAACCCAGAATGGCTTGACATGGGTATGTCAACACCCCAGAATGGCTTGACATGGGTAGGACGGGCGCCCCAGAATTGCCCGGTAGTATGTATGCTATGTGATCGTATGGTATGTGGTATGATGGGGGAACTCACTATGCTTTGTGCTTATAGTTTCAGTTTTGGTTTCAGGTACCTCTTCATCCAAGGGGAAGGTGCTGATGGTGTAGCAGTGCATCACACACACACACACACTTATGATTTCTGCTTAGAGTTTTCTGGGATTATACTCTGATATTTTGTTATTTTAGATGATTTGGTTTTGAAAATTATGGTTTTATGTATTGATATGATTTTTGCAATGTTTTGATGAACCCTTTTAAAAATAACCTAATCAAAAGTGAAATTTTTGGCCTTGAATTTTGGTATGTTACAGTTCCATTCACACGACCACGTAATTCTCTAAAAAGCAAAAATCTTCAATTCCTTGATATCTTCATCCCCGGTGCTCTGCAAGTCCCGAAATTTCGTCCACATCTCTTATTTACCTCCTCAAGTAAGATCCTACCCTAAAAGTCCCTAAAATATCATAAAAGTGTGTGAATGAAATGTTGGGTTTTGAGCACTATAACACTCTATGGTGCACGTGCAACCCTAAATGCTTTGGATCTATGTTTTCTCTAATTATACATGCATTTTGTTTTTCCAAAGCATTCAACCTAGCTAGCATACAATTGAAGCTATATAATAAAAAGTTAGTTTCGATGCTTACCTCTTGAGTAGGGTAGATTTCTTGACCTTTGAAAGCTTGAGCACCCCAAGTGTGATACCTCTGTTAGTTTACAAACACCAATATGCAAGATGAGGTTTTACGAGAATAAGTTACTTATCTCAAGAGATGTGGCAACTGATTCTTGTCCATGGGGGGTTCTATTTATAGTGTTGCACATGTTAGGGTTACACTTTGTAAACCCTAATGACCCATAGCTTTCCACATTCACATGCTCCATGGATTTAACCTCCATGGACTATCTATGGATTTAACCTCCATGGACTATACATGGATTATCTCATTGGATTAGCCCACCGAAATAATCATGGATCATTGATCCACACTACAAGAATCATTGATTTACATAATCAACCCCTATATACTTAATTAGTCTCTTTTGATAACAAAATTAAATCAAAATTAATTCTTGATCAATGCTAATTAAATACTAATATATTATACTTAATATATATTAATAAACCATAAATAACCTTATTCTCAAAAATTCCACCCTATAAAATTGCACTGGTGAAGGCAACTGAAAAGGACCATGCTACAATCGGGTCAAGTACATCCCAGTTATAGTTATGGGCTTAGACACCAAATCCAACAGTCTCCAACATGGATAAGTCTAATAACTATAGCTGCCAATGGAACTTTAGGATTCGACTTAGCAATCGTAAGCTTTCAAAAGCTGCTGTCAACTCTGACCCAGTCAGTGACACATCCTTTAGATAAGGGATCATATAATCCTCTATTATTAAGATATCAGTTGTACAAATACATGAAACAATGTCATAATTATTATCCAGAAGTTTGTTTCCCGATTTCCGATTCGTCTGACATAGAACATAATTGAACACATCAATTTAGTTCTGACTGGGCCCGACACTTAAGTCAAAACATAATCATCGAGGGGCCTAAGATATAACTTTTAATCCTATTAGGATAAAAGGAACAAATAAATTTCGACATTATATGCTTCTACTAACTACTCATTAAATCATGCACAACGTCGTGTTTTATAACATCAAGTTACTGATGTGTTTTCGTGCCATCAATGCATAACCAACTTGTAGTCAACAACTCACATATCTTGGTTTGAAGACTTAAATGATATTATCATCGCACGATCACTCGTGATAAATTCCATGAAGTGATTCACGTGAGCGCGGGTTGATCCAATACTCAAATCTTATTTCAGAAGTACGCATGAATGGTGTAGAAAACTTGTTGCGATGCCTAACTCCTTAGACAATCTACAAGCCAACTCATGACAGTCTTCTTTCATACCTACTTCCAACGTATGATCGATTGTGGATAGTTTGTATAAATCTTATTATTCTAGAAGTCAAAACATGCAAAGTGAAACAATAGTAAACGATTGACACAAGACAGTAACTTTACATATAAATAAAACTCCTTTTATTCAATCATCAAATGTCAATTACAATTTAGTTATTACAAGTTTCGGTTTATCTAATCACTAAAACTAATATCGTCCCTCAGTCCAATGCCCCTCGCATGCTGCAAGTGCTTAACCCTAGTAAGTCCCTTTGTGAGGGGATCTGTTGGGTTGTCCTCTGATGATCCACAAGGTGTCCTTCTTCTACTTGATGTCTTATGAAGTGGTACTTTCTGTCGATATGTCTGGATCTTCCATGATCCCTCGGTTCCTTGGTTAAGGCAACCGCCCCTTCGTTATCGTAGAAAATCTCCATAGGCTCCTTTATGGATGGAATGACTCCAAGGTCTCCAATGAAGTTTTTCAACCATATTGCCTCCTTGGCTGCTTCGCTTGCTGATATGTACTATTATTCACATGCTAAATCAGCTACAATCTCTTGCTTGGAACTTTTCCATGTCACTGCTCCTCCATTCAGGGTAAAAACCCAGCCCGACTGAGAGCAGAAATTATCTCTGTAGATCTGAAAACTTGTGTCACTATACCTTGTCACTCTCAAGTCATCACTACCACCGAGGTTAAGGAGCCAATCCTAAGTCCTCCGTAGGTACTTAAGAATGTTCTTAATTGCAGTCCAATGAGCTTTACCAGGGTTCCCTTGATATCTGCTGACCATGCTCAAAGCAAAGGCCACATCAGGGTGAGTACAAGTCATAGCATACATGATTGAACCAACTGCAGAAGTATATGGTATATGACTCATTTATGCTATCTCAACCTCTATACTCGAACTCTGAGTCTTACTCAGTTTGGTATTGCCTTGGATAGGTAAGTCACCTTTCTTGGACTCCTCCATGCTGAAAAGTTTCAACACCTTATCCAAGTAGGTGGTCTGACTAAGTCTTATTAGTGTTTTACTTATGTTTCTCAATATCCTTATCCTTAGGATATAGGTAACTTCTCCAAGGTCCTTTATAGCGAAACAGTTCCAAAGCTAGGACTTGACCTCTTGCAAGGTTGAGATGTCGTTTCCTACGAGCAGTATGTCATCTACATATAGTAACAGAAAGCTAACTATACTCCCACTAGCTTTGACATATACACATAACTCATCCTCGTTTCTCGAAAATCTGAAACTCTTTGACTTTCTCATCAAAACAAAGATTCTATCTACGAGATGCTTGTTTAAATCCATAAATGGATTTCTTAGGATTACACACTCTATTAGGGGGTACTTTGCATTGACAAAACCCTCTGGCTGACTCATATAAACATCTTCAGCCAACTTTCCATTAAGGAAAGCGATTTTGACATCCATTTTCCATATTTCATAACTATGAAATGTAGCTATGGCTAGCATAACCCTTATATATTTAATCTTCACCACTAACGAGAAGGTCTCATCATAATCAACTCCCATATTTTGAGTAAAGACCTTCTCAACCAGTCGCACCTTATATGTGTGTATATTCCCATCATGCCGGTCTTCTTCTTGAAGATCCATTTGCACCCGAGTGTCTTACGGCCCGGTACATTGTTAATAAAGTTCCAAACTTGATTGCCATACATGGACTAAATCTTGCTACCCATAGCCTCTTTCCATTTTGCAGACTCAGGGCCTGCCATGGCTTTTTGTAGTTATTAGGTTCATCCAAATTTACCAGTGTCCTATCACTGGTAAATGTATCACCTTCAACTGTTATATGAAAGCCAAATAACACAGGTGTAACACTAACTCTATCTGTGACAACCCGAAATTTCCATTCAGTCAAACCCTAAAAGTCAACCACTTCATATCATAAGTTAATGTCATTATTTCTTATTTTAAGAAATTTAAAGTTCGTATGATTATTTTAATATTATTTTTAAACGAACAGGTGAAAGAAACTACCATCTCGGGTTTTGAATTTTAAAAACCGCAAACACCTCGCGTCTTAGAAGTTTGCGCCCAAACTATTTTGTTTGGGTCGAAAAATCATCCCAAAAATCCATAAACTCATGCTTATCCATGAGTTTACTCCCCAAGTCTAGCCATTTGTGTTTACTCCCCAAATACCTAAAAGAGTAAACTCCAAAAGAGGATTTCAAGTATCATCCTAGATTTTATTCCAAATCTTCAAACTAGTATGTGTTCTAACCATTTCAAGTTGGTTTAATACTTAATCTAGTGTTTGTGCATCTATTCATCCATTCATTTATGTATTTTGTCTAGATTTCCAAAAACACCAAGAACATACACTAAGTATTCTTGGACTTTTAGCTCAAATCAAGCCTCCTAATAGTAAGTACTTCCATCCTTGAGTGTTATTAAGCTAGTATTACATTTAAGCATCAAGAAAATAAGCCAAGAACACAAGGTTTGAGGTGTTCAAGGTCCAAGAATGTTATTGGGCCGTAAACACCAAAAATGGCACCAAAGTGTGCCTAAGTCTTTAACTAGCCCTAGTTTGATGTTTAAGCCTTACCTTGACATGTTTAAACCTTCCATTGATGTGTTTAAGCCTTGAAAAACACCAAAGACCAACATTTATAGGTGTTTACGGTTTGGGGATCTCCCAAAACCATAAACACCCTAAATTGTGTTTAAATGGGTCATACTCCTTCCTTAGGCCTAAAAACTAACTTAGACAATTACCTAGTTGTGTTAAGGACTTGTGTGACAACCCAAAATTTATATTCTGTACAAACGATATCACTTCAATAGTAGTTATAGCAGTCACAAATAATTTTCAGACTTTTTGCGTAAGTTTGAGTAATTCAGGGTTTACACTTCAGGAAATATCAGGAGAGTGGGTGCACTAGGGTTTTGTGCAACACTGTTATTCCAACACTCTATTATATTAGAGATCATTTCAGGAATAAAAATATTTTCTGCCAAAAATATCTCAGGACTATAAATAGAATTCTGAACCAAATTCATTCATTATTCACATTTCCAACTAGAGAAAAGCCATTTTCTCTCTCACGGATCTTCGGGTTTTTATCCCAAATCGTGAGTACCTCTTTCTAGTAGTGTTAGAAAGCTTTATATGTGTTTATAACATGATTTAGAAGGCTAAATCACTAGATCTAGGAGTTTACTCCCCAAGGTGTTCTTGGGCGGTAAACTCCTGAAACAAAGCCGAGACCGACCCTTGTGTTATTCAACTGCCTTAGACTCATATGTATGTGTGTTAGGGACAAGAAAACAACCAAGAATCACCCAAGTTTGGGAGTTCACGGCCCAAGAGTTTCTTAGGCCGTAAACTCCCTTTTCAAACCCAAAATGGCGTTTTAAGGAACCCAAAGCTTTAAGACTTTTATCAAGACTTGTTCCCATTTAATCTAAGGCCTTAAGCACATCAAAATCACTTATCAAAGTGAGTTTACGGCCAAGACTTTGTTCTTGGGCCGTAAACATGAAAGAATGGCACCAAAGTGTGCCTAATGTCTTCATATGCTTGGAATAAAAGCCTAGAACTTATACCACCTATGCTTGATGAAGAGGCCTTTAGATCAATCAATATATCAAACAATGACAGTAAGTAAGAACAAGAGGATTTCATGAAGAAGAAAACTTTCACTAAGAAAGATAATCTCACAAAGAGATTATCGTGTGCACAAAGCAGCGATTAGTCTTTGTGAAAGGCGTAACCATTCACAAACCTATACAAAAGATTATATACTGCTATTCTAGACAATCCCTACAAATCAGGGATACGCCAGCTAACAAATTTATGCTAACTATAGAAACAAGATAAATACAAAATCTGTTACAATACACTGAATAAACTAAACACGCTGAGCTGCTTAAGCACTGATGCTGATACTGAGATACACGCTGATGCTGAGGTCTGTTTTAAACATTATCATATTTCAAGGTTTGACCTTACAATCTCCCCCAATATGATGATGTTCAAAACAAACTAAATTAAAACACCTCTGGACAGGAACTCTTCATACTCAGCTTCAGCTTCTATTTTTACTGGCCAGTAAGGACTATCCAGCAACTCTTGTCTTCTGTTCAGCAGCTCCATGGCAATAAGGATGTGAAACTCTCCGGAGAGATCTTGATGACTCATGCACATTTTCCTTAAGCCATCGAGATGAGTGGTTGGAGCCTTTGGGATCTCAGCAGTTGGCTGAAAACACATCTTTCTGTTTTTATCAAGATAGAACATCCCGTGTTCAGGAGCTGAGATAAACTTATGCTGAACCGGATCAACACTGATGGGAAGAGAATTGTTTATTTCACTAGCACCAAAGTCCAGAACCAATACATCTTCACCATCAACTTGAAACTTGGTCCTTCGAGTTCTAGGAACAGATAACCTTTGGCCTTGATGTTGAGGTCGTTCTTTAGGAACAAGATCCAAACACTGAACTTTCTTGATCAGCAGATTAAAAGCACAAGTCAGTTCCGAAGAGTGATCTGAGGTTTGCTTGGATGCTAGTTCGAGTAGTTCCATCCATTCAGAATATCCATACTTGATCAGCTCATCCCTCTTGACAACTTCAGTGTATGAGTGCTGAGGACCTTGACGAGTGATCAGCAACGTAAGAATTTTCTCGTTTCGTGGTTTGGAAGCTTTAACCTTGATGATATTATCAACACACACTCGTCGTTTGAGAACGTCTTCAAACCTCTTTCGATCAATCCTGTCAAGAACACTGGCAGTCTTAGGCTTACTAGGAGAAGGCTGAGAAGACTGAGCTTTGGACTGAAATTCCAGGAATTTCTGCATCTGAGCTTCAAAAGATCCTTTGGCCTGAAGTTTGTGCTAAATAAGAGATTCATCATCTTGAGCAATGTTCTTTAGAAGCTGAGCTTGATTAGCTTCATCAAGAATTTGCTTAACTTGATCAGGAGACATGTTCCATTCAGTCGCAAGATTTGATATACTGACTATGGACTTGGGTTTCTTAGCAGGCAAAGAAGTATCAGTTTGAGAATGAGCCAAGTCATTATCTGCTACCTTACGCTTTCGAGAAAGCGGATGAGAGTCTTCACTGGCAACGTCCGAATCTTCTCCTTGGACTGGAATAATGGGATCAGCAACAGGATTGACTGATCTCATGTCTGGACACTGAGATTCATTATCAAGATCATCAGAACTTTCTTCTTGAACTGGAATAAGAGGATTAATGAAGTTCATATCCAGTATTTGACATTCATCATCTGGTTCATCATCATGCTCACTATCTTCAACCAGCTTTTCAGTAGCTACTGGACTATTATGCCCCGCAGAGTCAGACTTATGCGTCGGCATGGGTGATTCAGGCTGAACAATTTCGGTGTCTCTCTCTTTTGGTTCATCATCAGCATTATCATCAGCATCAGCAGCATCATCATCATTATCTCCCCCTTTTTGAGCATCATCAGATTGGGGACTAGAGGGAGGAGTATGCAGGAGAACTTCCTTTTTGAGCATCATCCCGAGTCAGTGTCAGAAGTTCAATAAATGCTGAAGCCGGAATTTGAACAACTGAAGTAGCTGGAGCTGCTGGAGAGTGAGGAGGCATCCCCGGAGAATATTGGTGAGCTGCTGGTGACGGTTGCTCCCCCTGAAATTGTGGATTCTCTCCCTGTGAGGGATGCTCCCCCTAAGATGGTTGCTCCCCTTGACTCATTGAATCCTTTGGTGCTGAGGGAACTTTCTCAGTATCCTAGACGATATGATGAGAAAGTTGAGGAGAGAAATGACCACCATCATGTGGTTCATCCTCTTGACCAGCATGATCAACATGGTTACCATCAGCGCCTCCTTCATCAGTGTCAGCGGTGAGAGAAGGAACAGTATATGTATTTGCAATCCATTCTCTCATCCTATCAGAGATTCCAATGTCAGAATCCAGGGGATCATCTTGATACATGCGAATAGACATGCGAGGACATTGGATAGGATTTCCAGGGTGTGAGAAGTAGTCTGCAGCGAAGAATTTATCAAGCACAAGAGCAATCCAGCATGGAAAAGGAACATGATCAGCGCGTACATTTGCACGAAGAAGCTGAACAAGTTGATCAAAGAATAGGGCCCCATAATAAAGTCTTTTGTTGAGAAGAAGTGAGCAGACGACTCGTTGCTCATAATTACTCAACTGATCACCACTTCGAGACTTGTGACCCACACACTTGCACAGAGCACCGGTGAAAAATTTCCAACCTGGGGTCATACATTGGCGCAAAATAAGAGCTGATCGAGTACCAGCCTTTGAGTGATCATATCCCTGTTGATCAAACATACGTCTACACCGTTCAATAGTAGGAGGTTCAGAGAAAGGTTCAAAGATAGGTAACCTTAGGGCAGCACTTAGAAGTTCTGCGGTGATGAAGACAGAGTGTCTGCCACGACCAATGGTCCCGGTAATGGCATTGTTGTCATCATTGACAGTTGCAGTGTAGTAGAACTCACATACTTGTTCAGGGAAGAACTCTGATGGAACGTCACTGATTGCGTATCGTAGGCGGCAGGAGGCTAAGAAATTGACGAAATCATCGAGTCCAAGACCTCGATGAACCTCTGGAATATCAGGGTTGAAAACAACGTTTGTGGCCTTGATGTAAATTGGAAGAGGAGGAGAATTTGGGGCAGGAACTACCCTTCATGAAGTGGAGGAGTAAGTGAATAGAGATGCCACCATTAGAGAGTTTTTAGAGTTCTAGGGTTTTGAGGGAAGTTTAAAATTGTGGAAGGAAAGTTTAAAACAAGGGTGAAAGAGGTTTAAATGTGGAATGAAACGGGTCTTTAAAAAGGTAATGATTATCTTCATCAAAAAGGTGATGATTATCTTCATTAAAGATAACGGCGTATACTAACAACCTGTCAGATCAGAAAATAGCCGTTGGGTAAAAGAGCTGTTGACTGAAGGTGAAACGTCAATCAGTGTTTGCGGAAGCGCTGAGATCAGAGTCACAAAGGTTACATGCTGAAAATATTTCTCCGTCAATTCAAGGTACAACTTGCTTAATGGGGCTAGCAAGGAGATTGGTGTGTGTGTGATAGATACTAGTTACATTATCTAACCATCGACACAGAGTGTTGTGACTTTATTAGTGAGTGGTTAATCTTACTGAATCATTAGACACTGAATGAGAAGAAGGTAAAGAAAGGATTGTTGCGTGTGATAAACCTTGGTGTTTTGGTCTAACCATCGGCAAAGATTTTTAGACTCTCATCAGTGTGTGTTTTTGATGGGTTTTGAGCATTCTAACACTTCCTAAGTGTACATGCAACCCTAATAACCTTGGATCTATGTTTGTCTAATTATCATGCAAAGTTGAATTTCCAAGGTTATATTCCTATCTAGCATACATGGGGAACAATTTTACTTGAATGAAAGATAGAATAACTTACCTTGTTGTTGCTTATGTTCCTTGAAACCTTGTGAGCCTAGCACCCCAAGTGTGATGCCTCAAATGCTTCACACAACACCAAATGCTCTTGGAAAGACTCTTGAGATAATACACACTTCTCAAAATCGGCCAAGCCCTCTAGTTTCTTTTGTCTAGCCAATTTTGGTGGAGAATATGCTTCTTATATAGTGTTGACACTTCTAGGGTTACACCATGTAAACCCTAATGTGTCATGACTCTTCATTTCCATGACCCATGGGTTTGTAACTCCCATGGAGCATCCTATGGGTAGAACCCAACTTGATAATCCATGGAGCCTCTTAGCCCACTATACAAGATATGGATGATTTACATAATCAACCCATATATTTAATTAGTTATCCTTTGATCACTTAATTAATTCCAAATTAATTCTTTGATCAACTAATCAAATATTATTATTAATATATTAGAACTTATAATATATTAATAATCTCCAAGTGTTATTTCTCTCATTTAGTCTATCCAATTGCATGGTGCCATGCAACCCAAATGGACCATGCCGGGTCGGGTCAAGTACAAGCCCAAAATAGTTATGGACTTAGACACCTTATCCAACAGTCTCCCACTTGGATAAGTCTAATAACTATATCTCTAGTACTTCAGGAACCGACCGGCAATCGTAGCTCTTTCAAGGTCTCTCGGAACTGAGAAGATGATGGTACGCCATTTAAGATAAGTGATCATATAATCCTCCGTTCTAGATATCAGCCGGACAAATACATGGAACATAGTCTTGCTTATTGTCCAGCATTTGTTTCCCGATTTCCGATTTGTTTGACATAGAACTTAATTGAACACATCAACTTAGTTCTGACCGGGCCCGGTACATGGGTCAAAACAAAATCATCGAGGGGCCCAGATATCAGCTTCTAATCCAAGAAGGAACAGATAAACTTCGACTCATATGTTTGTTCTACCACTCATTGAATTACACACAAAAGTACGTTTTATAACATCGAGTTACCAATGCGATTTCGTACAGTCAATGCATAACCAACTTGTAATTAACAAATCATATCTCTAGGTTTGAAGACTTATATGATATTACCGTCTCACGATCACTCGAGATAAAATTCCATGAAGTGATTCCAGTGAGCGTGGGTTGAGTCCAATGCTCAGAACTTATGAGCACTCATGATTGTTGTAGCCTTGTCCAAGACCTCTACAACCAAACATGACAGTCTTGATTCATATCTACTTCCAACATATGACCGACTGTGGAGGTTTGAATAATATGTTATACCAAACAAAAATTATTCTAGAAGTCAAAACATGCAAAAGAAATATAGTAAACGATCGACAAGAGATAGCAACACTTTACTCATAAATAAAACATCTTTTATTCATCATCTAATGTCAATTACACTTTACAAATTTCTGGGTTATCTAACTACTAAATCTAATATCATCCTTCAGCCCTATGCTCCGAGCATGCTGGAGATGCTTAACCCGAGTCAGTCCCTTTGTGAGAGGATCTGCCGGATTCTCATCTGATGATACCCTCTTTGCCACGAGGTGTCCTTCTTCGATCCGATGTCTAATGAAATGGTATTTTCTGTCGATGTGTCTGGATCTCCCATGATCCCTTGGTTCCTTGGCTAAGGCAACAACACTTTCACTATCACAGAAAATTTCCATTGGCTTTTTAATGGCTGGTACAACTTCAAGGTCTCCAATGAAGTTCTTCAGCCATATCGCCTCCTTTGCTGCCTCGCTAGCTGCAATATACTCTGATTCACAAGTAGAATCTGCCACTGTCTCTTGCTTGGAACTCTTCCAAGAAATTGCTCCTCCGTTTAGGGTAAAGACCCAGCCCGATTGAGAGCGGAAATTATCCCTATCAGTCTGGAGGCTAGCATCACTATACCCTACAACTCTCAAGTCATCACTCCCACCGAGGGTAAGAACCCAGTCCTTAGTCCTCCGTAGGTACTTGAGGATATTCTTTACCGCAGTCCAGTGTGCCTTGCTAGGGTTCGCCTGATACCTGCTAACCATGCTCAAGGCAAAAGCTACATCGGGTCGAGTACACGTCATAGCATACATGATCGATCCTACAGCCGAAGCATAAGGTGTTCGACTCATTTCTGCTATCTCAGCCTCAGTGCTAGGGCTTTGTGTCTTACTCAATCTGGTGTTACTCTGGATGGGTAACTCTCCTTTCTTGGAATCCTGCATGCTGAATCGCTTCAGCACTTTATCCAAGTAGGTACTCTGACTAAGTCCAATTAGTCTTTTACTCCGATCTCTCAAGATCCTTATCCCTAGAATATAGGCAGCTTCACCAAGGTCCTTCATAGCGAAACACTTCCCAAGCCAGGACTTTACTTCCTGCAGGGTTGGAATGTCGTTTCCTATGAGTAGTATGTCATCCACATACAATACCAAAAAGCTAACTATACTCCCACTAGCCTTGACATACACACAAGATTCATCTTCACTCCTAGAAAAGCCAAATTCCTTGACCTTTTCATCAAAGCAAAGATTCCATCTGCGAGGTGCTCGCTTCAATCCATAAATGGATTTCTCAAGCTTGCACACTCTATTAGGGTACTCGTTGCTGACAAAACCCTCTGGCTGACTCATGTAAACATCTTCAGCCAACTTTCCATTAAGGAAAGCGGTTTTGACATCCATCTGCCATATTTCATAGTCATGAAATGCAGCTATGGCTAACAGAACCCGAATAGACTTAATCTTGGCTACCGGAGAAAAGTTCTCATCATAATCCACTCCAGGAATTTGAGAGAAGCCCTTTGCAACCAGTCTAGCCTTATAAGTGTGTACTTTACCATCCATGTCAGTCTTCTTCTTGAAGACCCATTTGCACCCTACTGTCTTACGACCTGGTACATTTTCAACCAAGTTCCAAACTTGATTGTCATACATGGATTGTATCTCGCTATCCATAGCCTCTTTCCATTTAGCAGACTCGGGGCCTGCCATGGCTTCCTCGTAGCTGTTAGGGTCATCTTGACTTACTAGTGTTTCATCACTAATAAGTGTCTCACCTTCTGCAGTAATATGGAATCCATAGTAATGCTCAGGTGCACTCCTAACTCTCGTGGAACGTCTCAGAGGTACAGATTTGTCAATTGGCTCAACAGGAGTTTCCTCCTCAAGTTGAGGGCTAGAGTTTGAAGTTCCTTCACCGCTTGATTCTTGAATTTCTTCAAGATCAATTTGCCTCCCACTGTCTCCTTGGCTTATAAACTCTCTTTCTCGAAAGACTCCTCTTCTTGCTACAAAGACCACATTGTCACTAGGTCTGTAGAAGAGGTAACCAAAGGATCGTTGTGGGTAACCGATGAAAATACACCTCTCGCTTCGAGGTTCGAGCTTATCATGAGTCTCACGTCTCACGAAAGCCTCGCAACCCCAAATCTTGATGTGGTCTAGTTTAGGTACTTTACCAGTCCACATCTCGTGAGGAGTTTTGGCAACTTTCTTTGTAGGGACTAGATTAAGAATATAGGCGGCAGTCTCTAAGGCATACCCCCAAATTGAGATTGGTAGCGAAGCTCGACTCATCATGGAACGAACCATATCCAACAAGGTTCGATTACGCCTCTCAGCCACACCATTCAACTGTGGTGTCCTGGGAGGTGTCAATTGTGAGACTATCCCACATTCCCTTAGATAGTCGAGGAACTCTGAACTAAGATACTCACCACCATGATCGGATCGAAGCATCTTAATATTCCTGCCCAATTGATTCTCGACTTCCTGTTTAAATTCCTTAAACCTCTCGAAAGTCTCTGACTTATGCTTGATCAAGTAGACATATCCATATCTACTATAATCATCAGTAAAAGTCAAATAATAACGATTAGCATCCCTTGTGGCATGTTTGAATGGTCCACACACATCCGTGTGTATAAGGTCCAACAAACCTTCACCCCTCTCACATGAACCTGTGAAGGGTGACTTTGTCATTTTTCCAAGTAAGCATGATTCACAACTATCACCTGACTTTAGGTCAAACGACTCCAAGACTCCATCTTTTTGGAGTTGGCCTATGCGTTTCTTGCTTATATGTCCAAGACGACAATGCCATAAAGATGCTTTATCCAAGTTATTATTAGTAGAATCAATACACAAAACATTATTTCCCAAGTTATCTACAACAGATACAGCTTCATACACACCATCACAAGGTAATGCTTTAAAATAAAAGACATTATTATAGAAAACATCTATAGAACCAACTTCATTATTAAATGAAAAGGTAAACCCTTGTTTGTACAAAGAATGAAAGAAAATAATATTTCTTGCCATTCCTGGCGAATAACAACACTTATTCAAATCTAAACTAAACCCACTACTTAGCGATAAAGTATAAACTCCAATCTTGGTAACAGGTATAGCTTTCCTATTCCCCATGATCAAGTTTATTCTTCCTTGCTCCACATCCTCACTTCTTCTTAGTCCCTGCAAGTCACAACAAATGTGAATACCACACCCGGTATCAAGGACCCAAGAATTAGAATGGGGTGAGTTATTAGAAATGATAGTGTAAATACCTGCATGGTTGGGTTTAACTTTCCCATCCTTCACATCTTGCTGGTATTTTGGGCAGTTCCGCTTCCAATGAGCTTTTTCATGGCAATAGAAGCATTCAGCCTCTTTTGGGTCAGAAGAAGGAGTAATGAAACCTTTCTTGGTTCCACTTGAAGAAGAGCCATCTAGGGTCCGAACCTTGGTACCCTTAGAAGAGCTCTTTCTCTTCCTCCCTCGACTTTTCCCGATTGCCAAAACCGGAGTAGAGTTTTGAGTAGGAGTGATAGCAACCGACTTCCCCTTAAGACCTGTTTCTGCGGTCTTGAGAAGTCCCTGAAGTTTGCTGAGGGTGACTTCTTCCTTGTTCATGTGATATGTCATGCGGAATTGATCATAGCACGATGGTAAGGAATGCAAAATAATATCTATTGCAAGATCCTCCGGGAAGTTCACATTAAGCTTCAGCAAACGATCCACATACCTTTGCATTTTCTGCATGTGGCTCGTGACAGATTCCCCGTCCTTCATCATGGTTGTTATCATGGAGCAGATGATTTCATACCTCTCTTGTCTTGCACTTTGATGGTATCTTTCCATCAAATCTTGGTGCATTTCATAAGGGTAGAAATCCTCATAAGCCTTTTGGAGTTCCGCTGTCATCGTGGCCATCATGATGCAAGCCACTTTCGTAGCATCCCTTTCATGTGCCCGAAATTCAGCGATCTCCTGAGGAGTTGCAGTGGACTCATCAATCTCCTTAAGCTCATTGTCAAGGACATATTCTTTGTCCTCGTAGCGGGTAATCATCCTGATGTTTCTGATCCACTCATTGAAGTTGGATCCATCAAAGGTGACTTTCCCACACAAGTTCATAAGGGTAAAGGAGCCATTAGGATTAGAGCCAGAAGCATTGTTGGAAGACATCTGAAGAGATGAGAACAAGATTAGTTTAGATATAAGAGAGTCCTTAATAAAACACCCAAATGTAATATTAAGGCTAGGATCCAATCACAATATAATATAACTTAGAAGAGGTATGCCGTAATCTAAGCTATACCATATTTGAAAGGTAGGTGAATGACGATTCACCAATTTCCACCACGAAAACCGAAATGATTAAATATTAGGTTTTTGATTGGTTCTTAGAAATTCCTAGATTCTTTTGAGATTCAATGAACTTTTCAAAGGCATGTTTCAATCTCGAGTGTGCCCTCCAAGTTTTGTGACTGGGATACCGAGGATCACAAAACGAGGTGTGAAGTAACCATGCAAATCACTTGGTACCCTTAAATTTTATCACTCAATCGATGTGCCGGTTAACCACACACGCTCCATCGATACTATAATAAACCCTAAGTCACCCTTTACCTACCTTGTTAAGTCCAAGTTAGTGTGCCGGTTAACCACACACGCTCCACCAACGACTTAGTCAAAGTGTAAAGTGTAATTTCATGGAATAGCACCTTATTCACATTTTTCCTAAAGTAACTAAGATTGGGAATTTAATAAAACATTTAGTTACTTTATAATATTCATCATACTTTGAATGAGAATTAATAAGTCCTTGTCTTACCCGTTCGGCTAACGACCCTCCACCGATCAAGCAAGCGGTGGGTGAGAGTGGACACCCATTAAGTCACCATTTTATAGGCAACAACCTTATACCCACCTTATAGACCGGCTTCATGAATGAGGCGTAGTAGCGGTAAGACGACTTTGTTCTTATACATATATATATAATTATTAAATCATAATAATATAAGTATAAGGGTTGAATTTTAACTTTTAAAATTCTAAGGGTTGGAACTAAAGTTTTAACTTGACTTTACTTGTTCCAAAACTTGAGGGCAAGTTTTGTAAACTTTCAAAACTTTTCATTTCTTGTAACTTATGAGTTTAATAGAGTAATAAAATGAAGACTCTTCATTTTTCTAACTCTTATGTTCTTTTAATGGTTTTTAATCCAAGAGACTTTTGGTTTTCCATAACTTGAGGACAAGTTATGGACTCCATTAAAACACATTATGATCAAGAATTAAATTACCACATAGGTTACAAATAATTCCTATGATCATCTAAACATCATAAGAACAAGAATATGAATATGAACACTTTCAAGAATCAAAATCACATAAAACTTTGTAATTTTGATAACTAGTTGTTGTAAATGAATTAGCAAAAACATTACTCCATCTAAAACAAGTTTTCAAGTACCAAAACAGTTTAGAATAATGTTTCCAATCCATTTCCAGCAACGAAAGTCGAAATTCCGTTTTTTTTTTTTTTTATAATTATTTTCGACTTTTCCAACTATTTTGCATCAAGTATCAAACAAACAAACCTAGGCTCTGATACCACTGATGGGTTTTGAGCATTATAACACTTCCTAAGTGTACATGCAACCCTAATAACCTTGGATCTATGTTTGTCTAATTATCATGCAAAGTTGAATTTCCAAGGTTATATTCCTATCTAGCATACATGGGGAACAATTTTACTTGAATGAAAGATAGAATAACTTACCTTGTTGTTGCTTATGTTCCTTGAAACCTTGTGAGCCTAGCACCCCAAGTGTGATGCCTCAAATGCTTCACACAACACCAAATGCTCTTGGAAAGACTCTTGAGATAATACACACTTCTCAAAATCGGCCAAGCCCTCTAGTTTCTTTTGTCTAGCCAATTTTGGTGGAGAATATGCTTCTTATATAGTGTTGACACTTCTAGAGTTACACCATGTAAACCCTAATGTGTCATGACTCTTCATTTCCATGACCCATGGGTTTGTAACTCCCATGGAGCATCCATGGAGTATCCTATGGGTAGAACCCAACTTGATAATCCATGGAGCCTCTTAGCCCACTATACAAGATATGGATGATTTACATAATCAATCCATATATTTAATTAGTTATCCTTTGATCACTTAATTAATTCCAAATTAATTCTTTGATCAACTAATCAAATATTATTATTAATATATTAGAACTTATAATATATTAATAATCTCCAAGTGTTATTTCTCTCATTTAGTCTATCCAATTGCATGGTGCCATGCAACCCAAATGGACCATGCCGGGTCGGGTCGAGTACAAGCCCGAAATAGTTATGGACTTAGACACCTTATCCAACAGTTTTGTCACACCGAATCATGAAATCAGTGTAAGATTGGTAAGAAGAGATAGTTGCGTGTGATAGATCTTGGTGTTTTGATCTAACCATCGGCAAAGATTTTTAGATTCTCATCAGCGTGTGTTTTGTCACACTGAATCATTGAATCAGTGTAAGATTGGTAAGAAGAGATAGTTGCATGTGATAGATCTTGGTGTTTTGATCTAACCATCGGCAAAGAGTTTCAAGTTGTTATCAGTGTATGGTTTAATACAGTGAATCATTCAACTTTAGTTTAGAAGACTTGAAGAAGAGAGAAAGATAGGAGATCAAACCAAGTACTCAGTATGCAAATATTATCAGCATGTCATCATCAGCACAATGTACATCAGCTTATAAGACAATACCAAACATTAGCACAATTAAACAGCAAAATTAATTACAAGGTAATCATTCCAAGTTCTCCAATAATGTAAGCAGTTGTTTGAGAATCCAGTGCCTTAGTGAAGATATCAGCAAGTTGCTCTGAAGTCTTGACATGTTCAAGAACAACCTTTCCCTTTTCAACATTATCTCTGATGAAATGAGGTCTGATTTCGATATGCTTTGTCTTTGAGTGCTGAACAGGGTTTTGTGTGATTTGAATGGCACTGGTGTTATCACAATATATGGGAGTCTTTGAGAACTTGATCCCATAGTCGAGAAGCTGATTTTGAATCCATAAGAGCTAAGCACAACACCTCCCAGCTGCAACGTACTCAGCTTCTGCAGTTGAGATAGCTACTGATGTTTGCTTCTTGCTAGACCAACTGATGAGATGATTTCCAAGGAAGTGACATCCACCAGACGTACTCTTTTTGTCTAAATTGCATCCTGCATAGTCTGAGTCAGTGAATCCAAAAAGTTCAAATGCTGAGTCGCGAGGATACCACAGTGCTAGGTTTTGAGTCCCTTTCAAGTATCGAAAAATAAGTTTGACAGCCATGAGGTGAGATTCCTTGGGATTAGCTTGGAATCGAGCACAGAGAATGGTTCCAACCATGATATCAAGACGACTTGTCGTGTGATATAAGAGAGATCCAATCATTCCTCGATACAGAGAGTGATTTACATCAGTTCCAATTGGATCAGCGTGTATCTTATCAGTCTTGGACACTGGAGTAGAGGCTGGTTTGCAATCACTGAGAGAATACTTAACAAGCAAGTCAGAAATATATTTACTTTGGCAAATAGAAATACCTGACTTTTGTTGCTGAACTTCAAGACCTAAGAAAAAGGTCATTTTCCCCACCATGCTCATTTTGAACCTTTGAGACATGATCTCAGCAAATTCCTTGCTCAGTTTCTCATTTGGAGAGCCAAAAATGATGTCATCGACATAAATTTGAACAAGAACCATAACCGAGCCTTTGTTTTTTATGAAGAGAGTATTGTCGATTGCTCCTTGTCTGTATCCATTTTCAAGAAGATACGATGTCAGCGTCTCATACCAAGCCCTGGGTGCTTGCTTCAGTCCATAAACAGCTTTGTCTAATCGGTACACATAATCAGGATGATCTTTGTCAACAAAGCCTGGGGGCTGATTGTGGAAAACTTCTTCTTCTAACACACCATGAAGAAAGGCTGTTTTCACATCCATTTGATAGACAATGAAATTCATGTAGGATGCGTATGCGAGAAACAGTCTGATTGCTTCAATGCGAGCAACTGGAGCAAAGGTTTCCCCGTAGTCGATGGATTCAGTTTGAGTAAATCCTTGAGCGACAAGCCTTGCCTTGTTGCGAGTAATGATTCCATCTTTATCAACTTTGTTACGATAGACCCAGCGAGTTCCGGTGATAGTCTTTCCTGATGGTCTTGGGACAAGAGTCCAAACTTTGTGCCTTTCAAACTCATTCAGTTCTTCTTGCATGGCCTTAATCCAATCAGCATCTTGAAGAGCTGTGTGTATCTTGTCAGGTAAGATCATTGAAACGAAATTAACATACATACAAAAAATATTAGATACACGAGATCTGGTACGGACACCATCATGAATATTCCCTATAATTTGATCAACAGGATGATATCGATGTTCAGAGACTGATGCTGATTCCGGAGAATTTGACACTGACAAGTTATTAGTTGCAGGAGAGTCTTCATCTTCAAGGATTTCATCAGTACCTAATGGATTATCTGCTGATCTGGCTGCAGTCTCTTGATTCAAGGAACATGGAACTGGAATGATAGAATCAGAATAATCAGCTTCATCTCCAGCAGGAGGGACTTCGTCAAATGGACAAGAGAGAAGCTCTTGAAAAATAGAACAGGAATGAATGACTTTTTCATCAGTGTATGATTCCTCATCAAACTTCACATGAATGGATTCTTCAATGCATTGCCTGTTCACATGAAAAACACGAAAAGCCTTTGAAATGGATGAGTACCCAACGAAAATACCTTTATCAGCCTTAGGTTCAAACTTAGATCTTTGGTCACACTGATTTAGAATATAACAAATACATCCGAATACATGAAAAAAGGATACATCTGGCTTTCGATCTTTTAGCATTTCATATGGTTTCTTCTTATGAATCCTGTGAATTAGAGATCGATTCTGAGTAAAGCACGCTGTATTGACAGCTTCAGCCCAAAACGACATAGGAAGACCAACATGGATCATCAGGGTCCTTCCTGCCTCAATCAGTGTTCTATTTCTTCGTTCAGCAACTCCATTTTGTTGAGGAGTACGAGGAGCTGAGAAGTTTTGCCCAATTCCTTTATGATCACAAAATTCTTCAAGAGTTGAGTTTCGGAACTCAGTACCATGATCACTTCTTAGCTACTTAACTTTGAGACCTGTCAGTGTCTCATTTTTACGAATCAGTGAAATAATTTCCTCTGCAACATGACTTTTCTTCTTCAGGAAAACCACCCATGTAAATCGAGTGAACTCATCCACAACCACTAGAGTATACTTATTTCCACCTAGAGAACGGACAGGAATAGGTCCAAACAAGTCCATGTGGAGTAAATGAAGAGGGACTGATATACTGGAGCATGACTTGGGTTTGAAAGAGGACTTGGTTTGTTTTCCTTGTTCACAAGCTGAGCACATCTTATCTTTCACAACGCTGAATTTTGGGAGCCCTCTAACTAGATCTTGATTGGATATTTTGGATAGGTTCTTGAAGTTCAGATGAGAGAACCTTTTGTGCCAAATCCAGCTAAGATTCGTCTGAGACTTTGTAAACAAGCATTGCATCAGTGCCTTGTCACTCGAGAACATGTCAAGAACTTATATATCATCTTTTCTACTTGCTGAAAGTACGATGTTCTTGTCAGTGTTGACAACTCTGCCTTCCTTCTTTGTAAAGTGAACTTCATAGTCAGCATCACACAATTGACTGATGGAGATAAGGTTGTGTTTGAGACCCTTTACATATGAAACATTTTGAAAAACCACGTTATTGCATTTGATATTTCCATATCCTTTAGTGAACCCCTTTCCATTGTCTCCATAAGTAACTGCAGGACCAGTTTTCTTAACATAATCTTCAAGGAGAGACTTTGATCCTGTCATATGCCTTGAGCAACCACTATCTAAGTACCAAAGATGCTCCTGACCCTGCAGTGCTGAGAAACTAGTTAGAACACACTGACCCATTCGAGGATGGGTCATTCACAAAGTTATTTGATAAAAGATTATAACACTCCTTAGGAAGACAGTTTAAAGAATTTGACTTAAGAGTCCATTTTTCATTTCTAACTTTAATATTATCAGCTCTTGAGGATGATTTATCAAATGAACATTCACTGATCTTGTGAGAGGTATCACCACATCTGTAACAAACTCTAGTACCAAAGTTCTTCTTGGTGAGCAAATTTTTAGATTTAACACATTTCGCCATGTAAGATTCACCAAGAGAGCTTTGAATCCTTTTTTTATTATTGAGTCACAACTGAATTCAGTGTCAGAAAGAATTTGATCAGTGTTAGATGATGAGCTATCAGTGTCTGATTTTGACTTATTCACAGATGAATTGCAATCAGGAAAATGCTTAAGTTTTTCATGAATAGCATGAAACACTCCATTTAAGATAGGAAAGGCAATAATATTCTCAGTGAGTGGAGTTGGTCTTACAAGATGTGAAGGGTAGGAGGTTGGATCAATTCCGGTAATTTCAACATTACACTCAGTAATACCATCAGAATTAGTAATACAGTATTCATCAATTAAACTCTGATTAATAAAAGAGTTACTGACAAACTTATTTTTGAAATTGTTTTTCATCTCATCCATGGAATAAAACTCAGATTCCTTTTCTTGTGATTTAAAAACTTTTTCAGCTTCTGCAAAATTACCCCCAAGAATTTTCTCACATGAATGTGGAATTTGAGCAGAAATAATATAATTTGCATTCTTATGAGATTTTGCCGAAGTATGAAGCACAGTTTGTTCTTTGATCAAAAGCTTTTTAACATTGTCAATTTCAGCAGACAAAGATGAATTTGACAAACTAGTGATTCTAAGATTTTCCTGAGTGGACTCAATAATGTTATTTTTCATGGATATATCAGTTTCAAGAAGATCAATTTGATTTTGCAGATTTCTTATTGTTTGATTCTTCTTAGAATTAATGACGCCCAGATACTCAAACATTTTGATTTTTTCATTCATTGAATAGGAAACAAAGTTTTTAACCTGGTACATTGAAGAAGAGTCAATATTGTGCTTCCTGGAATTTTCAACAACATCAGACATATCAGCATCAAATGTACTTTTGCCTTTTTCAGAAACATCCGTGTCTTCTATCTTTACCATTAGACACTTCACTTCATCATCTGATGACTCCTCATCAGTCTTCCATTTTTCTTCTTCAGCAACAAGAACTTTATGTTCCAAGTTCTCTGCTTTCAGCTTCTCAATCAGCTTGTTGTACTTCTGCTTCCAGTATTCATCTGAGCCTTGTTTCTTTTGTTTACACTCCTTTGTAAAATGATCAGTGCTCCCACAGTTAAATCACTGAGCCTTCTCTTTCTTATCAGTACCATGCTTTTTATCAGCTTCTGATCTTTTTGAAAACCTTCCACCCATCTTCTTCTGAAACTTTGAGAAGTTTCGGCCGGATTTCTCAAAGGTATTTACAATCAAAGCTGCACTAGCCACAACCTTTTCAAGATCATCAGTGTCAGTTTTAGAGGAATCAGTGTCTGAATGGCTATCAGTGTCTGAATCTGACACTAGCCTTTTGTTTGAGAACAAGGCTACAGATGATTCACGCTGAGAATATTTCATCAGCTCCTTTCTTTGAAGCTTGGATTCCTCATAGTATCGAACATTTCCATAAAGACTTTGTAAGTCCATAGAGTTGATCTTCTCACTATTTTTCAGCACATCAACATGGTTCTCCCAACTTGCACCCAGAGAATCCAAAAACTTCTGCACTAGAACAGTTCTATGCTTCAACTGATCTAATCTCCGAAGATCATTAACAAGAGTATTGAATCTGTTAAAGGTTTGAGTCAAGGTTTCACCTTTCTTAGCAAAAAAATGTTCATACCTTCGGTTAAGATCATTTATTTGAGTAGCCTTGACTTCTTCAGTGCCTTCAAAAGATACAGTCAGAGTATCCATCATCTCTTTTGCTGAGATGCAATTTTGAACTAACCCAAAAATGTTGTATGGCAGAGCGTAGCTGATTGCGGCACGAGCACGAACATCTAGACCATGTTTTCTTTTGTCATCTGCCGTTCAGTTTTCTTTAGGAGTTTTCTTCATAGTACCATCAGGAACATTATTTTTTAGAGGCTGATACATCGGGACATATGGACCATTTTCGACATTGTCCAACATGTCTTCATCTACTGACTCTAAGGTATATAGAGCCTTTATTTTCCACATAGCAAAGTTTGTTTCATCAAAAAGAGGAATTTTAGCGGAAGGATGATTTGATGAGTTCGACGAAGAAGAAGATGAAGCCATTTGTTTGATAAGAGAAACCTACTCTAATACCAATTGAAGAGACCTTTAGATCAATCAATATATCAAACAATTACAGTAAGTAAGAACAAGAGGAATTCACGAAGAAGAAAACTTTCACTAAGAAAGATAATCTCACAAAGAGATTATCGTGTGCACAAAGCAGCGATTAGGGTTTGTGAAAGGCGTAACCATTCACAAACCTATACAAAAGATTATATACTGCTATTCTAGACAATCCCTACAAATCAGGGATACGCCAACTAACTAATTTACGCTAACTATAGAAACAAGATAAATACAAAATCTGTTACAATACACTGAATAAACTAAACACGCTGAGCTGCTTAAACACTGATGTTGATACTGAGATACGCGCTGATGCTGAGGTTTGTTTTAAACATTATCATATTTCAAGGTTTGACCTTACACTTGAGACTTGAAAACAACAAGAACACCATTCCAAGGGAGTTTACGGCCGTAAACTCCAAAGGAAATGGCCTTAGGGCTGTAAACTCCTAAATGGAGTGTTTCTAGACCTTAAACCCTTTCAAGAATTGAACCACCAAGTTGGAATAATTCTAGGAATCATTTGGAACTTCAAAACACACAAAACACCCATGGTTGGGAGTTTACGGCCGTAAAATCAAGAGTTTACAACCGTAAACTCCATGTGTGTTAGTATATGAGGAGTAAACTCACATATGGGGTCCTTTGGAACCCTAAACACAAGTACCTTGTCCCACAATAGCTTAGATGCAATCCTTAGAGCTTAAAACACTTATATAAAGTGGTTATTATGTCTAGGATGTCTTAAAATTATCAATTAGTGATTTGAGACTAATTGAGTGCATATATGTGTGATTATATGTTCATTAGGATCGTAGTGTGTGTACAAGTCCTCGCTTGACACCTAGCAATCCTATACCGTTTAGTTCATCCCAATCACCAACTACAGGTGAGTTCATACCCCTAATCATTGTTTTAAACTATTTTTAAATGCTTTAAAGGGGGGGGGATACAAGTAGAAACAAACATGTTATTAAATCATTAATATGTATTTTATAACTGTGTTTGTCATTTAACAGATTTCACATACTACAAAATGTGATGCATGAAATGGTTTTAAATCTTAAAAACACATTGTAATCAAATGTTTTACCTTTGAAATGTATATTAAAAATGACATCAAGTCATTGTTAATTATTGTTCAAAACCCATAAGATGTCTTACAAAACCATTTTACATTCTTGAACTAAACTATGCATGTACACTTAAATTCTTATATATGTATTGATGTTATAGTTTACAACTTTCATTTAGTTTCTCACACCCTTGAGTAGTAAGAGTGTATAAACCTACTTGAACAACTAATTACCTTCCAGTAAATTATCATAGGGATAATTTGGAGATATCAAACATAATTCCTATTACAAGGAATCACACAAGAGTCAGTTCATTCATGAGTCTATACCAGTACATTACCTGATACATGAGTACATTTACATTTGATTACATGATACATGAGTACGTTTACATATACTTACATGATACATGAACACGCTTACATGAACGCATTACATGAGTACCTTTATGTAGATACACTTAACTGTGTACATTAACATGAATATTTGTATCTCGAATTGCGAGGATGATTTATTAGTACCTTCTGTGTAAATCTTCCTGCATATCCCTAGTACCTCGGGATATGTAGACAGGACCCTATCCCTAGTACCTCGGGATACCTAGATGGGCCCCTATCCTTAGTACCTCAGGATATACGGACGGGACTAACCATTCCGGAACCCATCTGTTAGCAACAGTGGGTGATGAACATCTACGGATGCCTACGGTTACTACTTATACTAGGAAGATCGATAACCGGGGCTAACCCCTCCACCCACCTGCTGCTGCTACAGAGGACAAGTGGACAATCTTCGATTGTTCATAAGGTTATACATTTCGCTTATTGCGATGATGTGTTACTCCTAGTACCCAACGATGACACTTACATTAATACTTTTCTGGACAATCTTCGGATGTTCATTAGGTTACATATTTCGCTTAATGCGATGTTGTGTTAGTCCTAGTACCAAGTGACAACACTTACAGTAGTACATTTTCCTGTTTACTTTATTTTGTGATAGTTTCACATAAACGATGAGTTTGACTAAGTACTTTAGTACTAAACAATTAAAGGAAAAACTATCATTTTACTTACAACACATTCAGGTCTTGGTAGAAGACTACATTGTCATAACAAAACATTCGGGTCTTGGTAGAAGACTACATCTCACACTGATAGAAAATAAGGGATTTTCTAGGGTTTTTCATACTTACATCAACATTTACCTTTAAAGGGTTGCGTGATCTTTAAAACAACTTTCATTAAGCAAGGCAATGACACTTAAATACTTATGAATTCACCAGCTTTAAAGCTGATACTCTCTTTCAAAATAACTTGTATTCTCAGGTCATCAGTAGACAGGTTCGGAGGCCAAGTTTTGAGAAGACGGAGCAAACAAGTCTCGTCTTTTATTTTGATTGTATATTTTTGGTGTCTTACAACAGTGAAAGAACACACATGTATTAAAATTTTACTTATAATGCAATGGATGATGTTGTTTCTTGTTTATTATATTACACTGTTGTGATACTGTACATGACGTCCTCCACCCCTGAACGTTTCCACCGTTCGTGGTTTTCGGGTGTGACAGATTGGTATCAGAGCATTGTTTATAGTGAATTAAGTATATCAACCCATAAAAGATATACTAACTATAAACACATGGGATTAAAACACTCTGTCTAAGAGTTATACTTTTAAATAATAAAATATTTAACAAAGTATACGTGCCTTCATTCATACTAAAATCAGTGTCACAATGACAAGAACAAAAGTATTATGATTATTGAATATCACAAGTAAGCCTGGGATATATGGTCAGTCTTGGGAATGGCATAGCCTGATCAACTATGCTGGTCCGAGGAGTGATTAGCATATGCCCAAGAATGGTTGTGATGTGGCAACTAGTCTAAAAACTTACCAACACAACCATAAAGAAATACCATAAGGGTATTTGGTCTTACTGTAATTATCTTAGTTAGTTCGTCTATTTAGCTATTTCTTATAATCCCTTTTCTCGCGTAGAATAAAATGGCTGGATTTCACCACGGCGATCCGTACTTCCCGAACCAAGGCAATGCTGGTTGGCTAGAGGCAGAACCAGAAGATGATCACCCAATCCCTTTGGATGATCACCATGCTGAGGGCTTTTCTGATAGTTCTGACTCGGAGCCAGAAGTCAACAACCTACCCCCAGCTGCTCAAAACCCAAACCTAAACCCCCGTCCTGTGTTTCAAGGACCCACATCCTTGTGGGCCATTAACTTGACTGAATGGAGTCAAGAACAAGGTGAGCCCATTCCCTACAATGGAGACCGAAGTTTCTACAACCTCACTGAATGAGGTTCTGCTGATAGAGTCTTACCAATCATGGTGCGTAGGATTTCTCGGAACACGATAATGGCTCAGGCGACTATCAATCAAATCTTGGAAGTTGACGCCAACTCTGGTGTTAACACTGTCCACATTCGCCAACTAGAGTCTGCTCATGAAAGGACTCTGGTCCGCAATGCAAATCTACAGAGGGAACTTGCTGAAACTCAAGCTGAAGTTAGGGAACTTCGAGCTCAGCAAGTGAGAGCTGACAGGCGTATGAGGGGCATTGAACGTCTACTGTCGGGATCGAGAACTCATGCAAGCAGTACTCGTCGCCGATAGAATCTTGTCGACTCATCTTTTGGATATAACCTAGTTTATGTAAAACTTTGGTCTAATTTTCTGTCTTTATAAATCTTAGACATGTTAGATCTTGAACTAGTCTTAATTATGTCAAAATTTTCCATCTTGATTGATGTAAGGCCTACTTCTAGGCCATTTTTCCCGAACTTGTTACATCTGTAATTCCAGTATTATTGACAGATATCTAATCGTATGGAAATTATTATCCAAATGTTGTCATCTTCATTTAGTCATTCTATTCATTCTGTTGTTGGACTATGGGGAGTTAGTCCATGAGACACATTCGTAAATCATGTATTTTTATCTATGTCGTCATCTTTTAAACGTATAGTTAAAGATGCCGCCACGCAAAAGTACAAGGCGTAACCCAAACAACGAAACACCGATACCACCACCTCCACCACCACCTATACCTGTTCAACCACCTAATCCTTTTGATGCCAACATGTTCTAGGCAGCTTTCACAGCAGCAGTTGCAGCTGCTGTGTCAGCAATCAACGCTCCTGTCCCTAGTGGATCAGGAACAGGTGCACCTCCCTCGAACCACGGCGAAAGTCATGGACACCCTCGTGAATGCACCTACAAGGACTTCACAAACGCCAAACCCCGGAGCTTCAATGGTACTGGTGGGGTTATGGTGTTAAGGCAGTGGATTGAGAAGATGGAATCTGTCTTCGAAATCTGCGGATGCCAAGAAGGCAACAAGGTCAAGTTTGCAGCTTGTACCTTCTCTGACAGAGCATTAACATGGTGGAACGACCATGTTAAGTATCTGACTCTGGTGCTGACGTATTCCATCAGCTGGGAAAAGTTGAAAGACATGCTGATGAAAGAGTATTGCCCTCGAGGCGAAGTACAAAAACTCGAGCAAGAGTTTTGGGGTCTACAAATGGTTGGATCCGACATCACGACCTATACTAACAGGTTCTGTGATCTGGCAAACTTATGCCCTGATATGGTTGCTCTCGAGAGCAAGAAGATAGAGAGGTATATCTGGGGACTATCGCCCCAGATCCAGTCAAGTGTGTTAGCCTCCAGGCCTATCACTTTTGATAGTGCCAAGGAACTGGCACAATCTCTCATAGATCACAGGAAACCTCAGAACCCAACAATCCCTACACCTGTAGCACAAAAGTCCAACCCCGACTACAACAAGAAGGGGTGGAATAAGAGAAAAAGAGGGGCTTCGCAAGGATCCTCCAATAAACAACAACTTGTGGCGATCAATGCTGCCACAGTGACTCCTCTTGTCCCTGCGAACCCCTTACCAGCAAAAACTTATGCTGGAACCCTTCCGAAGTGCAACAAATGCAGCTTCCACCACCACGGACCTTGGAAAGAGATGTTCTGCTCTAACTGCAACACGAAGGGGCACACCGCCCGTTACTACAAGGCTCCAACAGCACAAGCTGCCCAGGTTCCTAACGCCGGTATAGGCCAAACTTGCTACGGATGTGGCGAGGTGGGCCACTATGATATGGGCTTATTTAGTCATAGAAATCATTCATTATCTTATTAATTATTGTTGATTTTATATCATTTTATGAACAAAAGGTACTTAATTAGCTTAATATTTCAATTTCAGCAATAAAAGACATGCTCGGGTGAAAAAAGAAGAGGATTGAGTGATTGGAAGCTTGGATCTTGGATTTTGAAGAAAGAAGGATGTTGCTGGACAGCTTGGCCCCTCGTCAGTATTTTGGCCATATCTCATGAACCGTAACTCCGATTGATGAGATTCAAAATGTTATGAAAACTAGACACAATTTCGGACGACTTTCGTGTTTTGAGAAAATGTTGATTCCAAGTAAACTCGACGAGTTTTTACCAAAAACTCGACAAGTTGGTTAGAATGTTCCAGATTCGAAGATGCCTTGCCATACACGCTGTATACGCGGATTATCGAAAAAACTCGACGACTTTTTGGTGAAAACTCGTCGAGTTGACACTGTTTTCAGAATTTTTATATAGAAACTCTTCTCATTCGAACCCTAACATTTTGTGGAGGCTAGCTGCGACTTTTGAAGACCAGAAGGGTTCTTGGAGCTGCTATTTTCGAGATTGCAACATAAGAGACAATTTAGAAGGGAATCAAAGGCAAATAATCATTCTTCTTTTCTTAATCTTTGTTTTGAACCATGTTTGAATCATTAGATTTTGATTTTTGGTTATTACTTGCTTTAGATATGAGCTAAAAGCTTTTTACTTCTGTTTAGATGAGAGAATCTTATGAATATGGTTTGATTGAGTGGTTGAATTGATATTAATATGGTTATTCATCTTGTTAAGCTTATTAAAGATCCTTATGTATTGATGATAAATGTTTTTAGTTAACAAATAAGTGATTGAGTTGCATGAATATCTTCTTGATTACTTGATTCATATAGTTTTATGAATATAAGATTGTATGCCTAGGAATAGTGAATATGAAACTAGGGTTAACTATAAAATATGTAAATCAATGTGTGAGCATGTGTGATGAACATCTATACATGAGTTGATTGAATTGAACTAATTTGATTAACTATTATTATAAGTCTTGCTTGATACGAACTAAACACTAGGAAACTTGTTAGTTTAATCAAGTGGCCATTGTTTGAATTAACTTGTCTACTACAGGATTGGTAATAATGAACATGAACCCAATCACATTAGGAATCGGTAACCATTAACATATTAATCCATTGCACTTACCACGAAATCAACCATAGGAATAAGTGAATCGAATCTGAACAGAAGTCTCTTTTATCGTTGAATCTAGCTGTCCTTTCTTGTTCTTCTTAGTTGTTAATTGTCTTTGTTTGAAAGTTAACTGAGTGATTAAGTTTCTAGTCTTGCAAAACTAGAGAAACCCCCTCTTTTATTAATTGTTTTTAATTAGGTAATACTAGTACTTAATTTGATTATTACCGTTCCCTGTGTTCAATACCCTACTTGCTTAAACTATACTATTAATCGGTTGGTTCACTGCCTTTCGTGTGTTTAATTTGTGGTTGAAGTAATAGGATTAAAACTAGCGCGTTTTACACACATCACACTACAAGAGGAACTTCCCTAAAGCAAGGATGGCTGGAGGAGTAGGAAGAGTTATGGCTCTAGGCCACGAGGAAGCGGTAGCTGATCCTACGATAGTTACTGGTACGTTTCTCCTCGATAACTCATATGCTTGCATACTTTTCGATAGTGGAGCAGTGAAAAGTTTCGTAAGCCACAAATTTGCACACATGCTTAATCAAAAATCGTGTGCATTAGATCATTCATTCACAGTAGAAATGGATAATGGGAAAATAGAGAGTACTAACTGCATATACGTAGGTTGTACCCTAACTTTAGATGGCCATACTTTCAAGATAGATCTCATGCCAGTCCCAATTAAGTGTTTCGACGTTATCATCGGTATGGATTGGTTGAGTCTTCTTCGCGCCGACATCATGTGCTTTGAAAAAGCAGTTCGTCTTAACCTTCCTAACTACGAAACCTTAATTATCTACGACGACAAACCTAGTATGAGCCTTCGCATCATTTCGTGCATTCAAGCCCAGAAGTGCTTGCGAAAGGAATATCATGCCTTCCTCGCACACGTCGTCGATACCAATCAAGAACTAAAAGACATCCGGAACATCCCAGTAGTACGCGACTTTCCCGACATATTCCCAGAAGAACTTCCCGGTTTACCATCGCAACGCCAAGTCGAGTTCAGAATCGACTTAGTGCCAGGAGCTACCCCAATAGCCAAATCTCCTTATCGTCTGGCACCGGCTAAGATGTTGGAACTTTCCAGTCAACTTAACGAACTTCTCAAGAAGGGATTCATTAGACCAAGCTTCTCACCATGGGGAGCACCGGTCTTGTTCGTCAAGAAGAAAGATGGATCGTTTCGCATATGCATCGACTATAGAGAACTCAACAAACTTACAATTAAAAATCATTATCCCTTACCCCGTATTGACGATTTGTTTGATCAACTTCAAGGAGCCAACTACTTCTCGAAGATAGATCTATGATCCGGATATCACCAACTACGAGTGTTAGAGGATGATGTTCCCAAGACAGCCTTCCGAACTCATTATGGGCACTACAAGTTTGTAGTGATGCCGTTCAGATTAACTAACGCGCCTGCAGTATTCATGGATCTGATGAATAGGGTGTGCCGTCCTTACTTGGATCAGTTCGTCATCGTCTTCATTGATGACATACTCATCTACTCTCGAAGTAAGGAGGAGCATAGTCAACATCTCCGTAAAATCTTAGAAACATTGCGATCGGAGAAGCTCTACGCGAAGTTCTCAAAGTGCGAATTTTGGATTCGGCGAGTCAAATTTTTGGGCCATGTTGTTAGCAAAGAGGGAATACACGTGGACCTCTCCAAGATCAAAGCCATTGAGAACTGGTCAGCACCAAAGACACCTACCAAAATTCGTCAATTTCTAGGCCTCGCTAGCTACTCATTCAGAACTTCTCCAGCATAGCTCAAACGAGCCTTGTGCACCGCCCCAATACTATCCCTCCCCGAAGGGATAGAAGACTTCATTGTCTATTGCGATGCATCCAATCAAGGACTCGGATGTGTTCTGATGCAGCGAGGTAAAGTCATCGCCTATGCCTCGAGACAGCTGAAGACACATGAGGTTAACTACACAAGCCACGATCTTGAACTAGGAGCAGTTGTGTTTGCTCTGAAGATCTGGCGACATTACCTATATGGTACAAAAAGCACGATCTTTACGGACCATAAGAGTCTACAACACATTTTCGACGAGAAAGAGCTCAACATGAGACAACGACGGTGGATCGAGCTACTCAGCGATTACGAATGCGAAATTCGTTATTATCCGGGTAAAGCCAATGTAGTAGCCGACGCCCTAAGTCGGAAAGAATATACTGGTCGTAGGGTCAAATATTTGACTCTAACTATCCATTCACACTTGTCCACACAAATTAAGGAGGCTCAGCTCGACGCTTTGAAACCTGAAAACGTGGCTGGTGAATCCCTTAGAGGGATGGATAAGAACTTAGAAGCCAAGGGTCGCAAAGCCTTATACCTCATGGATCGGATCTGGACACCGAAACACGGTGGCTTCAGAGACTTGGTCATGACCGAAGCTCACAACACTCGTTATTCCGTCCACCCGGGTTCAGATAAGATGTATCTGGATCTTAAAAGGTTATACTGGTGGCCTAACATGAAAGCAGATATTGCTACATTCGTGAGTAATGCCTTACATGCGCAAAGGTCAAGGTCGAATACCAGAAACCCTCTGGCCTCCTACAGCAACCGGAGATACCAGAATGGAAGTGGGAGCGGATCACTATGGATTTCATAACCAAGTTGCCCAAGACGACGGGTGGACTTGATTCCATATGGGTCATCGTTGATAGATTGACCAAGTCTGCACACTTCCTACCGATCAAAGAAACAGACAAGATGGAGAAACTTACCTGAACTTACATTAGGGAGATTGTAAGGCTACACGGTGTTCCTTTATCTATCATCTCAAAAAGAGATAGTAGATTCACTTCGAGGTTCTAGCAGTCATTACAAAATTCCCTAGGAACTAGGCTGGACATGAGTACAGCCTACCATCCACAGACCGACGGGCAAAGTGAGAGAACTATCCAAACCTTAGAAGATATGTTGCGTGGCTGTGTGATTGACTTTGGAAAAGCTTGGGATACCCATTTACCTCTTGTCGAATTTTCCAACAACAACAGTTATCACACGAGCATAAAGGCAGCTCCATTCGAGGCCCTCTATGGCTAAAAGTGCAGATCCCCTCTGTGCTGGGCTGAAGTGGGTGATACCCAGCTAGCTAAGGGATGAGTTTCCGAAAGCACTCTCACGGGTCCGGAGATCATTCGGGAAACGACAGAGAAGATCGTTCAAATTTGTGAACGATTGAAAGCCTCTAGAGACCGACAGAAAAGCTACGCTGACAAGCGTAGGAAACCATTAGAGTTCCAGGTGGGCGACCGAGTCCTACTGAAGGTCTCACCCTGGAAGGGCTTGATATGCTTTGGAAAGCGTGGGAATCTCAATCCAAGATACATAGGGCCTTTTGAGATTCTCGAGAATCTACCGCAAGTACTCAGTAACGTACATCCTACCTTCCATGTCTCGAACTTGAAAAAGTGTCTATCCGACGAGACTCTTGTTATTCCACTCGACAAGATCCAGATCAATGAGAGCCTAACTTCGTGGAGGAACCAGTAGAGATCATGGACCGAGAGGTCAAGCAAACAAAGCAGAGACGTATCCCGATATTGAAGGTGTGCTTGAACGCAAAGCGTGGACCGGAATTCACTTAGGAACATGAGGATCAGATGAAACTGAAATACCCTCACCTTTTCGCTTAGTTATATGTAATTTCTTATTTGCTTAAATTCTAATTTTGGGACGAAATTCCTTCTAACGGGGGGATGATGTGACAACCCGAAATTTCCTAACTGTACAAACTATATCACTTCAATAGAAGTTATAGCAGTCACAGTTAATTTTCAGACTTTTCGCGTAAGTTTGAGTAATTCAGGGTTTACACTTCAGGAAATATCAGGAGAGTGGGTGCACTAGGGTTTTGTGCAACACTGTTATTCCAACACTCTATTATATTAGAGATCATTTCAGGAATAAAAATATTTTCTGCCAAAAATATCTCAGGACTATAAATAGAATTCTGAACCAAATTCATTCATTATTCACATCTCCAACTAGAGAAAAGCCATTTTCTCTCTCACGGATCTTCGGGTTTTTATCCCAAATCGTGAGTACCTCTTTCTAGTAGTGTTAGAAAGCTTTATATGTGTTTATAACATGATTTAGAAGGCTAAATCACTAGATCTAGGAGTTTACTCCCCAAGGTGTTCTTGGGCGGTAAACTCCCGAAACAAAGCCGAGACCGACCCTTGTGTTATACAAATGCCTTAGACTCATATGTATGTGTGTTAGGGACAAGAAAACAACCAAGAATACCCAAGTTTGGGAGTTCATGGCCCAAGAGTTTCTTAGGCCGTAAACTCCCTTTTCAAACCCAAAATGGTGTTTTAAGGCACCTAAAGCTTTAAGACTTTTATCAAGACTTGTTCCCATTTAATCTAAGGCCTTAAGCACTTCAAAATCACTTATCAAAGTGAGTTTCTGGCCAAGACTTTGTTCTTGGGCCGTAAACATGAAAGAATGGCACCAAAGTGTGCCTAATGTCTTCATATGCTTGGAATAAAAGCCTAGAACTTATACCACCTATGCTTGATGAAGAGGCCTTTAGATCAATCAACATATCAGCTTCTTTGAGTGTCTTTAGTGGTGTGGAGTTATAAAAATAGAGACTTGGACGTTTGTATCAACCCATGCATGAGATATGTGCATTTTGAGATGAGAAAATAAGAGTTTTTGGTGTTTGTGACTTTACCAGCCATGCGAATGCTTAAAGTCATAGACTTTATGGAGTAAGAGCCTCTAGGGAGTCCATATTTGTGATATGAGCTAAGATCTTAACAGGTTAAGACCAAGAAAGTGAGAAAAGCCATACTGGACGTACGTCGAGTGTAATCCTAGTACGCTCCACATACTAGGTTGGTGTCCCCGATCAGATTTCGTGCAAGCTTATGTACGTTGAGCATACCAAGGGAGGTATTGTAACGCCCATGTTTCTGGGCCAGGAATTAATGTTGATGTAATAGTCTAGGTTAACCTTTGTAACCCGTCTTGAAATAATAAAGATGTATTACTTGAGTATTATGTGTTTATTGCTTAATTGTGTGATTTAAATGAATTAAGAATAAAAATAATCATTATAATAATATATTAGATAAGCCCGCAATCGATACATGAAGACGTAGTGGTCGTAACGAGCTTGACGAATATATAAAGAATGTTGAAATCCAAGTTATAACGAAGAAATTATGACCTTTTGAAGTTTCGCGACAGAACTGATATGGCACAACACGATGTAAATAGTGAATTTACGATTGCGCGATATTTAGCCTTAGTAATGTAAACGAAAGTTGTATAGCTTAGTCTCACATATGCGACGATATAAAGAATGTCGAAAACGGAGTTTGTATGAGGAAGATATGAATTTCCAAAGTTTTTAAATAATTAATATTTATTTATTTAATCTTTAATTCGGATAATATCTGAAGGTGTCGTTGATCTGATTCGAACGGTACGCACTGTGTAACCTTTAAGTACTCCCAGCGTACTTCGGTTTTGTGCGGTCCGAAAAAGAGACGCGTTTTCTTGATTTCCGTGCAACTTATACCCCGAAGCCCCAGTATCATTCCTGAGCCCGAAAGCGAGTCCTGAAGCCCGAAAATCCCGTAAGTGCAATTCCCGAGCCAAAGTTCTGCCCGCGAGAGGCCAATTTTTGTGAAGATCTTCCAAATCTATGGAAGAATACTACTTCTACAAGCCATAGTGTTGTCCGATCATCTTCTGATCAAGTGAGTGTGTAGTCACCTTCTTCTAATACATAATTATGAATTATTTTATATAAAATACGTTTTATGTGTATATTTTGTTGTTATATGTGTGAATGTATATTCACTTTCTTCTATCTCATAGATATGATTTGTTCTCTATGAAATACGTATTATGTGTATGTGTCTCATCTGTTGTTTCGAATATGTATTGAATGAGAATGCTATACAGTTTTTAAACTATGTATAAAAATATATATTTTTTATCTATTAATATGTTGGGTAGAACATGGGTAGATAGCTGATGAGTGATAAACAGATGAGAGGCCTCGATGTTGTTGTTGTTGACCTAGTCATCTAGCGGAGTATGGATGATGACCATGGACTCTTTCTAGACAGTCCTGTGGAACGCTAGCAGGTTCATAACCTGTAGGTGTTGTGAACGATGTGTTCACCGGTATACTCTAGCCCCCTCATGGTTGCCTTTAGGACATCTATTGTCAAGGAAACCCCTATGCAGTAATGTATGTCCCGATGGAAATCCTAGATTAGGTCCCTGGTAATAGATGTTGTTTTGGGGACGTAAAGTAAGGATAACGGGAATTGGTAATCGGGTTATTGTTGGTTGGTGAAATTAAATATAATTATTTATTGTGGGTTGAAAACCCTATATGCTCACTAGGCTCCCAAACCTAGCCTACTTAGTTTATTTGTATTACAGGTAGTGCACGAGGGCATAAGATGGATGAATCATCGAGTTATTTTGTTTATTAGACCAATTGTTATATGTAACTGTTGTATGGTCTATCTTTTGTTGTTTATGCTTTTGTGTCTGTATCGGAACATGACATCCTGAGTTTTGATTATATAATGAAAATACATTTCTTTATGAAATACTTTGGTAAATATTATTTTTATCAAATTTTGTTTTTAGGAACAAATTCCGCAACTCTTTTAAATCAATTGACTTACTCTGAAATTATTTTCAAAGCATAAATGAAACCGGTCTTTTCTGGCCATGATTTTGGGGATGTCACAGTTGGTATCAGAGCATTAGTTTAAGCGAACTAGGAATTTGTGGGATTTCTACACTTAAACTTAGAATGCGAAGTGAAGATTGTGAGATAAGTGTATGTTATATTATAGACATGAGCACTAGTTTATTTTAGGAATATGCCTAAAATGCCTTTATGTGCTAAGTGTTATATGTTGCCATATATGATATCAGTTGTTCAGATCTGCGGTTTGTTGCCAACCGGATCTGGAAACCTTATGTGTTTAGGATTCTAAGAGTATGACAACGATATTAGAACTAACATGTAAATGTTTCAGAGTGATTAGGATGATATGAATATCTATCGTGAATGAGGATATTATTTCACCTTATTCGGTGTATAGATCAAAATTGGTGAGTACAAGGAGTTGAGTTGGAAACGTGGACGAAAACAGGAATCAACTACCTATAATAGAGCAAGTAGCTGTTGCAGTAGTAGCACCTGAGCCAGTGACAATGGCTAGGGTGCAAGCCATGATTTGGGCTATGTTAGCCGAACAAAGGGATGAAATGCGACAGATGTTCAATGATAATAGAGACGAACCTATCATGCCCATTTAGGAACCTGAATTGATTCCTGAGAAATTAGAGGAAGGGAACAATAGTCGCATTGTTAGTCAAGTTGGGACTCAAGGAGAACGAAGGAATCACCTAGAAAGAGGAAACAACAAGGATGGGCAAATATATAAGAATTTGTTAGGCCCAAAGCCGCCAAGTCTTTCTGGAAGCCCAAAGCCTGTTGAGATTATGGATTGGATCTCCGAGATGGAGATGGTATTTGAAGTTGCGATTGTAGCAACAAACAGAAGACTGTCTTTGCAGTTAGAAAACTGAAGACCGGAGTCTTAAGCTGGTGGAAGTTATTGGCAGATACTATGCCACGAGGAGAAGCCCTGAAAATGTCATGGGAGGAGTTCTTGGAACAACTAAGGGTGCAATATTTTTCAGCGATAGATCTGATTGATCTAAACAATGGGTTCCAAAACTTAAAGAAGGGGAGAATGAAAATAGACGACTATGCTACTGCATTCACTGAGAAAATGAAGTTATTTCCGTACCTAGTGCCAATAGAACTCTCCAAGATTGAGAGGTTCGCTAATGGACTGTCCGCCATCTTTTGCCCGAAAGTTAAGACGGCAACCACTCTAAAAATAGTTATTCGAAAGAATGTGGAGGCCCAGCAGAAGGAAAAGGGTCTGGAAAGGATAGCGGTTGGTGAAAAGAGGAAGTTCGATGGACCTTCAGGTTCCAACAAGAAAAACAAGTTCTCGAAGTCTGGTTCGAGGGGAGGTGGAGGCAAAGCCAAATGGTATGACAAATGTAATAAGAAGCATCACGAGAAATGTGAAGTGGTGGCCACATGTTTTAAATGTGGAAAGCCAGAGCATTATGCCAACGAATGCACTCTTACCATGAAAGTTTGCTATGGTTGCGGTGAGGAGGGTCACATCTCGGGGGATTGTTCGAAAAAGAAGGAGGCAACAAGACCCAACATTCCACCAAAGCCGAAGGCGAGAGCATTCCAGATGACACATGAAGCTTCTAAAGATGAAGCTGATGTCGCTTCAGGTATCTTTCTCGTAAACAAATTGCATGCTCAAATTTTATTTGATTCTGGAGCCAACTACTCCTTTATTTTGCATGAATTTGGTAGAAAACTAGCTTTGCATGTTGATAGACTAGATAATGCTTTATTAGTCAAAGTTGCTAGTTGCAAGTTTTTTCCTGTTAGCCATCGTATGAAAAACATCTTAATTGACTTGAATGGGAATAAGTTTCACGAGGAATTTTGTTTATCGAACTAAACGGTTTCAACATCGTGTTGGGAATGGATTCGCTTAGCGCCAATGATGCTGAAAGACTATGCAAGAAGAAGATTGTAAAAGTAAACCCACCAGGGAAAGAGTCATTTATGGTATATGGAGATAAACACAGAGTAAATTCTGGGATCATTTCCCTATTGAAAGCCAGAAAGTGTTTGGCCAAGGGATGTACATCATATCTTGCATTCGTTATCGATGCTAAGAAGGAAAAGAAGGAGGTGCAGGACATTCTGGTGGTGTGTGATTGTCCGGAAGTATTTCCTAAAGATCTTCCTGGATTACCGCCTGATCGACATGTGGAGTTCAGAATAGACTTGTTACCCGGAACGACGCCAATAGCAAAAGCACCTTACCGATTAGCACCGGCGGAGATGAAGGAACTGATGATGCAACTTCAGGAGTTATTGGACAAAGGTTTCATTAGACTTAGTTCATCACCCTGGGGAGCTCCATTATTATTTGTGAAGAAGAAAGATGGAAGTATGAGAATGTGCATCGATTACAGAGAGCTAAATAAGGCAACAATAAAGAATAGATATTCGTTGATAAGGATTGATGACCTATTCGATCAGCTGCAAGGCTCAAGTTATTTTTCAAAGATCGATCTGAGGTTAGGATATCATCAGCTGAAGGTGAAAGTGCAGGATATAGAGAAGACTGCATTCAAAACGCGATATGGACACTACAAGTTCTTGGTTATGTCATTCGGACTAACCAATGCTCCAGCAGCCTTCATGGATTTAATGAACAGAGTTTGTAATACGTTCCTAGATAGATCTGTGATAGTGTTCATAAATGACATTCTGATTTCCTCAAAAAGCCAAGAGGAGCATGGGAGACACTTGCGAGAAGTGTTAGAAGTATTGAAGAAGGAGAAGTTGTATGCTAAGTTCTCCAAATGTGATTTTTAGATTCGAGAAGTCCAATTCTTGGGTCACGTGGTCAACCAAGAAAGGATAATGGTTGATCCAGCAAAGATTGAAGCTTTGATGAAGTGGGAACAACCGAATACTCCCACGGAGATTCGAAGCTTTCTGGGATTAGCTGGATATTACCGAAGGTTTATCCAAGGCTTTTCTTCGATCGCTACTCCATTGACAGCTTTGACCCACAAAGGAGCTACTTATGCTTGGAGTGATAAACATAAGGAAGCATTCGAGTTGCTAAAGAAGAAGTTATATGAAGCACCGATTCTTTCTCTACCTGATGGAGTTGAAGACTTTGCTATTTATAGCGATGCGTCTGGTGTTGGGATGGTTTTCTTTTTAACCCAAAGAGAAAAGGTGATCGCATATGCCTCTCGACATTTGAAAGAGCATAAAAAGAACTAGATGACTCACAATTTGGAGTTGGAAGCAGTAGTTTTCGCTCTGAAGATATGGAGGCATCACCTCTATGGCACGAAGTGCAAACATTTCACTAATCATAAGAGTCTCCAATATCTCTTTAGTTAGAAGGAATTGAATATAAGGCAACGACGCTGGCCAGAGTTACTTAAGGACTACGACTGTGAGATACTTTACCACCCCGGTAAAGCTAATGTTGTTGTTGATGCACTCAGTCGGAAACTCAATATTGAAAGAAAAAGGTAAAGAGCGTTGAGAATAGAAGTTTTCTCGACAATTGTGGAGAGTATAAAGAAAGCTCAAGAAGAAGCTTTTGAGAAAAATGACCGAAAGGAGGAAAGTTTGGGCAAAACGTTGGTATTTGGTACAAACGGTCATGGACTGAAGGTATTCCAAGATTGTATTTGGGTACCTAAGACAGGAGGAGTCAGAGATCTTCTAATGGAAGAAGCTCACAAGATCATGTACTCGATTCATCCTGGTAGCACTAAAATGTATAGGGACCTGAATCCCTACTACTGGTGGCCAACGATGAAGCTTGATGTTGCGAACTATGTGGCCGAGTGTGTGACTTGTGCGAGAGTTAAGACACAACATCAAAAACTGTACGGGAGTTTAGAACCTTTGCCTATGCCTATGGGTAAGTGGGAAGACATTGCTATGGATTTTGTCACTAAACTGCCCAAAACGGAAAGTGGTCACGACATGATTTGGGTAGTCGTTGATCGATTCACTAAGAGTGCGCATTTCATAGCAGCCAATGAGAAGTGGTCTATGGAAAAGCTTGTAAATTCTTATGTGAAGGAAATTATGAGGCTTGACGGTGTTCCGTTAACGATTGTATCGGATCGTGACAGCCGTTTCACCTCAAGGTTTTGGAAAAGTCTACAAGAAGAAATGGGTACCAAGTTGTGTTTAAGTACAACTTACCATCCACAGACTGATGGTCAGAGCGAACGAACGATACACACGCTTGAAGATATGCTGAGAGCATGTACCTGGAATTCCTATGTAATTGAGATGAACACTTACCTTTGGTAGAATTCTCCTACAATAATAGTTTCCACTCGAGTATAAAGATGGCATCTTATCAACTGTACGGACAGAAGTGTCGTACGCCGTCTTGTTGGCTTAAGGCTAGGGAAAAGCAGTTTATGGGACCCGAGATGGTTCATCAAACTGCTGAAAAGCTAAAAATAATTAGGGAAAGAATGTTAGCAGCTCAGGATCATCAAAAGAGCTATGCTGAAAACAAGTGAAGACCGATGAATTTTGAAGTTGGAGATTCGGTTTTGCTTAAAGTCATACCGTGGAAGGGACTTATAAGATTTTGTAAAAGGGTAAAGTTGAGTCCAAGGTTTATTGGACCATTTAAAGTTCTTCAAAGGATTGGGAATCAATCTTACAAGCTAGAACTACCGAAGTAACTGAATAGTATTCATAACACTTTTCATGTGTGTTATATGAGGAAGTTTACGGGAGAAGTTCCCGACATGATTCCACTTTCGAAGTTGAGAATCGATGAGAACAAAAGGTTGATTGAAGAACCAGAGGCAATCGTTAACCGAAAGACAAATAAGTTACGACGCAAGATGGTCGAATTAGTGCTTGTCTAATGGAAACATACGAATGGGCCAAATCTCACCTGGGAGACAAAGAGTGACATGATGAGTCGCTATCCACATTTGTTTGTATATGTGTGATTCCGGGGACGGAATCATCCTAAGGTGGCGAGAATTCTAGCGCCCGTGTTTCTGGGCCAGGAATTAATGTTGATGTAATAGTCTAGGTTAACCTTTGTAACCCGTCTTGAAATAATAAAGATGTATTATTTTAGTATTATGTGTTTATTGCTTAATTGTGTGACATAAATGAATTAAGAATAAAAATAAGCATAATAATAATATATTAGATAAGCCCGATATCGATACATGAAGACGTAGTGGTCGTAACAAGCTTTCCGAATATATAAAGAATGCTGAAATCCAAGTTATAACGAAGAAGTTATGACCTGTCGAAGTTTCGCGACAAAACCGATACGACACAGCGCGACGTAAATAGTGAATTTACAATAGATTGATATTTAGCCTTAGTAATATAAACGAAAGTTGTATAGCTTAGTCTCACCTACGCGGGGATATAAAGAACATCGAAAACGGAGTTCGTATAAGGAAGATATGAATTTCGGAAGTTTTTAAAAAAATAATATTTATGTATTTAATCTATAATTCGGATAAAATCCGAAGGATTCATTAATCTGATCTGAAGGGTACGCCCTGTGTAAGCTTTAAGTATGCCCAATGTACTTCGGTTTTGTACAATCCGAAGAAGAGACGCGTTGCACCACCGAAACGTCGCCACCTGGAGGTCTGATCTAAAGTACGCCCCGCGTACCAAAGCATTACGCCTAGCGTAATGCGAGGACTCAGCCTCTATAAAAGGCAAGCAAATGCAGCCGAACTTTTTTGCCAAAATCTCTTCTCTCTCTCCCATGTTTTCTCGATTTACGTGCAACTTATACCCCTGAAGCCCCGGTATCATTCTCGAGTCCCAAAGCCCCGAAGATCCCGAGATGTGCGATTCCCGAGCCAAAGCTCTGCCCGCGAGAAGCCAATTTTTGTGAAGATCTTCCAGATCTACCGAAGAATACTATTTGTACAAGTCGTAGTGTTGTCCGATCATCTTCTGATCAAGTGAGTGTGTAGTCACTTTCTTTTAATGCATAATAATGAAGTATTTTTATTTAAAATACGTGTTATGTGTATATTTTGTTGTTGTATGTGTGAATGTGTATTCACTTTTGTCACACCCCAAAACCAAGAATGGCGGAAACGTTCTGGGGCGGAGGACGTCATGTATAATATCAACAACAATGTAAAGTATTAAACAAGCAACAACATCATCCATTGCATTAATAAAATAATTATTAAACAACTGTATTCTGTCAAATTTTGATAAACACTAAAGCATAAATCAAAATGAAAGATAAGTCTTGAATAAGCTCCATCTTCCTTTCTCCTTGCATCGGTACCTGTCTATGATGACCTGAGGATACAAGTAATTTTGAAAGCGAGTATCACCTTTGAAGCTGGTGAGATCATAAGTATTTAGTGTCTTATTTTGTATGTAAGAATTTATATGTCTTTGTAATTCAAGAATTTGTAAGTGTATAAGAATTGTAAGTATTTGTAAGTGTAAGTTTTGTAAGTGTTTGAAAAACCCTGAAATCCCTATGATTCCTATTAGTATGAAGGTGTCTTCTACCAAGACCTAGTTGTTATGTGTGTGTCTCTTGTAAGAGTATGTATTTTTCCAAAGTATAACTATCATTATCCAAAAATATAGTTTGTACAATTATGTTTAAGTGAGGTTATCACTAAAATATGTACTGGAAAAAATTAACGTAGTACTAAATCGTAGCTCTAAAAGGACTACTATTTATCAAATGATAGTTTCTACATTACCGTGCGTCGTATGAAAAATTCACGAAGTGAATGTAATGGGAAAAGAAATAGTACTATGGTGTAGTGTCGAACTACAACCGTACCTATTACCTTAAATCTAGGGTAATACTTCCAAGTACCATAGTATTTGATATATATATATATATATATATATATATATATATATATATATATATATATATATATAAATCACTACATCGATACTCAACTTGCCTTATTTGAGGGATAAGGTATAATGTGATGTCTAGATCCCAGATTGTACGCTCCCCTATCAAAGGGATTTTGGGACCTACCCACGACCCCTGCATGAATGCAAGCCGTGAGCATCCACATTACTAATGATCATGTATACTCGATATAACTATCACAATTGCGGTGTGATTCATCAGTATAGTTAGATCCTGAACTGGTTCCGTGCTATAGCCCTAGTGACGTCTATTCTATGTATATGTAAGTGTACTCATGTAAGTGTGATCATGTAATTGTACTTATGTAAGTGTGATCATGTAATAGTATAATGGTGTACTGTAATGTTCTACGTGTGCTAGTTGTAATGTGTGTTCTCTGTATCTAGCAAGTATAGTAATGTAATCATTCTAGTATAGTTGTATATGTTCTTGTCCTAGTATAGTTGTATATGTAATGTACAGTAATGTTCTAGAAAGTATTGACTCATGAATGAACTGACTCATTGTATGATATCGCGTTCTAGTAATGGTTCTAGTATCTTCCTGAACTACCCATATGGTAGCTTACTAGTAACTTAAGTGATACGTTTGGACGTGGATGTATACCCTTGCTACCCAAGGGCATAGGATGAACTGGAAGGACCTTTTATGACTTCATATGTACACATGATATATAACAAATCTTTAAACGACTTTCGGACGAATACCCAATGTCCCACCAGACCACATCTCAAGGCGCGAAGAGGAAATAGGGTGGATAGTCTTCCTAAGTCTTTTAAACATTTCTTATATAACTATACATATAGAGGCATGCAATTTATAATATAAAAGCATTAATAAGTTTGGTAAAACATTTGAAACACAAATATTAGTTTAAGGAAAGATCGACTTGGTGTCAATCTATAAAACAATTGAAGGCATAAGTTTGATAAAACAATATAAGTATAAGGAAACATTTGTTTGAAACACAGTTGTAAATGAGTCTGAAATAAACAGAGTAAGAAGTACAGTGTAATAAGTAGTTTGAAACACAGTTGTAAATAAGTTTGAAAGGAAATGTACAGAGTAAGATGTACAGTGTAATAAGTAGTTTGAAACATATAAAATGTTTATAAAAATCATTTGAAGGAAACTGTTTGGTAAAACGGCTAATGAGTAGCCAAAACTATTAAATGTTGTATATTAATCACATGTGATTGATGAAATAAGTAATATAATCCTACTTACTAATCACATGTGATTGACATAATAAGTAGCATGATTCTACTTGTATCCCCCCCCCCCCATAAAACATTTAAAATAGTTTAAAACATTAGTTAAGGGGTATGAACTCACCTGCAGTAAGTGACTGGAATTGAACGGGCTGTTATCGTACAGAAGGATTGGACAAGTGCTTGGTGTCAAGAGATGACTTAGACACACACAATGATCCTAATTACATATGAAGACATATGTATATAAATAATTAGAGATTTAATCACTAACTATACAAGTATAACATTTAAGCGCGAGGACAACACTTTTGGTCAAGTGCTAGGAGGCTAATGGGTTGCAACGAAGAAGTACAATGCCCCTAATAGAAGTTTAAGGTGAAAAGACCATATTCATTGGAGTTTACGGCCCAGGGGAGTAAGCTCCTGGCCGTAAACTCTAAATCAAGGCTTGGAATGGTACTTTGAATTACTACAACTCTAGTGGGAATTGTTTCAAGGCCTATACAAGTGTTTGGGCACCACATTGACTCCTTTGGGGAGTTTACGGCCCAAAGACTCTTTTCCCTTGGAGTTTACAGCCGTAAACTCCCTTGGGAGGGTTCTTATTGTTCTTTCAAGTCTCCAACATTTCTAGGAACAAGTCTAGGCTTCAACCATTGGCTTAAGGAAGGTTTAAGGCACTAAATGGAACCATTTTATGGAGTTTACGGCCTTGGAACCTTCTGGGCCGTAAACTCCCTCACACATGAGGTTCTTATATTTTTAACTAGTCCATACCTCATCTAGGTACTTGCCCTAAAAGTCTCTTGGCCTAAGGAAGTGTCTAGGGTGTCCTTTGACCCCTTAATAGGAGTTTACGGCCCAAGAAATACTCTTGGCCGTAAACTCTTCAACACTTATGCTTTTCATGAGTTCCCTTGGTCATAAACACTTTAAGGTATTTGCCTAAAATGAATACTAAGCCCTAGGAAGATTTTGAAGGGGTTTTGGCCCTAAATCTTGGAGTTTACGGCCTAAGGAGCATCTTGGTCGTAAACTCCCTTCCAAAGTGGGTTTCTAATTGTTTTGTTGGTCTATGATATGAGTTTAAGGCTTCTAGGTTCTTGCTCTAAGGCTAAAGGAACACTAGGCACTCATTTGTGCCCTTTACTTGGAGTTTACGGCCCAAGAGGTGGTTCCTTGGCCGTAAACTCCTCAAACTAAGTGGTTTTGATTTGTTTCTAGCCTCTAATAATCATACACTAAGTCCTTAGTTAGATGCCTAACACGGAAATGGGACTAGGTGGCCTTAAAGCTTCATTTTGGAGTTTACTCCCCAAGAACGTTCTTGGGCGGTAAACTCCCGGATCTTGTGTTTTGGGCAAGTAAACAGTGTTATAAAGCATAATACAAGCATTAAAACACATTTAGGAAGTAGACTCACAATCTGGGATGAAAACCCGAAGATCCGTGAGAGAGTATTTGGCTTTTCTCTAATTGGAAATCAAATAATGAACCAATTTGGTTCAGAATTCTATTTATAATCCTGAGATTTTTGGCAGAAAATATTTCTATTCTCGAAATGGATTCTAATGACTTAGAGAAATGGAATTACAGTGTTGCACAAAATCCTAGTGCATCCACTCTCCTAATAACTTCTTAGGTGCAAAACCCTAAAACTACCAAACTTATTCCATAAGTTTGAATTTTTACTGTAACTGCTCTACTTCTATTGGTTTGATATGGTTTGATTTAGAACAGAAATTTCGGGTTGTCACAACTTTATTCTATCTCATAGATATGATTTGTTCTCTATGAAATATGTGTTATGTGTATGTGTCTCATCTGTTGTTTGGAATATATATTGAATGAGAATGCTATACAGGTTTAAAACTATGTATAAAAATATATATTTTTATCTACTAATATGTTGGGTAGAAATGGGAAGATAGTTGATGTGTGATAAACAGATGAGAGGCATCGATGTTGTTGTTGTTGACCTAGTCATCTAGCGGAGTATGGATGACGACCACGGACTCTTTCTAGACAGTCCTGTGGAACGCTAGCAGGTTCATAACCTGTAGGTGTTGTGAACGATGTGTTCGCCGGTGTACTCTATCCCCCTCATGGTTGCCTTTAGGACATCTATTGTCAAGGAAACCCCTTTGTAGAAATGTCCATCCCGGTGAAAATCCTAGATTAGGTCCCTGGTAATAGCTGTTGTTTTAGGGACGTAAAGTGAGGAAAACAGGAATGGGTAATTGGAATATTGTTGGTTGGTGAAATTAAATATAATTATTTATTATGGGTTGAAAACCATATATGCCCACCAGGCTCCCGTGCCTGACCCACTCAGTTTATTTGTATTACAGGTAGTGGTGCGAGGGCATAATATGGATGAATCATCAAGTTATTTTGTTTATTAGACCAGTTGTTATATGTAACTGTTGTATGGTCTATCTTTTGTTGTTTATGCTTTTGTGTCTGTATCGGTACATGATATCCCGAGTTTTGATTATATAATGAAAATACATTTCTTTATGAAATGCTTTGGTAAATATTATTTTTATCATATTTTGTTTTTGGGAACAAATTCCGCAACTCTTTTAAATCAATGGATTTACTCTAAAATTATTTTAAAAGCATAAATGAAACCGGTCTTTTCTGGTCGTGATTTTGGGGATGTCACAGGTACGCCCCGCGTAACCTCGCTGTGGGCTTTTTGGGCTAAATCTTATAATGGGCCTTAAGGGTTGGGCCTGGATCTTTGGGCTGGTGTACTAGAGATTTTGAGCAGAGAAATATTAGATATATGCCCTGGCCCCTTGTTTTGGGCTTGTCACTTGGCCTTGAGAGTTGGGCCTCGGGGGAGCCCATTCATTATTGGGTCTTGGTGGGCCTGATGATTTTTAGGTTATTGATGGGCTAGCTAGTGGACTACCTTCAGACCTAATGAGTGAGAGTTTGGACTTAAATCCTAATTGGGTTAATTGTGGGTTTGGCTCACAGATAGAGGTCGGTGTGTAGCAGTAGCATTTTTAGGAGTTGTTCATCATCCAAGGTGAGTCTTCTCACTATACTTACCATTAGTGGTATCTTTGTGTGACCGTGATGTCTTATGTGCTTACCTGTGTATTGTGATATTCTGCATTATGTCTTTGTGATTTATGTTGAGTATTATTGTTATGAGCTTATTGAGTTAGGACTGGAGGGTCCACCTGAGTTGTGGGACTGGAGGGTCTCCACTAAGACACATTGACAGGAGGGTTGTATTGAGTTAGCCTCGAGTGGCTAATGTGATGCGTGTGGTGTTTTAGGAAACTCACAAAGCTTCGTGCTTACCATGTTATGTGATATGTGTTTCAGGGTCTTCTCTGGATCGCGGGAAGGCGCCGAATTGATTGTACGCACCAAAGAAAGAGTTATGTTTCAAGTATCCTGGATTATTAATCAAACAATTATGGAGTTGCGTTTATAAATTAAATAAATGAGATTTTTGTGAAATGTGTTATGAGAATTATATGATTTTAAAAATGAAAATTTTGTTTGAAAATTTACGGTGTTACAAGTTGGTATCAGAGCCTTGGTTTGAGGGATTCGGATGCACCTTCGGGTATATCTGGACTCAAACTGAGGATTTGAGAAAAAATTTAAAAAGAAATGATTTTTCTAAAACGAGCAAGAGTTTCTAAAAGAAAAACGAGAAGGAGTAGTGTGTACAATCAGCCTGAGCCCGAACGACGATTTCCCAAAATACCCTTATTGATTTGTGTTATGAGTTATTATTGAGATATTAGAGATGCATGCTTAAAGATAGGCTAGGTATTTCATATTTTAGGACTAGACTTTCCAGATTTGTGATGCCTTAGCCTAGAAATTTTGCTATCTATGATGTGCTTTGAGTATGGGCGGAGTAAGAGTATCCAACAGGAATCTTTTAGAAAGAACTTTGAGTAGAGGAGTAATCTAGGAGAGATACCTAGATGAGCATTGGAGGAGCCTAATAAGGGAGTAGTTAGGTACCTGCGAGAGATAGGGTTACTTGAGTCTAGTGATACTTTTGAGTGTGAGTAGAGCCAGTGGAGTTGTAACGTAGAGTGGTTTTACATGTTGGTGGAGATTATTTGATGCCCGAATGTTGCTTGCTTTGTGCTTTGTGGAACTCTTCATGATGGGAGTCAGCTACTAAGTGAATATGACGATAGTTGTGAGAACCTAGGAAGAGCCTATGGAGTGACTTTAGTCAAAAGAGTACACTGATAGAGGGAGTATTCGTTGGGTAGCGACCATCGGGATTGGTGATCGAGAAGGTTGAGAAGCTACGTAGGAAATCTGGGACGATCCGTATGGAAAGTATGGGTAGATGTGGCAGGTAGTATGGGTTTGTACTACTAAAAGCAGAGGACATGTAATCGAAACAGGGAGAATTCCATAGGTTCTAAGTAGCAAATTGAGAGGTGATAACATGATTCGAGTACCATGATTCGTAGCAGATTGAGAGGTGATAACATGGTTTGAGCACCATGATTCGTAGCAGATTGAGAGGTGATAACATGGTTTGAGCACCATGATTCATAGCAGATTGAGAGGTGATAACATGGTTTGAGTACCATGATTTGTAGCAGATTGAGAGGTGATCGCATGGTTCGAGTACCATGATTCGTGGTGGTTAGTGCTTCTAGTTTTACCTGTTATCTCGTTGTGATTGATTAGACTGATATCAGACATGATAGAGTGTGGGGCCAGAGGTCCATGTCGAGCGAGTTTCAATGGAGCATACCTTGATAGGGAATTTGAGTTAGTTTCCAAGAGATTTTATTGGTGAGATGCCAGTTGGAGTTGCAAGACTCAGGGATGAGTAGAGATGATACCTATTGGAGGTTCGCGGCTGAGTGAGCAATCAACCGATAGATGAGACCTCACCTTCTGTGACAAGAGGTATGTTGTCCCCATTTCCTGGGAGGAGCAAAAGAGATAACAAGCTACCGATTTTAGAGTTTGGAGGTAAACCCCATGGGGTATCATAGGGTTGCAACCTTTTCACCATAGTATTTGGGTAGTATGTTTGCTGTGACGTATTTCTTATACCATGAGAGAGCCATTGATGGGACTAAGATGGAAGAAAGTAAGGAGGTGCTTTATTGAGGGAGGCATACTTTTGGCAGCAGTTCCAGGTGATTAAGAGGAGTATATCGGGGCAGTGGCCCTCATTGTCTACGTTGTGTATCAACTGTGAGAGTGAGGTCTCTTGCTTGTATGATGATTCCCGCAATGGGAGGCGGGTCGAGGATTCAGAGACGAGGTGCATGATAGTGCATTATTTCCAGATTGAGAGTCATGACTATTTCAGAACAGTTGGGGTATCTGGCGGTGTGTCGGTCTGAGGCTTCGAGATGACTAGAGGCAGTCACATTAGGAGGATTCTGAGGTTTTGTCTGAGTTACGGGATATTTGGAGTTGCTTGGTTTCCACCAGGAAGATCGTTGAGTAATTACGTGGTACGTTCCAAGAATCAAGTGTGATGTACCTGGTGAAACAGACTATGGAGTAGATTGTTAGTATGCTAATTGGTGATAGTTCGAACCCTGAGTGGGGGAGAACTGGATATTTAATTGAGAGGATCAAAGATTCATTCAAGTGCGGTTAGAGAACTGGTTATGGAGATCTGCGGTGCAGACACATGAGACATGGGTTATTGGTGGATGACGTGACGTGCAAGGCGAGATGATGTATGTGTATTTGCTTAAGAAAGGATGAGTGAATCCACGGGAGGTGGCCGTTGGTCAGAGAATTTATTGTAACCAGGGATTTTTCAGGTTTGCAAATGTTGAGTTCGAGGCGGTTGGGTCACTGAGTTCAGGTTGCAATAGATGAGATTTATAGGTATAGGTATAGATTGTGATCTATACTCCGGGAGGGGCATCAGTTGATTTGTCAACCAGTTTCAGAGTCGGTATGAGTAGTTTCGTATGGGTGGTGATCAGTAGTGGATGAAGCTTTGGATTTTCGTCAATGTAGTTTCAGTCATCGATGATTCCTCTGTGTTTCAATTTGTAAGATGGGAGCATTTCGAGGTTTTGAGTTGTGAGAGTGGAAGATCAGTGGTCCATTTGGGTTGCATGACATTGCAATACTTGGATAGACAAAATGAGAGAAAGGACACTTATGCTTATTAATATATTATACGTTCTAATATATTACTAATAGTATTGTTTAATTAGTGTTGATCAAGAATTAATTTAGAATTAATTTGGTGATCAATATGAGACTAATTAAATATATAGGGTTGATTATGTCAATCATCTATTCTTTTATAGTGGGATAATGATCCATGGTTTATGAAGTTGGGCTATAACCCATTAGGAGCTCCATGGATAGTCCATGGGGGTTACAAACCCATGGATCATTAGAAATGAAGAGTCATGACAATTAAAGGCATACATGTGTAAACCCTAATTGTGACAACACTATAAAAGGAACCCTATGGCTAGCAAAATTGGACACTAGTTGATTCTAAGAGGGCATAATCGATTTTGAGTGTTAGTAACATTCTCTAAATTTATTCCAAGTCTTTTGGATTTGTGTGAAGCATTTTAGGCACAACATTTAGGGTGCTAGGCTCACAAAGTCATCAAGGAATCCAAGCAATAACTAAAGGTATGTAATTATATCTAGAATTTTGTTATTCATATACCTAGAATTGCATGCTAGTTATGATAAAGCTTTGGAAATCATTTTGCATGTATAATAGAGAAAACATAGTTCCAAAGCTTCTAGGGTTGTATGTGAACCTTAAGGATGTTAGGATGCTCAAAACCCATCAGTAGTTTCAAAGTCTAGGCTTGTTTTCTTTTATATTGTTATTTATGTGATTTTGCAAAGCTGAAATCTGTCTAGACTGCAAAAGTCGACGAGTTCATGCAAGGAACTCGACGAGTTCAAGGATTTTGGCATGAACTCGACAACTTTCTCAAGAAACTCGACGAGTTTTGTGTTCTGACAGCTTGTTGTTCGAGTTTTGCTGCTGGAAATGGGCTAGAATCATTACCTAAATTTTTTTGGACCTGTAAAATCTGTTTATGATGTGGTAATGATTATGTTAATCCATTTCCAATGGTGATTATCAAAATTTCATGTTTTATATTTGTTAGTATGATTCTTGAAATTGTTGATATGAACATTCGTGCTTATGAGTCTTAGAGAGATCATAGGAATTATTTTTAACTTGTTTGTTTGATTAATTCATGATCTTAATGCTAATGATGGTATCCATAATTTTTCCTCATGTTACGGATAACCAAAAGACACTTCTTTAAAATTGTCATTAAAGAATGAGAGGTTACATAAAATGAAGAGTCTTCATTTTAATGAACCATTAAACTCATAAGTTATGAATTGAAGACTCTTGAAATAGTTTCAAAACTTTCCCACAAGTTTTGGAATTTGTAAAGAATTACACTCTAATACTTCAATTCCAAATCAAACCTTAGAATTTTAAGAGTTTAAAATTCAAACATTATACGTTTATAGTATTAAGAGTTTATATATGTATAAGAATAAGTCGGTCTTACCATTACTAGGCCTCATTCACGAAGCCGGTCTATAAGGGGGATATAAGGTTATTGCCTATTAAATGGCGGTTTAATGGGTGTCCACTCTCACCCACCGCTTCCTTGACTGGTGGAGGGACGTTAGCCGAAAAAGGTAGGATAGGACCTTAATCCTCATTAAAAGTATAATGAAATTATAAAGTAACTATACATTATTGATTCCCAATCTTAGTTACTTTAGGAAAATGTGAAAAAGGTGCTAACCCATATAATTACACTTTGTACCTTACCAACTCGTTAGTGGAGCGTGTGTGGTTAACCGACACACTAATAAGGACTAGTAAGAGTGGCAAAGGGTAACTTGACTTTATTATAGATCGGTGGAGCGTGTGTGGTTAACCGGCACATCGACTAGGTGATATAGTTAAGGGTACCAAGTCAATTTGCATGGTTATTCACACCTTGTTTGTGATCCTCGGCATCCCAATCACAAACTTGAGAGGGCACAATCGAGATTCAAACATTCCATTGAAAAGTTCAATGTATCTCAAAAGATCTACGAGTTTCAAATCTAAGAAAACCTAATAATAAAATATTTCGTTTTTATGGTGGAAATTGGTAAATCGTCATTTACCTACCTTCAAATATTTTATAGCTTGGATTACGGAATCCCTCTTCCAACTATAAGTAGTTTGTTAAATCCTAGCCTTAATATTTCATTTGGGTGACTTATTAAGGATTCTTTATCTAATAAAACTTGTCTTTCTTTCTTTTAGATGTCTTCCAACAATGTTGCTAGCTCAAACCCTACAAGCTCCTTTTCCCTTACGAACTTGTGTAGGAAAGTCACTTTTGATGGATCCAACTTCAATGAATGGATCAGAAACATCAGGATGATTACCCGCTATGAGGACAAGGAGTATATCCTCGATAGGGAGCTTAAGGTTGTGAATGAATCCACTGCTACTCCTGAAGAGTTTTCATAGTTTGTTGCACATGAGAAGGATGCTACTAAAGTGTCTAGCATCATGTTGGCCACCATGACTCCCGAACTTCAAAAATCCTATGAAGATTTCTACCCCTATGAGATGCACCAGGATCTGATGGATAGGTACCATTAGAGTGCGCGTCAAGAGAGGTATGAAATCATATCCTCCATGATTACAACCAGAATGAAGGATGGTGAACCCATCACTGGTCACTTGCAGAAGATGCAAAGGTTCGTTGACCGGTTGCTAAAGCTCAATGTTGACTTCCCTGAGGACATGGCGATTGATATCATTATCCATTCCTTACCTCCAAGTTATGATCAGTTTCGTATGACTTATCATATGAACACGGAGGAAGTCACACTTAGCAAACTTCAAGGACTCTTAAGGACAGCTGAAAATGGCCTTAAGGGTAAAGCAGTTGTTACTTCTACTCCTTCAACAGCTCCTGTTTTGGCAACTGGGCAAGGAAAGGGGAAGAAGAGGAAAACCCCTTCGAAGGGTACCAAGGGAAATTCCCTTGATGGTTCCTCTTCAAGTGGGACAAAGAAAGGTCCTATCACTCCTTGTCAGTAAAGGGGGCACTAGAAACGAAGCTGCCCCAAGTACCTGAAAGATGTAAAGGATGGGAAAGTTAAACCCACCCAAGCAGGTATTTATACAATATTGTCTAATAACTCATCTAATGCTAATTCTTAGGTGCTTGATACAGGTTGTGGTATTCACATTTGTATTGATTTGCAGGACTTAAGAAGAAGTGAGCAAGTGGAGCACTGGAAGATAAACTTAGTCATGGGCAGGAAAGCATCACTTGTTACCAAGACATGATTTTATTCTTTATTGCTAAATAATGGGTTAATCTTAGATTTGAATAAATGTTGTTACTTGTCCGAAATAGCGAGAAATATTTTTTTCTTTCATGGCTTGTACAAACAAGGGTTTACATTTTCGTTTAATAATAATAATGGTGCTATTAATGTTTATTACAATGATGTATTTTACTTTAAAGCATTACCTTGTGATGGTGTATATGAAGCTATGAATGTTGTAGACAATCTAGGAAATAATGTGTTGTATATTGATTCTTCAAATAGCTTGGATAAAGCATCCTTGTGGCATAGTCGTCTTGGACATGTCAACAAGAAGCGCATAGGCCAACTCTAAAAGGATGGAGTTTTGGAATCATTTGACCTAAAGTTGGATGATAGTTACGAGTCTTCTTTACTTGGAAAAATGACAAAGTCTCCCTTCACTGGCACTTGTGAGAGGGGAGAAGGTTTGTTGGACCTCATACACACAAATGTGTGTGGATCCTTCAAAACTGCCACAAGGGATGCTAATCGCTATTACATGACTTTTACTAATGATTACAGCAGATATGGATATATCTAATTAATCAAGCATAAGTCAGAAACCTTTGAGAAGTTCAAAGAGTTTAAACAAGTGTAACATCCCAAAAATCAGGTATACATTATGAACCTTCATCTTTGAGCAAGGGTCACATTTGGCCCTTGTTAAGGAAATGCATGTTTTGAAAGTATGCGGGGCGTACTGGGGTGTACGCTCAGTGTACTCTTCTGCGTCTTGAGCGGGAAGGGTCGCCAGGTACACCAGGCGTACCAATGTGTACGCGGGGCGTACCCGGCCCAGAAGAGAAACCCTAATATGTTGAGCCTCCCTATTTAAGCAACCTTAAGGCCCTTTTGTTGGCCACCTTTTCTAGAGCTTTACCATTTCAAAACCCTAAATCTCGTTCATATAGCAAGAGACTGTCTAGGAGGGCTTAGTATTGTGTTCTTGGCCATTTGGAGGAAAGTGATAGCCTTGGAGGAGGAAGAGTTGGAGCTCAAGGTTTTGGATCCGAGTTTAGTAGTGAAAGAAGCTTCATTTTGAGGTAAAAGGCTTCAAGATTTTCATCTTTTCTGTTCATACTTTGTAGAGAGAAGTTTTAGGGTTTTTGGTCCCCAAGTTCATAGCTTTTTGAGTGGTTAAGCTCTTAGAAGCCGAGATCTGTCCCATTCTAGCTCATTTAGTGTTGTTATGTGATAAAAATCTAGTCTTGGTTGTAAAAGGTTGTTCATGCATGAGATATGGACCTTTTAAGGTTGGAAATAGAGTGTTTTGGGAGTTTGTGACTTCCACAGCCATGCAAAGGCTTAAAGTAACCAACTTTATGGATTAAATCGTGTTAGAGAAGTCAGATCTGGATTTTGGACACAAGTCTTAACCAATTAAGACCTGAATGAAGAGGAGGAGAAAGTTGGGTGTTACGTTGGGCGTAATCCTAGTACACGTGGCGTAAGGGGCCGTGTACCCCGATTATGTGAAGCCACCGGGTACGCTTAGCGTACAGATCTGGTACACACCGCGTACCCCAGAAGGTTGACTTTTGTTGACTTTTAGGGTTTGGTCAACTTTAGAGTATTTGAGCCTTGAGAGGGGTAAAATGGTCTTTTACCCTCCTGAGAGTGCTAAGAGAGGGAATGATCTAGCCTTGGGAAATGTGTTAATGCCGAGTGTTTATTTCGTATGATTAGGCAGAGGCTAGATCCTATTTTCACGGAGTCCGAGATTTCCGAGTTACTGAGTTACGCGAGGTGATTCTTCTCACTATACGTTACCTAGAGTGGTATTATGAGTTGACCAGAAGGTATTATGTGCTATGTATGAGATTGTGTGCCATGTATGAGATTATGTGCTATGTGATGTAGGTATGATATATAATTGTATTGACCGGACCGGAGGGTCCAACAATTCAGACCGGACTGGAGGGTCCAACGAGACAAACCAGGCGGGAGGGCCCAACGAGCTATAACCAGACAAGAGTTTCCAACGAGCTACGAGACCGGAGGGTCCCGCTGAGACACATCAATCGGAGGGTCGTACAGTAGCCTCGAGTGGCGTATGTGTTGTGTGTGGTGTTTTGGGGAACTCACTAAGCATTTATGCTTACAGTTGTTGTGTTATGTGTTTCAGGTACTAGCGAGGACCGTGGAAAAGCGCCGGAGTGACCCGTACACACAGATAGGAGATTTGATTTTGTTATCTTGGGATATGTTCTGATTTTATAACTATTATGGAATACTTTTTGAGAATATTTTATATATAAATTTGGTTGTTGAAAAATGAATTTTTTTTTTAAATTACATCGTTACAAGTTGGTATCAGAGCCTTGGTTTGAGGGACTCGGATGCACCTTCGGGTGTATCTGAACTCCAATTAAGGATTTGAGAAATTTTCAACAAATAAAAACTGATTTTTCTAAAAAGAGCAATTGGTTTTGAAGCAACCAGAGCGGAGCAGTGTGTACGGTCAGCCAACGCCCGAACGGTGAATCCCCAAAATACCCTTACATTATGTGTTATGAGATATGATATGTTATCTTATGCATGCTAGAGTAGGCTAGGTATTCATATTAGGACTAGACTGGCCTGATTTGTGATGCCTTAGCATAGGAGATTACTGCTGCTATGAGATGCCTTGAGAGTGAGTAGGTAGTAGTTAGGAGCTCATAAGAGGTCTATCGGAGGGTAGCCAATGCATAGTTAGGAGCTCATAAGAGGACTTGGGGTGAATGCTGATGCGGTGTGGTCAGTAGTATATGGCCTGTGCTACTAAAGACACCGGATTAGTGAGCAGTCCAAGTAAGAATCCTTAGGATATTGGAGGACGGGTAGGGTTGCATTATCGAGTGCGAGTATGCTCGATCGAGTCTCTGATATTTTTATGTTGTATTTCAGAGACATCATGGTTGGGACATGAATCACACCTGGGAGTAGTGGTGTCAGCGACGAGGAGATCCATCGATTGAAGGAAGTGGTTGCTGCCATCCGGGGCGAGAATCCAGAGATGTTCGGGGACATTAAGACCACATTCATTGAGACCTTTGATGAGCGACATGCAGCAGTGACTGAGGCTACGGTTGCTGTAGCTACTACTGCTATTGCTGCTGCTAGACCTCAGGGAGGTGACTCGTTGTTGTTTCAGGAGTTTAGCAACACGAAGCCACCAGATTTCGATGGGACGCAGGACCCGATTGCTGCGATGAGGTGGATCTATGACATCGAGGGATGTATCTACACGTGTTCTTGTCCGGAACACTTGAGAGTATGGTTCGCTCTTAACCAGCTCCTCTTGGGAGCGAAGGATTGGTGGAGTTCGTGACGGTGACCTTCACTCTGGCAGAGATTTCTGAGGTGACCCGGGAAAAGTTCACCACCATGTTCTGTGATGAGTACATTCCCCCTGTGGAAAGGGAATGACTGGATCAGGAGTTTTTGACCCTCAAGCAAGGTACTGATTCAGTTACTGTGATTACGCGGAAGTTTCATCAGAGGGCGATGTTTTGCCCTGAGCAGGTGTCTACCGAGCAGGCTCGCATGAGTCGGTATCTGATTGTTTTGAGGAGAGATATTCGGGAGTTCATGGTGAACTCGACATACCGGACATTTGTCGAGCTCTAGGCAAATTCCCGGAAGAGGGAGATAGAGTTGGAGACTCAGGCCAGGGAGGAGGCGGAGTCTCAGGGGAAAGATCGGCGATCAGCACAGTCTTAGTCAGCAGGCAAGCGGGCCAGGCCCGCTGATTCGAGATCTGGGAGCGCGAAGGGCCAAACTTGTGGGAAGTGTGGCAAGAGTCACGAGGGGTCGTGCAAAATGGGAGTATGCTACAAGTCCGGGAAGGAGGGGCATATCGCAAGGGATTGCTCCAAGGCATTTTCTGTTTGCTTCCATTGCAACCAGACCGGACATCGGAAGGCCGAGTGCCCTCAGCTACATCAGGGATCAGCGCAGGGATATGCGCCTACTGCTAGGGCTACCGAGGTTCAGCCAGCAAAGTTCCACGCGCCAAAGGCTCGCGAGAGAGCCTTCCATTTGATAGCGGAGGAGGTCTGCGCAGCACCCGACGTTGTGGCCGATATGTATTCTTCTCTCTATTTATTTGAGTCTGAGATATTAGGCTTATATTATGTTATGCATAGGTACCTTTCTTGTGAATTATGTACCTGCCTTAGTACTATCTAACTCAGGAACGAGTCGATCTTTTGTGTCGTTAGCTTTTAGTCATCATATCAGTATTTGTCGAGAGGCTTTGAATCGACCTCTGCGAGTTTCTATAGCTAACAAGCGAGCAGTGTATGTCACGGAGGTGATTCGAGGATGTAGACTTGAGACCTTAGGTTTGGGGTTCCCGATCGATCTAGTCCCGATTGTGATGGGGGACGTATGTGTCATAGTGGTCATGGATTGGTTGAGCCAATTTGGAGCTATTATAGACTACGAGCATCAGTTGGTGACGATTCAAGACCCTAGTGGGGGAGTACTTACAGTGTACGGTGAGGGTACCCGTCCTGAGTCAGCATTTTGTTCGGCTGCTAGGGCGAGGCAGAGTTTACAGCTGGGCTGTAGGGGATTTATGGCCTATGTGATGGACACGCGAGTGGCCGCTGGGAGGCCAAGTTCGATTGATGAGGTTCCGATTGTGCTTGAGTTCCCTGATGTTTTCCCCGAGGATTTGTCGGGTGTGCCTCCCGAGAGGAAGGTGGAGTTCCGTATCAACTTAGTACCGGGGGCGGCACCTATTGCCAAGGCACCCTATCGCCTTGCGCCGCCCGAGATGCAGGAGTTATCCTCGCAACATCAAGAGCTGTTGGGGAAGGGGTTTATGTCACACCCCAAAACCATGAATGGCAGAAACATTTTGGGTCGGAGGACATCATGTACAATATCACAACAATGAATAGTAGTAAACAAGCAACAACATCATCCATTGCATTAATAATATAATTTCATACATGTGTGTTCTGTCAAAGTTATAGACACCAAAAATATACATATCAAAATAAGAGATGAGCCTTGAACGAACTCCATCTTCTCAAAAGCCTGGCACATGTACCTGTCTAGTAGTGACCTGAGAATACAAGTTATTTTGAAAGCGAGTATCAGCTTAATGCTGGTGAGATCATAAGTTTATTAATGTATGTATTTGTATGACAACATTTGTAAGATGTTTCTGTAAGATGTTTTGTACAATGTTTTGTAAAATGTTTGAACTCTCCTAGAAAACCCTATGTTTCCTACTAACTATACCCTTCTACCAAGGCATCTAGTGTATGTGTGTATGTCTCTTGTTAGAGTGTGCGTTTTCCCAATTCTGACTATCCTTAACCAAAAATATAGTTTTTACATTACCGTGCATCGTGTGAATATTCACGAAGTGAATGTAATGGGAAAATATTATAGTATTGTAGTATTTGTAATAAGTGACTACCGTTGTACTAACTACCTTAAAACAAAAGGTGTTCAAAGTAACATGTGATCGACCTGTATGTTGCTACCGATGCTAGTAAAACGACGATGTAAGACGCCGTAATAAATGACATTTGGCACCCGTAGACTTGCAAGTCCCACTGTAGCGAGTAGCAAGGTATAGGATAGTCAATCTAGTATAGATCTATATGCAAACTCATACGCTCCCCAATTAAGGAGATTTGGGATACAAGATCGGTCATGGCAGGAAGTTCCACTCTTGGCTTGGCGTGCCCCTGCCACCCCTGCCTGGCGTTCCCTTGCCAGCCCCTGCTGGGGACTCCCTTGCTAGCCCTTGATGGGGACTCCCTTGCTAGCCCTGCTGGGGACTCTCCTACCGAATCGGCCAGGCGCTCCTCCGCCTGGTACTCCCTTGCCAACCTCTCCTGGTGCGCACCTGCCAGCCCCGCCCGGCGCCTCCGGGCGGCCTTGCCCAACTCCTTACTAGTTGGGCCTGAATGGGGCTTGGCCCAAGGCCTGACCTAATTGTCCCCTATATAATGAATAGTACCTCCTCCATGGAGAGGGAGATTCCCCTAGACTCTTCCCCCATGGCTCAGCCGCCACTATAGTCCGGCCGGGTGGCTCAGCCGCCACCCGCCGCCGCCATACACCACCACTAGCACCAAGATGGTTCTCTCCAGCTATGGAGGACCATCTCAGATCTTCTGGCTGATCTAACTTGACCGTCGGAGCCTGCTCCCAGGGTACAGTCCTTGGGGCGGCTCTAACGTGTCTCTCTGATTGTGATGTCAGATCTCCGCCGCAGCAGAAGACCAGAAGACTCGTCGGAGGCTGATGTTCCATCATTTGGCGCCATCCCGGATTTGAGCAAGTAGCAAAAGCCTCAGTCGCTTCCAAGCTCGTTTTTCCTCAGATCTGATGTTTTCATCTCAGGTTTCTTCAGATCTGTTAATTTATAGTCTCGTTTGCTCAGATATGTTCATGTTTAGCATCATTTGGTTCAGATCTGTTTGTTTTTTGCCAAGATCAGTTCAAATTTGTTACACCATATTCTAGATCTATAGATCCGTCGTTTTTTAGTTCAGATTTATGGTTCTACACGATTTTCTTCACTCAAATATTCCCCAAACATACAAAAGATTCTTAGATCTGTTCTTGTTTACATTTTGGGTTTTGATTGAGCAAGATAAGAAGAAAACACGTTTTATTAGTGTTTACTCATATTCATCAGCTCATAAGATCAGAAAACTCCTTTTTATAGTTGGGTTTTTCTGTATACAACTTTATTTCATGAAACAAATGTTTGTAAAAACAACTTTGTTGTTCATGCATCTTTCAAGTTTACAAAAAACCGTATCAGATCCATTTTTGGGCTTATATTTTGATGAGTTGTTCAGCAACTCTTGGAGAAACTGGGTTTTTACGAGTTTTTTCTGATGGTTGTTCATATTTCAGTGTTTTATCCAGCAACTTTGAGAAGAGAAAAAAAAAAGTTTTTGATCATTTACCCTATTTCCAGTATACGTTATCAAGAAATCGTTTGCAGTTCATGATTTTCTTCACACAACTATATTCAAGTTGTTTGCGTTACTTCAGAAGTTTGAGAAAGAAGAAACTTTTTTTATGAGTTTTTACCTTTTAAACCTTTATAAACCGACCTGATTTGTTTGTAGCTCAGATCTTTAGATTTGTTGTGTTTTTGTTTGCTCAAACACATTTAAGTTTACAAATAATTTATCAGATCTCTTTTAGCCCATATTTTGGTGGATTTGTCCGATTTTAAGAATAAAAGAAGCTTTATATGGGTTTTTTATTATTTCTTTATATTCGTTTATATCATCAAAAAATTCATTCAGTTGCTAATTCTCAATGTACAACTCTGATATGCTTGGATATTTCTTTAATCTACCAACGAAGAAAATTTCGTTTTAAAATCACATTTCAATACTTTACCTCAAAAATTTTCTGTGTAATAATTTGTTGTTTAAAAGCTGTAAAAAAAAGAAAGAAAAAAAAGAGTTGCATATACCCTTTACCAAAATATATTTCATTATCCTTTATCTCAAAATTTATACATAGCCTATCTTTCTACTACAACACATCATATCAATTTCTTACAAGTTACAAATAAATTACAAAGAATAGAGTTGGTGTTTTGTCTGCATTCAGACGACATTTTCAGGAAAAAAAAGAGGGGAGGAGGTGAGTATATACTATAAACTATAAAGCAGAAGACAAAAACTTGTAGGGACCCATCTAGTCATATCCGTCACACACAAAAGCTACAGAAAAGTCAATCGTTGACTATCTCCTCCGATAGACGAAACCACAGCCCCGATCAGTTTCCACATGTGACAAGCTCCAAAAAAAAGAGGAAGAAGGGGTTATCTCAGCTTCTTAAACCTCTAATCGCCCGAATCTGTTTCCTACTCCCGAGCATTACCTGTTGACCTCCATCCAACGACCACGAGCGTAGCAGACGGCTCCATCGCTACTCTGTCACTGTCAATTGGTATATCAGCAAGAGGGGAACCGAGTCTCACGTGACTCTTCTTCTTTATTAGTCTGGTGACAACCGGTGCAACCCGACACCACCGCTCCTTCACCACAGTTCCCTTATTTATCGTTGCTCCAGCCTCCACCTACAAGTTACGAGTCCCGATGAGGAACCAAACCCACTGGGCAATTTCTAATCGCTCCGCCAGCAACCATATCCCATCGATATCCCTGCAATACAAGCGGCACCACTCGACCATCGCTACCCTAACTAGTTCGATCGCCGGCCCCTATGTTTGATTAATCCTCTGCACTCGTCGAACCCTGGCAAGTAATCACCAGGAGATCTGGTCACCGACACCAAAACAAAGTCGCCACCAGTTTTCGATTTCTCTTTGTGCACCCTGGGGAAATATCGTGAGAGCATGAGGAGGACGGGGCAAGACGAAGCAACAACAAGAAGGCCCTGAGTGATACCCTTGGAGCGTTCAGACGCGTAAAAGAGAGAACTTGGGCTTAGAGCTCCATAAACCCTAACGGGTTGCATTCATACGTGGGCTATAACATATGATTTGGGCTTCCACATATTTTCGCATCTGGACTGCCTAAAAAACGATTAAATGGCCCAGTTTAAGAATAAATTGACCTATTAGTCAACACTAAAGTCATACGATTACACTCAACAAGCCTATCTCTAAAAAAAAGGATAAAGGAGGCGTGGGCCTAATAGACTACAATTTTGTTTTGGGCTCCTCGCAATTTAGGCTATCTCGCATTTTTGTGTCGTTTCAACAATAAAAAATGGGTCGTCTTTGCAAGATAAGATCAACAGTTTTGTGTGCACTAATTCAATTTAGCTAAATCCAAATCAGCAAGATGCGGTCTAACAAGCTCAACATTTCAAAAAAAAAAGGAAGGGAGGGGGAATAGTAGTATATCGCTACTACAACTACTATTTTTGAAGTATTTCGAAATAACCCTCAAACAACTACTTTGTGCGGCTATCAACAGTTGTGTTGACCAACTTCAGGCAGTCTTGCTACTCAACCCTCACCATTTATGTTGACTAGCCCCCGCTAGTCTCGTTGCTCAGCTCTCAGTAGTCGCGTAGCCTGACTCTCAGCAGCGATGTGACCTAGCTCAATAGCTGCAAAGCCAAGCCATCAGTAGCTACTTTGTCTGACTCCCAGCAGTTGCGCTGCTTAGCTCTCGGCAACCGTGCTATCTGCTTTTTGTGAGCACTTGTGTCGCCTAGCTCTTTCCAGCAGCTATGTATCTCAGCTTCCAGCAGTTTTATATCTATATTTCCCTTTTCTTCACCCCCTCTAAGAAAAAAAAGGGGGGAGAGTTGATACGACACTTTGTAGAAGTGATTTTTATTACCAAGGGGAAGAGTTAAAGTACATAAAAAGATGACACCATGAATAATGGTGTATCCCCGAGGTGATCTTGGTATTCCGGATGGAAAGAGTAGCCGCGTGGTCCAACTCTTGGTAGTACTGTTGCCCAACTCTCAATAGTCGGGTTACTCACCTATCGCTAGCAGCTCGCTGCCCGGGCCTCAACGGCCCTGCTGGCCAGTTCCTCACAGCAGTCTCGCTACGCACCACTTGACAATAGCTACACTGTCAATCCCTAAGTAGCACCGCCACATGGCTCTCCGCAAACAGCCAAGACAGTGAGGCACCATTTATTAGTACGATTAGCGATGCAGCAAAGCACCAAGTACCATTCTTCTTTAACCCAAACTTATCACACGAGCTAGGCTCACAGATTGTAGGGTGCCACACCCAATCATGCGAGGTTCAGTTTCCTCGCCTTAAGTCGCCTGGCTTCTCAGTCCGACTCCATTATAACGGCAAGCTCCGCATATGAGGTTCAGTACCCTCGCCTCGAGTCGTCTGGCTTCCCAGCCCGACTCCAGTATAGCGGCAAGCTCTGCATGTGAAGTTCAGTACTCTCGCCTTGAGTCGCCTGGCTTCTCAGCCCAACTCCATTATAGCGGCAAGCTTCACATGCGAAGTTCAGTACTCTCGCCTTGAGCCGCCTGACTTCTCATCCCGACTCCATTATAGCGGCAAGCTCCGCATGTGAAGTTCAGTACTCTCGCGTTAAGTCGCCTGGCTTCTCATCCCGACTCCATTATAGTGGCATGCTCCGCATGCGAGGTTCAGTACCCTCGCCTAGAGTCGCTTGGCTTCTCAGTCCGACTCCATTATAGCGGAACACTCTGCATGCAAGGTTCAGTACCCTCGCCTTGAGTCGCCTGACTTCTCAGCCTGACTCCGTTATAGCAGCAAGCTCCGCATGCGAGGTTTAGTACTCTCGCCTTGACTCGACTGGCTTCTCAGCCCGACTCCATTATAGTAACATGCCCCGGCCATTTCACGCGATGCTCTTCTGCGTGATTTATCTACGATCGCTGGCAGCCAAGCCCGATCCATTCCACGCAATGCCCTCCTGCGTGATGTATCTACGATCACTGGAAACTAAGCCAGATCCGTTCCACGCGATGCTCTCTCACGTGATCTATCTACGATCACTAGCAGCTAAGCCCGATCCATTCTGTGTGATGCTCTCCCGCGTAACACCTCCATGATCATTGGCTGCTAAGCCCAAGCTATTCTCCTAAGTCGCGCATCATAAGTCACGCATCACAAGTGTCACACCCCCGAACCAGATGGCGGAAACGTCCGAGGGCTGTCGTGACTTAATTGAATACCATAACATTGAATATATATGAAACATAACATCATTCGTCACCATGAATTAATATAATACAACCAATAAAGTTTACATTGAGTACATTGTTTTAACGTTACATTCCCAAAAACAAATTGTCCGATTCATAAATAAACAAACTGCAAGCCATCACTGAGTACATTTTCTTTAGTTCACTTGTTACCTGAGAATACAAGTATTTTGAAAAATGTCAACATATGAAATGTTGGTGAGTTCATAAGTGGTATTTGAAAAGCAACGTGTTGTATTATTTTGAAAACCACCAGAAAATCCGATATTTTCTGAAAAGAGTTTCTGAAAAAGTTTGTGAAGATCCATAAGTATGCTTGTTTGTTTCTATAGTTGTAATAAAAATGTTCATTATGTTAGTGTACTTTTCGAAACTGTGTGTATTGTATAACCCTAGGAAAACCCGATGTTTTCCTAATACTTTGAATTCCATGTAGTTGTAGAACCATCGCGTAGTGTGAAGTCATTGATTCCAGACGACGTCGGATTATTGCGCGTAGTGAATTGTTATAAACACGCGATACACAAATGGCCAGTTCACAACTTATACTAACGATCCCGTAGCCGTCGTCCGTATTATTCATGTAATCCAACCGCCCTGACTTCTTGTAGTCCCACATCCGAAGAGAAAGAGGGCACGAAGACCTCGGTAACTCTGTTAGCCGCTTGGGGATAAAAAAAGAGTACGAAGGGTCCTTGACCCGATTCGCATTTGAATAACCGATTTTACTAGCCGTACCAAAGGACCCTTGGGGACCAATAGTATAAAGGCCATTGAAAGTCCTTTTACATTGTGTTGGGTCATGTAAGACTCAACAACTCGTAAGGTTGAAGTCTTCGGGCCTAAAGATCAGGTCATCGGGCTAGCTAGGCCCAACTAACAAGATTTTACACTTTTGGGCCCAAAGATGGTGCGTAGACGTCTGTGCACTCTCACGTGTGTATTAAATTCCCAAATGTTACTTGTGTGAATCGAGGTATCGTCGTATTAGTAGTTTCGGGTTGTTATTGATTCCAGACCGAATCAATTCGTTTAACAACGATTTTTGGTATTGTTGTGTATTGTATTTCGTCGGTAGTCGCGGTACCAATATTTTATCACGATGGATGTATTGAATTAGCCATGAAAATTTTCTGTTTTCAGCCCCTCTTTATTTTGTAAATTTACTTTTTCAACCCTTTGCATAAATAAATTTCCGGTTTAGTCCTTAAACTATTTTTCTTGGCATTTTAACATCAAAACTTATTGGAATTGATATTTTTCAGCACATTTTTAGTTAAAAACAGTTTTAGTCCCTGAAAATACAGTTTTCTCGGTTGTAACCCCTCTTTTTCGCAGTTTCTACATTTTTGGCCCAATTTGGAAAAATTTTGCAACTTTGGTCCTTTTTAAATTTGAAAAGCATTTTAAACCTTAGAAAAGGACTTGGAACACTTGTAGTCCACTGTTTTACAGAAAAACACAGTTTTGGCCCTTCAAAACAGAAAGTTTCGCATATTGGGCCCTATTGGGCCGAAAATGTCATTTTTAGCCCATTAAGCTTTAATTTATGTTTTTAACCTTCCAAAAAAAATATATTTTCAGAAAATACATTATGGAAACTGTTTTGACTCATCTCACCCATCAGAATTCGAAATATTACATTTTGGGCCCTTTAACTTTATATTTTTACCATTTTATGTCCAAAAATTGAGTTTTTAGCCCAAGGAAAATGTTATTAAGCCATTTAGCTATTTTTCTTGGAACACTTTGTATGTAGAAATATATTTGATGATAGTATCATTTAACATAAAGTATGTCTCGATTTTTAGGGGTTTATGGCTAGATCCAACATTATAAACACACAAAAACACACATATAAGCATAGAAATCATACAAGGCATACAAAACACATATAGATCTACACTTTCACTTGTATCCCCCCCCCCACAAAACTTATAAAACAGAAAAATAGGGGGTATGAAGCTCACCTTAGGGTGTAGTTTCGGTTTTTGAAGAAAAGATGGAAGAAAACTTGGTGATTTTTGGCCTTAGCACCCTTTCCTTGAAGATCTCGAGTTTGAGGGGTTCTAAGACACAAGATTATGCTTTCATATGAGTTAAGAAGAGATTTTTGGATATAAAAAGAAGTCTAAAGTGTGGATCCAAGTTTTCAACTTACCTAGATGATGATTTTTGGAAAGAATTCTCCTTGTAATACTCTTGGATCTTCGAAATTTAGGAGAGGAATGGAGAGAGTTCCTTGAGAGAAATGATGAGTGAAATGTTTGTGTGTGTGTTTGGGATTCGGCCGAGAGGGAGAGAAGGAAAAGAAGAGAGAAGCATGAAAGGATGGTGCATGGAAGTATGAGTCTCCTTGCATGGAAGTCCTTTGGTTAATTGTGAGGTGTCACTCACAAGGTCAACCCTTCCTCTTGGGCTTGTTTTGGGCCGAAAATATGGAAGGAAAAAGAGGGTATTAGGCTTTAATGCCCACAAGCCCATGTGTAAGTTAAGTTGGGTGAGTTTTAATCTAAAAAAAAAATATAATATGATTTTTCATTCTAAGTCCAAAATAACCCAAAATGTTGGTTAACGGTTAGGGTACATCCGATGTAGATTTCCCCAGTGGTTCGGTTTTCCCATTGGCCATTTCCATCGTATAGGTTTCATTTAGCTTTTGGGGTTGTTGTTTTAATAAATGTTTAAACTTCTCACTTACGAAACTTCGCTCCGCTCCGGTGTCAAATAAGATGCATGCATAAGTGTGGTTTAGGAGAAACGTACCGGTCACAACTGCGGCATCCTGAACCGCCTCTCCTTGGCCCATGGTCAGCATCCTTGCTGTTCCTCTGTTCCCGGGATTATTGTTGTTAGGGCAGTCTCGGCGGAAGTGCCCAGTCCTCCCACACCCGAAGCAGGTGTGGCTAGGCCCTGCATTATTGTCGTCGGCATTGGTGTTGTTGTTGTTGCGATGGTTGTTGTTGTTTCCCTGATTTTGGTTCTGGGGAGGGTAAGTCCTGCAGTACCTCGCAGTGTGTCCCCTTCGATTGCAACTGGTGCACTGAAACTCCTTGCATTCTCCATGGTGATGGAAACCGCACTTGTTACACTTGGGAAGATTACCGGAATAAGGTTTTCAAGCATTTGAAGCAGCTGAGGCTGGAGCATGTGGTGTGGCTGGAACCGGTGCAGTAGCAGCATTAACCGCCACTATCTGCTGCTTTTTAGAGGTTTCGGGGCCCTGACGTCCCTTCCTCTTGTTGTTCTTCTCTTTCTTGCCATCACCTTCCTTTTTGCCCTCAGTCTCCGCTGGCTTCTCACCCTTCTTGGTGTTATGGTCATACAACTTCTTCGCCAATCTCTTCGCACTGTCAAATGTTTCCGGGTTTGCAGCTATCACGTTTCCTTGAATGTGTGGTGTTAGTCCCCAAATGAATCGCTCAATCTTCTTTCCTTCCGAGGTGATCATACCCAGGCATAGCAGAGATAGTTCACTAAATCTCGATATGTAGGCATCGATATTCACATTCTGCACAGTGAGGTTCCATAGCTCTTGCTCCATCTTCTGTTTTTAGCCTCGTGGGCAGTACTCAGCCATTAACATTTCTTTCATCTCTGCACACGGCATAGAGTTGGCTACAGGGAGCGTCATGGCTTCGACGTGTCCGTTCCACCAAGTGAGTGCTTGGTCCACAAAAGTGCAGGCCGCGAACTTCACCTTCATCTGCTCAGGGCAATCGCATATCTCGAATACCGACTCCACCTTTTCGATCCATCGCTTCAGAGTGATCACCCCTCCAGTGCCGTTAAAAGTTCGTGGTTTGGCGTTTGTGAAGTCCTTGTAGGTACATGTTTTGGTGGGTCCTTGATTCATTCCGTTGTTCGAACTTCCGGCTCCTTGTCCATTGACTCCTCCATTGTTCCCTTGATGAATTTGTGCGATCGCTGCAGTGACCGCAGCAGACACAGCTGCCTGGAACGCGGCTGAGTCAACTTCAGGTGGAGTTGGTCCTGGGTTTCCGCGAGTAGGTCAGAGAGGCATCTTTCTGTCACGAAACGGAAAGATGTTGAGTGTATGTGGTTTCCGTGAGGTTGTGATCCTACTGACTAGGTGCATGATACGAACTGGAACACTACTTCCCTTGGACATTAAATCATAATTTCTCAACACATAGCAATTTGCAATATCATAACAAAGCACATAAAAGTTTATTAATATTACCCGCATTTGATACAAGAAAATTTTGCTCGTAAAAGCATACATGAGTGACACTAATTTGACAGCATAACGGCTCTATGAGTAGTGTAGTCACTTAAACATAGAGTCGGGGTACATAGCATAGTTCCTATCGATCTACTAAAGTAAGTCTATCCCTAACCGCGATGAGCTGCGTCCGGAGGTGGTGCCGAGGATGTGGATGCTCCCTAAAGGCGAGCCACCAAGCGTTCTGCGTCCTGAAGTCGAGACTCCCACCGAACCTGCCTCATGTGAAACTCTCGAAGGACGTCACGCGTCTCCTGCTCCGCACGCTCGACCCTAGTCCTCAACTGGCACACATGATCAACAGTGTCCTGGGCAAGGTCACCCGTGTTCCGTAACCGCCTCACCATAACTGGAAGGGCTCGATCAGCCGGTCCTCCGTCTCTCAGGTCAAAGAAATCGTGTGACATGCCGTACGGGGGTCGCTGTCCCTGCTGTCTGCTCCATCTCCAAAGGTCAATACCCCAGGGAGGTGTAGGACCAGTGGGGCCTACACGATAGGCAGGCACCCTGATCGGGTAAGGGGGGTCGATGACTTCGGACTCCGCGTCCGAATCACCCCCTTCGCTATCATCAGTATCCTCCTCGAGATTTCCTTCGTCTTCCTTTGATTCGGCAGGTTCGCCCTCGACTTCTGCCTCCGGTTCCCCGTCAGATTCCTCTTCGGGGTCTTCCTCAGGCTCCTCCTCAGGTTCTTCCTTAGGCTCCTCCTCAGGCTCTCCCTCAGGTTCCTCCTCAGGCTCTTCCTCAGGTTCCTCCTCCTCTAGCCATCCGTTGTTCCCCTGGTTAGGGAAGTAGGGATCCCCGGGATGATGAAAACCAGCCATGCTGTCTGCGAGAGTGTGTAAATATGCTAACATTATTCCTAAGGCGCCACGACTATTGCATAAGCTAAACAGGCGTTCTCTTTTGGTGCTAGAAGGTTATAGTTTTAGGTTCCCTAGCTATCCCGATCTCATCAGGACGTGTGTTGGTCATTCTTTGGAGAGAGTGTAGTTGATCAGGCTACATCCACTCCTTGGTACCACTAAGAACAGTTCTGAATTAACCGAGATACTAGCATTATTTTGTTTGGTTCGGCGTTATGTTCTTATTCCTAATGCAAGTAAGGGTGTTTTATTTACTCGTTTTGTTCAGAGTTATGTTAGTCCCTCTTTTTGGTTTATAGTTGCATATCAATGTGTGGCTAGATATGCTAGTTCACTATAAACAAAGCTCTGATACCAACCTGTCACACCCCCGAACCAGACGGCGGAAACGTCCGAGGGCTGTCGTGACTTAATTGAATACCATAACATTGAATATATATGAAACATAACATCATTCATCACCATGCATTAATATAATACAACCGATAAAGTTTACATTGAGTACATTATTTTAACGTTACATTCCCAAAAACAAATTGTCCGATTCATAAATAAACAAACTGCAAGCCATCACTGAGTACATTTCCTTTAGTTCACTTGTTACCTGAGAATACAAGTATTTTGAAAAACGTCAACATATGAAATGTTGGTGAGTTCATAAGTGGTATTTGAAAAGCAACGTGTTGTATTATTTTGAAAACCACCAGAAAATCTGATATTTTCTGAAAAGAGTTTCTGAAAAAGTTTGTGAAGATCCATAAGTATCCTTGTTTGTTTCTATAGTTGTAATAAAAATGTTCATTATGCTAGTGTACTTTTCGAAACTGTATGTATTGTATAACCCTAGGAAAACCCGATGTTTTCCTAATACTTTGAATTCCATGTAGTTGTAGAACCATCGCGTAGTGTGAAGTCATTGATTCCAGACGACGTTGGATTATTGCGCGTAGTGAATTGTTATAAACACGCGTTACACAAACGGCCAGTTCACAACTTATACTAACGATCCCGTAGGCGTCGTCCATATTATTCACGTAATCCAACCGCCCTGACTTCTTGTAGTCCCACATCCGAAGAGAAAGAGGGCACGAAGACCTCGGTAACTCCGTTAGCCGCTTGGGGATAAAAAAAAGAGTACGAAGGGTCCTTGACCCGATTCGCATTTGAATAACCGACTTTACTAGCCGTACCAAAGGACCCTTAGGGACCAATAGTATAAAGGCCATTGAAAGTCCTTTTACGTTGTGTTGGATCATGTAAGACTCAACAACTCGTAAGGTTGAAGTCTTCGGGCCTAAAGATCAGGTCATCGGGCTAGCTAGGCCCAACTAACAAGATTTTACACTTTTGGGCCCAAAGATGGTGCGTAGACGTCTGTGCACTCTCACGTGTGTATTAAATTCCCAAATGTTACTTGTGTGAATCGAGGTATCGTCGTATTAGTAGTTTCGGGTTGTTATTGATTCCAGACCGAATCAATTCGTTTAACAACGATTTTTGGTATTGTTGTGTATTGTATTTCGTCGGTAGTCACGGTACCAATATTTTATCACGATGGGTGTATTGAATTAGCCATGAAAATTTTATGTTTTCAGCCCCTCTTTATTTTGTAAATTTACTTTTTCAACCCTTTGCATAAATAAATTTCCGGTTTAGTCCTTAAACTATTTTTCTTGGCATTTTAACATCAAAACTTATTGGAATTGATATTTTTCAGCACATTTTTAGTTAAAAACAGTTTTAGTCCCTGAAAATACAGTTTTCTCGGTTGTAACCCCTCTTTTTCGCAGTTTTTACATTTTTGGCCCAATTTGGAAAAATTTTGCAACTTTGGTCCTTTTTAAATTTGAAAAGCATTTTAAACCTTAGAAAAGGACTTGGAACACTTGTAGTCCACTGTTTTACAGAAAAACACAGTTTTGGCCCTTCAAAACAGAAAGTTTCGCATATTGGGCCCTATTGGGCCGAAAATGTCATTTTTAGCCCATTAAGCTTTAATTTATGTTTTTAACCTTCCAAAAAAAATATATTTTCAGAAAATACATTATGGAAACTGTTTTGACTCATCTCACCCATCAGAATTCGAAATATTACATTTTGGGTCCTTTAACTTTATATTTTTACCATTTTATGTCCAAAAATTGAGTTTTTAGCCCAAGGAAAATGTTATTAAGCCATTTAGCTATTTTTCTTGGAACACTTTGTATGTAGAAATATATTTGATGATAGTATCATTTAACATAAAGTATGTCTCGATTTTTAGGGGTTTATGGCTAGATCCAACATTATAAACACACAAAAACACACATATAAGCATAGAAATCATACAAGGCATACAAAACACATATAGATCTACACTTTCACTTGTATCCCCCCCCCACAAAACTTATAAAACAGAAAAATAGGGGGTATGAAGCTCACCTTAGGGTGTAGTTTCGGTTTTTGAAGAAAAGATGGAAGAAAACTTGGTGATTTTTGGCCTTAGCACCCTTTCCTTGAAGATCTCGAGTTTGAGGGGTTCTAAGACACAAGATTATGCTTTCATATGAGTTTAGAAGAGATTTTTGGATATAAAAAGAAGTCTAAAGTGTGGATCCAAGTTTTCAACTTACCTAGATGATGATTTTTGGAAAGAATTCTCCTTGTAATACTCTTGGATCTTCGAAATTTAGGAGAGGAATGGAGAGAGTTCCTTGAGAGAAATGATGAGTGAAATGTTTGTGTGTGTGTTTGGGATTCGGCCGAGAGGGAGAGAAGGAAAAGAAGAGAGAAGCATGAAAGGATGGTGCATGGAAGTATGAGTCTCCTTGCATGGAAGTCCTTTGGTTAATTGTGAGGTGTCACTCACAAGGTCAACCCTTCCTCTTGGGCTTGTTTTGGGCTGAAAATATGGAAGGAAAAAGAGGGTATTAGGCTTTAATGCCCACAAGCCCATGTGTAAGTTAAGTTGGGTGAGTTTTAATCTAAAAAAAAAAATATAATATGATTTTTCATTCTAAGTCCAAAATAACCCAAAATGTTGAAATAAATGATTGTGGGTCCAATTAGAGCCCAATTAGGGTTCTAAGCCCATGATAGTCAAATTGGAAGCTTATTGGTCCATTTGGGTCCAATAAGGATGTCCTAGTCCAAAATGGATCTAAACAAGAACTTCTAGGGTTTCCAATTGTTTAATGACTATTTGTAGTATTTGTATGATGTATTTGATTGAAGTTTTTGATGTCATAATAATAAATATCACACATGCTCTTAAGTTCTTGATTCAACATTTACTTGAATATAGTGATTACAAGACACAAAATTCCTAGTTGTGACATCATCCCCCCGTTAGAGGGAATTTCGTCCCGAAATTCTGTTTGAAAGCTAGATTTGAGAATGCTAGAATAGGTGAGGGTACTTTTGCTTCATTTGGTCTTCGCGTTCCCACGTGAATTCTGGCCCACGCTTTGCGTTCCACCGTACTTTCACGATCGGGATGCGACTTTGCTTAGTACGCTTCACCTCCCTGTCCATGATTTCAATTGGTTCTTCAACGAACAGGTGATTCTCATTGATTTCAATTTCGTCAAGTGGGATGAAGAGGGTTTCATCTGATAGGCACTTCTTCAGATTTGAGACATGAAACACGGGGTGTACACTGTTTAGCTCTGCGGGTAGTTGCAGTCTGTATGCTACCGGACCTATTCGGGCGACGATTTCGAAAGTTCCAACGTATCGTGGGTTCAATTTTCCCCATTTTTCGAAATGTATAACCCCTTTCCAGGGTGAGACTTTCAACAGTACTCGATCACCGACCTGAAATTCTAAGGGCTTTCGCCGTTTATTAGCGTGGCTCTTTTGTCGGTCACGCGATGCTTGCAATCGAGCTCTGATTTGAACGATCTTTTCCGTGGTTTCGCGAATGATCTCCGGTCCCGTTAGTGCTTTGTCCGACGTATGTGTTTTTGCTAGCTGGGTGTCACCTACTTCAGCCCAACATAACGGTGATCTACATTTACGCCCGTACAGTGCTTCGAAAGGAGCCACCTTGATGCTCGAGTGATAACTATTGTTATATGAGAACTCGATCAAAGGTAGGTGGGTATCCCAAGACTTCCCAAAGTCTATCACACATGCACGAAGCATGTCTTCAAGCGTTTGAATGGTTCGTTCACTTTGACCGTCCGTTTGTGGGTGATACGCGGTGCTCATGTCGAGATGAGTTCCCAGTGCCTTATGGAGAGATTGCCAAAAGCGCGAAGTGAATCTACTGTCTCTATCCGAGATAATAGACACTGGTACTCCGTGGAGTCTCACGATCTCTCGAATGTATAAACGTGTCAATCTTCCCATCTTGTAGGATTCTTTTATAGGCAGGAAATGGGCAGACTTCGTCAGTCGGTCGACTATTACCCATATGGTGTCTAGTCCGTCCGACGTCTTGGGTAGCTTGGTCACGAAATCCATAGAAATCCCCTCCCATTTCCACTCAGGGACTACCGGTTGCTGTAACAATCCTGAGGGTTTTTGGTACTCCACCTTTACCTTGGCGCACGTAAGGCACTTACTAGCGTAGGTCGTAATTTCCGCCTTCATGTTAGGCCACCAATAGTGTTGTTTAATGTCCAAATACATCTTGTCTGAATCGGGATGAATGGAGTATCGTGTCTTGTGGGCTTCCTTCATAACAACCTCCCTAAATCCTCCGATTTTTTGGACCCAAATTCGGTTCATGAAGTACTATACTCCATTCTCCCTTGCCTCAAGATTCTTCTCCATCCCGCGTAATGCCTCGCTAGCTCTATTTTCCGTCCTCATGGCCTCCGACTGGACTGTTGCAATTTGAGTGGCCAGATGAGATTGAATGGTTATCGAGAGAGTTTTTGCCTGGCGATTAGAGTACTCCTTCCGACTTAATGCATCAGCTACCACGTTGGCCTTGCCTGGGTGGTACTTGATCTCGCACTCGTAGTCGTTTAGCAATTCAACCCATCTTCGTTGTCTCATGTTCAGCTCCTTCTGGTTCAAGATGTGCTGGAGACTCTTGTGGTCCGTGAAGATGGTGCACTTCGTACCGTAAAGGTAGTGCCTCCAAATTTTCAGAGCGAAGACCACGGCTCCCAATTCTAGGTCATGGGTCGTATAATTTACTTTGTGCGTCTTTAGTTGGTGGGATGCGTATGCTATCACCCTTTCACATTGCATGAGAACGCAACCTAAGCCCTGATTTGACGCGTCACAGTAGACTACAAAATCTTCCGTTCCTTCAGGTAGAGATAGTATAGGAGTGCTACAGAGAGCTTGCTTCAAGGTCTGAAACGCAATCTCTTGTTTGTCTGTCCATTTGAAAGGTACGCCCTTTTGCGTAAGCGAGGTAAGTGGCTTGGCGATCTTAGAGAAGTTTTGAATGAATCTCCTATAGTAGCCCGCTAGGCCCAAGAATTGACGAATTTCAGTGGGCGTTGTTGATGGGTTTTGAGCATTCTAACACTTCCTAAGTGTACATGCAACCCTAATAACCTTGGATCTATGTTTGTCTAATTATCATGCAAAGTTGAATTCCAAGGTTATATTCCTATCTAGCATACATGGGGAACAATTTTAACTTGAATCATAGATAGAATAACTTACCTTGTTGTTGCTTGTGTTCCTTGAAACCTTGTGAGCCTAGCACCCCAAGTGTGATGCCTCAAATGCTTCACACAACACCAAATGCTCTTGGAAAGACACTTGAGATAACACACACTTCTCAAAATCGGCCAAGCCCTCTTGTTTCTTATGTCTAGCCGTTTTTGGTGGAGAATGGGATCCTTATATAGTGTTGACACATCTAGGGTTACACCATGTAAACCCTAATGTGTCATGACTCTTCATTTCCATGACCCATGGGTTTGTAACTCCCATGGAGCATCCATGGAGCATCCTATGGGTAGAACCCAACTTGATAATCCATGGAGCCTCTTAGCCCACTATACAAGATATGGATGAACCCATATATTTAATTAGTTAACCTTTGATCACTTAATTAATTCCAAATTAATTCTTGATCAAACTAATCAAATAATATTATTAATATATTAGAACTTATAATATATTAATAATCTCCAAGTGTTATTTCTCTCATTTAGTCTATCCAATTGCATGGTGCCATGCAACCCAAATGGACCATGCCGGGTCGGGTCAAGTACAAGCCCGAAATAGTTATGGACTTAGACACCTTATCCAACAGTCTCCCACTTGGATAAGTCTAATAACTATATCTCTAGTACTTCAGGAACCGACCGGCAATCGTAGCTCTTTCAAGGTCTCTCGGAACTGAGAAGATGATGGTACGCCATTTAAGATAAGTGATCATATAATCCTCCGTTCTAGATATCAGCCGGACAAATACATGGAACAATGTCTTACTTATTGTCCAGCAGTTGTTTCCCGATTTCCGATTTGTTTGACATAGAACTTAATTGAACACATCAACTTAGTTCTGACCGGGCCCGGTACATGGGTCAAAACAAAATCATCGAGGGGCCCAGATATCAGCTTCTAATCCAAGAAGGAACAGATAAACTTCGACTCATATGTTTGTTCTACCACTCATTGAATTACACACAAAAGTACGTTTTATAACATCGAGTTACCAATGCGGTTTCGTACAGTCAATGCATAACCAACTTGTAAGTAACAAATCATATCTCTAGGTTTGAAGACTTATATGATATTACCGTCTCACGATCACTCGAGATAGAATTCCATGAAGTGATTCCAGTGAGCGTGGGTTGAGTCCAATGCTCAGAACTTATGAGCACTCATGATTGTTGTAGCCTTGTCCAACACCTTAGACCTCTACAACCCATCATGACAGTCTTGATTCATACCTACTTCCGACATATGACCGACTGTGGAGGTTTGAATAATATGTTATACCAAACAAAATTATTCTGGAAGTCAAAACATGCAAAAGAAATATAGTAAACGATTGACAAGAGATAGCAACACTTTACTCATAAATAAAACACCTTTTATTCATCATCAAATGTCAATTACACTTTACAAATTTCTGGGTTATCTAACTACTAAAACTTATATCATCCTTCAGCCCTATGCTCCGAGCATGCTGGAGATGCTTAACCCTACTCAGTCCCTTCGTGAGGGGATCTGCTGGGTTCTCATCCGATGATACCCTCTTTGCCACGAGGAGTCCTTCTTCGATCCGATGTCTGATGAAATGGTATTTTCTGTCGATGTGTCTGGATCTCCCATGATCCCTTGGTTCCTTGGCTAAGGCAACAGCACTTTCACTATCACAGAAAAGTTCCATTGGCTCTTTAATAGCTGGTACAACTCCAAGGTCTCCAATGAAGTTCTTCAGCCATATCGCCTCCTTTGCTGCTTCACTAGCTGCAATATACTCTGATTCACAAGTAGAATCTGCCACTGTCTCTTGCTTGGAACTCTTCCAAGAAATTGCTCCTCCGTTTAGGGTAAAGACCCAGCCCGACTGAGAGCGGAAATTATCCCTATCAGTCTGAAAGCTAGCATCACTATACCCTACAACTCTCAAGTCATCATTCCCACCAAGGGTAAGGACCCAGTCCTTAGTCCTCCGTAGGTACTTGAGGATATTCTTTACCGCAGTCCAGTGTGCCTTGCCAGGGTTCGCCTGATACCTGCTAACCATGCTCAAGGCAAAAGCTACATCGGGTCGAGTACACGTCATAGCATACATGATCGATCCTACAGCCGAAGCGTAAGGTGTTCGACTCATTTCTGCTATCTCAGCCTCAGTGCTAGGGCTTTGTGTCTTACTCAATCTGGTGTTACTCTGGATGGGTAACTCTCCTTTCTTGGAATCCTGCATGCTGAATCGCTTCAGCACTTTATCCAAGTAGGTACTCTGACTAAGTCCAATTAGCCTTTTACTCCGATCTCTCAAGATTCTTATCCCTAGAATATAGGCAGCTTCACCAAGGTCCTTCATAGCAAAACACTTCCCAAGCCAGGACTTAACTTCCTGCAGGGTTGGAATGTCGTTTCCTATGAGTAGTATGTCATCCACATACAATACCAAGAAGCTAACTATACTCCCACTAGCCTTGACATACACACAAGATTCATCTTCACTCCTAGAAAAGCCAAATTCCTTGACCTTTTCATCAAAGCAAAGATTCCATCTGCGAGGTGCTTGCTTCAATCCATAAATGGATTTCTCAAGCTTACACACTCTATTAGGGTACTCGTTACTGACAAAACCCTCTGGCTGACTCATGTAAACATCTTCAGCCAGCTTCCCATTAAGGAAAGCGGTTTTGACATCCATCTGCCATATTTCATAATCATGAAACGCAGCTATGGCTAACAGAACCCGAATAGACTTAATCTTGGCTACTGGAGAAAAGGTCTCATCATAGTCCACTCCAGGAATTTGAGAGAAGCCCTTTGCAACCAGTCTAGCCTTATAAGTGTGTACTTTACCATCCATGTCGGTCTTCTTCTTGAAGACCCATTTGCACCCTACTGTCTTACGACCTGGTACATTCTCAACCAAGTTCCAAACTTGATTGTCATACATGGATTGTATCTCGCTATCCATAGCCTCTTTCCATTTAGCAGACTCGGGGCCTGCCATGGCTTCCTCGTAGCTGTTAGGGTCATCTTGACTTACTAGTGTTTCATCACTAATAAGTGTCTCACCTTCTGCAGTAATATGGAATCCATAGTAATGCTCAGGTGCACTCCTAACTCTCGTGGAACGTCTCAGAGGTACAGATTTGTCAATTGGCTCAACAGGAGTTTCCTCCTCAAGTTGAGGGCTAGAGTTTGAAGTTCCTTCACCGCTTGATTCTTGAATTTCTTCAAGATCAATTTGCCTCCCACTGTCTCCTTGGCTTATAAACTCTCTTTCTCGAAAGACTCCTCTTCTTGCTACAAAGACCACATTGTCACTAGGTCTGTAGAAGAGGTAACCAAAGGAATGCTGTGGGTAGCCGATGAAAATACACCTCTCGCTTCGAGGTTCGAGCTTATCATGAGTCTCGTGTCTCACGAAAGCCTCGCAACCCCAAATCTTGATGTGGTCTAGTTTAGGTACTTTACCAGTCCACATCTCGTGAGGATTTTTGGCAACTTTCTTTGTAGGGACTAGATTGAGGATATGGGCGGCAGTCTCTAAGGCATACCCCCAGAATGAGATTGGTAGCGTAGCTCGACTCATCATGGAACGAACCATATCTAACAAGGTTCGATTACGCCTCTCAGCCACACCATTCAACTGTGGTGTCCTGGGAGGTGTCAATTGTGAGACTATCCCACATTCCCTTAGATAGTCGAGGAACTCTGAACTAAGATACTCACCACCACGATCGGATCGAAGCATCTTAATGTTCCTGCCCAATTGATTCTCGACTTCCTGTTTAAATTCCTTAAACCTCTCGAAAGTCTCTGACTTATGCTTGATCATGTAGACATATCCATATCTACTATAATCATCAGTAAAAGTCAAATAATAACGATTAGCATCCCTTGTGGCATGTTTGAATGGTCCACACACATCCGTGTGTATAAGGTCCAACAAACCTTCACCCCTCTCACATGAACCTGTGAAGGGTGACTTTGTCATTTTTCCAAGTAAGCATGATTCGCAACTATCATCTGACTTTAGGTCAAACGACTCCAAGACTCCATCCTTTTGGAGTTGGCCTATGCGTTTCTTGCTTATATGTCCAAGACGACAATGCCATAAAGATGCTTTATCCAAGTTATTATTAGTAGAATCAATACACAAAACATTATTTCCCAAGTTATCTACAACAGATACAGCTTCATACACACCATCACAAGGTAATGCTTTAAAATAAAAGACATTATTATAGAACACATCTATAGAACCAACTTCATTATTAAATGAAAAGGTAAACCCTTGTTTGTACAAAGCATGAAAGGAAATAATATTTCTTGCCATTCCTGGCGAATAACAACACTTATTCAAATCTAAACTAAACCCACTACTTAGCGATAAAGTATAAACTCCAATCTTGGTAACAGGTATAGCTTTCCTATTCCCCATGATCAAGTTTATCCTTCCTTGCTCCACATCCTCACTTCTTCTTAGTCCCTGCAAGTCACAACAAATGTGAATACCACAACCGGTATCAAGGACCCAAGAATTAGAATGGGGTGAGTTATTAGAAATGATAGTGTAAATACCTGCATGGTTGGGTTTAACTTTCCCATCCTTCACATCTTGCTGGTATTTTGGGCAGTTCCGCTTCCAATGAGCTTTTTCATGGCAATAGAAGCATTCAGCCTCTTTTGGGTCAGAAGAAGGAGTAACAAAACCTTTCTTGGTTCCACTTGAAGAAGAGCCATCAAGGGTCCGAGCCTTGGTACCCTTAGAAGAGCTCTTTCTCTTCCTCCCTCGACTTTTCCCGATTGCCAAAACCGGAGTAGAGTTTTGAGTAGGAGTGATAGCAACCGACTTCCCCTTAAGACCTGTTTCTGCGGTCTTGAGAAGTCCCTGAAGTTTGCTGAGGGTGACTTCTTCCTTGTTCATGTGATATGTCATGCGGAATTGATCATAGCACGATGGTAAGGAATGCAAAATAATATCTATTGCAAGATCCTCCGGGAAGTTCACATTAAGCTTCAGCAAACGATCCACATACCTTTGCATTTTCTGCATGTGGCTCGTGACGGATTCCCCGTCCTTCATCATGGTTGTTATCATGGAGCAGATGATTTCATACCTCTCTTGTCTTGCACTTTGATGGTATCTTTCCATCAAATCTTGGTGCATGTCATAAGGGTAGAAATCCTCATAAGACTTTTGGAGTTCCGCTGTCATCGTGGCTGTCATGATGCAAGCCACTTTCGTAGCATCCCTTTCATGTGCCCGAAATTCAGCGATCTCCTGAGGAGTTGCAGTGGACTCATTAATCTCCTTAAGCTCCTTGTCAAGGACATATTCTTTGTCCTCGTAGCGGGTAATCATCCTGATGTTTCTGATCCACTCATTGAAGTTGGATCCATCAAAGGTGACTTTCCCACACAAGTTCATAAGGGAAAAAGAGCCATTAGGATTAGAGCCAGAAGCATTGTGGAAAGACATCTGAAGGAAAGAGGACAAGATTAGTTTAGATATAAGAGAGTCCTTAATAAAACACCCAAATGTAATATTAAGGCTAGGATCCAATCACAATATAATATAACTTAGAAGAGGTATGCCGTAATCTAAGCTATATCATATTTGAAAGGTAGGTGAATGACGATTCACCAATTTCCACCACGAAAACCGCAATATTTTACTATTAGGTTTTTGAATGGTTCTTAGAAATTCCTAGATTCTTTGAGATTCAATGAACTTTTCAAAGGCATGTTTCAATCTCGAGTGTGCCCTCCAAGTTTTGTGACTGGGATACCGAGGATCACAAAACGAGGTGTGAAGTAACCATGCAAATCACTTGGTACCCTTAAAGTTTATCACTCAATCGATGTGCCGGTTAACCACACACGCTCCATCGATACTATAATAAACCCTAAGTCACCCTTTACCTACCTTGTTAAGTCCAAGTTAGTGTGCCGGTTAACCACACACGCTCCACCAACGACTTAATCAAAGTGTAAAGTGTAATTTCATGGAATAGCACCTTATTCACATTTTTCCTAAAGTAACTAAGATTGGGAATTTAATAAAACATTTAGTTACTTTATAATATTCATCATACTTTGAATGAGAATTAATAAGTCCTTGTCTTACCCGTTCGGCTAACGACCCTCCACCGATCAAGCAAGCGGTGGGTGAGAGTGGACACCCATTAAGTCACCATTTTATAGGCAACAACCTTATACCCACCTTATAGACCGGCTTCGTGAATGAGGCGTACTAGCGGTAAGACGACTTTGTTCTTATACATATATATATAATTATTAAATCATAATAATATAAGTATAAGGGTTGAATTTTAACTTTTAAAATTCTAGGGGTTGGAACTAAAGTTTTAACTTAACTTTACTTGTTCCAAAACTTGAGGGCAAGTTTTGTAAACTTTCAAAACTTTTCATTTCTTGTAACTTATGAGTTTAATAGAGTAATAAAATGAGGACTTTTCATTTTTCTAACTCTTGTGTTCTTTTAATGGTTTTTTTAATCCAAGAGACTTTTGGTTTTCCATAACTTGAGGACAAGTTATGGACTCCATTAAAACACATTATGATCATGAATTAATCTACCACATAGGTTACAAATAATTCCTATGATCATCTAAACATCATAAGAACAAGAACATGAATATGAACACTTTTAAGAATCAAAATCACATTAAATCTTTGTAATTTTGATAATTTGTTGTTGTAAATGAGTTAGAAAAGACATTACACCTTCTAAAATAAGTTTTCAAGTACCAAAACATTTTAGGGTAATGATTCTAATCCATTTCCAGCAACACAAGTCGAAATTCTGCACTCTGTCGACCCTACTCGCCGAGTGCATAAACCTACTCGCCGAGTAGGTTGAAGATACACATGAACTCGTCGAGTCCTCCCCATGGACTCGCCGAGTCCATCAGTCAGACAGCAAGATTTTCGACTTTCTTCAACTTTTAAGCACAAATAACAAACAAACAAGCCTAGGCTCTGATACCACTGATGGGTTTTGAGCATTCTAACACTTCCTAAGTGTACATGCAACCCTAATAACCTTGGATCTATGTTTGTCTAATTATCATGCAAAGTTGAATTCCAAGGTTATATTCCTATCTAGCATACATGGGGAACAATTTTAACTTGAATCATAGATAGAATAACTTACCTTGTTGTTGCTTGTGTTCCTTGAAACCTTGTGAGCCTAGCACCCCAAGTGTGATGCCTCAAATGCTTCACACAACACCAAATGCTCTTGGAAAGACACTTGAGATAACACACACTTCTCAAAATCGGCCAAGCCCTCTTGTTTCTTATGTCTAGCCGTTTTTGGTGGAGAATGGGATCCTTATATAGTGTTGACACATCTAGGGTTACACCATGTAAACCCTAATGTGTCATGACTCTTCATTTCCATGACCCATGGGTTTGTAACTCCCATGGAGCATCCATGGAGCATCCTATGGGTAGAACCCAACTTGATAATCCATGGAGCCTCTTAGCCCACTATACAAGATATGGATGAACCCATATATTTAATTAGTTAACCTTTGATCACTTAATTAATTCCAAATTAATTCTTGATCAAACTAATCAAATAATATTATTAATATATTAGAACTTATAATATATTAATAATCTCCAAGTGTTATTTCTCTCATTTAGTCTATCCAATTGCATGGTGCCATGCAACCCAAATGGACCATGCCGGGTCGGGTCAAGTACAAGCCCGAAATAGTTATGGACTTAGACACCTTATCCAACAGTCTCCCACTTGGATAAGTCTAATAACTATATCTCTAGTACTTCAGGAACCGACCGGCAATCGTAGCTCTTTCAAGGTCTCTCGGAACTGAGAAGATGATGGTACGCCATTTAAGATAAGTGATCATATAATCCTCCGTTCTAGATATCAGCCGGACAAATACATGGAACAATGTCTTACTTATTGTCCAGCAGTTGTTTCCCGATTTCCGATTTGTTTGACATAGAACTTAATTGAACACATCAACTTAGTTCTGACCGGGCCCGGTACATGGGTCAAAACAAAATCATCGAGGGGCCCAGATATCAGCTTCTAATCCAAGAAGGAACAGATAAACTTCGACTCATATGTTTGTTCTACCACTCATTGAATTACACACAAAAGTACGTTTTATAACATCGAGTTACCAATGCGGTTTCGTACAGTCAATGCATAACCAACTTGTAAGTAACAAATCATATCTCTAGGTTTGAAGACTTATATGATATTACCGTCTCACGATCACTCGAGATAGAATTCCATGAAGTGATTCCAGTGAGCGTGGGTTGAGTCCAATGCTCAGAACTTATGAGCACTCATGATTGTTGTAGCCTTGTCCAACACCTTAGACCTCTACAACCCATCATGACAGTCTTGATTCATACCTACTTCCGACATATGACCGACTGTGGAGGTTTGAATAATATGTTATACCAAACAAAATTATTCTGGAAGTCAAAACATGCAAAAGAAATATAGTAAACGATTGACAAGAGATAGCAACACTTTACTCATAAATAAAACACCTTTTATTCATCATCAAATGTCAATTACACTTTACAAATTTCTGGGTTATCTAACTACTAAAACTTATATCATCCTTCAGCCCTATGCTCCGAGCATGCTGGAGATGCTTAACCCTACTCAGTCCCTTCGTGAGGGGATCTGCTGGGTTCTCATCCGATGATACCCTCTTTGCCACGAGGAGTCCTTCTTCGATCCGATGTCTGATGAAATGGTATTTTCTGTCGATGTGTCTGGATCTCCCATGATCCCTTGGTTCCTTGGCTAAGGCAACAGCACTTTCACTATCACAGAAAAGTTCCATTGGCTCTTTAATAGCTGGTACAACTCCAAGGTCTCCAATGAAGTTCTTCAGCCATATCGCCTCCTTTGCTGCTTCACTAGCTGCAATATACTCTGATTCACAAGTAGAATCTGCCACTGTCTCTTGCTTGGAACTCTTCCAAGAAATTGCTCCTCCGTTTAGGGTAAAGACCCAGCCCGACTGAGAGCGGAAATTATCCCTATCAGTCTGAAAGCTAGCATCACTATACCCTACAACTCTCAAGTCATCATTCCCACCAAGGGTAAGGACCCAGTCCTTAGTCCTCCGTAGGTACTTGAGGATATTCTTTACCGCAGTCCAGTGTGCCTTGCCAGGGTTCGCCTGATACCTGCTAACCATGCTCAAGGCAAAAGCTACATCGGGTCGAGTACACGTCATAGCATACATGATCGATCCTACAGCCGAAGCGTAAGGTGTTCGACTCATTTCTGCTATCTCAGCCTCAGTGCTAGGGCTTTGTGTCTTACTCAATCTGGTGTTACTCTGGATGGGTAACTCTCCTTTCTTGGAATCCTGCATGCTGAATCGCTTCAGCACTTTATCCAAGTAGGTACTCTGACTAAGTCCAATTAGCCTTTTACTCCGATCTCTCAAGATTCTTATCCCTAGAATATAGGCAGCTTCACCAAGGTCCTTCATAGCAAAACACTTCCCAAGCCAGGACTTAACTTCCTGCAGGGTTGGAATGTCGTTTCCTATGAGTAGTATGTCATCCACATACAATACCAAGAAGCTAACTATACTCCCACTAGCCTTGACATACACACAAGATTCATCTTCACTCCTAGAAAAGCCAAATTCCTTGACCTTTTCATCAAAGCAAAGATTCCATCTGCGAGGTGCTTGCTTCAATCCATAAATGGATTTCTCAAGCTTACACACTCTATTAGGGTACTCGTTACTGACAAAACCCTCTGGCTGACTCATGTAAACATCTTCAGCCAGCTTCCCATTAAGGAAAGCGGTTTTGACATCCATCTGCCATATTTCATAATCATGAAACGCAGCTATGGCTAACAGAACCCGAATAGACTTAATCTTGGCTACTGGAGAAAAGGTCTCATCATAGTCCACTCCAGGAATTTGAGAGAAGCCCTTTGCAACCAGTCTAGCCTTATAAGTGTGTACTTTACCATCCATGTCGGTCTTCTTCTTGAAGACCCATTTGCACCCTACTGTCTTACGACCTGGTACATTCTCAACCAAGTTCCAAACTTGATTGTCATACATGGATTGTATCTCGCTATCCATAGCCTCTTTCCATTTAGCAGACTCGGGGCCTGCCATGGCTTCCTCGTAGCTGTTAGGGTCATCTTGACTTACTAGTGTTTCATCACTAATAAGTGTCTCACCTTCTGCAGTAATATGGAATCCATAGTAATGCTCAGGTGCACTCCTAACTCTCGTGGAACGTCTCAGAGGTACAGATTTGTCAATTGGCTCAACAGGAGTTTCCTCCTCAAGTTGAGGGCTAGAGTTTGAAGTTCCTTCACCGCTTGATTCTTGAATTTCTTCAAGATCAATTTGCCTCCCACTGTCTCCTTGGCTTATAAACTCTCTTTCTCGAAAGACTCCTCTTCTTGCTACAAAGACCACATTGTCACTAGGTCTGTAGAAGAGGTAACCAAAGGAATGCTGTGGGTAGCCGATGAAAATACACCTCTCGCTTCGAGGTTCGAGCTTATCATGAGTCTCGTGTCTCACGAAAGCCTCGCAACCCCAAATCTTGATGTGGTCTAGTTTAGGTACTTTACCAGTCCACATCTCGTGAGGAGTTTTGGCAACTTTCTTTGTAGGGACTAGATTGAGGATATGGGCGGCAGTCTCTAAGGCATACCCCCAGAATGAGATTGGTAGCGTAGCTCGACTCATCATGGAACGAACCATATCTAACAAGGTTCGATTACGCCTCTCAGCCACACCATTCAACTGTGGTGTCCTGGGAGGTGTCAATTGTGAGACTATCCCACATTCCCTTAGATAGTCGAGGAACTCTGAACTAAGATACTCACCACCACGATCGGATCGAAGCATCTTAATGTTCCTGCCCAATTGATTCTCGACTTCCTGTTTAAATTCCTTAAACCTCTCGAAAGTCTCTGACTTATGCTTGATCATGTAGACATATCCATATCTACTATAATCATCAGTAAAAGTCAAATAATAACGATTAGCATCCCTTGTGGCATGTTTGAATGGTCCACACACATCCGTGTGTATAAGGTCCAACAAACCTTCACCCCTCTCACATGAACCTGTGAAGGGTGACTTTGTCATTTTTCCAAGTAAGCATGATTCGCAACTATCATCTGACTTTAGGTCAAACGACTCCAAGACTCCATCCTTTTGGAGTTGGCCTATGCGTTTCTTGCTTATATGTCCAAGACGACAATGCCATAAAGATGCTTTATCCAAGTTATTATTAGTAGAATCAATACACAAAACATTATTTCCCAAGTTATCTACAACAGATACAGCTTCATACACACCATCACAAGGTAATGCTTTAAAATAAAAGACATTATTATAGAACACATCTATAGAACCAACTTCATTATTAAATGAAAAGGTAAACCCTTGTTTGTACAAAGCATGAAAGGAAATAATATTTCTTGCCATTCCTGGCGAATAACAACACTTATTCAAATCTAAACTAAACCCACTACTTAGCGATAAAGTATAAACTCCAATCTTGGTAACAGGTATAGCTTTCCTATTCCCCATGATCAAGTTTATCCTTCCTTGCTCCACATCCTCACTTCTTCTTAGTCCCTGCAAGTCACAACAAATGTGAATACCACAACCGGTATCAAGGACCCAAGAATTAGAATGGGGTGAGTTATTAGAAATGATAGTGTAAATACCTGCATGGTTGGGTTTAACTTTCCCATCCTTCACATCTTGCTGGTATTTTGGGCAGTTCCGCTTCCAATGAGCTTTTTCATGGCAATAGAAGCATTCAGCCTCTTTTGGGTCAGAAGAAGGAGTAACAAAACCTTTCTTGGTTCCACTTGAAGAAGAGCCATCAAGGGTCCGAGCCTTGGTACCCTTAGAAGAGCTCTTTCTCTTCCTCCCTCGACTTTTCCCGATTGCCAAAACCGGAGTAGAGTTTTGAGTAGGAGTGATAGCAACCGACTTCCCCTTAAGACCTGTTTCTGCGGTCTTGAGAAGTCCCTGAAGTTTGCTGAGGGTGACTTCTTCCTTGTTCATGTGATATGTCATGCGGAATTGATCATAGCACGATGGTAAGGAATGCAAAATAATATCTATTGCAAGATCCTCCGGGAAGTTCACATTAAGCTTCAGCAAACGATCCACATACCTTTGCATTTTCTGCATGTGGCTCGTGACGGATTCCCCGTCCTTCATCATGGTTGTTATCATGGAGCAGATGATTTCATACCTCTCTTGTCTTGCACTTTGATGGTATCTTTCCATCAAATCTTGGTGCATGTCATAAGGGTAGAAATCCTCATAAGACTTTTGGAGTTCCGCTGTCATCGTGGCTGTCATGATGCAAGCCACTTTCGTAGCATCCCTTTCATGTGCCCGAAATTCAGCGATCTCCTGAGGAGTTGCAGTGGACTCATTAATCTCCTTAAGCTCCTTGTCAAGGACATATTCTTTGTCCTCGTAGCGGGTAATCATCCTGATGTTTCTGATCCACTCATTGAAGTTGGATCCATCAAAGGTGACTTTCCCACACAAGTTCATAAGGGAAAAAGAGCCATTAGGATTAGAGCCAGAAGCATTGTGGAAAGACATCTGAAGGAAAGAGGACAAGATTAGTTTAGATATAAGAGAGTCCTTAATAAAACACCCAAATGTAATATTAAGGCTAGGATCCAATCACAATATAATATAACTTAGAAGAGGTATGCCGTAATCTAAGCTATATCATATTTGAAAGGTAGGTGAATGACGATTCACCAATTTCCACCACGAAAACCGCAATATTTTACTATTAGGTTTTTGAATGGTTCTTAGAAATTCCTAGATTCTTTGAGATTCAATGAACTTTTCAAAGGCATGTTTCAATCTCGAGTGTGCCCTCCAAGTTTTGTGACTGGGATACCGAGGATCACAAAACGAGGTGTGAAGTAACCATGCAAATCACTTGGTACCCTTAAAGTTTATCACTCAATCGATGTGCCGGTTAACCACACACGCTCCATCGATACTATAATAAACCCTAAGTCACCCTTTACCTACCTTGTTAAGTCCAAGTTAGTGTGCCGGTTAACCACACACGCTCCACCAACGACTTAATCAAAGTGTAAAGTGTAATTTCATGGAATAGCACCTTATTCACATTTTTCCTAAAGTAACTAAGATTGGGAATTTAATAAAACATTTAGTTACTTTATAATATTCATCATACTTTGAATGAGAATTAATAAGTCCTTGTCTTACCCGTTCGGCTAACGACCCTCCACCGATCAAGCAAGCGGTGGGTGAGAGTGGACACCCATTAAGTCACCATTTTATAGGCAACAACCTTATACCCACCTTATAGACCGGCTTCGTGAATGAGGCGTACTAGCGGTAAGACGACTTTGTTCTTATACATATATATATAATTATTAAATCATAATAATATAAGTATAAGGGTTGAATTTTAACTTTTAAAATTCTAGGGGTTGGAACTAAAGTTTTAACTTAACTTTACTTGTTCCAAAACTTGAGGGCAAGTTTTGTAAACTTTCAAAACTTTTCATTTCTTGTAACTTATGAGTTTAATAGAGTAATAAAATGAGGACTTTTCATTTTTCTAACTCTTGTGTTCTTTTAATGGTTTTTTTAATCCAAGAGACTTTTGGTTTTCCATAACTTGAGGACAAGTTATGGACTCCATTAAAACACATTATGATCATGAATTAATCTACCACATAGGTTACAAATAATTCCTATGATCATCTAAACATCATAAGAACAAGAACATGAATATGAACACTTTTAAGAATCAAAATCACATTAAATCTTTGTAATTTTGATAATTTGTTGTTGTAAATGAGTTAGAAAAGACATTACACCTTCTAAAATAAGTTTTCAAGTACCAAAACATTTTAGGGTAATGATTCTAATCCATTTCCAGCAACACAAGTCGAAATTCTGCACTCTGTCGACCCTACTCGCCGAGTGCATAAACCTACTCGCCGAGTAGGTTGAAGATACACATGAACTCGTCGAGTCCTCCCCATGGACTCGCCGAGTCCATCAGTCAGACAGCAAGATTTTCGACTTTCTTCAACTTTTAAGCACAAATAACAAACAAACAAGCCTAGGCTCTGATACCACTGATGGGTTTTGAGCATTCTAACACTTCCTAAGTGTACATGCAACCCTAATAACCTTGGATCTATGTTTGTCTAATTATCATGCAAAGTTGAATTCCAAGGTTATATTCCTATCTAGCATACATGGGGAACAATTTTAACTTGAATCATAGATAGAATAACTTACCTTGTTGTTGCTTGTGTTCCTTGAAACCTTGTGAGCCTAGCACCCCAAGTGTGATGCCTCAAATGCTTCACACAACACCAAATGCTCTTGGAAAGACACTTGAGATAACACACACTTCTCAAAATCGGCCAAGCCCTCTTGTTTCTTATGTCTAGCCGTTTTTGGTGGAGAATGGGATCCTTATATAGTGTTGACACATCTAGGGTTACACCATGTAAACCCTAATGTGTCATGACTCTTCATTTCCATGACCCATGGGTTTGTAACTCCCATGGAGCATCCATGGAGCATCCTATGGGTAGAACCCAACTTGATAATCCATGGAGCCTCTTAGCCCACTATACAAGATATGGATGAACCCATATATTTAATTAGTTAACCTTTGATCACTTAATTAATTCCAAATTAATTCTTGATCAAACTAATCAAATAATATTATTAATATATTAGAACTTATAATATATTAATAATCTCCAAGTGTTATTTCTCTCATTTAGTCTATCCAATTGCATGGTGCCATGCAACCCAAATGGACCATGCCGGGTCGGGTCAAGTACAAGCCCGAAATAGTTATGGACTTAGACACCTTATCCAACAGTCTCCCACTTGGATAAGTCTAATAACTATATCTCTAGTACTTCAGGAACCGACCGGCAATCGTAGCTCTTTCAAGGTCTCTCGGAACTGAGAAGATGATGGTACGCCATTTAAGATAAGTGATCATATAATCCTCCGTTCTAGATATCAGCCGGACAAATACATGGAACAATGTCTTACTTATTGTCCAGCAGTTGTTTCCCGATTTCCGATTTGTTTGACATAGAACTTAATTGAACACATCAACTTAGTTCTGACCGGGCCCGGTACATGGGTCAAAACAAAATCATCGAGGGGCCCAGATATCAGCTTCTAATCCAAGAAGGAACAGATAAACTTCGACTCATATGTTTGTTCTACCACTCATTGAATTACACACAAAAGTACGTTTTATAACATCGAGTTACCAATGCGGTTTCGTACAGTCAATGCATAACCAACTTGTAAGTAACAAATCATATCTCTAGGTTTGAAGACTTATATGATATTACCGTCTCACGATCACTCGAGATAGAATTCCATGAAGTGATTCCAGTGAGCGTGGGTTGAGTCCAATGCTCAGAACTTATGAGCACTCATGATTGTTGTAGCCTTGTCCAACACCTTAGACCTCTACAACCCATCATGACAGTCTTGATTCATACCTACTTCCGACATATGACCGACTGTGGAGGTTTGAATAATATGTTATACCAAACAAAATTATTCTGGAAGTCAAAACATGCAAAAGAAATATAGTAAACGATTGACAAGAGATAGCAACACTTTACTCATAAATAAAACACCTTTTATTCATCATCAAATGTCAATTACACTTTACAAATTTCTGGGTTATCTAACTACTAAAACTTATATCATCCTTCAGCCCTATGCTCCGAGCATGCTGGAGATGCTTAACCCTACTCAGTCCCTTCGTGAGGGGATCTGCTGGGTTCTCATCCGATGATACCCTCTTTGCCACGAGGAGTCCTTCTTCGATCCGATGTCTGATGAAATGGTATTTTCTGTCGATGTGTCTGGATCTCCCATGATCCCTTGGTTCCTTGGCTAAGGCAACAGCACTTTCACTATCACAGAAAAGTTCCATTGGCTCTTTAATAGCTGGTACAACTCCAAGGTCTCCAATGAAGTTCTTCAGCCATATCGCCTCCTTTGCTGCTTCACTAGCTGCAATATACTCTGATTCACAAGTAGAATCTGCCACTGTCTCTTGCTTGGAACTCTTCCAAGAAATTGCTCCTCCGTTTAGGGTAAAGACCCAGCCCGACTGAGAGCGGAAATTATCCCTATCAGTCTGAAAGCTAGCATCACTATACCCTACAACTCTCAAGTCATCATTCCCACCAAGGGTAAGGACCCAGTCCTTAGTCCTCCGTAGGTACTTGAGGATATTCTTTACCGCAGTCCAGTGTGCCTTGCCAGGGTTCGCCTGATACCTGCTAACCATGCTCAAGGCAAAAGCTACATCGGGTCGAGTACACGTCATAGCATACATGATCGATCCTACAGCCGAAGCGTAAGGTGTTCGACTCATTTCTGCTATCTCAGCCTCAGTGCTAGGGCTTTGTGTCTTACTCAATCTGGTGTTACTCTGGATGGGTAACTCTCCTTTCTTGGAATCCTGCATGCTGAATCGCTTCAGCACTTTATCCAAGTAGGTACTCTGACTAAGTCCAATTAGCCTTTTACTCCGATCTCTCAAGATTCTTATCCCTAGAATATAGGCAGCTTCACCAAGGTCCTTCATAGCAAAACACTTCCCAAGCCAGGACTTAACTTCCTGCAGGGTTGGAATGTCGTTTCCTATGAGTAGTATGTCATCCACATACAATACCAAGAAGCTAACTATACTCCCACTAGCCTTGACATACACACAAGATTCATCTTCACTCCTAGAAAAGCCAAATTCCTTGACCTTTTCATCAAAGCAAAGATTCCATCTGCGAGGTGCTTGCTTCAATCCATAAATGGATTTCTCAAGCTTACACACTCTATTAGGGTACTCGTTACTGACAAAACCCTCTGGCTGACTCATGTAAACATCTTCAGCCAGCTTCCCATTAAGGAAAGCGGTTTTGACATCCATCTGCCATATTTCATAATCATGAAACGCAGCTATGGCTAACAGAACCCGAATAGACTTAATCTTGGCTACTGGAGAAAAGGTCTCATCATAGTCCACTCCAGGAATTTGAGAGAAGCCCTTTGCAACCAGTCTAGCCTTATAAGTGTGTACTTTACCATCCATGTCGGTCTTCTTCTTGAAGACCCATTTGCACCCTACTGTCTTACGACCTGGTACATTCTCAACCAAGTTCCAAACTTGATTGTCATACATGGATTGTATCTCGCTATCCATAGCCTCTTTCCATTTAGCAGACTCGGGGCCTGCCATGGCTTCCTCGTAGCTGTTAGGGTCATCTTGACTTACTAGTGTTTCATCACTAATAAGTGTCTCACCTTCTGCAGTAATATGGAATCCATAGTAATGCTCAGGTGCACTCCTAACTCTCGTGGAACGTCTCAGAGGTACAGATTTGTCAATTGGCTCAACAGGAGTTTCCTCCTCAAGTTGAGGGCTAGAGTTTGAAGTTCCTTCACCGCTTGATTCTTGAATTTCTTCAAGATCAATTTGCCTCCCACTGTCTCCTTGGCTTATAAACTCTCTTTCTCGAAAGACTCCTCTTCTTGCTACAAAGACCACATTGTCACTAGGTCTGTAGAAGAGGTAACCAAAGGAATGCTGTGGGTAGCCGATGAAAATACACCTCTCGCTTCGAGGTTCGAGCTTATCATGAGTCTCGTGTCTCACGAAAGCCTCGCAACCCCAAATCTTGATGTGGTCTAGTTTAGGTACTTTACCAGTCCACATCTCGTGAGGAGTTTTGGCAACTTTCTTTGTAGGGACTAGATTGAGGATATGGGCGGCAGTCTCTAAGGCATACCCCCAGAATGAGATTGGTAGCGTAGCTCGACTCATCATGGAACGAACCATATCTAACAAGGTTCGATTACGCCTCTCAGCCACACCATTCAACTGTGGTGTCCTGGGAGGTGTCAATTGTGAGACTATCCCACATTCCCTTAGATAGTCGAGGAACTCTGAACTAAGATACTCACCACCACGATCGGATCGAAGCATCTTAATGTTCCTGCCCAATTGATTCTCGACTTCCTGTTTAAATTCCTTAAACCTCTCGAAAGTCTCTGACTTATGCTTGATCATGTAGACATATCCATATCTACTATAATCATCAGTAAAAGTCAAATAATAACGATTAGCATCCCTTGTGGCATGTTTGAATGGTCCACACACATCCGTGTGTATAAGGTCCAACAAACCTTCACCCCTCTCACATGAACCTGTGAAGGGTGACTTTGTCATTTTTCCAAGTAAGCATGATTCGCAACTATCATCTGACTTTAGGTCAAACGACTCCAAGACTCCATCCTTTTGGAGTTGGCCTATGCGTTTCTTGCTTATATGTCCAAGACGACAATGCCATAAAGATGCTTTATCCAAGTTATTATTAGTAGAATCAATACACAAAACATTATTTCCCAAGTTATCTACAACAGATACAGCTTCATACACACCATCACAAGGTAATGCTTTAAAATAAAAGACATTATTATAGAACACATCTATAGAACCAACTTCATTATTAAATGAAAAGGTAAACCCTTGTTTGTACAAAGCATGAAAGGAAATAATATTTCTTGCCATTCCTGGCGAATAACAACACTTATTCAAATCTAAACTAAACCCACTACTTAGCGATAAAGTATAAACTCCAATCTTGGTAACAGGTATAGCTTTCCTATTCCCCATGATCAAGTTTATCCTTCCTTGCTCCACATCCTCACTTCTTCTTAGTCCCTGCAAGTCACAACAAATGTGAATACCACAACCGGTATCAAGGACCCAAGAATTAGAATGGGGTGAGTTATTAGAAATGATAGTGTAAATACCTGCATGGTTGGGTTTAACTTTCCCATCCTTCACATCTTGCTGGTATTTTGGGCAGTTCCGCTTCCAATGAGCTTTTTCATGGCAATAGAAGCATTCAGCCTCTTTTGGGTCAGAAGAAGGAGTAACAAAACCTTTCTTGGTTCCACTTGAAGAAGAGCCATCAAGGGTCCGAGCCTTGGTACCCTTAGAAGAGCTCTTTCTCTTCCTCCCTCGACTTTTCCCGATTGCCAAAACCGGAGTAGAGTTTTGAGTAGGAGTGATAGCAACCGACTTCCCCTTAAGACCTGTTTCTGCGGTCTTGAGAAGTCCCTGAAGTTTGCTGAGGGTGACTTCTTCCTTGTTCATGTGATATGTCATGCGGAATTGATCATAGCACGATGGTAAGGAATGCAAAATAATATCTATTGCAAGATCCTCCGGGAAGTTCACATTAAGCTTCAGCAAACGATCCACATACCTTTGCATTTTCTGCATGTGGCTCGTGACGGATTCCCCGTCCTTCATCATGGTTGTTATCATGGAGCAGATGATTTCATACCTCTCTTGTCTTGCACTTTGATGGTATCTTTCCATCAAATCTTGGTGCATGTCATAAGGGTAGAAATCCTCATAAGACTTTTGGAGTTCCGCTGTCATCGTGGCTGTCATGATGCAAGCCACTTTCGTAGCATCCCTTTCATGTGCCCGAAATTCAGCGATCTCCTGAGGAGTTGCAGTGGACTCATTAATCTCCTTAAGCTCCTTGTCAAGGACATATTCTTTGTCCTCGTAGCGGGTAATCATCCTGATGTTTCTGATCCACTCATTGAAGTTGGATCCATCAAAGGTGACTTTCCCACACAAGTTCATAAGGGAAAAAGAGCCATTAGGATTAGAGCCAGAAGCATTGTGGAAAGACATCTGAAGGAAAGAGGACAAGATTAGTTTAGATATAAGAGAGTCCTTAATAAAACACCCAAATGTAATATTAAGGCTAGGATCCAATCACAATATAATATAACTTAGAAGAGGTATGCCGTAATCTAAGCTATATCATATTTGAAAGGTAGGTGAATGACGATTCACCAATTTCCACCACGAAAACCGCAATATTTTACTATTAGGTTTTTGAATGGTTCTTAGAAATTCCTAGATTCTTTGAGATTCAATGAACTTTTCAAAGGCATGTTTCAATCTCGAGTGTGCCCTCCAAGTTTTGTGACTGGGATACCGAGGATCACAAAACGAGGTGTGAAGTAACCATGCAAATCACTTGGTACCCTTAAAGTTTATCACTCAATCGATGTGCCGGTTAACCACACACGCTCCATCGATACTATAATAAACCCTAAGTCACCCTTTACCTACCTTGTTAAGTCCAAGTTAGTGTGCCGGTTAACCACACACGCTCCACCAACGACTTAATCAAAGTGTAAAGTGTAATTTCATGGAATAGCACCTTATTCACATTTTTCCTAAAGTAACTAAGATTGGGAATTTAATAAAACATTTAGTTACTTTATAATATTCATCATACTTTGAATGAGAATTAATAAGTCCTTGTCTTACCCGTTCGGCTAACGACCCTCCACCGATCAAGCAAGCGGTGGGTGAGAGTGGACACCCATTAAGTCACCATTTTATAGGCAACAACCTTATACCCACCTTATAGACCGGCTTCGTGAATGAGGCGTACTAGCGGTAAGACGACTTTGTTCTTATACATATATATATAATTATTAAATCATAATAATATAAGTATAAGGGTTGAATTTTAACTTTTAAAATTCTAGGGGTTGGAACTAAAGTTTTAACTTAACTTTACTTGTTCCAAAACTTGAGGGCAAGTTTTGTAAACTTTCAAAACTTTTCATTTCTTGTAACTTATGAGTTTAATAGAGTAATAAAATGAGGACTTTTCATTTTTCTAACTCTTGTGTTCTTTTAATGGTTTTTTTAATCCAAGAGACTTTTGGTTTTCCATAACTTGAGGACAAGTTATGGACTCCATTAAAACACATTATGATCATGAATTAATCTACCACATAGGTTACAAATAATTCCTATGATCATCTAAACATCATAAGAACAAGAACATGAATATGAACACTTTTAAGAATCAAAATCACATTAAATCTTTGTAATTTTGATAATTTGTTGTTGTAAATGAGTTAGAAAAGACATTACACCTTCTAAAATAAGTTTTCAAGTACCAAAACATTTTAGGGTAATGATTCTAATCCATTTCCAGCAACACAAGTCGAAATTCTGCACTCTGTCGACCCTACTCGCCGAGTGCATAAACCTACTCGCCGAGTAGGTTGAAGATACACATGAACTCGTCGAGTCCTCCCCATGGACTCGCCGAGTCCATCAGTCAGACAGCAAGATTTTCGACTTTCTTCAACTTTTAAGCACAAATAACAAACAAACAAGCCTAGGCTCTGATACCACTGATGGGTTTTGAGCATTCTAACACTTCCTAAGTGTACATGCAACCCTAATAACCTTGGATCTATGTTTGTCTAATTATCATGCAAAGTTGAATTCCAAGGTTATATTCCTATCTAGCATACATGGGGAACAATTTTAACTTGAATCATAGATAGAATAACTTACCTTGTTGTTGCTTGTGTTCCTTGAAACCTTGTGAGCCTAGCACCCCAAGTGTGATGCCTCAAATGCTTCACACAACACCAAATGCTCTTGGAAAGACACTTGAGATAACACACACTTCTCAAAATCGGCCAAGCCCTCTTGTTTCTTATGTCTAGCCGTTTTTGGTGGAGAATGGGATCCTTATATAGTGTTGACACATCTAGGGTTACACCATGTAAACCCTAATGTGTCATGACTCTTCATTTCCATGACCCATGGGTTTGTAACTCCCATGGAGCATCCATGGAGCATCCTATGGGTAGAACCCAACTTGATAATCCATGGAGCCTCTTAGCCCACTATACAAGATATGGATGAACCCATATATTTAATTAGTTAACCTTTGATCACTTAATTAATTCCAAATTAATTCTTGATCAAACTAATCAAATAATATTATTAATATATTAGAACTTATAATATATTAATAATCTCCAAGTGTTATTTCTCTCATTTAGTCTATCCAATTGCATGGTGCCATGCAACCCAAATGGACCATGCCGGGTCGGGTCAAGTACAAGCCCGAAATAGTTATGGACTTAGACACCTTATCCAACAGTCTCCCACTTGGATAAGTCTAATAACTATATCTCTAGTACTTCAGGAACCGACCGGCAATCGTAGCTCTTTCAAGGTCTCTCGGAACTGAGAAGATGATGGTACGCCATTTAAGATAAGTGATCATATAATCCTCCGTTCTAGATATCAGCCGGACAAATACATGGAACAATGTCTTACTTATTGTCCAGCAGTTGTTTCCCGATTTCCGATTTGTTTGACATAGAACTTAATTGAACACATCAACTTAGTTCTGACCGGGCCCGGTACATGGGTCAAAACAAAATCATCGAGGGGCCCAGATATCAGCTTCTAATCCAAGAAGGAACAGATAAACTTCGACTCATATGTTTGTTCTACCACTCATTGAATTACACACAAAAGTACGTTTTATAACATCGAGTTACCAATGCGGTTTCGTACAGTCAATGCATAACCAACTTGTAAGTAACAAATCATATCTCTAGGTTTGAAGACTTATATGATATTACCGTCTCACGATCACTCGAGATAGAATTCCATGAAGTGATTCCAGTGAGCGTGGGTTGAGTCCAATGCTCAGAACTTATGAGCACTCATGATTGTTGTAGCCTTGTCCAACACCTTAGACCTCTACAACCCATCATGACAGTCTTGATTCATACCTACTTCCGACATATGACCGACTGTGGAGGTTTGAATAATATGTTATACCAAACAAAATTATTCTGGAAGTCAAAACATGCAAAAGAAATATAGTAAACGATTGACAAGAGATAGCAACACTTTACTCATAAATAAAACACCTTTTATTCATCATCAAATGTCAATTACACTTTACAAATTTCTGGGTTATCTAACTACTAAAACTTATATCATCCTTCAGCCCTATGCTCCGAGCATGCTGGAGATGCTTAACCCTACTCAGTCCCTTCGTGAGGGGATCTGCTGGGTTCTCATCCGATGATACCCTCTTTGCCACGAGGAGTCCTTCTTCGATCCGATGTCTGATGAAATGGTATTTTCTGTCGATGTGTCTGGATCTCCCATGATCCCTTGGTTCCTTGGCTAAGGCAACAGCACTTTCACTATCACAGAAAAGTTCCATTGGCTCTTTAATAGCTGGTACAACTCCAAGGTCTCCAATGAAGTTCTTCAGCCATATCGCCTCCTTTGCTGCTTCACTAGCTGCAATATACTCTGATTCACAAGTAGAATCTGCCACTGTCTCTTGCTTGGAACTCTTCCAAGAAATTGCTCCTCCGTTTAGGGTAAAGACCCAGCCCGACTGAGAGCGGAAATTATCCCTATCAGTCTGAAAGCTAGCATCACTATACCCTACAACTCTCAAGTCATCATTCCCACCAAGGGTAAGGACCCAGTCCTTAGTCCTCCGTAGGTACTTGAGGATATTCTTTACCGCAGTCCAGTGTGCCTTGCCAGGGTTCGCCTGATACCTGCTAACCATGCTCAAGGCAAAAGCTACATCGGGTCGAGTACACGTCATAGCATACATGATCGATCCTACAGCCGAAGCGTAAGGTGTTCGACTCATTTCTGCTATCTCAGCCTCAGTGCTAGGGCTTTGTGTCTTACTCAATCTGGTGTTACTCTGGATGGGTAACTCTCCTTTCTTGGAATCCTGCATGCTGAATCGCTTCAGCACTTTATCCAAGTAGGTACTCTGACTAAGTCCAATTAGCCTTTTACTCCGATCTCTCAAGATTCTTATCCCTAGAATATAGGCAGCTTCACCAAGGTCCTTCATAGCAAAACACTTCCCAAGCCAGGACTTAACTTCCTGCAGGGTTGGAATGTCGTTTCCTATGAGTAGTATGTCATCCACATACAATACCAAGAAGCTAACTATACTCCCACTAGCCTTGACATACACACAAGATTCATCTTCACTCCTAGAAAAGCCAAATTCCTTGACCTTTTCATCAAAGCAAAGATTCCATCTGCGAGGTGCTTGCTTCAATCCATAAATGGATTTCTCAAGCTTACACACTCTATTAGGGTACTCGTTACTGACAAAACCCTCTGGCTGACTCATGTAAACATCTTCAGCCAGCTTCCCATTAAGGAAAGCGGTTTTGACATCCATCTGCCATATTTCATAATCATGAAACGCAGCTATGGCTAACAGAACCCGAATAGACTTAATCTTGGCTACTGGAGAAAAGGTCTCATCATAGTCCACTCCAGGAATTTGAGAGAAGCCCTTTGCAACCAGTCTAGCCTTATAAGTGTGTACTTTACCATCCATGTCGGTCTTCTTCTTGAAGACCCATTTGCACCCTACTGTCTTACGACCTGGTACATTCTCAACCAAGTTCCAAACTTGATTGTCATACATGGATTGTATCTCGCTATCCATAGCCTCTTTCCATTTAGCAGACTCGGGGCCTGCCATGGCTTCCTCGTAGCTGTTAGGGTCATCTTGACTTACTAGTGTTTCATCACTAATAAGTGTCTCACCTTCTGCAGTAATATGGAATCCATAGTAATGCTCAGGTGCACTCCTAACTCTCGTGGAACGTCTCAGAGGTACAGATTTGTCAATTGGCTCAACAGGAGTTTCCTCCTCAAGTTGAGGGCTAGAGTTTGAAGTTCCTTCACCGCTTGATTCTTGAATTTCTTCAAGATCAATTTGCCTCCCACTGTCTCCTTGGCTTATAAACTCTCTTTCTCGAAAGACTCCTCTTCTTGCTACAAAGACCACATTGTCACTAGGTCTGTAGAAGAGGTAACCAAAGGAATGCTGTGGGTAGCCGATGAAAATACACCTCTCGCTTCGAGGTTCGAGCTTATCATGAGTCTCGTGTCTCACGAAAGCCTCGCAACCCCAAATCTTGATGTGGTCTAGTTTAGGTACTTTACCAGTCCACATCTCGTGAGGAGTTTTGGCAACTTTCTTTGTAGGGACTAGATTGAGGATATGGGCGGCAGTCTCTAAGGCATACCCCCAGAATGAGATTGGTAGCGTAGCTCGACTCATCATGGAACGAACCATATCTAACAAGGTTCGATTACGCCTCTCAGCCACACCATTCAACTGTGGTGTCCTGGGAGGTGTCAATTGTGAGACTATCCCACATTCCCTTAGATAGTCGAGGAACTCTGAACTAAGATACTCACCACCACGATCGGATCGAAGCATCTTAATGTTCCTGCCCAATTGATTCTCGACTTCCTGTTTAAATTCCTTAAACCTCTCGAAAGTCTCTGACTTATGCTTGATCAAGTAGACATATCCATATCTACTATAATCATCAGTAAAAGTCAAATAATAACGATTAGCATCCCTTGTGGCATGTTTGAATGGTCCACACACATCCGTGTGTATAAGGTCCAACAAACCTTCACCCCTCTCACATGAACCTGTGAAGGGTGACTTTGTCATTTTTCCAAGTAAGCATGATTCGCAACTATCATCTGACTTTAGGTCAAACGACTCCAAGACTCCATCCTTTTGGAGTTGGCCTATGCGTTTCTTGCTTATATGTCCAAGACGACAATGCCATAAAGATGCTTTATCCAAGTTATTATTAGTAGAATCAATACACAAAACATTATTTCCCAAGTTATCTACAACAGATACAGCTTCATACACACCATCACAAGGTAATGCTTTAAAATAAAAGACATTATTATAGAACACATCTATAGAACCAACTTCATTATTAAATGAAAAGGTAAACCCTTGTTTGTACAAAGCATGAAAGGAAATAATATTTCTTGCCATTCCTGGCGAATAACAACACTTATTCAAATCTAAACTAAACCCACTACTTAGCGATAAAGTATAAACTCCAATCTTGGTAACAGGTATAGCTTTCCTATTCCCCATGATCAAGTTTATCCTTCCTTGCTCCACATCCTCACTTCTTCTTAGTCCCTGCAAGTCACAACAAATGTGAATACCACAACCGGTATCAAGGACCCAAGAATTAGAATGGGGTGAGTTATTAGAAATGATAGTGTAAATACCTGCATGGTTGGGTTTAACTTTCCCATCCTTCACATCTTGCTGGTATTTTGGGCAGTTCCGCTTCCAATGAGCTTTTTCATGGCAATAGAAGCATTCAGCCTCTTTTGGGTCAGAAGAAGGAGTAACAAAACCTTTCTTGGTTCCACTTGAAGAAGAGCCATCAAGGGTCCGAGCCTTGGTACCCTTAGAAGAGCTCTTTCTCTTCCTCCCTCGACTTTTCCCGATTGCCAAAACCGGAGTAGAGTTTTGAGTAGGAGTGATAGCAACCGACTTCCCCTTAAGACCTGTTTCTGCGGTCTTGAGAAGTCCCTGAAGTTTGCTGAGGGTGACTTCTTCCTTGTTCATGTGATATGTCATGCGGAATTGATCATAGCACGATGGTAAGGAATGCAAAATAATATCTATTGCAAGATCCTCCGGGAAGTTCACATTAAGCTTCAGCAAACGATCCACATACCTTTGCATTTTCTGCATGTGGCTCGTGACGGATTCCCCGTCCTTCATCATGGTTGTTATCATGGAGCAGATGATTTCATACCTCTCTTGTCTTGCACTTTGATGGTATCTTTCCATCAAATCTTGGTGCATGTCATAAGGGTAGAAATCCTCATAAGACTTTTGGAGTTCCGCTGTCATCGTGGCCGTCATGATGCAAGCCACTTTCGTAGCATCCCTTTCATGTGCCCGAAATTCAGCGATCTCCTGAGGAGTTGCAGTGGACTCATTAATCTCCTTAAGCTCCTTGTCAAGGACATATTCTTTGTCCTCGTAGCGGGTAATCATCCTGATGTTTCTGATCCACTCATTGAAGTTGGATCCATCAAAGGTGACTTTCCCACACAAGTTCATAAGGGAAAAAGAGCCATTAGGATTAGAGCCAGAAGCATTGTGGAAAGACATCTGAAGGAAAGAGGACAAGATTAGTTTAGATATAAGAGAGTCCTTAATAAAACACCCAAATGTAATATTAAGGCTAGGATCCAATCACAATATAATATAACTTAGAAGAGGTATGCCGTAATCTAAGCTATATCATATTTGAAAGGTAGGTGAATGACGATTCACCAATTTCCACCACGAAAACCGCAATATTTTACTATTAGGTTTTTGAATGGTTCTTAGAAATTCCTAGATTCTTTGAGATTCAATGAACTTTTCAAAGGCATGTTTCAATCTCGAGTGTGCCCTCCAAGTTTTGTGACTGGGATACCGAGGATCACAAAACGAGGTGTGAAGTAACCATGCAAATCACTTGGTACCCTTAAAGTTTATCACTCAATCGATGTGCCGGTTAACCACACACGCTCCATCGATACTATAATAAACCCTAAGTCACCCTTTACCTACCTTGTTAAGTCCAAGTTAGTGTGCCGGTTAACCACACACGCTCCACCAACGACTTAATCAAAGTGTAAAGTGTAATTTCATGGAATAGCACCTTATTCACATTTTTCCTAAAGTAACTAAGATTGGGAATTTAATAAAACATTTAGTTACTTTATAATATTCATCATACTTTGAATGAGAATTAATAAGTCCTTGTCTTACCCGTTCGGCTAACGACCCTCCACCGATCAAGCAAGCGGTGGGTGAGAGTGGACACCCATTAAGTCACCATTTTATAGGCAACAACCTTATACCCACCTTATAGACCGGCTTCGTGAATGAGGCGTACTAGCGGTAAGACGACTTTGTTCTTATACATATATATATAATTATTAAATCATAATAATATAAGTATAAGGGTTGAATTTTAACTTTTAAAATTCTAGGGGTTGGAACTTAAGTTTTAACTTAACTTTACTTGTTCCAAAACTTGAGGGCAAGTTTTGTAAACTTTCAAAACTTTTCATTTCTTGTAACTTATGAGTTTAATAGAGTAATAAAATGAGGACTTTTCATTTTTCTAACTCTTGTGTTCTTTTAATGGTTTTTTTAATCCAAGAGACTTTTGGTTTTCCATAACTTGAGGACAAGTTATGGACTCCATTAAAACACATTATGATCATGAATTAATCTACCACATAGGTTACAAATAATTCCTATGATCATCTAAACATCATAAGAACAAGAACATGAATATGAACACTTTTAAGAATCAAAATCACATTAAATCTTTGTAATTTTGATAATTTGTTGTTGTAAATGAGTTAGAAAAGACATTACACCTTCTAAAATAAGTTTTCAAGTACCAAAACATTTTAGGGTAATGATTCTAATCCATTTCCAGCAACACAAGTCGAAATTCTGCACTCTGTCGACCCTACTCGCCGAGTGCATAAACCTACTCGCCGAGTAGGTTGAAGATACACATGAACTCGTCGAGTCCTCCCCATGGACTCGCCGAGTCCATCAGTCAGACAGCAAGATTTTCGACTTTCTTCAACTTTTAAGCACAAATAACAAACAAACAAGCCTAGGCTCTGATACCACTGATGGGTTTTGAGCATTCTAACACTTCCTAAGTGTACATGCAACCCTAATAACCTTGGATCTATGTTTGTCTAATTATCATGCAAAGTTGAATTCCAAGGTTATATTCCTATCTAGCATACATGGGGAACAATTTTAACTTGAATCATAGATAGAATAACTTACCTTGTTGTTGCTTGTGTTCCTTGAAACCTTGTGAGCCTAGCACCCCAAGTGTGATGCCTCAAATGCTTCACACAACACCAAATGCTCTTGGAAAGACACTTGAGATAACACACACTTCTCAAAATCGGCCAAGCCCTCTTGTTTCTTATGTCTAGCCGTTTTTGGTGGAGAATGGGATCCTTATATAGTGTTGACACATCTAGGGTTACACCATGTAAACCCTAATGTGTCATGACTCTTCATTTCCATGACCCATGGGTTTGTAACTCCCATGGAGCATCCATGGAGCATCCTATGGGTAGAACCCAACTTGATAATCCATGGAGCCTCTTAGCCCACTATACAAGATATGGATGAACCCATATATTTAATTAGTTAACCTTTGATCACTTAATTAATTCCAAATTAATTCTTGATCAAACTAATCAAATAATATTATTAATATATTAGAACTTATAATATATTAATAATCTCCAAGTGTTATTTCTCTCATTTAGTCTATCCAATTGCATGGTGCCATGCAACCCAAATGGACCATGCCGGGTCGGGTCAAGTACAAGCCCGAAATAGTTATGGACTTAGACACCTTATCTAACAGTTGTCGGGGTTGCCCATCCTTCCACGGCTTTGACCTTAGAGGGATCCACATGGATTCCATCTTGGCTAACTACATGGCCTAGGAAGTTCACACTCCGGAGCCAGAACTCACACTTGGAGAGTTTGGCATAAAGCTTTTCCGATCGCAGAGTTTCTAGGACTTGTCGGAGATGTTGGCCATGCTCCTCTTTTCTTCGAGAATAGACGAGAATGTCATCGATAAAAACAATGACAAAGTTGTCGAGGAACGGTCGACAGATTCGATTCATTAGGTCCATAAATGCGGCAGGGGCATTCGTCAGATCGAAGGGCATTACGACAAATTCATAACGTCCGTAGCGGGTTCGGAAAGCGGTTTTTGGAATATCCTCTTCCCGGACTTTGAGTTGGTGGTATCCGGACCGTAGATCTATTTTTGAAAAATAACTAGCTCCTTGGAGCTGGTCGAATAGATCATTGATTTGTGGGAGTGGGTAGCGGTTTTTAACAGTGAGTTTATTTAACTCTCTGTAATCGATGCACATTCTAAAAGATCCGTCCTTCTTTTTGACAAAGAGCACTGGAGCTCCCCATGGCGAGTAACTAGGTCGGATAAATCCCTTGTCCAGAAGCTCACTGAGTTGGCTGGACAATTCCTGCATTTCAGCAGGGGCCAGCCGATAGGGTGATTTAGCGACGGGACACTACTAGAAAATAGCCCTTTAATGACGCGCAAGCAATGACACGCACTGATAGAGGACGCGCATTTGTGCGTGCCCTAAAAAATAATGTTAGTTTTGCAAAATTGGAAGGATAGAAGACACGCATTTGTGCGTGCCCTAAAATTAATGTCCAACAAAAAAAATTACAAACATGGAGGGCGCTTATGTGAAATGTGTGTGTCATCTAGAAATGTCGCTTTATAATTTTTTAGTTAGACGCGCGTTTTTAAGTGGGGAAAATGAAATCTCTAAAATTCTAAAAATTTTAAGTGCCCGCTTCTTCCATTCTCTCCCTCTATTCTCTCTGCAAACCCTAAAAAGATTACAAACACTCTATCCTCTTGATCTCCTTCCATTCTTTCCCTCTTTTCTCTCTGCAAACCCTAAAATTAATGAAAAACCTTGTCTCTTTTGAAGGAAGACCTGTGCACTTTCCCTTTGGTGGGCCATCACCATCTTCCTTCTATCTTAGGGTTTTATTTTATTTTTACTCTCTCTCTCTATACCACCTATTGCTCGACAACCACCCACCACCCTTCGTCTTCTCTCTGGTTCACCGCCGCCTCCAATAAAGCTCCATTATACCACCGAAACAACATATCACAAGATCACCACCCCTCTTTAGCACCACCATTGTTGGTTACTAACACAACCATTTGTATAAAAACCCTAGAACCACCAGGCCACCCTTTTCCACCATCCATGTCCTTCCTTTCTATCTATCTCTAACAGACCATTGCAACATCACATTCACCTCTCCTGGCATGCGACTGCGACTCCCAAAAGATTCAGTGTTATGCTCGATGCTTCTCAACAAAATCGATCCAGGTGTCATCGCTCCTATCTCATAGAGATTTAGGGCTTTCTTGGTTCAAGGTATCGAATCTCAGACATCGACAAATTAGGGTATTTTCATAAAAGGTGTATCTGTGTACTTTGATTCCTCCAATGACAAAGCCACTATGTTGGTTTCAAAAATGCAAAACATGGTAATATTTTTTTCTTTTTTAGTTTATCTGAGTTCGAAAATGAAAAGACTATATTCTTTTATTGATATTTTTTTAAAACAGGGGTAATGTGAACAAGAGAATTGGCACTATGATTGGGTTTCATCAAAAAGCTATGTGTGCTCCAGTTTCAAAAGATGCTAAATTTGTTGAATTTAGGGTTAAAGAAATGTCTTTAAAACTTCAAAACTGATTGTTGGATGTGGTCTTGATATGGATCCATGTCTGGTTCGGTAAATCAGGTTCCTCCTGCAACAACTCATATAGGGCAAGTTCAACTAACTAGTCACCAAAAGGTTGTAGAGATTGTTTCTCTATGAGAAATTGGTCATCTTATCATCCTCAAACATCAATAAACAAACACACAAGGACCACTGTCCAATCCTCCTTCAACTTGTGTTTTTCCTTCTTATGATATATTCTTGATTGTGAGGAAGTATACAGTCACTTAGGAACCATTGGTGTTACCAAAAAGGAAGTTCCCCTGTTCTGCTGTTACACCTATTTGGAAACTATTTTAAATATGCTTTTATATACTCACGCATTACTAGAAGCTGTTTTATTCACTATTTTTTATCATCTGAAGATTTGATTCAATTTGTTGAAGAAACTGTGAGGCTTGAACATGCTTACAAAGAAGCTAATTTATCTAGTTGGAGATTCCTTTGGTGGATCTTTTGCTCTTGTTGTTGTTGCTCATAATCCTATAATTAATTTAGTAATTACACTTGTAAATCCAGGTCAACATTTTTAATTTTTTTAATACACTTTACGTATTTATTCAATCACCCATCTTTTTTCTGTTTGCTTCAGCATCGTCTTTCGAGAAATCACAACTGCCAACTCAGGCGCTCATATAGCAAATGGAGGTCCTGCTTCTGATTTTGATGAAAGATGGATCACTTTTACTGCAATGGAGGTTTGCTAGTTAGTTTCATACTTAAAATATCTTATTCTATTATTTATACAATTTATCATTTTAATTTGTTTCTTTTTTATTATTATTGTAAGAAGACTGTAGAGTCACATAACTCACCTGCACAAAATGCAGTGATTCTTGTTTTCAATAGGGCTGTTGAGTCTGGGTTTCAAAAGCGTCAACTAGGAACCAGGTTTCTGCTAGACTTAGTGATTGTGTTCCTTTTTTTTATTTATTTTTCTTTTTTATGTTAAATTTCTGGATGGATAAATGATATATGTCTCTAGAAAGTGATGAATGAACATATACACTGGTTATTTATTGAGTAAATGACTATTTTACCCTTCTAATTAGAAGTGATGCTGAATAGAGGTTCATAAGCATTATTTATTATTATTCTTATAATCAGGTTCAGAAGCATTATTTGCTTATCTTGGACATTTTACCATTTTACCCTTCTACCTAGAAGTGATGCTGAAATGATGTTTTCATTATTTCCTAATTTTTCTGCACCAGCAACAACCCATTGCTTGCGTGCTATGAACTTTGCTGATCTGAATGCAAATGTTTTGTGTATGCATCAAATATAAAATTTAAATTCCAGTCAAATAAAAGGGTACAATAACAGACTATAATAACAAACCTGGTAACTCAGTAACCTCAAATGATTTTACCATACTCCAGTTAAGAACATGAGAGTTGTGTTGGTAATTGATTGAATTTCTTTCATAAGAATATAACAGTTGATCTTACCTACAAATGTAAATGAAAACGTGGATTGATACTTACTCCAGATCTTGCTATATATCTAACCATTAATGCTCTTTACAATATTTCCTTGTTGTCTTTTAACTGTAAGGTATTCAATAGTATTTGCTTTATAATTAAAAGGAACACTGCAAGAAATGAACATGTTCTAGTTTTCTTATGTAAGCTTTGTTCTTTAGCTCCATTCAAGATAGTTATCTACTTGCCAATCAATGAAATGATAAAAGTTGTAACATCTTACAACATTTATGATGTTTATTTCCTTCTCTACTATAAGTTAACTGAAATATACCCATTTGGTAACAATCTTAAATGTTTCTCACAGGCAAATCCATTTAAACAAAATGATCCGTATAAGAGGAGTTGTGACCCGAAGATCTGGAGTTTTTCCTCAATTACAGCAAGTGAAGTATGATTGTAACAAATTTGGAACAGTTTTAGGGCCTTTTATCCTAAATTCTTATTCAAAAGTGATAGTTGTTCCTGCCCAAAATGCCAATCAAAGCGTCCATTCACTATCAACATTGAGCAGGTAACATGAAAAATAACATGAAAAGTAATCTATATACACTTCTCCATTGTAGTCAGCATCCTTCAACAAACCCACAACATAACTTCCAATGCCACATCGAACGACCTAGTCAACTAACCCATTTCAATTCATCTCTTTCCCAAAACTCGCATCTTTAAATCAAACCCAAGCAACCCATTTTAGAAAAAAGTCGACTTCTTATTACTTTTATGATTTACTTTTATGAACAATACTTGCAGCCAAATATGCAGTCCAAATTACAAAAGGAGGGTTTAGAATCCAAACAATTTTGGGAAATTTTAGGTGGAAAATCTAAATACCCAAGTCAGAAAATTGCTAGAGATGTTGAAAGTGATCCCCATTTTTCACATGCACATTTTCAAAAGGTTTTAACAAACACCAAATTTTATGTTGGATTCAATTCTTTTGGTTACTTGCCAACAGCCCAACACAAATACTAATTTTTTTATTTCTTTTTTTATTTCTGAAACTTTGCTGGTTCAGGAGATCTCAAGGTAAACTTTCTCTTTCATATGAATTTCTTTTATTACCCATTTTAACCAAATTTAATAAATTAATTATATCATTGATGCAGGTCACTGAGATATACAACTTCAGCCAGGATGATTTGATGACTGAAGATATATTTATCCTTGATTGTCATTCCAACATCTTTTTTTCCTATAAAAAAAACTTTGGCATGTAATACTAATATAGTAGATTGCTTGATTTCAGGATTCTTTGGGAGGAAATTCAAAGTTTTTTTTTTTTACTTCAGTACACATTTTTACTTCAGCTCACATTTTGACTAAATTGATAATTATTGTTTTCTGTTCTACAATCTAGACAAAAGGCCCTGGCAGATCTTCAGCAAGTGCAAAGCACACATGTATGCCATTTTTTGTATATTTTATATGTCTTCTAGTTTTTTTATTAAATCTGTAACAAATACATCTAAATTTTGTTTTTGTGGCTTGAGAAGTTGAGTGACAAGCAGTGCCAGCCTGAATCACAACTAAAGTTCATCACAGAGGCCTGACTACAGGTGCGTATTTTTTATTAATTGGTGACATGTTCAGGATGATAACATATTTGTTGCGCTTAATTTATGGATTGATAACATTAAAAAAATCACATCTCATAGTATTTTCAAATATACATTTCTCCTTTTGTCTTACAATTGTTATATTGAATGTTCAGGATGATTTAGATAACATAAAGAGGAGCATGGGCTAGGGCTACATACTGCTGATATAGTGATGGAAGAAAATGCACATGGTGATGATGTAAATCAAAGTAATAAAAAAGATGAATACGCTTCAGAGGCTGGAAATGAACTTGTAAGTATCTAATCTACTGGTTTCTTGATCCTTGTAACATTTTATTCAAACTTTTTAGTGATTCTTTTGGAGTTGATTGTAGGTAGGAGTTGTCTTTGATGAGAATTTATTGGAACTTCTGGAGTTAACAATGTCATCAAACACAGCTGAAACTGTGAAAAGAGCCAAAGAACTGATGGAATTGGGAGTTTACCCTATGGTCCTCATGTCTCAAATGGCTACACTTATTATGGACATTATTTCTGGAACATATCAAGTAATTGAAGCTAGTGCTGACTCATTGTTTGATGGTAGAAGCTGTAAGTTCTTCTCAATTTTTTTTCTTTATTATTTTATTTTGATTACTATAAACTGAAACTATATATAGGTAAATGAAACTAGTTGCTAATTCTTGCGTTTAAACTTTTAATATTGTGTTTTTTTCTTTGTTTAAAATTTGTTAGAGATTTTTTTTAATAGATTGTAGCCTTGCAATCCATACGAGACACTGGAGCAGTTGCAAGTTCTTGGGCTGCTAAAAACAATCCAGGTGTCACCAAGTTATTAGCAATGTATTATTTTTGTTTAACATTTGAATGATTCTTTGTATGACATTATAATTTGTGCAATTTATTTTATTTTTTGAGTATGAAATTTTATTTTATATTATGCAATGGATTGTATTTTTTGTATATGGTATTTTATTTCTATTATGAGAAATTAAATGCAAATTTAAATTAAAAATTAATAAATATATAAATTTATTTTTTTAAACATTTAAATTTACGATACACAAAAATATGTGTCATCTTCATTTATGACATGGCCTTTCTTGACAGGGGTTTTCTTGATACGCATTGTGTGTCATTAACACGGGCGTCATAAGGTTACGACACGCGAATGCGTGTCGTCTTCCTTTATGACAGGGCCTTCCTTGATACACATTGCGTGTCGTAAACAAGCGTCGTAATTGTGCGTCGTAAATGAGCGTCGTAAATGCGCGTCGTCTCTCTTTATGACATGGCCTTCCTTGACGCGCATTTGCGCGTCGTCTGAGCCTTTTACGACGCGCAATGAGCGTCGTAAAAGGCTGTTTTTCTAGTAGTGGGAGTTGCTCCTGGAACGAGGTCGATTCGAAACTCAACCTGTCTCTCTGGGGGTACTCCCGGAAGATCCTCAGGAAACACGTCTGGAAATTCACATGCTACCGGAATATCTTGAATGTTAGTCTCTTCCTTGGTTTTATCCACTATGTGAGCCAGAAATGCCGAATCCTTCTTTCATAGGTGCTTTTGTGCCTTAATGCACGAGATGAGGCGAAGGTTCATGTTGGGTTTGTCTCCGTAAATTACTAGGGTTTCGTGATTTGGGAGACGAAGACGAACGGCCTTCTCATGGCACATAATTTCAGCATGGTGGGGGCTTAACCAATCCATGCCGATGATCACATCGAAACTCCTAATTGATACTGGCATTAGGTCTATTCGAAAGACGTGTTGGTTAAGGGTTAGGGTACATCCGATGTAGATTTCCCCAGTGGTTCGGTTTTCCCATTGGCCATTTCCATCGTATAGGTTTCATTTAGCTTTTGGGGTTGTTGTTTTAATAAATGTTTAAACTTCTCACTTACGAAACTTCGCTCCGCTCCGGTGTCAAATAAGATGCATGCATAAGTGTGGTTTAGGAGAAACGTACCGGTCACAACTGCGGCGTCCTGAACCGCCTCTCCTTGGCCCATGGTCAGCATCCTTGTTGTTCCTCTGTTCCCGGGATTATTGTTGTTAGGGCAGTCTCGGCGGAAGTGCCCAGTCCTCCCACACCCGAAGCAGGTGTGGCTAGGCCCTGCATTATTGCCGCCGGCATTGGTGTTGTTGTTGTTGCGATGGTTGTTGTTGTTTCCCTGATTTTGGTTCTGGGGAGGGTAAGTCCTGCAGTACCTCGCAATGTGTCCCCTTTGATTGCAACTGGTGCACTGAAACTCCTTGCATTCTCCATGGTGATGGAAACCGCACTTGTTACACTTGGGAAGATTACCGGAATAAGGTTTTGAAGCATTTGAAGCAGCTGAGGCTGGAGCATGTGGTGTGGCTGGAACCGGTGCAGTGGCAGCATTAACCGCCACTATCTGCTGCTTTTTAGAGGTTTCGGGGCCCTGACGTCCCTTCCTCTTGTTGTTCTTCCCTTTCTTGCCATCACCTTCCTTTTTGCCCTCAGTCTCCGCTGGCTTCTCACCCTTCTTGGTGTTATGGTCATACAACTTCTTCGCCAATCTCTTCGCACTGTCAAATGTTTCCGGGTTTGCAGCTATCACGTTTCCTTGAATGTGTGGTGTTAGTCCCCAAATGAATCGCTCAATCTTCTTTCCTTCCGAGGTGATCATACCCGGGCATAGCAGAGATAGTTCACTAAATCTCGATATGTAGGCATCGATATTCGCATTCTGCACAGTGAGGTTCCATAGCTCTTGCTCCATCTTCTGTTTTTAGCCTCGTGGGCAGTACTCAGCCATTAACATTTCTTTCATCTCTGCACACGGCATAGAGTTGGCTACAGGGAGCGTCATGGCTTCCACGTGTCCGTTCCACCAAGTGAGTGCTTGGTCCACAAAAGTGCAGGCCGCGAACTTCACCTTCATCTGCTCAGGGCAATCGCATATCTCGAATACTGACTCCACCTTTTCGATCCATCGCTTCAGAGTGATCACCCCTCCAGTGCCGTTAAAAGTTCGTGGTTTGGCGTTTGTGAAGTCCTTGTAGGTACATGTTTTGGTGGGTCCTTGATTCATTCCGTTGTTCGAACTTCCGGCTCCTTGTCCATTGACTCCTCCATTGTTCCCTTGATGAATTTGTGCGATCGCTGCAGTGACCGCAGCAGACACAGCTGCCTGGAACGCGGCTGAGTCAACTTCAGGTGGAGTTGGTCCTGGGTTTCCGCGAGTAGGTCAGAGAGGCATCTTTCTGTCACGAAACGGAAAGATGTTGAGTGTATGTGGTTTCCGTGAGGTTGTGATCCTACTGACTAGGTGCATGGTACGAACTGGAACACTACTTCCCTTGGACATTAAATCATAATTTCTCAACACATAGCAATTTGCAATATCATAACAAAGCACATAAAAGTTTATTAATATTATCCGCATTTGATACAAGAAAATTTTGCTCGTAAAAGCATACATGAGTGACACTAATTTGACAGCATAACGGCTCTATGAGTAGTGTAGTCACTTAAACATAGAGTCGGGGTACATAGCATAGTTCCTATCGATCTACTAAAGTAAGTCTATCCCTAACCGCGATGAGCTGCGTCCGGAGGTGGTGCCGAGGATGTGGATGCTCCCTAAAGGCGAGCCACCAAGCGTTCCGCGTCCTGAAGTCGAGACTCCCACCGAACCTGCCTCATGTGAAACTCTCGAAGGACGTCACGCGTCTCCTGCTCCGCACGCTCGACCCTAGTCCTCAACTGGCACACATGATCAACAGTGTCCTGGGCAAGGTCACCCGTGTTCCGTAACCGCCTCACCATAACTGGAAGGGCTCGATCAGCCGGTCCTCCGTCTCTCAGGTCAAAGAAATCGCGTGACATGCCGTACGGGGGTCGCTGTCCCTGCTGTCTGCTCCATCTCCAAAGGTCAATACCCCAGGGAGGTGTAGGACCAGTGGGGCCTACACGATAGGCAGGCACCCTGATCGGGTAAGGGGGGTCGATGACTTCGGAATCCGCGTCCGAATCACCCCCTTCGCTATCATCAGTATCCTCCTCGAGATTTCCTTCGTCTTCCTCTGATTCGGCAGGTTCGCCCTCGACTTCTGCCTCCGGTTCCCCGTCAGATTCCTCTTCGGGGTCTTCCTCAGGCTCCTCCTCAGGTTCTTCCTTAGGCTCCACCTCAGGCTCTCCCTCAGGTTCCTCCTCAGGCTCTTCCTCAGGTTCCTCCTCCTCTATCCATCCGTTGTTCCCCTGGTTAGGGAAGTAGGGATCCCCGGGATGATGAAAACCAGCCATGCTGTCTGCGAGAGTGTGTAAATATGCTAACATTATTCCTAAGGCGCCACGACTATTGCATAAGCTAAACAGGCGTTCTCTTTTGGTGCTAGAAGGTTATAGTTTTAGGTTCCCTAGCTATCCTGATCTCATCAGGACGTGTGTTGGTCATTCTTTGGAGAGAGTGTAGTTGATCAGGCTACATCCACTCCTTGGTACCACTAAGAACAGTTCTGAATTAACCGAGATACTAGCATTATTTTGTTTGGTTCGGCGTTATGTTCTTATTCCTAATGCAAGCAAGGGTGTTTTATTTACTCGTTTTGTTCAGAGTTATGTTAGTCCCTCTTTTTGGTTTATAGTTGCATATCAATGTGTGGCTAGATATGCTAGTTCACTATAAACAAAGCTCTGATACCAACCTGTCACACCCCCGAACCAGACGGCGGAAACGTCCGAGGGCTGTCGTGACTTAATTGAATACCATAACATTGAATATATATGAAACATAACATCATTCATCACCATGCATTAATATAATACAACCGATAAAGTTTACATTGAGTACATTATTTTAACGTTACATTCCCAAAAACAAATTGTCCGATTCGTAAATAAACAAACTGCAAGCCATCACTGAGTACATTTCCTTTAGTTCACTTGTTACCTGAGAATACAAGTATTTTGAAAAACGTCAACATATGAAATGTTGGTGAGTTCATAAGTGGTATTTGAAAAGCAACGTGTTGTATTATTTTGAAAACCACCAGAAAATCCGATATTTTCTGAAAAGAGTTTCTGAAAAAGTTTGTGAAGATCCATAAGTATCCTTGTTTGTTTCTATAGTTGTAATAAAAATGTTCATTATGCTAGTGTACTTTTCGAAACTGTATGTATTGTATAACCCTAGGAAAACCCGATGTTTTCCTAATACTTTGAATTCCATGTAGTTGTAGAACCATCGCGTAGTGTGAAGTCATTGATTCCAGACGACGTTGGATTATTGCGCGTAGTGAATTGTTATAAACACGCGTTACACAAACGGCCAGTTCACAACTTATACTAACGATCCCGTAGGCGTCGTCCATATTATTCACGTAATCCAACCGCCCTGACTTCTTGTAGTCCCACATCCGAAGAGAAAGAGGGCACGAAGACCTCGGTAACTCCGTTAGCCGCTTGGGGATAAAAAAAAGAGTACGAAGGGTCCTTGACCCGATTCGCATTTGAATAACCGACTTTACTAGCCGTACCAAAGGACCCTTAGGGACCAATAGTATAAAGGCCATTGAAAGTCCTTTTACGTTGTGTTGGATCATGTAAGACTCAACAACTCGTAAGGTTGAAGTCTTCGGGCCTAAAGATCAGGTCATCGGGCTAGCTAGGCCCAACTAACAAGATTTTACACTTTTGGGCCCAAAGATGGTGCGTAGACGTCTGTGCACTCTCACGTGTGTATTAAATTCCCAAATGTTACTTGTGTGAATCGAGGTATCGTCGTATTAGTAGTTTCGGGTTGTTATTGATTCCAGACCGAATCAATTCGTTTAACAACGATTTTTGGTATTGTTGTGTATTGTATTTCGTCGGTAGTCGCGGTACCAATATTTTATCACGATGGGTGTATTGAATTAGCCATGAAAATTTTCTGTTTTCAGCCCCTCTTTATTTTGTAAATTTACTTTTTCAACCCTTTGCATAAATAAATTTCCGGTTTAGTCCTTAAACTATTTTTCTTGGCATTTTAACATCAAAACTTATTGGAATTGATATTTTTCAGCACATTTTTAGTTAAAAACAGTTTTAGTCCCTGAAAATATAGTTTTCTCGGTTGTAACCCCTCTTTTTCGCAGTTTTTACATTTTTGGCCCAATTTGGAAAAATTTTGCAACTTTGGTCCTTTTTAAATTTGAAAAGCATTTTAAACCTTAGAAAAGGACTTGGAACACTTGTAGTCCACTGTTTTACAGAAAAACACAGTTTTGGCCCTTCAAAACAGAAAGTTTCGCATATTGGGCCCTATTGGGCCGGAAATGTCATTTTTAGCCCATTAAGCTTTAATTTATGTTTTTAACCTTCCAAAAAAAAAATATTTTCAGAAAATACATTATGGAAACTGTTTTGACTCATCTCACCCATCAGAATTCGAAATATTACATTTTGGGCCCTTTAACTTTATATTTTTACCATTTTATGTCCAAAAATTGAGTTTTTAGCCCAAGGAAAATGTTATTAAGCCATTTAGCTATTTTTCTTGGAACACTTTGTATGTAGAAATATATTTGATGATAGTATCATTTAACATAAAGTATGTCTCGATTTTTAGGGGTTTATGGCTAGATCCAACATTATAAACACACAAAAACACACATATAAGCATAGAAATCATACAAGGCATACAAAACACATATAGATCTACACTTTCACTTGTATTCCCCCCCCCCCCCCACAAAACTTATAAAACAGAAAAATAGGGGGTATGAAGCTCACCTTAGGGTGTAGTTTCGGTTTTTCAAGAAAAGATGGAAGAAAACTTGGTGATTTTTGGCCTTAGCACCCTTTCCTTGAAGATCTCGAGTTTGAGGGGTTCTAAGACACAAGATTATGCTTTCATATGAGTTAAGAAGAGATTTTTGGATATAAAAAGAAGTCTAAAGTGTGGATCCAAGTTTTCAACTTACCTAGATGTTATTTTTGGGAAGAATTCTCCTTGTAATACTCTTGGATCTTCGAAATTTAGGAGAGGAATGGAGAGAGTTCCTTGAGAGAAATGATGAGTGAAATGGTTGTGTGTGTGTTTGGGATTCGGCCGAGAGGGAGAGAAGGAAAAGAAGAGAGAAGCATGAAAGGATGGTGCACGGAAGTATGAGTCTCCTTGCATGGAAGTCCTTTGGTTAATTGTGAGGTGTCACTCACAAGGTCAACCCTTCCTCTTGGGCTTGTTTTGGGCCGAAAATATGGAAGGAAAAAGAGCGTATTGGGCTTTAATGCCCACAAGCCCATGTGTAAGTTAAGTTGGGTGAGTTTTAATCTAAAAAAATATATATAATATGATTTTTCATTCTAGGTCCAAAATAACCCAAAATGTTGAAATAAATGATTGTGGGTCCAATTAGAGCCCAATTAGGGTTCTAAGCCCATGATAGTCAAATTGGAAGCTTATTGGTCCATTTGGGTCCAATAAGGAAGTCCTAGTCCTAAATGGACCTAAACAAGAACTTCTAGGGTTTCCAATTGTTTAATGACTATTTGTAGTATTTGTATGATGTATTTGATTGAAGTTTTTGATGTCATAATAATAAATATCACATATGCTCTTAAGTTCTTGATTCAACATTTACTTGAATATAGTGATTACAAGACACAAAATTCCTAGTTGTGACAACAAGCTTCTTCCACACCATGATCTTGGCGCTTCCTCTCTCACAGTCTTCATGGTTGTCTTGTGCTCGGATGATCGATGAAGTGTTATCCACATTACCACCTGCTATAGTGAAGATACTCTCCAGTAAGAAGGTCATCCCGACAGCAGCCCTGCTTCCTATGATCCCACAGCACCTCTGTTTCCTGGCTCTCGGAAACAGTCCTGCTGCGTAACCTTACCTGTAGCCTCACCACTTACTCCACGACATCTCTGTTTCCTGGCTTTCAGAAATGGTCTTGCTATGCAACCCCATCCTATAGTCTCACTACCTACCCCTCAAAAATTATGTTGTCTAGATATCGACAATAGTCTTACTACGTGACCCTTGCTAGCAACCTAGTCGCCCAGCTCTCGGAATCTATTACTCGCCTCCTCTAAGGAAAGGGGGGGATAGGGTTGGTACGCCGCAATGCAGACTATGTAGATGGTTACTGATGACATCCCACCTCACATGGCTACCACAACAATCACGTCGAATAACAGTCTCAAGGACTGAATGGCAGGCTTATGCTTCTTAGCTACCCCGGTCCGACATTCCACCGACATCAGTATCGTGTAACACTCTTTAGCAGCCTCGGTCCACATGATCGCAGCAACAATTACGTTGGATCTCACCGACCGGCTCGCACTCCTCTCAATGAAGGAGTATCAAGTCAGCTCAAGCAGTGTTTGGCTCATCGCACAACCCCACGGCTCTCGTGGGCAAGGTTCGGTCATTTTCTCTTTATTATCTATTATATTGGTGCTTTATCTAGTCCGATCTGATTGTCAGCAACCCAATCGCATCAGACTAGGGGGACTTGATGACGCACAGTTTATATGACTAAATGCAGTCCGATGTCATTGGTCGCGTACCAATACCGTCAGACTGGGGGGACTTGATGAGTTATGGACCATTAGCACGGCCCAGACTGCTCTAGCGTGCCAGCCTAGCCTGGCGCGCTCCTGCCATCCTTGCTTGGCGTTCTCCTGCCAACCTTGCTGGGGACTCCCTTGCCGGCCTCGCTGAGGACTCTCCTGTTGGTTTATATGACTAGTTCCAGTCCGATGTCATTGGCCGCGTACCAATAACACCAAACTGGGGGGACATGATGAGGAATGGTCTACTAGTGTGGCCTAGAGTGCTCTAGTGCGCCAACGTGGTCTGGCGTGCCCCTCCCACCCCTGCCTGGCGTTCCCTTGCCAGCCCCTGCTGGGGACTCCCTTGCTAGCCCTTGATGGGGACTCCCTTACCAGCCCTGCTGGGGACTCTCCTGCCGGATCGGCCAGGCGCTCCCCCGCCTGGCACTCCCTTGCCATCCTCTCCTGGTGTGCGCCCGTCAGCCCCGCCCGACACCTCCGAGCAGCCTTGCCCAACTCCTTGCTAGTTGGGCCTGAATGGGGCTTGGCCCAAGGCCTAACCTAATTGTCCCCTATATAATGAATAGTGCCTCCTCCATGGAGAGGGAGCTTCCCCTAGACTCTTCCCCCATGGCTCAGCCGCCACTATACTCCGGTCGGGTGGCTCAGCCGCCACCCGCCGACGCCATACACCACCACTAGCACCAAGATGGTTCTCTCCAGCTATGGAGGACCATCTCAGATCTTCTAGCTGATCTAACTTGACCGTCGGAGCCCGCTCCCGGGGCACAGTCCTTGGGGCGGCTCTAACGTGTCTCTCTGATTGTGATGTCAGATCTCCGCCGCAGCAGAAGACCAGAAGACTCGCCGGAGGCTGATGTTCCATCACTCCCTAATTAAGGAGATTTGGGATACAAGATCGGTCATGGTAGGAAGTGCCATGACCCTCTCAGTGGTTCACATAACTGCATGAATGTATATGTAATGAATGTGCTAACTGAAAGTGTACTCTTTCTCTGTCTAGCCTGTATGTACTGAAATGTTTTGCATGTGCTAGCTATAATGTATGTTCCCTCTCTATCTAGCATGTATAGTAATGTACTTGACTCATGAACGAACTGACTCATTGTATGTTTCGTTGTTCTAGTAATAGTATTTGTATCCTCCTGTGCTACCCATGTGGTAACTTACTAGTAATGTAACTGGTACGTATAAACATGGAAGTATACTCTTGATACCCAAGGGTATTGAATGGACTATAAGAACCTTTATGACTATATATGTACACATGATATATAACTAATATTTAAACGACCTTCGGACGGATACCCGATACCCCACCAGACCACATCCCAACGGAGAAAAGGAAATAAGGCGGGTTGGCCTTCCTAAGCCTTTTAAACATTGCTTATATAACTATACATACTTAGGCATGCATTTGATAATAAGTATAACAGAGCTTAAGTAAATGTATTTTATAAGTAAGATAGCTTTTAAAACAGTTTGAAGCAAAACAGTTTGAACAGTAAGAAAAACCACTAGTTTTGTAGTTATTAATTACATGTGATTGATATAATAACTATAGGTATTCAACTTGTATCCCCCCCATTAAAGCATTTTAAAACATTTAAACCATTGATTAAGGGGTATGAACTCACCTGCAGTGAGTGGTACAGATGTACTGAAGATGCAGGATTGCTAGGTGTCAAGTGAATTCCTGAACACACTCTATGATCCTAGTTAACATATAATCACACATATATGTACCCAATTAGCCTTCAACTACTAATTGAAAATGTTAATACATCCTAGAACATGATAAACACTTTATATAAGTGTTATATTCCTTAAGGATTGCATCTAAGTTGTTGTAAGACAAGGCTAGTGGGTTTGGGGTTCCATAGGACCCCATTCTTGAGTTTACTCTCCAAGAACCAACACACAACGAGTTTATGGTCGTAAACTCTTGAGTTTACGGCCATAAGCTCCTAAGACCTAGCTTATTTGGTGCTTTGAAGCTTTACATGTTCCCTAGAATCATTTCTACTTGATGGTTTAGTCTTTGGAAGGGTTTAGGGCAACAATACACTCCTTTGAGGAGTTTACGACCCCAAGGCCATTTCCTTTTTGGTTTACTGCCGTAAACCCATATGGAAAGGGGTATTTTTATGTTTTTAAGTCTCAAGCTCATCTAGGATAGGGTTTAGACATTTATCTAAGCCTAATGAAGGCCTTAGGCACACTTTGGTACCCTTATTTGATGTTTACGGCCCAAGAACCAAAACCCATAGAGATTACGGCCATAATCTCTCATGGGTATGGTGTTTAGGGTGTTTTCAAGTTCTACACACATTAGGGTACGAGCCTAGCATAGTTTCATTGCAAAAGGAAGGGACCTAGGCACTCATTTGTCCCTTAAAGAAGGGTTTATGGTCCAAGATGTTCTTGGGCCGTAAACTCTTTAATTTTGTTGTTTTGATATGATTTCTAGGTTATTAAGCACAATATAAGCTCTAATATACACCTAGATAGAAGTACTCACGTTTTGGGATGAAAGTCTGAAGATCCGTGAGAGAGAATTCTGCTTTTCTCTAGTTGAAAATGTAACAAATGAATAAATATGGCTAAGAACCATATATATACCCCTAGGGTTTTTGGCAGAAAATATTTTATTCAGGCATTGAACTCTAATATCAAAGAGTTTTGGAATAACAGAGTCGCACAATACCCTAGTGCATCCTCTCTCCTGATATCTCTGTAGGTGTAAATCCTAAAATACTTAAACTTATTCTAAAAAGTCAGAAAATTTACTACAACTATTCTAACTTCTATTGACTTGATATTGTTTGTACATAATAGAATTTCGGATTGTCACATCATCCCCTCTCATCCCCTCCTTAGAAGGAATTTCGTCCCGAAATTAGAATTTGAGCAAATAAGTAGTTACAAATAACTAAGTAAAAAGACGAGGATATTTTAGTTTCTTCTGATCCTCACGCTCCCAAGTGAATTTTGGTCCTCGCTTGGCGTTCCAGCGAACCTTCACTATTGGGATACGGCTTTGTTTCGTTTGGTTGACCTCTCGGTCCATGATCTCTACCAGTTCCTCCATGAAGTTGAGGCTCTCATTGATCTCGATTTCATCGAGTGGAATAACAAGAGTCTCGTCAGACAGACACTTTTTCAAGTTCGATACGTGGAAGGTAGAATGTACGTTACTGAGTTCGCGCGGTAAGTTAAGTTTGTAAGCTACAGGGCCGATTCTTGTGAGAATCTCAAAAGGCCCTATGTACCTTTAGCTTTCCACGCTTTCCGAAGCGTATCAAGCCCTTCCAGGGTGACACCTTCAGTAGAACACGGTCGCCCACCTGGAATTCCAACGGTTTCTTACGTTTATCAGCATAGCTTTTCTGTCGGTCTTTGGAGGCTTTCAATCGTTCACAGATCTGAACGATCTTCTCCGTCGTTTCCCGTATGATTTCTGGACCTATGAGAGTGCTTACAGGAAGTCGTCCTTTAGCTAACTGGGTATCACCCACCTCAGCCCAGCACAGAGGGGATCTACACTTTTGGCCATAGAGGGCCTCGAATGGAGCAGCCTTTATGCTCGTGTGATAACTTTTGTTGTAGGAAAATTTGACAAGGGGTAAATGAGTATCCCATGCTTTCCCATAGTCTATCACACAGGCTCGCAACATATCTTCCAAGGTTCGGATAGTTCTCTCACTTTGCCCGTCGGTCTGTGGATGGTAGGTTGTACTCATGTCCAGCCTAGTTCCTAGGGAACTTTGTAACGACTGTCAGAACCTCGAAGTGAATCTATTATCTCTGTCCGAGATAATGGATAAGGGAACACCGTGCAGTCTTACAATCTCCCTAATGTAAGTCCTTGTAAGTTTCTCTATCTTGTTTGTTTCTTTGATCGACAAGAAGTGTGAAGACTTGGTCAGTCTATCGACGATGACCCATATGGAATCAATTCCACCCGTCGTCTTGGGAAACTTGGTTATGAAATCCATAGTTATCCACTCCCACTTCCATTCCGGTATCTCTGGTTGTTGTAGTAGACCGGAGGGTTTCTAGTATTCGACCTTGACCTTTGTGCAAGTAAGGCATTTACTCACGAAGGTAGCAATCTCTGCTTTCATGTTAGGCCACAAGTATAACTTTTTTAGGTCCAGATACATCTTATCTGATCCCGGGTGCACGGAATAACGAGTGTTGTGCGCCTCATTAATGACCAAGTCTCTGAAACCACCGAGTTTCGGGGTCCAGATCCGGTCCATGAAATAATAAGCTCCGCCACCCTTGACCTCCAAGTTCTTATCCATCCCTCTTAGGGATTCACCCGCCACATTTTCAGGCTTCAAAGTGTCAAGCTGAGCTGCCTTAATTTGTGTGGACACGTGTGAATCGATAGTCATAGTCAATGATTTGACTCTACGACCAGAATATTCCTTCCGACTCAGGGTGTCAGCTACTATGTTGGCTTTACCCAGATGATAACGAATTTCGCATTCGTAATCACTGAGTAGCTCGACCCACCGTCTTTGTCTCATGTTGAGCTCCTTCTAGTCGAATATGTGTTGTAAGCTCTTGTGGTCTGTAAAGATAGTGCTCTTCGTCCCGTACAAGTAATGTCTCCAGATCTTCAGAGCAAACACAACTGCTCCTAGTTCAAGATCGTGGGTCATGTAGTTGACCTCATGTGTCTTTAGTTGTCTCGAGGCATAGGCGATGACCTTACCTCGCTGCATCAGAACACATCCGGGTCCTTGATTCGACGCATCGCAATAGACGATGAAGTCTTCTATTCCTTCGGGAAGGGATAGTATTGGCGCGGTGCACAAGGCTCGTTTGAGCGTTTGGAATGCTCTCTCCTGCTTCTCTTCCCAGTCAAAGGCCACGCCCTTCTGGATCAGTGTTGTAAGAGGTTTTGCTATGCGGGAAAAGTTCTGAATGAACCTACGATAGTAGCCAGCGAGGCCTAGAACTTGACGAATTTCCGTAGGCGTCTTCGGTGCTGACCAGTTCTCAATGGCCTTGATTTTGTAAGGGTCCATGTGTATACCCTCTTCGCTAACCACGTGCCCTAAAAATTCGACTCGTCGAATCCAAAATTTGCATTTCGAGAACTTCGCGTAGAGCTTCTTTGAACGTAATGTTTCGAGGACTTGCACAAATATTGACTATGCTCCTCCTTACTACGAGAGTAGATAAGTATGTCATCGATGAAGACGATGACGAACTGATCTAAGTAAGGACGACACACCCTATTTATTAAGTCCATGAATACTGCGGGCGCGTTTGTGAATCCAAACGGCATCACTATGAATTTGTAGTGCCCATAACGAGTTCGGAAGGCTATCTTTGGAACATCCTCCCCTAGCACTCATAGTTGGTGATATCCGGATCTCAAGTCGATTTTTGAAAAGAAGCTCGCCCCTTGAAGTTGGTCAAACAAATCGTCGATCCGAGGCAAAGGATAACGATTTTTGACAATCAATTTGTTGAGCTCCCTGTAGTCGATGCACATACGAAACGATCTGTCTTTCTTCTTGACGAACAAGACTGGAGCTTCCCAGGGTGAGAAGCTTGGTCTTATAAAGCCCTTGCTGAACAGTTCGTTAAGTTGACCGGACAGTTCTTGCATCTCTGCAAGTGCTAAACGATAGGGCGATTTGGCTACTGGGGTAGCCCCTGGAACTAAGTCGATTCGGAACTCGACTTGACGTTGCGGAGGTAATCCTGGGAGTTCTTCTGGAAATACGTCTAGAAAGTCGCGTACTATTGGAATGTTCTGAATGTCCTTCGTTTCTTGGATCACATCAACCACATGAGCAAGGAAAGCACGACATTCCTTCCGCAAGAATTTCTGGGCTAGGATGCTCGAGATGATACGAAGGTTCGTGTCGGGTTTGTCACCATATACTACTAAGGTTTCGCCAGACAGCAGATTAAGGCGAACAGCCTTTTCATAACACATGATATCGGCACGATGAAGACTCAACCAATCCATGCCGATAATGACGTCGAAACTTTTAATTGAGACTGGCATAAGATCAATAGAAAATGAATGGATGTCTAATGTTAGGGTACACCCTATGAATATACTACTAGTGCTCTCTGTCTTCCATTTAGCCATTTCTACAGTGAATGGTTCATTAAGTGCTCGTGATATTTGCTTAAGTAAATGAGCAAATTTTTAGTTCACGAAACTCCTCTCCGCTCCACTATCAAATAAAATGCATGCATAAGAGTTATCAAGGAGGAACGTACCAGTGACCACTGTAGGGTCGGCTACCGCTTTCTCGTGGCCTATGGCCAGAACTTTTGTCGGTCCACCGGCAAACCCTGCCTTCGGGCAGTTTCTTTTGAAGTGGCCTACCTCGCCACATCCGTAGCAAGTTTGGCCCGCTCCAGCACCGGGGGCTTGGTTGATTGGCTTTCCAGGAGATTTACAGAAACGGGTTGTGTGCCCCTTCCCGTTGCAGTTCAGACACTGCATCTCACGGCATGTGCCGACGTGATGGAAGTTGCACTTGTTGCATTTAGGCAAACTTCCAGCATACTGCTTCATCGGAGTAGCAGCAGCAGATGCTATCGCAACATGTACTGCCATGACCTGCTGCTTTTTGGCAGCCTTAGCCTTCTTCTTGTCATCCCAAAACTTCCGCTTGGAGTCAGCGGTTTTTGCAGGTTCTGAGATGGCCAGGGTAGTTGTTGCGGCCGGGGTATGAACCCCGTGATCTATGAGCCGCTGTACCAATCGCTTGGGACTATCAAATGTAGTGGGGTGTGATGCCAAAACATTTCCATGGTATGGGGGCACCAGTCCCCATATGTATCTCTCGATCTTCTTTCCCTCTAAAGGAATCATGTTAGGACAGAGGGCCACCAGTTCACAAAACTTGGCGGTGTAGGCGACTATGTTGGATCCCTTCATGGTTAGGCTTCATAGCTCTTCCTCCAGCTTTTGGTTCTCGCCTCTCGGGCAGTACTCCTCAATCATGAGGTCTTTCAAAGTTTCCCAGCCCATAGCATTAGCCACTATAAGAGATAATGACTTAACAGGGCCGTTCCACCATGTTAGGGCTTTAGTTTCGAAGGTGCAAGCAGCGAACTTCACCTTGCTATCCTCAATACAAGAGCAGATTTCGAAAACCAATTCAGTTTTCTCGAACCATTGCGAGAGGGCAATGACTCCGCTAGTCCCGTTGAAGGATAATGGCTTGCAGTTGGTGAAGTCCTTATAGGAGCACTCTCTCGAGCGTATAGGAGCTTCAACCTGAATAGATTGAACAGGGGTTCCTCCTCCAGTGGAACCAGATGAATGATACTGAGCCATGGTTGTAGCCACAGCTGCAGCTACAACATCATTTAAGGCTGTAGTGTCAAACTGAGGAGTAGGTGGTTGAGGAGGTGGAGGAGCTGGTGTTTTGTTATTGAGGTTTCTCCTTGGATTTCTGTGGGGCGGCATCTTTGATCTATAGTTTATGAAGATGAAACATTGATAATATTTCAATTGAAGGAGTGATGAGAATGACTCATGGACTAACTCCCCATAGTCCAAACGATACGATCGAATGGAAATCTATTACTAATAAATGATCACATTTGGATAATAATTCCCATAAGATTAGGTACGTGTCAATATTACTGGAATTACAGATGTAATAAGTTTAGGAAAAACGGCCAACAAAAATAGGCCTTACATCAACCAAAATGGGAAAATTTTGACAGAATTACAACCTAACCAAGACCTACCAGGCCTACGATTTACAAGATAGAGAATTAGACCAAAGTTTTACATAACTAGGTTATATCCAAAAGAGAGAAGTTGATGAGAATCTATCGGCAACGATAACTACCAGACTGAGTCCTTGATCCTGACAGAAGATGTTCTATTTCCCTCATATGCCTATCAGCCCTTTCTTGCTGAGCTCGAAGTTCTCTGACTTCAGCTCACGTTTTAGTGAGTTCCCTCTGAAGAGCTTCATTGTAAACCAGAGCAGTCCAAGTAAGAATCCTTAGGATATTGGAGGACGGGTAGGGTTGCGTTATCAAGTGTGAGTATGCTCGATCGAGTCTCTGATAATTTTATGTTGTATTTCAGAGACATCATGGTTGGGACACGAAACACACCTGGGAGCAGTGGTGTCAGCGACGAGGAGATCCATCGATTGATTCATGAGGAGGTGGCTGCTGCCATCCGGGCCGAGATTCCAGAGATGTTCGGGGACATCAAGACCACATTCATTGAGACCTTTGATGAGCGATATGCAGCAGTGACTGAGGCTGCGGCTGCTGCAGCTACTACTGCTATTGCTGCTGCTAGACCTCAGGGAGCTGACTCGTTGTTATTTCAGAAGTTCAGTAACACGAAGCCACCAGAGTTCGATGGGACGCAGGACCCGATTTCTGCGATGAGGTGGATCTCTGACATCAAGGGATGTTTCTACACGTGTTCTTGTCCAAAGCACTTGAGAGTATGGTTCGCTCTGAACCATCTCCTCTTGGGAGCGAAGGATTGGTGGAAGTTCGTGACGGTGAGCTTCACTCTGGCAGAGATTTTTGAGGTAACCTGGGAAAAGTTCACCACCATGTTTCATGATGAGTACGTTCCCCCTGTGGAAAGGGAACGACTGGCTCAGGAGTTTTTGACCTTCAAGCAGGGTACTGATTTAGTTACTGTGATTACGTGGAAGTTTCATGAGACGGCGATGTTTTGCCTTGAGCAGGTGTCTACCGAGCAGGCTCGCATGAACCGGTATCTGAGTGTTCTAAGGAGAGATATTCGGGAGTTCATGGCGAACTCGACGTACCAGACATTTGCCGAGCTCCAGGAAAATGCCCGGAATAGGGATATAGAGTTGGAGGCTCAGGCCAGGGAGTAGGCGGAGTCTCAGGGGAAAGATCGGCGGCCGTCACAGTCTCAGCCGGCAGCCAAGCGGGCCAGGCCCGCTGAGTCGACATCTGGGAGCGCAAAGGGCCAAACTTTTGGGAAGTGTGGCAAGAGTCACGAGGGGTAGTGCAGAGTGGGAGTATCCTACAAGTGCGGGAAGGAGGGGCATATCGCGAGCGATTGCCCCATGGCATTTTCTGTTTGCTTCCATTGCAACCACACCGGACGTCCGAAGGCCGAGTGCCCTCAGCTACATCAGGGATCAGCGCAGGGATCTGCGCCTGCTGCTAGGGCTACCGAGGTTCGGCCAGCAAAGGTCCAGGTACCAAAGGCTCGTGGGAAAGCCTTCCAGTTGACAGCGGAGGAGGTCCGCGCAGCACCCGACTTTATGGCCGATATGTATTCTTCTCTCTATTTATTTGAGTCTGAGATATTATGCTTATATTATGTTATGTGTAGGTACCTTTCTTGTGAATTATGTACCTGCCTTAGTACTATTTGACTCGGGAGCGAGTCTATCTTTTGTGTCGTTAGCTTTTAGTTGTCATATCAGTATTTGTCGAGAGGCTTTCAATCGAACTCTGCGAGTTTCTATAGCTAACGAGCGAGCAGTGTATGCCACGGAGGTGATTCGAGGATGTAGACTTGAGATCTTCAGTGTGGGATTCCTAATCAATCTAGTCCCGATTGTGATGGGGGACATATGTGTCATGGTGGGCATGGATTGGTTGAGCCAATTTGGAGATATTATAGACTACGAGCATCAGTTGGTGACGATTCAAGACCCTAGTGGGGGAGTACTTACGGTGTACGGTGAGGGTACCCGTCCTGAGTCAGCGTTTTGTTCGGCTGCTAGGGCGAGGCAGAGTTTACAGCTGGGCTGTAGGGGATTTGTGGCCTATGTGATGGACACGCGAGTGGCCGCTGGGAGGCCAAGTTCGATTGATGAGGTTCCGATTGTGCTTGAGTTCCCTGATGTTTTCCCCGAGGAGTTGCCGGGTGTGCCTCCCGAGAGGTAGGTGGAGTTCCGTATCAACTTAGTACTGAGGGCGGCACCTACTGCCAAGGCACTTTATCGCCTTGCGCCGCCCGAGATGAAGGAGTTATCCTTGCAACATCAGGAGCTGTTGGGGAAGGGGTTTATGTCACACCCCAAAACCATGAATGGTAGAAACATTATGGGGCGGAGGACATCATGTACAGTATCACAACAATGAATAGTAGTAAACAAGCAACAACATCATCCATTGCATTAATAATATAATTTCATACATGTGTGTTCTGTCAAAGTTATAGACACCAAAAATATACATATCAAAATAAGAGATGAGACTTGAACGAACTCCATCTTCTCAAAAGCCTGGCACCTGTACCTATCTAGTGGTGACCGGAGAATACAAGTTATTTTGAAAGCGAGTATCAGCTTAATGCTGGTGAGATCATAAGTATATTAATGTCTGTGTTTGTATGAAAACATTTGTAAGATGTTTCTGTAAGATGTTTTGTACAATGTTTTGTATAATGTTTGAACTCTCCTAGAAAACCCTATGTTTCCTACTAACTGTACCCTTCTACCAAGGCATCTAGTGTATGTGTGTATGTCTCTTGTTAGAGTATGCGTTCTCCCAATTCTGACTATCCTTAACCAAAAATATAGTTTTTACATTACTGTGCATCGTGTGAATATTCACGAAGTGAATGTAATGGGAAAATACTATAGTACCGTAGTATTTGTAATAAGTGACTACTGTTGTACTAACTACCTTAAAACAAATGGTGTTCAAAGTAACATGTGATCGACCTGTATCCTGCTACCGAGTCTAGTAAAACGGCGATGTAAGACGCCGTAAGAAATGACATTTGGCACCCGTAGACTTGCAGGTCCCACTGTAGCGAGCAGCAAGGTGTAGGATAGTCAATCCAGTATAGATCTATACACAAACTCATACGCTCCCCAATTAAGGAGATTCGGGATACAAGATCGGTCATGGCAAGAAATGCCATGACCCGCTCAATGGTTCACATAACTACATGAATGTATATTTAATGAATGTGCTAACTGAAAGTGTACTCTTTCTCTGTCTAGCATGTATGTACTGAAATGTTCTGCGTGTGCTAGTTGTAATGTATGTTCCCAATCTATCTAGCATGTATAGTAATGTACTGACTCATGAATGAACTAACTCATTGTATGTTTCATTGTTCTAGTAATAGTATTTGTATCCTCCTGTGCTACCCATGTGGTAACTTACTAGTAATGTAACTGGTACGTATGAACATGGAAGTATACTCTTGATACCCAAGGGTATTGAATGGACTGGAAGAACCTTTATGACTATATATGTACACATGATATATAACTAATATTTAAACAACATTCGGACGGATACCCGATACCACCACGAGACCACATCCCAACGGAGAAAAGGAAATAAGGCGGGTTGGCCTTCCTAAGCCTTTTAAACATTGCTTATATAACTATACATACTTAGGCATGCATTTGATAATAAGTATAACAGAGCTTAAGTAAATTTATTTTATAAGTAAGATAGCTTTTAAAACAGTCTGAAGCAAAACAGTTTGAACAGTAAGAAAAACCACTGGTTTTGTAGTTATTAATTACATATGATTGATATAATAAGTATAGGTATTCAACTTGTATTCCCCCCCCCCCCTATTAAAGCATTTTAAAACATTTAAACCATTGATTAAGGGGTATGAACTCACCTGTAGTGAGTGGTACGGATGTACTGAAGATGCAGGATTGCTAGGTGTCAAGTGAAGTCCTGAACACACTCTATGATCCTAGTTAACATATAATCACACATATATGTACACAATTAGCCTTAACTACTAATTGAAAATGTTAAGACATCCTAGAACATGATAAACACTTTATATAAGTGTTATATTCCTTAAGGATTGCATCTAAGTTGTTGTAGGACAAGGCTAGTGGGTTTAGGGTTCCATAGGACCCCATTCTTGAGTTTACTCTCCAAGAACCAACACACAACAAGTTTATGGTCGTAAACTCTTGAGTTTAAGGCCGTAAGCTCCTAAGACCTAGCTTATTTGGTGCTTTGAAGCTTTACATGTTCCCTAGAATCATTTCTACTTGATGGTTTAGTCTTTGGAAGGGTTTAGGGCAACAATAGACTCCTCTGAGGAGTTTACGACCCCAAGGCCATTTCCTTTTGGGTTTACTACCGTAAAACCATATGGAAAGGGGTATTTTTATGTTTTTAAGTCTCATGCTCATCTAGGATAGGGTTTAGACATTTTTCTAAGCCTAATGAAGGCCATAGGCACACTTTGGTACCCTTATTTGATGTTTACGGCCCAAGAACCAAAACCCTTAGAGATTACGGCCATAATATCTCATGGGTATGGTGTTTAGGGTGTTTTCAAGTTCTACACACATTAGGGTACGAGCCTAGCATAGTTTCATTGCAAAAGGAAGGGACCTAGGCACTCATTTGTCCCTTAAAGAAGGGTTTACGGTCCAAGATGTTCTTGGGCCGTAAACTCTTTAATCTTGTTGTTTTGATATGATTTCTAGGTTATTAAGCACAATATAAGCTCTAATATACACCTAGATAGAAGTACTAACGTTTTGGGACGAAAGTCCGAAGATCCGTGAGAGAGACTTCTGCTTTTCTCTAGTTGGAAATGTAACAAATGAATAAATATGGCTAAGAACCATATATATATCCCTAGGGTTTTTGGCAGAGAATATTTTATTCAGGCACTGAACTCTAATATCAACGAGTTTTGAAATAACAGAGTTGCACAATACCCTAGTGCATCCTCTCTCCTGATATCTCTGTAAGTGTAAATCCTGAAATACTCAAACTTATTCTAAAAAGTCTGAAAATTTACTGCAACAGTTCTAACTTCTATTGACTTGATATTGTTTGTACAGAATAGAATTTTGGGTTGTCACAGTTTATCAGACCGAGTAGCTCACCTTGGGGAGTGCCGATCCTTTTTGTCAAAAAGAAGGATGGTTCACACCGGATGTGTATTGATTACCGAGAGTTGAACAAGTTAACGGTCAAGAACGGTTACCCGTTACCGAGGATCGACGATATGTTCGATCTGTTGCAGGGAGCGTCTTGGTTCTCCAAGATCGACTTGAGATCGAGATATCACCAGATGAGGGTTCGGGATATAGATATCCAGAAGACAGCGTTCAGGACTCGTTACGGGCATTACGAGTTCGTGGTGATGCCTTTCGGGCTCACTAATGCACCAGCAGCGTTCATGGATCTCAAGAACAGGGTGTGCAGGCCGATGTTGGATCGTTCGTTGATCATATTCATCGATGATATCTTGGTGTATTCGAGATCCAGAGAGCAGCATGAGGAGCATTTGAGGGAGATCCTCGGACTTCTGAGATCGTAGAGGCTTTACGCCAAATTCTCCAAGTGTGATTTTTGGTTACGGGAGGTCCAGTTCCTAGGGAACCTCGTTAACCAGAAGGGGATATTGGTCGATCCGGAAAAGATCGAAGCAGTGATGAGTAGGGAGGTGCCGAGGTCACCTACCGAGATCAGGAGTTTCCTAGGGTTGGTTGGTTATTATCGGAGATTTATCAGGGATTTCTCTAAGATCGGCATGCCACTCACCAAGTTGACCCGGAAGGGTGTTGCTTTTTCATGGTGTCTGGAGCAGCAAACCTCATTTGAGACACTTCACCAGAGATTGTGCGAAGCTCCGGTGCTCGCACTCCCGGAAGGGATGGAGGATTTTGTGGTCTACTGTGATGCATCGATATCAGGTTTGGGAGTGGTGCTTATGCAGAGGGCACATGTGATAGCTTATGCATCGAGGCAGCTGAAACCTCTTGAGTCGAGGTATCCCACCCACAATCTGGAGTTGGGGGCAGTGATGTTCACCCTCAAGATCTGGCTTCACTATCTGTATGGGGTTCGGTGTACCGTATACACGGACCACAAAAGCTTGAAGTACCTGATGGATCAGCCCAACCTGAACATGCGCCAGAGGAGATGGTTGGATGTGGTAAAGGATTACGACTGCGAGGTCATGTACCACTCGGGCAAGGCTAATGTTGCAGCCGATGCCCTGAGTCGTAGAGCGGAGGGCGCCCCGATGCGAGATGTTTGCATGAGATTGACAGTGATGAATCCGGTGTGGGACACCATTGAAGGGGCCCAAGTAGGGGCCGTGAGACCGGAGAACCGAAAAAGGGAGCGAGTGATCAGGTAGGTATCGGAGTTTGTTACCGATATTCGAGGACTTATGACCTTTCAGGGTCGGGTTTGGGTACCATTTGTGGGCGGAACGCGTACCATCTTGATGGAGGAGGCGCATAGATCGAAGTTCTCGATCCACCCTAGGGCCACTAAGATGTATTTGGACCTAAAGAAGGAGTATTGGTAGCCCTGTATGAAGAGGGATGTTGCATGGTTTGTAGAGAGGTTCTTGACCTGTCGCAAGGTTAAGGCCGAGCACCAGCGTCCGCATAGCAAGTTGTAGCTGTTAGAGATTCCCGAGTGGAAGTGGGAACAGATCACCATGGATTTTATCACCAAATTGCCGAGGACTGCTAGGGGATTCAACGCAATTAGGGTGATTGTGGACAATTTGACAAAGAGTGCTCATTTCCTTGCCATCAGTGAGAGCTCTTCTGCGGAGAGGCTAGCAGAGTTGTACGTGAAGGAGGTGGTATCGCGGCATGGAGTACCGATCTCGATTGTCTCAGATCGAGATGTACGTTTCACTTCCAGATTTTGGAAGAAATTTCATGAGGAATTGGGTACGAGGGTGCATTTTAGTACTGCATACCACCCGCGGACTGACGGGAAGAGCGAGCGGATGATTCAGACGCTCGAAGACATGCTTCGGGCATGTGTACTAGATTTCGGCGGGAGTTGGGACACGTATTTGCCCTTGGCTGAGTTTTCCTATAACAACATCCATCACTCGAGCATTGGTATGCCACCCTTTGAGGTGTTGTATGGAAAGAGGTGTCGGACGCCCATTTGCTAGGGTGACATAGGGCAATGGGTGATGGGTAGTACAGAGATAGTGCTTCAAACAACAGAGCAGATACAGCAGGTCAGACAGAGGTCATTGACCACTCAGAATCGCCAGAAGAGTTATGCGGATAGGCGTCGATCGGAGCTCGAGTTTTAGGTCGGGGATTTTGTGCTCCTGAAGGTGTCTCCTTGGAAAGGAGTGATCCGTTTCAGGAAGAGGGGCAAGCTGGGTCCCCGGTATATTGGGCTGATTTGGGTGATCGCGAGGGTGGGCAGAGTAGCATATCGGTTGGAGTTACCTACGGAGTTCAACCAGATTCATGATACCTTCCACGTGTCGCAGCTGAGGAAGAGTATAGCCGATGAGTCGGCAGTGGTACCATTAGAGGATATCCAGGTGGATGCGAGTCTGAATTATGCTGAGAATCCGATCGTAATCTTGGATTGGAAGATCAAGATTCTGAGGAGCAAGGAAGTGCCCCTGGTGCACGTCCAGTGGCAACATCGGAAAGGGTCCGACCTGAACTGGGAGCCAGAGTCGGAGATGCGAGAACTGCATCCGGAGTTGTTCGCAGCATGAGCTTCAAGGGCGAAGTCTGGTTCTAGTGGGGGAGAATTGTAACATCCGAAAAATCAGGTATACCTTATGAACCTTCATCTTTGAGAAAGGGGCACATTTGGCCTTTGTTAAGGAAATGCATGTTTGGCGAGTACGCAGGGCGTACTGGGGTGTACGCTCAGCATACTTGTCCGCGTCTTGAGTGGGAAGGGTCGCCAGGTACGCGGGGCATACCAATGTGTACATGGGGCGTACCCGGCCCAGAAGAGAAACCCTAATATGTTGAGCCTCCCTATTTAAGAAACCTTAAGGCCCTTTTGTTGGCCACCTTTTCCAGAGCTCTACCATTTCAAAACCCTAAATCTCATTCATATAGCAAGGGAGTGTCTAGGAGGGCTTAGTATTGTGTTCTTGGCCATTTGGAGAAAAGTGATAGCCTTGGAGGAGGAAGAGTTGGAGCTCAAGCTTTTGGATCCAAGTTTAGCAGTGAAAGAAGCTTCATTTTGTTGTAAAAAGCTTCAAGCTTTGCATCTTTTCAGTTCATACTTTGTAAAGAGAAGTTTTAGGGTTTTTGGTCCCCAAGTTCATAGCTTTTTGAGTGGTTGAGCTCTTAGAAGCCGAGATCTGTCCCATTCTAGCTCATTTAGTGTTGTTATGTGATAAAAATCCAGTCTTGGTTGTTAAAGGTTGTTCATGCATGAGATATGGACCTTTTAAGGTTGGAAATAGAGTCTTTTGGGTGTTTGTGACTTCCACAGTCATGCAAAGGCTTAAAGTCACCAACTTTATGGATTAAGTCGTGTTAAAGAAGTTAGATCTGGATTTTGGGCGCAAGTCTTAACCGGTTAAGACATGAATGAAGAGGAGGAGAAAGTTGGGTGTTATGCTAGGCGTAATCCCAGTACGTGCGGCGTAAGGAGCTGCATACCCCGATTCTGTGAAGCCACCGGGTACGCTTAGCGTACAGATCTGGTACGCAATGCGTACCCTAGAAGGTTGAATTTTGTTGACTTTTAGGGTTTTGTCAACTTTAGAGTATTTGAGCCTTGAGAGGGGTAAAATGGTCTTTTACCCTCCTGAGAGTGCTAAGAGAGGGAATGGTCTAGCCTTGGGAAATGTGTTAATGCCGAGTGTTTATTTCGTATGATTAGGCGGAGGCTAGATCCTATTTTCACGAAGTCCGAGATTTCCAAGTTACCGAGTTACGCGAGGTGAGTCTTCTCACTATATGAGTTGACCAGAAGGTCTTATGTGCTATGTATGAGATTGTGTGCCATGTATGAGATTATGTGCTATGTGATGTAGGTATGATATATAATTGTATTGACCAGACCAGAGGGTCCAACGATTTAGACCGGACTGGAGGGTCCAACGAGACAGACCGGGCCAGAGGGCCCAACGAGCTATGACCGGACCAGAGGGTCCAACGAGCTACAGGACCGGAGGGTCCCGCTAAGACACATCGACCAGAGGGTTGTACAGTAGCCTCGAGTGGCGTATGTGTTGTATGTGGTATTTTGGGGAACTCATTAAGCATTTATGCTTACAGTTGTTGTGTTATGTGTTTCAGGTACTAGCGAGGACCGTGGAAAGGCGTTGGCGTGACCCGTACACACAGATAGGAGATTTGATTTTGTGATCTTGGGATATGTTTTGATTTGATAACTATTGTTTTAAATGAAAATTTTGTTTTAAAAATTACATCGTTACAACAAGAAGTTGAGAATCAATTAGGCAGGAACATCAAGATGCTCCGATCCGATCGGGAGGGGGAGAGTATCTTAGCATTGAGTTCATTGACTATCTTAAGGAATGTGGGATTGTCTCACAATTGATACCTCCTAGAACACCACAGCTGAATGGTGTGACTGAGAGGCGTAATTGAACCTTGTCAGATATGGTTCGTTCCATGATGAGTTGAGCTTCGTTGCCAATCTCTTTCTGGGGGTATGCCTTAGAGACTGCCGCCCATATACTTAATCTAGTCCCTACTAAAAAGGTTGCCAAAACACCTCACGATATGTGGACTGGGAAAGTTCCCAATTTAGACCACATCAAGATTTGGAGTTGTGAAGCTTTCGTGAGGCGTGAGACTCATGACAAGCTTGAACCTCGAAGTGAGAGGTGTATTTTCATCGGCTACCCACAAAGATTCTTTGGTTACCTCTTCTACAGACCCAGTGATAATGTCGTCTTTGTTGCAAGAAGGGGAGTGTTTCATGAGAGAGAATTTATAAGCCAAAGGGACAGTGGAAGGCAAATTGACCTTGAAGAGCTTCAAGAGTCAAGTGGTGAAGGATCCTCAAATGTTGTTGGTCAACCTGAGGAGGAAACTCTTGTTCAGCACACCAGATTTTTATTATGGTTATCATATCACTACTAAAGGTGATACATTTATCAGTGATAGTACCCTGATAGACTTGGATGAACCTAATAATGATAAGGAAGCCATGGCAGGCCCTGAGTCTGCAAAGTGGAAGGAGGCTATGGACAGCAAGATTCAGTCCATGTATGACAATCAAGTTTGGAACTTGGCTGACAATGTACCAGGTCGTAAGACAGTTGGGTGCAAATGGATCTTCAAGAAGAAGACCGGCATGGATGGGAAGGTACACACTTACAAAGCGCGACTGGTAGCGAAGGGCTTTACTCAAACTCTGGGAGTTGACTATGATGAGACCTTCTCATTAGTAGCAAAGATTAATTCTAATAGAGTTTTACTGGCCATAGCTGCATTTCATGATTATGAAATGTGGCAAATGTATGTCAAAACCGCTTTCCTTAATGGAAAGTTGGCTGAGGATGTTTACATGGCTCAGCCAGAGGGTTTTGTCGATACAAAATACTTTAATAAAGTGTATAATCTTGAGAAATCCATTTATCGATTGAAGCAAGCATCTCGCAGATGGAATTTGTGCTTTGATGAGAATGTCAAAGAGTTTGGCTTTTCGAGGTGCGAGGATGAGTCCTATGTATATGTTAGGGCTAGTAGGAGTATAGTTAGCTTTTTGGTGTTGTATGTGGATGACATACTACTCATAGGAAATGACATCCCAACCTTGCAAGAGGTTAAGTCCTATATTGTGAAGTGTTTCACTATGAAGGACCTTGGAAAAGTTGCCTATATCCTAGGGTAAGGATATTGAGAGACAGGAGTAAGAGACTAATTGGACTTAGTCAAAGTACCTACATGGATAAGGTTTTGAAGAGGTTCAGCATGCAAGACTCCAAGAAAGGGGAATTACCTATCCAGAGTAATGCCAAGCTGATTAAGACTCAGAGTCCGAGTACAGAGGCTGAGATAGCTGAGATGAGTCACCTACCATATGCTTCCGTTGTGGGCTCCATCATGTATGCTATGACTTGTACTCGCTCTGATGTGGCCTTTTCTTTGAGCATGGTCAGTAGATATCAATGGAACCCTGGCAAGGCTCACTGGACTGCGGTAAAGTACATTCTCAAGTATATGCGGAGGACTAAGGACTGGGTCCTTACCCTCGGTGGTAGTGATAACTTGAGAGTGGAAGGATATAGCGATGCTAGCTTTCATACTGATAGGGATAATTTCCGCTCTCAGTCAGGCAGGGTCCTTATCCTAAATGGAGGGGCAATTACTTGGAAAAGTTCCAAGCAGGAGACAGTAGTTGATTCAACTTGCGAAACAGAGTATATAGCAGCAAGCAAGGCAGCAAAGGAGGCGATATGGCTAAAGAACTTCATCGGAGACCTTGGAGTTGTGCCAGCTATAAAAGAGTCAATGGAAATTTTATGTGACAGCGAAAGTGCGGTTGCTTTAGCTAAGGAACCTAAAGATCACAGAAGATTTAGGCATACCGACAAAAAATACCATTTCATCAGACATCAAATAGAAGAAGGACTCCTCGTGGCAAAGAGGGTATCATCGGATGAGAACCCAGCAGATCCCCTCATAAAGGGAATGAGCAGGGTTAAGCATCTAAAGCATGCGAGGCGCATAAGGCCAAAGGATGATATTAGTTTTAATAATTAGATAGTTTTCTGAAACTTGTAAAATGTAATTGACATTTGACGATTAAATAAAAGTTGTTATTTATTTATGAGTAAAGTGTTACTATCTTATGTTAATCGTTTGCTATGGTTTCAATTTTGCATGTTTTGACTCCCTGAATAATTATGTTATTATTCAAACTCTCCACAGTCAGTCATACTTTAGAAGTAGGTGATGAGATTAAAACTTAATCTTGTAGATCGATTAGATCTTAAATAGGTAAGTAAATATAAAACAGCAAGAACACGAAAATAAGAACAACTCAACGATGAATCAAACGTGTCGAATGATTAAAACAAAATCCTCAGAAGAGCTCGATTAAGAACATCAACTGTAGAGGATTAGTAGGTTACAAGAACGATCAAAGAAATCTGTAAATACTATCGTTATGCTCTAGATCAATCGTTAAAATCATTAACCTAATATGCATGCAAGCATATACTTATATAATAAACATAATGGGCTCTCGGTTGGACAGGCCCAAACCGGAATACAAATTAAATAAACAAATAGCCGAGCCCAAAGACGCAATCTTCAAATGAATCTTCAGCCCAACAATCTCCCTCTTTGCGTCAATTGGAGTGAGATCTTCACTTGTTACTTGGGCCAGCAACTGAAACAGGTACCTTCTTCACAGTGTTGAACAGACGCTTGGTGAGAGCAAGTATTGTCTGTCTAAACCTGATTTACCACTGGATCATGTCATTGAAGTACTTAACATCATCCGCTGCATTATCTTTACACCTTTTGATGATCGATAACACGTGATCTAGACAAGCAGTGGTGTAAAGATGTTTGTCAGCTAAAGCGAAGAGACATTTCTGTCCTTCAGCTCTAGTGAACATAACCGAATTACGTCTCGGATCAATCTTGCCCATTTGCATTTGATTGAGATCACTGGCCGATCCCACAGGAGCTATCTTCGGTTTCTTCTTGAAGACTGTGGCAACCTCCTAATCCATTAGGGCAACCTCCATGATGTAACAGACTAACATCCTTTTGATATGGTCTATAATGGGACCATATTCAGCTTCATCGGTCAAGAGGATGTTATGCAAGACGATCCAATCATGTGGATTTAAATTCGGTAGGTCTGCCAGGGAGATATGATGTGCAGTTCTTGCAGATCCTCGAATCACCTTGAACCGAACGTTTATGAACCTTCCTTCGGTGTAAGGCTTTAGTACCCGAACGTTCACTATCTTCTGGGCGCTCCAAGTTAGATACTGAGGACGAGCAGCCTTCAGATAGAAGTCGATGAGCTCCCTATCCACCTCAGGGTTCGGATGAGGGACTTCAAAAATGTTAGAGAAGGCGTGGAAGATAAACGCCTTTCGAGTCAACGGCATGTCGAACTGCGAGTCGACAGAGTTGTAGCAGTCGAACGAGATGACCGGCTCGAGCCATAAGATGCTGGGAGTATCTATGGCCTCTTTAATCATGCGCTCCCGAGTCCAGGCAGGGAAGAGAGTCTTCCTGCTCTCGAGGAGATCGTGGGCTTCCTTCTGCTTGCGTTCGGCTTCTTCAGCCTCTCGCGCCACACGATTAACATCATCATCAACATTGCGACTGTTCTTTCGTTTCAACATGTCCGCAATGGTTTCATCATCTTCATCTTCATCTTCTTCCTCTGCTATGTTTTTGCCTTTACCCTTCACACCCAAACCCGAAGCTTGACCAGTCTGAGGTGGTTCGGTTGTGTGAGTAGCTTTGGAGGAAGGAGGTGGTTTCGATCCGAACTTCAACTCTTCTCCCCCTTGTTTCGGAGTGGACACGAAACTAGGTAAACCTTCGATTTTGCTGAGAAGGTCCATGGCAGGAGAAAGCTTTTCAGCAAGGGTACGCCTCACCGAATGGTTTAGAATTGGATCGTGTGCTTCTAGGATGTTTGATAAGGCAGCGTGTACATCCGAAACACATGTCTTGATGACCTCCCTTTCGGATCTAAGAGTTTCCAGCTGTTGTTGAGAGTTTGATAGCTGAGTGCTCTTGACCTTTAGGGCGGTGGTTTTGCTAGCTAGAACGTCCATCAATGAATTTTCAGCAGCGAGATCCTCCTGAAGCTTAGCGAGGCGCTCATCGATGGAGGCACGAAGGGCCGAGTTGTCGTCGCTTATTGATTGGCGAAGGTTGGCGAACGAGGTCAACTCCGTTGAGACAAACTTTGCCAATTGCTGAACAATCGGTTCCAAAGTTGTCTTGGTAGAATCCGCACTCTCCTGTAATGACTTTCAGCAGAGAAGAGGCGTCTGAGAATAGTTTATCGACTTTTGCGGTCGCTGCCTCACAGGCTTTTGTGGAGGCGTCTATGGCGGTAGTGGCTGAGGCTACCGAATCATGCTGAGCCCTGGAGAAGGCATCAACAATATTTTGAAGTGCAGCTTCAGATAGAGAGCACTGTTGGTTGGAAGATGAGGCGAGAAGTAAGTCAACCTTCTCGTTGAGCTCCTTAAGATGCTTCTTTGTCACTGGAGCATCATCCTCTTCGTCACTTTGAACCTGAAACGGACTATAGTAGACCGAATCGAAGTTCACATTTTCACCGCCAAGAAATGGGTTATCTCCATCAGAGGCATGATCTGGAGATGGTGGGGGTGGTGAAGCTGGGGGTGTAGTAGTTTGGGTAGGTTCAGGTTGAGTGTGGGATGGGGTAGTTTCGGGTGGTGGTTGAGTATGGGTAGGGTCGGTTGTATGTTGGGTTTCGGTTTGAGGTGGTTCGGTTATGGGTCGGGTTTCGGTTACAGGGGGTGTTTCGGTTGCAGTTATGAAAATGGGTGGTGGTATAGGGAAAGAGGTTGGTGGAATAGTGGTAGTGGGGGTTATGGTTGGAATGGAAGTAGGGATGGTTGGAGGAGGTGAAGGAACTGGTGAATTATGAAGTTCCATCTCTGGGGTAGGTGATCGGGGTGGGGTGTTGCCTCTTTGAGGGGTTTCGCCTCCTTGAGAGCCGTCCGAGTCCGAACTCTCGCCTCAGAGTCACTCGAAGAAGAAGGGATAACAAGCTTTCGCTTCGGATGAGTCTTCCTCCTCTTCGGTTGTGGGGACTGTGCAGCTTTTGACTGTTTCCTCTTTTTGGGAGAAGGACCTTCAGGAGCTTTGGTCACTTGCTTCCCTTTTTCCGCCTTTTTGCCCCTGTTCACCGGTTTGTCAGCATCGTGGATGGACTTTAGCATTTCCGGTGTGAGTTCCCTTGGCCCTGACTGTTTGAACTCCTTGATCGTCTTGATGATCCTGCTGTCAGAAGGAACAGCACCGTACATTGTCTCCGGAATAGAGCCAATGAAAGAGAACCTGGACGCATCAGAAACGATGATCTTCTTGGTATGAAACGTTCCGATTGAAGACATCGATGCACCTGCAGGAGTGGGGACGTCGAACTTATCCATTGCCCACTTTGTAATTAGAGTCCAGAACCGGGCATACGACACCTCAGAATGTCGTGATGAAGAAGAAAGGCTCTGGATGAGCTGTTGCTAGAGAACCAACCCAAAATCCAAGTTGACTCCGTTGTAAACTGCATACATGATCGACAAGAAAAGTCGACTAGCACCGTCGGATCCTGAGCTCCGTTCCGACAAGCCCTTGAAGAGGATTGTGAACATGTCGTTCCACTGCGGCGGCAAGCAGGACTTCTTGAACTTGGCGACGGAGACGAGCACCTCCGTGTACCCCATATTGTAAAACATATTGTAAAGAAGACCCACCGGAATCGTCTCCGGATTGATTCTTGAAGAGTCAGCAGCAAACCCTAGCAGAGTGCAGAATCGCTGCCTTAAAATCGAGGTCTTGTGATCAGCAACCTCGAAGAATACCCTCTCGACTGCTTTGTCGTAATAGGCAGTCGCATACACCTGCGAGAGCATCGTCATAGGCACAGACTCAACCCGTGATAGTGCAGGAGCGATTTGCGAGTACTTCAAGCACTCGATGATCGGAAACATGTAAGAATCATACGCCTGCGGTGTAAGGTCAATCACCAAGCATTGTTGAGGACGAATAGGAAGGATTTGTGAGGTAGCATGGACTGAGGATGATTCCGCCATTGTTGAAGGTAGTAGAAGAAGATGATGAACAGTGAAGCTTTTGGGAGTTTTTGCTCTGTAGAAAATCCGGAAGCAGTAAAAAGGTAAATGAGAGTGTAGACTGCCTTTTATAGTGATGGAATGGAGAGAGAAAAATCGTTTCAAATCTTTTATGTGATGATCACGTAGGAGAGAGAGTGTTAGATTCCTAGGATCACGCCACCCAACAAGCGCCGTTTCAGAAGAAAACCGTTTGAAATCCTCACGCGCCTTTAAGTGCCAGAGAGAAATCCCTTGAAAGTCGCACACGCGTCCTTGATGTCAGTAAAAGTATGGGCGTTTCAAATCCACACGCGCCACATTTTTACCGTCGTTTGAAATTCAATCCTTTTAACTCCCGCCGAGTCAGCAACCTTTCGTCTTATCTTGTAAATCGGATCTTTTGAATAAACTGCCCACGTGGATGATTTTTGACCACATCTTGATAATTAACCACCAAAGCAATAATACAGCCTGTAATAATTAGTAACGGAATTTTTGGAAAATCAAAGATTTTCGTGCAAAGAGTGTAAAAAGAAAAGAAATAAAGCAACTCTTTTTAGGATTTACTGTGATGTCAATAATGACACGAAACTGATGATCCCGGGCACGAATCTCTTCCTTCAAGATCAAGAGAGACCTGAAAGTGTTTATGTGGATTCCTGTTGAATTACGATCAAACATTTATTAAGAAATGTTGAAAGGCTTCTTTTAATTAGGATAAGTAAAGGTGGCTTTCGCTTTGATTCAGCAATTCTAATCTTGACATAAGAAAGAAAGTGAACAAAGTACTTGTGAGACCGGTGTAGTCTGTTGAACAAGTAGGTAGGAATTAATTTTAAATAGCTTGGAAAAGATAAAATCTCAAAAAAAATTAAAAACTGGATCCCAAGGGAAGAAATGTTATGGTTTTTAACAATTTCATAGGAATCACGCACAAATAAAATTGAAATTTTAGTAGGATACATCCGTCAATTCATTGGTGAAAACTTGAGCAAATTAATTGTTCACCGTCAATTCGTTAGGTGTTGAATTTTGGGTTTCACTCAGCTCGTAGTGACACGAAACTAAGATCATAAACACAGATGTTGTGTAACCATAAACCTCAGTGGTAATTGTTGAGAGTCTCAGGGGTTACGTTGATGAAACGAATAGAATGGAGAAATGTAATGGAGATGGTGTAAGAAAACATAGTACCTCTACTGCGAAATAAAGGACCAAGCAGAAAGCTCTTATCTCATGTGAGAAAAGAGTGAGGTAGCTCACGATTAGAATAAATGTGGTAGCCTTATTGGGAAGACAAGGTTTGTTTATACCAGGTCATGAAGGCTATTATTCAAAATCTTATGAGGCTTGGGACACATACAGCAGCATGCTTCTAGGGACACTTAATTAATCCAACAATTATATCCCCATTAACGAACAATCACACAGACAAAAGTAAAAAAAATTATTTTTGGAGTTTTGAGATAGAGAAGAAAAAAAAATAAGCAAGAAAAAAATAGACTTAAAAAAACTTTTGAAAAAATTGGTAACCGAACCCGAACGTTCGGTTGATGTTGGTTGGGAAAAGTTTGAAAAACCGAACCCGAGCGTTCGGTTGGTTTCGGTTTAAGAAAATTTTGAAAAACCGAACCCGAGCGTTCGGTTGGTTTCGGTTCAAGAAAATTTTGAAAAACCGAACCCGAGCGTTCGGTTGGTTTCGGTTCAAGACAATTTTGAAAAACCGAACCCGAGCGTTCAGTTGGTTTCTGTTCAAGAAAATTTTGAAAAACCGAACCCGAGCGTTCAGTTGGTTTCGGTTCAAGAAAATTTTGAAAAACCGAACCCGAGCGTTCGGTTGGTTTTGGTTCAAGAAAATTTTGAAAAACCAAACCCAAACCTTCGGTAGGTTTCGGTTTTGGAAAATTTTGAGAAACCGAACCTGAACCTTCGGTAGGTTTCGGTTTTGGAAAATTTTGATAAACCGAACCCGAACCTTCGGTTGGTTTCGGTTTTGGAAAATTTTAGAAAACCAAGGAATTTAGACATGTAATCAGAAAATACTTTTAATAATAAGATAAACAACTTTGTACAAGAAATATACAACCAAGAAAACTACCTTTGTGGTGATGAGCGAGTCAGATGGTTTAACCGAACTCGAACGTTCGGTTGGTTTCGCTTCTTACGTTTGAGGTTGAGAGGTAGTTTGAGGTACTGACTCTGATTCCATCATACCTAGCCCTTGCAATATTCTGTTGAATGAGGCTTCAGGAAGAGCTTTGGTAAAGACGTCAGCCAGTTGATCAGTGGTTCTTACAAAATGAACTTCGACGTTTCCATTTTCCACGTGATCCTTGATAAAGTGATACCTCAGTGCTATGTGTTTGGTTTTAGAGTGTTGCACTGGGTTATGACAGATCCTAATTGCACTTTCAGAGTCACAATATAGTGGGATCTTCTTCATATTGAGTCCATAGTCTCGAAGTTGACTCTGGATCCAAATCACTTGAGAGGTGCAGGATGCAGCGGCTATGTATTCCGCTTCGGCAGTAGACAACGACACACACGTTTGTTTCTTGGATTGCCAGCTAACCAACTTCCCGTCAAGGAATTGACAGCCGCCAGTGGTGCTTTTTCTGTCGAGTCCACATCCTCCAAGGTCTGCATCTGAATAGGCTTGAATGAAAAAGCCTGAGTTGGAAGGATACCATAGACCTAAGGAGGCAGTTCGCTTCAGATAGCGTAGAATGTTCTTCACTGCAAGCATCTGTGGTTCGCGTAGGTTTGCCTGAAATCGAGCACAATAACATACAGAAAACATGATGTCAGGCCTGCTAGCAGTAAGATACAATAGTGAGCCAATCATTTGACGATAGAGCGTGATATCAACGGCCGGTTTGTCTAGGGATGGGGTTAGCTTGGTGCCGAATGCCATTGGGACTTTGACTTTGGAGTCTCCCATCATACCAAACTTTGCTAGGAGAGTCTTCGTGTAAGCTTCTTGATTGATAAAGATGCCTTCGGGTCCCTGTCTAATATTTAAACCAAGGAAAAAGTTAATAGGACCCATTGAGCTCATTTCAAATTTAGTCTCCATCAGCTTTCTGAATTCAGCTGTTAGGCTGGGATTCGTTGAGCCAAAGATGATGTCATCGACATAAATTTGAACTATCATAAGGTGGTTACCTTCCTTTTTGCGAAAGAAGGTTGGATCAACCGAACCTTGTTTGAATTTAGACATCTTTAAAAATTTAGTTAGCGTTTCATACCAGGCTCTCGGAGCTTGTTTGAGGCCATACACAGCTTTATCCAGAATGTAGCAATGATTTGGATATTTTTCGTTCACGAACCCAGGAGGTTGCTCCACATACACGGTTTCTTCGAGTTCTCCATTGAGAAATGCACACTTGACGTCCATTTGGAAAACTTCAAAGTTTTTGTGGGCAGCGTAAGCAAGAAATATTCTTACAGATTCCAGCCTAGCTACAGGAGCGAAAGTCTCTTCATAATCAATGCCTTCCTCCTGACAATATCCCTTTACTACCAGACGAGCTTTGTTCCTTATAACATTCCCTTCCTTGTCCATTCTGTTCCTAAAGACCCATTTGAGACCAACAACCGAGGCATCTGGAGGAGTTGGAATCAGGCGCCAGACTTTGTTCCTTTCAAATTCGTTCAGTTCATCTTGCATTGCTTGAACCCAATCGGAGTGATCGAGAGCAGTGTTAACTGTCTTTGGTTCAACTTTTGATACAAATGAGTTAAACATACAAAATTCAACTTTTGAAAATAAGGATGTCTGTTTTGCCTTCAGTTGTGATCGGGTCAAAATCTTTTCAGAGACATCACCAACCACTTGAGAGATAGGATGATCTCTGGTCCATTTGACAAGAGGAGGGTAGTTTGGATCAAAGGTGGGGTCTAGTTCAGCGTTGATCATTTCTTCTGGCTCGGATTGGCTTTCATAGTCGAGCGTCATATCAACTTGTTCCCCCTCAATTGACGAGCTATGAGAAACTTGAGGTTCAGAGGTTTCTTGTGGTGCTGGACTTTCAGGCGTTGATTCACCTTCGGTTGGAGAAGCACTTTCGGTTGGAGTTGTAGAGCTTGGCTCCCCCTCGACATGTGAGCTAGGCTCCCCCTCGACTGAAGCATTGTTAGATGGAGGTTCATCAGAAGTCGATCCTCCTTCATTCATTCTCCTGGCAGCTTCTTCGACAATTTGCTTCAAGTGGTCTACCTTGTTGTCTGCTGCGCCGGCTTCTGAGAGAAAAGCTTTCTCTGGTTCGTCAAAGAGCTCCAGAAATTTCTCGTATAGATTAGCGATCGAGACTGTGACTTGGCCAGTTTGAGGAAAGATTTCCCCAGCGATGTCTTCTTTGGCTTGAAGCTTTTTGACATAGCTATCATCAAAAGTCACGTAATAGGTCTCTTCGATTTTTCTCGAACGCTTGTTTAGGACTCTGTATGCTTTGGATGTGAGAGAGTAGCCTAGAAAGATTCCCTCGTCGGCTTTGACGTCGAATTTGTTGCGGTGTTCTTTAGAGTTAAAGATGAAACACCGTGAGCCGAACACGTGGAAAAATTTCACATTGGGCTTTCTGTTGTTGAGAATCTCGTATGGTGTGAGCGTGAATCGTTTGATGAGATAAGACCTGTTCTGTGTAAAACAAGCAGCAGAAATAGCATCAGCCCAAAAATAAAGAGGTAAGGAAGCGAAACTTAGCATAGTTCGGGCAGCTTCACACAAAGATCGGTTTCGTCTTTCGACAATTCCGTTCTGTTGAGGTGTATAGGGAGCTGAGAAGTTGTGACTTATTCCCTTTACTGCTAGAAATTCTTCAAACTCCCTGTTCTTGAATTCCAGACCGTTGTCGCTCCTGATGTTGCGAACGACCTTCTTGAGTTGTACTTCAATCTGCTTGATGAACACTTTCAGCCTATGAGTCGCTTCAGATTTGAGCTTTAGAAAGAACACCCATGTAAATCGTGAAAAGTCATCAACAATAACAAGAATATACTTGCTACCACCGATGCTTTCGATAGATGATGGACCACACAAATCAATATGAAGTAATTCGAGTGGTTCAACAACTTTTGTGTTAATTACAGATGGATGACTTTGACGACTCTGCTTCCCCATTTCGCATGCAGCACACAAATGATCTCTATCGAACTTGAGCAATGGAAGACCCCTAACATGTCCTCCAGTGACAAGTCGGTTGATATCTTTAAAGTTGAGATGAGAGAGTCCTCGGTGCCACAACCAGCTTTCGTCAGATTGAGCTTTTGATAACAAACATATAGTTGGGTTTCCTTTGATGGGTTTAAGGTTTAGAGGAAACATTTCACCCTTTCGCTCCGACTTGAGAATTATTTCTTTGTCTTCTTCTCAATAATTTCAGAACCTTCATCGTCGAATGAGACTTTGAGACCTGTACCTCCAACAAGCTGAGATACACTGATGAGGTTGTGTTGGAGTCCTTCCACATATGCCACCTTCCTTATAGTAAAGTCACCATTTGTTATCATCCCGTATCCCTTTATGGTGCCGAAAGAATTATTTCCAAACTTGACATTGCCACCATTTGCAAGAGACCTGTATTCCCTGAGCTCCTCTTTCCTCCCTGTCATGTGACGTGAGCAGCCACTATCGATGTACCATTCTTCGTCGAACTGCTCGTCACTTATAACCTGCAAAAATTAAGCAGATTTAGGAACCCAAAGTTTCTTGGGTCCTCGTGAGCTTTTCATGGGAACAGGAATAGTAAGAGAGATGTCAACAAGATACGTTCGTTTTATAAGTGTTGTTTCATCTTTCTTTTTAATGGTAAAAACTTTAATTTTGTTCGGATTAGGTGTGTTTGGTTTAGACTCTGGTTTGGATGCATCGACCTTCTGTTTGCCTTTTTGTTCAGCTGTCGAATGAGATTTTTGAGAACTAACAGAATTAGCTTTAGAGCAAGATGGAGATGAATTGGTGGAAGTAGAAGAATTAGATGAACTAGAAGGAGTGGGTTTCGATTGAGAGGACTTCTTGGCTGGAGACTCTGGGTGACCCTTTTGCTTTTGATCATTGGTGGGACTGACCTTAGAGTTATGATCTCTTTTGACTTCAGAACCGAACCTTTGCTTTCGGTTGAAGTCCTTCTTTGAACCGAACCTATGCTTTCGGTTGGAGTCATTCTCAGAACCGAACCTTTGCTTTCGGTTGGTATTTTCTTCTGAACCGAACCTTGGCTTTCGGTTGTTGTGACTCTCATGCTTTTTGACAGGATTGTTTTCAAACTTCAGATTCTTGTCTTGATGAGAGAAATATGCATTCTGGGATTGCCATAACTGTTTCCTTTCAGAGAGATTCTTCTTGTATCTCTCGTTCCTTTCACGTTTCAGATTCCTCATCTGCTTCGGTTGATGATGGATATTGGCTTTCATTTTCGGTTTCTCCTTAGCTGGTTCATTTTGAACTGTAGGAGTTTCACTTTGAACTGAGGAAGTAGAGGGAATGTCTTCTTTAGCCGAACTTCCATTCTTTTGAGGAATGTCTTTCGTACCACTAGTACTTGGCACATCGAAATTATCCGGCTTGTTCAGAGGTTCTGGTATATATCTACCTTTACTCATCCATGAAGTTCTTTCTGACAAGCCTACCGTTTCATCTGCATTATCGATTGGAGCTGACCAGAAGAACTCATCACATCCATCAGCATTGTCTTCGTTTACAATAGCTGTGAGTTCAGCGGTCTGATGTTCGGTTACTCCAGTGACCTTGTACACTTGATTTCGAGTAGTTTGGACCTTTTGATATACAACAGCTTTCTCTACTAAGATCGGGGACTTTTGTTGGGACAATTGAGCGAACTCCACTGAATTTTCAGAAATTAGATTCTTATGGTTTTCAGGTTCGCTTTTTACAAATTCGGAGCAGTCAACCGTGTCCTTTATATAAATTTCACTCATGTTGTCGTCCTCATTAAGCTCAGATGCATTTTCAACATCAATTTTGTTTTCTGAGCTCAAGTTGGCGTTTAAAGAGTCAAATTTTTGTATGGTTTCGGTTCTTAGTTTAAGTCTATCATTTTCATCCAAAAGATTTTTAAGCATGTTCTTGTGGTCCTTGGATTTAATGAAAGATTCAATTTTGTCCAGTCCATACATGTAGGTCGGATTGACATCATCAGATGATATCACACTCTCACAATTATAAGCCTCGGCATCGATTTCATCCTCCTTAAACTCAAGGAAGGGCAAAATCATGCGATGGATCTTTTGGCCTATTTCACAGTCCAAGTGAAGCTGAGTAATATTAGAATAAAGACGTTTTGCAATTAAACAAAAAACATTCCGTTGTTTTAACAACTTTAAATTATCTCTTTGTAAATAAATGTTTTCGTCTTTAATTTTAACTAATTCAAACTCCTTCAACTCGATCCACATGCGCCGCTCCTCACTCTTCGAAGACACCCTGCTTAATTGATCAGTTAGGTTAAAATTGGTGACTCGAGTTTGAGTTAAGCTACTATCTAGATGAGAAATTCTTGTATTAACATTTTTTAGTTCTTTCTCATATGAGGATTGTGGTACTTTAAATGAAATGAAAACCGATTGTACCTTCTTTATCAGTTCATCAAGCTCATTGAACTGCTGGCTGAGTGGTTTGGCCGTAAAGCACATGTCCTCCTGTCCCTTCGGTTCATTGCTTCCACCACCAGTGTTGTATCCCCTCATCTGAGATACATCAGACACTATGAGGCATCTTCCTCCACTGCTCTCCTCCTTTGCCACATAAGCCTTTCCATGAGTAGGCTTCCTCACTTCATCGTCTTCTGAGTCGGTAGACCAAACTTCCACGCTACCGAACTCATCATCAGCAACCGAACCCTGCACAATAAGAGCATTCATGGAAGGGTTAGCGGTAGACTTCTTCTTTCTCATCTCATCGAGCCTTTTCTGCAGCACAGCTTCCTCATCCTTTTCATCATCCTTTTCAGCCATCTTTTTAAGGACACAATCTTTAGCATAGTGGTTTTTCCCACCACAGTAGTAACAGCTTACTCCAGAATCACCATCCACCTTCAGTTCCTTCTTGGGCTCTTCAACCTTCGGTTCATTGTTAACCTTTTCTGAACTATAACTCCCCTGCCAGTTTCAGTTTTTATTGCTGGGGAATCTCTTCTTTATGAACCTCTTGGGGTTAGACACCATCATAGCATAATCCTCAGATGTGAGGTCATACTCCTCCAAGTTAAGGTCTTCATCCTCCATCACAGCTTTACTTTTTGATAGGAGGGCCAGCGAACCAAGGCTTGAAACAACGTTCTTCTCCTGCAGTACAATTTTCTCCTGGGACTTGAGAATACCCACCAGTTTCGCCAAAGAATATGATTTAAACTGCTCATGGGCTTTGACTGTAGACACCACTGCTCTCCATTCAGACCTTAGACCATTTAAGAACGTAACCTTCTGCTCGATAAGCTTCCTTTCGATGTCATGCTTGATCATCCTGCTGAGAAGATGATTGAAGCGATCGAACGTCTGGGTCACTGTTTCTTCGGATCCTTGCCTGAATTCTCCAAACTCCGATAAGAGCAAGGTTTGGATAGAATGTTCAAGATCCTCGTCTGTAGAGTACAGTTCGCGAAGTCTATCACAAACTTCCTTTGCCTTCGTGCATGAGCTGACCAACCTGAAGGTGTCGGACTGAAGAGCGAATCTTATCAATCTTAACGCCTTGATATTACACTAGAATTTATCATTTTCATCTTGTGCAATATCTTTGACATCCTTCAGCAGATCGTTATACTCCTTTTGAGTTTTAACAATTCCTGACGTTGCAGAATGAGAAAAAGGTCCATTGATGATTGCTTCCCATATGAGGTATCCATTATCCTCAGATCCTATAACATAGTCTTCGAAGTGATGCGCCCAGACTTCATAGTCATGGGTATATAGGATTGGAATCTTCGTCGTCGAACCGATGCTGTTGGAAATATTGATAGGATTTGATTGCGATTCGTCCATTATGATCGGAAAAAAAAACATGTTAAAAGATCAGACTTGTAATAACTCAGATTAGGGCAAAACAATAAATATCAAGATACGTCAATAATTAGATGACGGCTCAATAAATATTAGTAATTGCGGAAAAACCCTAATTAAAACCTTTTCACAGAAAAGATGTGTATCGATTACACAGCCTCCTGCTCTGATACCAATTGATGAGATTAAAACTTAATCTTGTAGATCGATTAGATCTTAAACAGGTAAGTAAATATAAAACAGCAAGAACACGAAAATAAGAACAACTCAACGATGAATCAAACGTGTCGAATGATTAAAACAAAATCCTCAGAAGAGCTCGATTAAGAACATCAACTGTAGAGGATTAGTAGGTTACAAGAACGATCAAAGAAATCTGTAAATACTATCGTTATGCTCTAGATCAATCGTTAAAATCATTAACCTAATATGCATGCAAGCATATACTTATATAATAAACATAATGGGCTCTCGGTTGGACAGGCCCAAACCGGAATACAAATTAAATAAACAAATAGCTGAGCCCAAAGACGCAATCTTCAAACGAATCTTCAGCCCAACAGTAGGTATTGGTTTAAGACTGTCATGAATTTGGCTTGTATGATTTGTCTAATGTGCATTAGACATAGCAATTGTTGCTGCAACATTCATGAGTACTCATAAGGACTGAGTATTGGATTCAACCCACACTCACTTGTATCACTTCATGGAATTTATCTCGAGTGATCGTGAGACGGGAATATCATATAAATCTTCAAACCTAGAGATATGAATTGTTGACTATAAGTTGGTTATCCATTGATTATACGAAAATGCATTGGTAACTCGATGTTATAAAACGTGATTTTGTGCATAATTCAACAAGTAGTCAGTACAAGCATATGAGTTGAAGTTTATTTGTTCCTTCTAGAAATAGAAGCGATATCTAGGCCCCTCGATGATTTGGTTTTGACTTATGTACCGGGCCCGGTCAGAACTTAATTGATGTGTTCAATTTAGTTCTATGTCGAAACAAATCGGAGATCGAGAAACAAATGTTGGACAATAAGTAAGACCATGTTCCATGTGTTTGTTCGGCTGATATCTTGAGAGCAGATGATTATATGATCACTTATCTTAAATGGCGTATCATTATCATCTCAGTTTCGAGATACTTTAAAAGACCTAAAATTTCTAGTCAGATCCTGAAGTCATATCTGCAAATATAGTTATTAGGCTTATGCAACTGGGAGACAGCTAGATATAGTGTCTAAGTTCATAACTATATTTGGTATGTACTTGACCCGACCCGGCATGGTCCATTTGGGTTGCATGGCATTGCAATACTTGGATAGGCAAAATGAGAGAAAGGACACTTATGGTTATTAATATATTATAAGTTCTAATATATTATTAATAGTATTATTTAATTAGTGTTGATCAAGAATTAATTTAGAATTAATTTGGTGATCAAAATGAGACTAATTAAATATATAGGGTTGATTATGTCAATCATCTATTCTTTTATAGTGGGCTAATGATCCATGGTTTATGAAGTTGGGCTATAACCCATTAGGAGCTCCATGGATAGTCCATGGGGGTTACAAACCCATGGATCATTAGAAATGAAGAGTCATGACAACTAAGGGCATACATGTGTAGACTCTAATTGTGACAACACTATAAAAGGAACCCTATGGCTAGCAAAATTGGACACTAGTTGATTCTAAGAGGGCATAACCAATTTTGAGTGTTAGTAACATTCTCTTAAGTTATTCCAAGTCTTGTGGTGTTGTGTGAAGCATTTGAGGCACAACATTTGGGGTGCTAGGCTCACAAAGTCATCAAGAAATCCAAGCAACAACTAAAGGTATGTAATTCTATCTAGCATTTTGTTATTCATGTACCTAGGATTGCATGCTAGTTATGATAAAGCTTTGGAAATCATTTTTCATGTATAATAGAGAAAACATAGTTCCAAAGCTTCTAGGGTTGTATGTGCACCTTAAAGATGTTAGGATGCTCAAAACCCATCAATAGCGAGTGGAGTACCGAGTGACTTTTGTTCCAGTGGCAACCCATCAGTTAATTGTCGTCGGAGTGGGACTGTCTAAGGGTGTATCTATGTTGAGAAAAGTGCCTTGACTTCAAGAAATTACATCGGGAATGGTGGAGCATAAACTGGGTGGGTGTAAGCACCTATATATGTTGAGCTGCGGAGAAGGAGTTGGTGAACTTAGTGTAGTGATGTCTTAATGATGAGATTATGGGGTGATGAGAGAGTAAGTGGATCCGAGTGGGAGTAATCACTTGGGATTATCAGGAAAACCATGGAGTGAGCCCATGGTGAGTTAGTGAGCGAGAGAGTGTTGTAAGACTACGGGGAGCCGTAGCATCCATGAGTCAGTGGGAGAGAGTATCGTGTTACTGCAGGGAGCCGTAGTATACGCTAGTCAGCAAGAGAGTTTCGTGATACTGCGGGGAGCCGTAGTTTCACTAGATAGCATGAGAGTGTTGTGATACTGCGGGGAGATGTAGTACTCACTAGTCAGCGAGAGAGTGTCGTGGTACTATGGGGAGCCATAGTATTTACTGGTTAGCGAGAGAGTGTTGTGATACTGCGGGGAGCCATAGCATTCACAAGTTAGTGAGAGGGTGTCATAAGTCTACAGGGAGCCGTAGCATTCATGAGTCAATAAAGGAGCGTCTTAAGACTACGGGGGGAATCGTAGCTCTCAGTAGTCGATAAGAGTGAATATTGTTCTTCGGGGAGATGTAGTATTCACTGGTCAGAGTATGACACAAAGGAGTTCTTAGGCTTAGGTAGCCTTATCACTTGAGTCTTCGGGAACCTGGTTGTCGGACTAGGGGTAAGACTGGGGTCTCCATGACAGTCGGGAATTTTTATATCCCGTGTTGAGGAAGGGTTATCGTAATCAGAAGGAATTGGAGAGACGGTGTGTGCATAAATTCATGAATCGCGGGTATGGCTTGAGTATCAGATTGGAAATGAGTGGTTCCAATTATGCTGTTGAATCAGACTCTCGAGTTGAGTTTGGGAAAATTCATGTATTGACTAGGTGAGATGAGGTTTCAGATTCGTAGATGGGTTTCGTTTTGAGGGGTATTGATCTCCATCTGATGTCTTAGACTGGAGTGGGTCGGTTTCGTTGGTATGGGAAGAACCACGAGATACATGGAACCAGTAGGTGGTAGACGACAGGAGGTCGAAGGTGAGACGAATTTAGATGGTGTTTTAGTATTCGCTTGGGGTAAAGAGAACTTTATGACTTGTGTGTCACAATGGGCTAAGATAGTTATTGTGAGAAGGAAGTCGGTAAGTCGTTTTATTGCGTATGCAGTGGGTAACCTTTGGAGGTTCAACTACTGGGTTGGGAGTTGACCTGGTGCTCAGTGTTGGAAGGGACTTTTGAGAGGAATGGGGCTTATGATTAAGGGTGTCAGAGGATCGTTCCGAGCTGGCTTGACCGCTTTCTTGCATCTCAGGACAGAGTTTGAGGATCTTTCCTTCAGAAGAGTTCTGATAGCTGTACAGGCGGTGAGTCCTTAGTGGGATATGACCTTTCCGTTCCTTTTGAGTTTCAACCGGGATCGATTAGGGAATCGGAATTGGTAAAGTGTTCTTAGAGTCTGTTATTCGATGAGCGATAACATGATGATATTTTGCGAGGGTGGTGTGGTAGGGAGACAAACCACTAGAGTTTTCAAGTTCTGGAAAGACAGATCGAGTACCGTAGCGACAAAAGGGTCTATCCTTTTTCGGGGTCGTGAGTTCCTGTTGGGTTTAGGTATCTTTGGAAGAGATTGTTGTATGATAGGAGGTCCTTTCGGTGGTGCTTCTCGGGTTATTGGGTTCGATCTATGTGTTGATAAGGAGCAATTTCGAGGGTGAAATCTAATTCAAGTAGGGGAGAATTGTAACATCCTGTTTCGGATCGTCTGTGATTAGGTATCGAGGGCTGCAAGCTAGGCATGAGGATGCCTCGGGCATGCGACGAGTTGCTAGAAGCCTAGGGTTTCTCGTCACCTTTCCGTGGATATGACGTTCATTGGAAACGGAGATATATCAAGGAAACTATGGAAAATAGAAGCTTTGGCACGATAATTCCCTTATTTGAGAAAGGTGACAGTTGAGTACGTTAGGCGTATGTGTGTACGCTTAGCGTACTTATGTGTGTGACTATTAAGCAGAGCCACCAAGTACACTGGGCGTACTAGGAACATAATGAAAACCCTAAATAAGGGGGTGTCCCTATATAAAGAATAAGATGGCCTCATTCCTAAACACCATCCTCAGACAATAAACCCTCTCAAACCCTAAATACTCGTCCATTGAGCTTGTGTGACCATTTGTGAGCTATTGAGTGATTTGTGGTTCTTTGGAGTGAAGAAGGAGCCTTGAAGAAGAAGGAGTGGGATTCCAGGCTTTGGATCTGAGCTTATCTGAGTTGGAAGCTTCATGTTGAGGTATAAAGCTCAAACCTTTCTCACTCTTTTGATATGTGTATTTTAGGTTTTTAGTCCCAGCGTTGGAGACTTTATGAGATATTGAGATCCAAAGGTTATTATCATCTTCTTTGAGTGTCTTTAGTGGTGTGGAGTTATAAAAATCGAGACTTGGACATTTATATCAACCTATGCATGAGATATGTGCATTTTGAGATCAGAAAATACGAGTTTCGGGTGTTTGTGACTTTACCAGCCATAAAAGGCTTAAAGTCTTAGACTTTACAGAGTAACAGCCTCTAGGGAGTCCAGATCTTTCATATAAGGTCTTAACGGGTTAAGACCAAGAAAGTGAGAAAAGCCATAATGGATGTACGCCGAGCGTAATCCAAGTACACCCCGCGTATTGGGTTGGTGTCCCCGATCAAATTTCGTGCATGCTTGTGTACGTTGAGCGTACCAAGGGAGGTACTCCCCGCGTAACCTCACCGTGGGATTTTTGGGCTAAATCTTATAATGGGCCTTAAGGGTTGGGCCTAGATCTTTGGGCTGGTGTACTAGAGATTTTGAGCAGAGAAATATTTTATATATATATATATATATATATATATATATATATATATATATATATATATATATATATATATATATATGCCCTAGGCCCTTGTGTTGGGCTTGTCACTTGGACTTGAGAGTTGGGCCCGATGATTTTTAGGTTATTGATAGGCTAGTTAGTGGACTACCTTTAGACCTAATGAGTGAGAGCTTGGATTTAGATCCTAATTGGGTTAATTGTGCGTTTGGCTCAGAGATAGAGGCTGGTGTGTAGCAGCAGCGTTTTTAGGAGATGTTCATCATCTGAGGTGAGTCTTCTCACTATACTTACCATGAGTGGTATGTTTGTGTGACCGCGATGTCTTATGTGCTTAACTGTGTATTGTGATATTCTGCATTATGTCTTTGCGATTTATTCTGAGTATTATTATTTTGAGCTTATTGACTTAGGACCGGAGGGTCCACCTGAGTTGTGGGACCGGAGGGTCTCCACTGAGACACATTGACAGGAGGGTTGTATTGAGTTAGCCTCGAGTGGCTAATGTGATGTGTGTGGTATTTTGGGGAACTCACTAAGCTTCGTGCTTACCGTGTTATGTGATATGTGTTTCAGGGTCTTCTTAGGATCGCGAGAAGGCGCCGACTTGATTGTACACACTAGAGAAAGACTTATGTTTCGAGGATCCTAGATTATTAATCAAACAATTATGGAGTTGCGTTTTGTAAATTTAATAAATGAGATTTTTGTGAAATGTGTTATGAAAATTATATGTTTTTAAAAATGATATATTTGTTTGAAAATTTACTGTGTTACATCCTCATAACGAATAGCCATTCTGATGTGACGAATCCAGTCATTGAAGTTCGAGCCATCGGAAATGACCCTCCCATATAGGTTCATGAGGGAGAAAGAGCCTGAAGGGATTGGGTTGGAAGCATTATTTAGGATAGACATATGAAAAGAAGAAGAACAAAGTTTAGATTAGATGAGAATCCTTAATATTACACCCAATATGAAATATTAAGTCTATGACCCAACACAATATTCTACAATTGCGAAGAGGGATGCCATAATCCAATTGTAAAATATTTGAAGGTAGGTAAATGACGATTTACCAATTTCCACCATGAGAAAACGAAATAGATTATTAAGTTTTAATTGGTTTGAAATTCCTAGATCTTTAAGATTCATTGAACTTTTCAATGGCATGTTTAAATCTCGATTGTGCCCTTCAAGTTTGTGCCTAGGATGCCGAGGATCACAAATAATGTGTGAATAACCATTCAAATTAACTTGGTACACCCAATGTTACAAATCATCTAATCAATGTGACGGTTAACCACACATGCTCCATTAATCTATGATTAACACCAAGCTACCCTTTGCCACAAATTTTTTAGTCCCATATTAGTGTGTCGATTAACCACACACAATCCACTAATGACTTAACAAGGTTCAAAGTGCAATTTCATGGATCAACACCATTTTCACATTTTCCTAAAGTAACTAAGACTGAGAATTTAATAAAAGTTAAGTTGTTTTATATTTATCATTATACTTTTAATGATGGAGAATTAGTGTCCTATCCTACCCATTCGACTAACGACCCTCCACCAGTCAAGGAAGCGGTGGGTGAGAGTGGACACCCATTAAACCACCATTTTATAGGCAGTAACCTTATACCCCCTTATAGACCGACTTTGTGAATGAGGTCTACTAACGGTAAGACTGACTAGTCTTGTACATATATATATATATATATATATATATATATATATATATATATATATATATATATATATATATATATATAAGGGTTGAATTTTAACTTTTAATCTCGGGTTTGGAATTAAAGTTTCATTAATATGACTTTACAAATTCCAAAACTTGAAGGCAAGTTTTGAAACTTGTCAAAACTCTTCACATTCATAACTTATGAGTTTATTATGATTTTAATGTATGATACCTTTCATTTTCCATAACTTGAGGACAAGTTATGGTGGTCATTAAAATGCATTTAGATCATTATTCTAACAACTAAAATTATCACATACTCTATGATTTAACTAAGCTCATAATCAAGATAATTTCTTGTAACATCCCAAAAATAGGAGCCAAAAATTTCACTTTTAAAACATACAATTTCCAAAACATTAGAAATAAAACATTCACGGATCATGTCATTTCATTAAAGATGTTGCCTGTCTGGAAACCATTTCATAAAACATAATACTATCAGAGTACAAAACCCCAGGAGGATCCCAAAGTGCGGAATACGAAGCGTGTGTGTGATGTACCGCTACCGTGCCGGTTCCTTCCCCTTCGAAGAAGAGGTACCTGAAACCAAAACTGAAAACTGTAAGCATAAAGCTTAGTGACTTCCCCCATCTTACCACATACCATACAATCACATATCATACATACTAACGGGCAATTCTGGGGTGCCTGACCTACCCGGTACGACCATTCTGGGGTGCTGAACTACCTGTGTCAAGCCATTCTGGGGTGCTGACTACCCATCGGTCCTAACAACCGATCCCCGGGGACTATTTCACCCCTACTGTTACTATCACATATATCATAACATAACATATTATCAGACATATCTAGGGCGTCCGATCTACCCTTCGGTCCTAACAACCGGGCTTGGGGACTATTCCCCTCCTGCTACCACTATCACATATAACATATCATGCCAGCATATAAACATATCATCTCGTACTGTCAGACCTATCTAGGGTGTCTGACCTACCCTTCGGTCCTAACGACCGAACTCCACTACTATCACATATTCGTATCATACCAGCATATAACATATCAGGTAGTAGCAAACCTAGATGATATCACAAAGACAATCATCTAACATACAACTCCTACTGGTGGGCCGACATTGTGGCCGTAGACCCACCGCTACTGGAAGGTAACTCACCTCAAAGTAGTTGCTGATGTGTGTGGGAATCGACTGTCTTCTGCTGCTGCTGCTGTCCCAGAAGTCCTCCGGCTAAAAAAATCCCCCACAAAACACCCAGTCAAATACTGCTAACCGACCTTAGGGTAAAATGACCATTTACCCCTGACCAAATCAAGAGTCAAAGTCAAAGGCAACTTCCAGTTGACCCGACTCGCCGAGTTGGCCTGCCAACTCGCCAAGTCCCTATCCCTTTTTCTGACCAATGTCCTGTCTCTACTCGTCGACTTTGGCATCGACTCGACGAGTTTTCCTTCTAAACTGATGACCAAACTTCCTTCATCCTACTCACTGAGTTGTATGAACAACTCGTCGAGTTCGTCTTCATCCAAAGAACACTCTATGCTGAGACTCGCCGAGTTGTATGAACAACTCGCCGAGTCTGTTCCTGAGGCAAGACGATTGCCTTGAACTCGCCGAGTCATGGCATTGACTCGCCGAGTTACTACATGAATGAGTCTAGCTTCCAACCCACTAAGTCACACCCTATGACTCACTACCCCAACCCACAACACGAAAAGGGGGAAAACTAGGGGACTCGCGACTCGACTCGCCGAGTCTGCCACATGCAAATACTATACACGCGATTCTGCTTGAATCCAGCTCATACCATACAGAGATCTAGGTTTCTAGGGCCTGGTTAACACGTAAAGTTTCCAACTTTACGTGTAAATAAACACCAATCAAGGTTTTAGGGCTCAAAATGCACTAAAAGAGTAGATCTAGGGCTTTCATGCAATATGGCTCCATAAAGGCAGTAGATCCAAGCTCCTGGAGCTCAATCATGCCTAGATCTAGAGGCTAAACAACTTATTACGAACCCTAATACACAAACAAGCTTGGGGAAAGGCTCAAGAAGGATTTTCATGGACCTACAAGGGAAAATAAGCATGAAAATAGAGGGAAACTGAGTTATACCTCAAGGAAATCACTGAGATAACACAAATATGCCTGGCCTCCTTCTTCTCTTCTTGATCTACTCTCCTTCCCTCTCCAAAACTTCAAGAAAACACACCAAAATGCTTCAATCTCATAAGGAACAAGGCTTGAACGAAGTATAGAGCTCTGAGGGTGAAGGGAGCGAGCTTGGGGGCAGATAAGAGGGTTTAAATAGGGTGCAAGCCCTTGAAATTTAGGGTTTCATCAGACAGCGGGGACTCGCCGAGTCCAGAATGTGGACTCGCCGATTCGCCAACTTAAATGTGCTCCCAAACCCGTCTCTACTCGGCGAGTCGGGCCTACAACTCTCCGAATCTAAGGCCAAAATGCAAAATACTTAGATAAGTTTTTACGTACCAGGAACCAGGTGCTACATTTCTAGTCAACAATTTGAAAGCAATTTTGTTTATCATATAAAAACAACAATTATTTTAAAACTTTGACAATTATTTTGTGGTTGGATGAGTACAAGCACTACCATATCATAAAAAACATTTCCAATGATCCAAAACAATTTGTGGTAGTGTTCCCAATCCAAACCAGGCCAAGAAACTCAAAATCCTACACACAGAGGATGAACTGGACTCGGCGAGTTGCTCTGTTACTGAATGGACTCGTCGAGTCTGTTCATGGACTCGGCGAGTTCACCAATCAGAGGCCAAAAGTTCGACTTTTTCAGCTTTGAAAAACTAGTAAGCATCAAATATAATAGAAAACAATCATAGGCTCTGATACCACTGTTGGGTTTTGAGCACTATAACACTCCTATGGTGCACATGCAACCCTAAATGCTTTGGATCTATGTTCTCTCTAATTATACATGAATTTTGTTTTTCCAAAGCATTCACCCTAGCTAGCATACAATTGAAGCTATATAAGAAAAACTTAGTTTGGATACTTACCTCTTGAGTAGGGTAGAGTTCTTGACCTTTGAAAGATTGAGCACCCCAAGTGTGATGCCTCTAATTGTTCACAAACACCAACATGCAAGATGAGGTTTTAAGAGAATAAGTTACTTATCTCAATAGATGTGGCAACTGATTTTCGTCCATGAGGGGTTCTATTTATAGTGTTACACATGCTAGGGTTACACTTTGTAACCCTAATAACCCATGACTTTCCACATTCTCATGCTCCATGGATTTAACCTCCATGGACTATCTCATTGGATTAGCCTGCCTAAATAATCATGGATCATTGGCCCACACTAGAAGAATCATTGATTTACATAATCAATCCCCATATATTTAATTAGCCTCTTTTGACCACAAAATTAATTCTTGATCAATACTAATTAGATATTAGTATATTATACTTGTAATATATTAATAAACCATAAATAACCTTATTCTCAAAAAGTTCATCCTATCAAATTGCACTGGTGAAGGCAACCCAAAAGGACCATGCTATAATCTGGTCAAGTACATCCCAGTTATAGTTATGAGCTTAAACACCAAATCCAACATGAAATAGCCTCATGAAAATTTCCAAAAAACATGCAAAATGCATGAGTTTAAGCCTATATGCAATGCACTTTTATGAAATAAAGCTATAGAATGGGTGCATGAAATACACCTAACAATAGAATATATATATTACAATATATCACGTTGATACAAATATGTCTGTGATTTTAAAAATCCAAAAAACAAATGTCATATGGTCTTCTTTCTCACTTGGATTTTCATAATGGTTACCGATGTAGATAACGACTAATTAGTTTTTTAAAAAGTCAATAAGTTAAAAAAAAAAAGTGTTTGGTAATATGAAAACATATATAAGTTAAGAAAAACACTTTTTAACTAAAAACAACTTATTAACTTACTAACTTTTCCCACCATAAAAGTTAACTCAAACACTTTTTTACAAAAAAAAATCATTTTCTCACCACCATAAGTCAATAAATCATTTTGAAATTCAAATCAAATCCCAAACACTTTCTTAATCTTAAAATAGGTAAAATTTGATGTTAAAAATTATTATGTATTGAAAAAAATACATATATTTTGGCCTATTGACACAAAAGCCACCATTGATATGTTGTTTATAATTTAACCATCGAAACATGTTATTATTTACGGTAACTTGAAAATTAAACTCAGTTACAAGTACTAGTCTGTTTCAATGGTTTAACTACAAAAAATGTCAATAGAACCAAAATATAAGGAATTTTATACATATTGCCCTTTTACTTAACTTAAAACTCTCATAAATTATTTATCTTTAATAACATATTTAATAATTTTCATTGTTTGCTAATAAGTACAATAATTCTATAATGTTCTAAGATTTAAAATGTCTTATAGAACAAATACTCTATCATGGTAATTAGATGTTGGAAATCGAGATAGAACTTATTTTGCAAACAAACAAAGTTCAACTTTTGAGACCATATTTTCAATTAATTTATCAAAAATATTTTATATTACAACTTTAAAATGGAAAAAATTAGAAAAATCGATACAATTACAGATGGATAAAAACACTAAAATTATTCAAGGCTTTTTAATCTCTAAATCATTTATCATTTATCATTTATGATTATTAAATTTTATTAATTAAATTACTTGATCACTACAACCGTTCAAAATAACACTAAACCTAGAATTATATTATATTTTATTATGTACAACCAAAGGTGATTTAGTAATATTGTTTAAAATAATTAAGATTTTATATATAAACTAAGTGTAAAAGTTAACAACATATATTTTTCAATATTTTTATAATACATTTTTAATTTGTGCAATACACTATCATAACTATCATTCATCTAGTTGTAAATATTAGACAAATACTTGGGTGTAAGCTTCAAACCCTTATATAAAAGAAAATAGATCTCCCACATCTATTTAGTTTAAAAAAATTATAATTGCATGAATATAATGCATAATTGAACGGTACGTCCAGTAGGAACAAAATATTAATATCCATGAAGGACAAGCGAAGCTTGCAAGTCATTATCAAGTCGTATTAGGTAAGGATCGGGATCCTATCCAAAACAATCTTGCAAAAAATAACTTCTAATTGCTAGCGTTTATTGGTTTGCTTTATATCATATCATGGTTTCCTACGAGTTTTACATTTATATTTTCACGGTTCTTGTAGTCATTTGGTTAAAGTCTAGAAAAAGATATTTTCATGGTGATATGTCATCTCAAAAAATGGTCAATTAACCGTTACAATTTTAAATCATAATATGATTAGGATATCCACAATGTATAGAGTTCAGTGGATTGCCACATCATCATTCTACAATCCATACAACCATATAATATTTTTCTTTACAATGCATTGAACTCCACAAAGTTCAATAGAATGTTACAAAATGCAATTTATAATAAATATTTAATAATTAAAACTTTTCTTTTTTCCATTGAAGAGTTCAATGGCCATTGAACTCCAAATCCATTAAATGCCAAGGTGGCATCTCACAATGGTTGAGTTTCATCCATTGAATGACACATGGACTTGCCACCTCATTCAACTATTCCATTAAACTCACCATTATGAATGCTCTTAGTTTAAACGCATATTAAACACCCCTTAAATTCAAGCACATACTGAATTTGGAAAATAAGTCAAACTTTGATAATAAAAAAGTCAAAAGTCCAACAATCCAAGAAACAACTCTACAAAATAACTTAAACAAATCTCATGGTGTTTTACAAAGTTAGATGTCTCTATGTAATCTCTGCTGAGAAGTATCACTCGGAACAAACACCGGAAGTTGCCCGCCCCGCTGTGATCTCCCCTGCTGATAATAACTCGACGTATTACCAGCAATAGTAGCGGTGCTGGTGGTCTCTCTCTGTAGACCACCACCACCACCGCCACTAGGGCCCACAAGCGGCCCACCAAAGAAAATTGATTGACCCGTATAAGTCAACTCCGTCCCCGAACCCTGCACCAAACCACCACCACCACCTACCGCCCTTGTCGTGGCGGCCGACACAAACCTCCCTGCTTCCTGATCCCAATACACTGACGACGACGACCTCGTACCGTCATTCACCACCGCGTTTCTTCTAGAAACTGGTGCAAGTGCCGGTGCGGATGCCTGCACAGGTATTCGTACCGGAATCGGTGCGGATGCCTGAACAGGCATCCGCACCGGCCCTGGCTCGTTGGACCAGGGAGACTGGTTCCCAGAGGACTGATACATAGGGTTGAAATGGTCACGGTTAGGTGTTGGGCTGCTTAAATTGCTGATCTCGGTGTCATCACGGCTAGCTCGGCTAGGTGGATATGAGCTTTTGGAGGCATGAAATTGGTTATGGGTGCTGGTTGGGCTGCTTTTTATGCTGACATTGCTTGATGATAAATGGTCAGGATCGAATTGAGTGTTTTTTGTAGTGCCAAGTGGACGGAGGACAGAAGAGGAAGCTCGAGCTTTGGCACCGGCTTTCATGGCTTCTGTTGAATCGAGTTTTGCGAGTTTCCATGCACTGATTCTGACTGGGCGTTGTGGTGGTTTTTTGCCCTTGTTGTCGACCGCGTCTGGATCGACTGTTGATGGTAGCCGCCCGGGTTCGAGATGAGGGATGACTTCGTCCTGGTGACAAAATTATAGGGTTATTATCGTAATTTCACAAGTTTTATTATGACACATTCTAACATGATAATTTTGTCTAGATACTTGCATCTATAAATCAATCAAAAATTATACATCTGTTAAACTTATGGAATCACATGACTTGCTAATTGAATAAAGTATGGCAAAAGCAGAAATCTTTGACTTTTTTGGTGAAAGTCAAACTTCGGGTTATTGGCTTGGGATGAAATTGGTAATGTAATTTACCATTCAACCAACTGTTTATATTTTGCCAAGTATCAAATTAAAAGTAACTATTTACCTAATGTGATGACCATAGTTTACTGGTATTATTGATTTTTGTAATATGATTCCCTATTTTGTTTTTGCTCAAGGGTATGTTAGACATTTGACTAACTTTCAAACATACTTTATATCAAACTACGAGTTTGGAAAGGATGGTAAATTTCCTCAAAGTAAAGGTAACACAATGCTATCTTTCAGTGGTGTTATTATGTTATTATTATGGTATACAATGTTCCCTTATTCCATTATTGCCCCAAGGGTATTTTAGACATTTGACTATCCTTTAAACATTTCATTAAGCTATATCTCCCGGACAAAGTGTAAATTTTCTTTTAAGTAGGGAGCAACGAGTATATTTTGTGGATATTACTGATTTTGGCCTAGAAAACACCCTTATTTTGTGATTGCTGAAGGGTATTTTAGACATTTGATTTTAGAGGTCTAGAACCAGGCATGGGTACCTGGTGATCCATAAAGATTCTTGGAGGGGTGCACCAAGCACCTTTATATTGCAAACCCAAACCAAGAGAGCTTCGGCCACTCATAGCAGTGACAGCGGAGCTCGTGGGGGAAGACTGCAAGCTTTGTTGATCCATTCCGTCTATCGAGGGCCCCGCAGGTTCACTTTGTGTCCTCATGGCAACAACATATTCATATGTTGTTATACCCTGCAATCAAGTAACCACAAAAAAAAAATGGTTTTTTCAAATAATCAAAAAACCATAATGTCAGACTGCCAGTGTGAGCAACGGATACCCACAACAGGCAAGTAATTGGGACCGGTCCTGGTTCCAAATTGGAACCAGGACCGGTCTTGGTCCCATTGGGGTATATTATTATTATTAATAATAATTATTATTAAAAAAAAAAAAAAAAAAAACGAACCTTGCGAATTAGGATAATGTGGAAAAAGAAGAGTTCTCCTAGCGGAATGGTGGCTAGAAAAGCGACAACCGTACATATAGCCTGCATGAAGAAAAAACAATTATGCACTTATGGTTATGATTTTTCTCATTGTGTAATTATTATTATTTTTTTTTTTTATTTTACCAATTTGGTGTGTTGGCAATAAAGTACAATACAAATTGATCTAATTTCACATACCCAGGTTAAATTTTCCCTAAGCAAATTGTATGGTGGTTAAAAATAATATGCAAATGAGTTACATAAACATTTAAAAAATAAGAGGTGTAAAGAGAGGAAACATACCACAACAGTTGCAAATGGGGCCCGACTAAATCCATCCCCAAGTCTATTAGCAATTTGATCTTCTGTAGACCCTTTATTAACAAAACACCGAACAAGAACCGCGATTCCAACTCCACAATCAAAAGTAAGCTGAAATTAAAAATAAAAACCAAGATTTAAACTAGAAAGCTTAATGTAAAAAGACATGAATGCCCTCCTCATCCTCATCATTGAAAATAGCCCTAGAAAGCTTGTTCAGTATCGCATGAATCAAAAGTTACAATTTATTGTATCGCTTACCCAAACAAGGCCCATAGCCATTAAGCAGATGAATGTAAAGTAATTTTTCCTCCCTACGCAATTGTTCAACCACTGCATATAATAAATGTATGGAAGAAAATTAAGTTATGAATTAGTTAAGCGAATCATGAGAACTTACATATATGATATATATTAGTATAAAACTATTAATAAAACAAGGTTCCATTTTCTTGAGTAAAAGCGATTTACGAGGTTGTAAACTCTTAAAGTATCAACCTAAGTCAAGAACTTACACGACAATGATGATCAAATCCATCAACACATTTATCACAACTTCTGCAGTGTTTGCTAAACTTACGCACCTATAAAAAACCAAAAACAAGATTTAGAATAGTTTGTTCATTTGATATGTTAGATTACTTTTTTTTATATCATTGCATGGAATGGAACTTTTTCAATTAATATGGTCAAAAAAGTATTTATGTGTTTCACCCTAAAATAAACGTAGCTTGTGACCCGAAAAGTTAGATATTGGAATGAGAAAAATACATTACTCTAAAAGGACAAGAGAAAGTCAAACAAAGTCAATACCTCTGCATTACATAGAGTGCAAAATAAAGCCTCTTCTTCTCCCCCTTGTTGCATCTCTTCATCATTACGACAATCTTCTTTCACAATGCAACCACAAAGAACCCCCAAAACTTTTGAACAACAACTCGGACTATTGTTATCATATATTCCTTCATTTTGAAATCCTGATTTGCTAGCTTCTCCAACAGAAGACGCGTGTCCTGAAATCAGAATATATTGTCTGAATAATTGATGTTTATAAAATATTCACACATGGGGAAATGGAAAAGGATAAAATAAATGTAACTAGTCATGACTTATAGGGAAAAAATCTCATTTCCATGACTTTCTCTATTCTTTCTACATTAACTGATGTATGGACAAACTGCTGAATGAATGAATAAGGCACGTCTGGAGTGAATGAACTGACAGAATCGGAACAAATGACCATTTTACCCTTCTATTCACCAAATCCTATTGCTACAGATTTAACAAAAACAGGGATACAAGGGCTAAAGGAAACGTCTGAATGCTTAAAAAGACATCCTCCTCACTTATAACCTATTTAGACATGTTTAAGGTATTCAGTCAAAACTGTTTTCATCAAGTGAATAATGTATGAAGTCTATTAAGTCAAAAAAAAAAAAAAAAAAACATGCCCCAAGTCATGTTTAAGTCAAACATGTTTGTATTAAGCATTAAAGTGATTAATGTACTAAGTCCATTTAAAGATACAACACCTTAGTGAATTGGAGTTGAACTAATTGATAATAAATATAAAGCATGATAATCAAATACACTACTCTTTTATAGAACTAACTAAGATTCACAAAATACCAAAACTAGCCTCCAAAACTAACAAAAATCACTAACCATGAGCTTCTGTACCATTTTGTGATCTATTTGGTGACACCCTTCCAGGTTCAATTAGAATCCCCGGGTCAGCAGGGTCAATAGCTGTGCATCTTACATAAAGCACAAATACACTCAGAGCCTAAAACATAATTCCATATAAAAAAAAACACAAACAATTAGCAAAAAAAAATGGTATATAATATGTATATAATTGATTATAAGTTATAGCCAAAAAGAAACATTTACCAAGAAGGAATAAACACCAATGGCCACATGTTCATAAATATCCTTTCCAAGAAAAGGAGAGAAAAATGCGTAGAATGCTACTGACAATAAGAAGTACACCGTGATTGCCACAACCTGTATTATAGAAAAAGGGGTCAAATGCAAGAAATAGCAATGTACTTTTGTTGATTTGTTTATTATAGCATCCTATTATTTTTCTATTACAGCATTGTACTTTGAAAAATCTATCCAATTATAGCAATACCATTCAAATACAAAGCAAGTTTTACTGCTATAAATGGGCACATTTTTCAAAGTATAATGTCTTAATATGAAAAAAAAAAAATTCAAAGTATAAAAAAAAACTTGTGAATACAATGGTATACAGACTATAGTAGAGAGAAATGAAAGCAGGATACTATAACCTTGTAGGGCACCTTTTGTCTTTTTTTTTTCATATATAATTAATATATTGAAACACTTGATGATGACATGGGTGAATTTTAACCAGTTTCTATTTCAGCTAAACTTTTTAATTTTTACCCGTTTTCCCAGTTGAATATAACATAAAATCGATCCATTTTCACATAAATTGATAAAATTTACCCTTTTTAGACTCGAAAGAACCACAAATGCAATAATTCTGAATCAATACTTAGATTTAACTTTACAGATTGAAACCAAATCTTTGTATTTTTTCCATTTTTTTCTCTAATTTTTACGGTTCAACACTGTACCAACAATGATTCTTGTTTAGTAAAAACTAATGATGATTTTGATTATCTAATCAGATTTTGAGAAGCAATTAAGAAGTTTTGCTACATAAATATAAAATTACCTTACTATCCCCAATTCCGACTTCTTATCAAACAACATTCCATAAGAACACACACACCTACAAACTAATCAAGGTAGCAAATTTCGCAAAAAAAAATTGTGTACCTGAAAAGTATGAGCAGGAAGTTCCCATCCATGGCGCCTAGCCATGATCAAAAATCAAAGTCAAAGCCCAAATCTCTCGAATCAAAGAACATTCAAAGTCAAACGAACCATAACAACTCCAAATTCAAACAAACCCCACAAATAACTAACACATAGAAACCACCAATGTATGGTCTTCAGTCCTTCACTCTCTAAACGGGGAACATATGAGTCGAGTAGAAGAGATTTGATCTTGACCCAGATGTTAAAACCGCAAAACAACCCGACCCGTAGCTTGATTTCTCAAATTCTAGGGCTTTATTTGTAGGAATTGATTTATCGATCAATGAGACGTGAGGGAAAGAGATTGAATGTGAGGGTGTTGGTATGCTAAAACTACAATTTCAATCCTAAAGTTGCACAATTTCTTGGGGGTTGAACGTTTGTGAACTGGTGTGCGTAAAAGTACGAGTATTTTGTAGGCCTGCATCAAATTTTGAAGTGGTAATATATAGTCAAAGTTCACACACAGTCAGAGGCCTTGCCGGCTGTAGCCTATCAACTAAAGTATACATCTTTTTAAACTTTTTCTCTTTAGAATGAATATAAAAATAACGAAATGATGTATAAGTTTTATGATTTTGATTCGTTTACATGTAAATAAATTAAGTTGTGCTTTATTTTTGAAAATTCAAAAAATAATATTAAATGATTCAACTAAAGTATGTAGGTTAAAATCATTCAAATGTATTTGTAATGTATGGAAAATATTTAAACTGTTTTATTTAAAGTTTTAGATTATTAGGCTTTAAATTATATTTATATATTACTTTTTTATAAATATATAAAAAAAACAAAAAAAAGGTTGAATTTTGCTTTTCAACGTGTTTAATATGCTATAATATATAACTTTATTAAAAATATTTAATACACAACATGAAAATCAACTTTTTTTTTTAAATAACTAGTACTATTTTAAGCTAATCAAATATTAGGTTTATAAGGTCACCAATAAAATCTTCTAATGACTCATAATCTAATCATAAACTAAGCATTTGGTTTAAGCATTTGTCGAAAATTTAAACCCTAAACTCTTTGGAAGACACATTTTCGAAAGTGCTAGGATATAAGTCCTTTGGTGCTAATATTTTTGTGTATGAATTAAATCAATTAACTTTCATTCTACGTACGAAAAAATGAAAACCCTCTATTTATTTCTTTTTCTAAAAAAAAGTAGTCAATGTGACTTTTATTATTATATTGTGATGTGATGTGGCCCATTTTTAGATCTTGTTTCTTATTAATCTACACTTCGTAGAAATGTGATTACTTTTGAAGCATTTCCTCATCATTATCTTTGGTTTCTACTAACTCGAGGGCCAATTACAAGCACATACTGTGTGTCACCAATCTACATCAAACCTCGAAAGCTCAATCAATGTCTTATTGTAGAGGATCGTACAAAGAAATCTACAAGATACAGATAGATTGTTCGACTTGAAGTGCTCTCAACCCCTATTGTTCTTAAGGATCGTATAAAGAAACCTATAGATTTTTTTCTAAATCAAGACCCATTTTCCATGAAGATGAACAAGTCCAAAAATGCGATCACACATTTGAAACAATCCCAACCCCCATTGATCGATTTCATTTTGTTTTTACTCGATTTTATTATCTTCACTTTTTTTCCTTTTACTCGGTGAAATATACAATTCGATTTTCATGATCGAACATTTAACTTTTCTAGCATCTACTTCTAGGCATGTATATACATGTTTTAAGATCTTATTGTAGTTTATTTTTGCAATTTGTAACGACCTAAAAATAAAGAATATAGATTTGGGCTTCTAGGGAGAGAATTGGTTTCAAGATCTATGAACAACATAGGCTATTCCAGTTACCATTCTATGTGTTCTAATCATGACAATTTTGAATGCTATTGACTTTACTACCCCAAAACGAGAAGTGTTTTTTTTTATTTCAAAGTATAGTTGATTCAAGATGCATGTCGAGATGAGTTGAGTAAACCTTGTTCTAATTCCTTTTGTCGTAGTTGCTTGTGTGAGAGAAGGAGAAGAGGAAGTATGACGAAAAGGATATGAAATTGGTTGCTTGTAGTGATTTTGATTGCTTATTTGGTTGGGATTACCAGCTGACTTGCCTATCCAAAGAATAAGATAAAAAGAAGAGTTTCTGCCTACATCTATTAAGTTCTACAGTAGAGAATGTTGTAATAATAAAGGGGTTATGAGATGCTTTTTTAAGTGTTGCAAAAGAAATGGCCTACTAATAGAGATGGCATCCTAGTTCTGTTACGGTAAGAGTTGTTCCTGGAATAAGTTGAGATGATGGAATATAAGCTCTTCCAAATCAACTTTTGTCTACCCCACTCAGTCAAAGATCGTCAGGAGTCTTTATTTTATTTTATTTTTTTTAATAGGAAAAATGAATAAAAGAAGGTAAGTCAGCTAAGAGGACTAGGAGCTTAGCTTGCTGGCAAGAAAGGGTGGGGTGTTCATTACACTCTTTAGCCTTTAACAAGAGCTAAGCTGCTATGAATGGCTTGTTGGCTTGTTAGAAGAGTGGAAAGAAGTAATTCTTGTTGGAGAAGGAAGAGTGGGACGGCTAAGCATGTGATCACATTTAAATAAATCCCTAAACCCCGTTGTTCGATTTCACTTTTGTTTTTACTTGATTTTGTTCATCTTCACTTTTGTTCATCTTACTCAGTGAAATATACACTTCGGTTTTCATGATCTAACATTTAACTTCTAATTCATATATGTCACACCCCCAAACCAAAACGGCGGAATCGTTCGAGGGTGGATGACTTCATGTAGTATCATAACAGTTGAGTAAATAGTAAAGAAAGCAAACACAACCATCATAAATATAATTTAAAAAGTTACATCGTTGATTGTATTACATGTTTCAAAAGAAATTACATTATTATGATACAATAAGTTTGAAATTTACGCCTTAGTGTCTCTTCCCAAAAGTTGTTGTTTACCTATACTACTGAATCCCTGAGAAATACAAGTAGTTTCGAAAGAGTGTCAACAATTAAATTGGTGAGTTCATAAAGGTTTTTGTATAAGAAATGTATGACTTTTTGTATAAAGTAACTAAGTTTTTTCCTAGAAAATCCAATATTTTCAATAAATGAATAGTAGTTTTAAAAGTTCCAAAAACCTTAAATGCATAAGTATTTTCCATACCTAAAATAGTGTAAGTAGATTTATATATGTATATATAACTACTAAGGCGTTTAATAGTCCCGTAAATCAAATTTTTAATACTTCATGTGAGTTTTATAACTGTACTATTGACCCAGATTGACTGTAACAACGTTTTTCAGGCGTTGGAATGATATGACGATTGTCACACTAGATCTGCCGGTCCAACTATAGCTAACAGTTTATGTGCGAGATTGTCAATCTCGTATAGATCTATACACAAGTATCACGCTCTCCCTACAAGAGATTATGGTTTATAACACAAGACTTAAAATGTGTACGTGAAAGTAGGTGAAGTCAAATGTCTCACAAAGTTTGTATCAAATAGGTTTACGTATGAAAAGTCCTTTTTTCTTGTAAATGCAAGTATTTCCTTTCTATATTGTTCATAGAGTGTAAAATATCATGAATATTGTTAGAACAAAGTTCTATCAAGATCGATTAGTTCTAAGTACGCAAACAAGAATGAACGTAAAGTGAAAGAGAATATGGCTTGAATATGCCGTATGATTAAAGCTTCAACACCTCAAAAGAGCTCAATTAAGAACTTCGATTGTAGAGGTGTTTGGGGTTACAAGCTCAATCGTAAAATAATAAGACGTGTAAAATATAATGCATACATGCATGCATATATATAGTCTAACCCTAAAGAGATAATCTCGGATGGACAGACCTAACCCGGATATATACAAAAGTCCTAAGACGCAACATAATAAGCCCAACAATCTCCGCCTTTGCGTCTTCTGAGCCGAAACATCAACTCTTAGGAACCGAGGGCTTTTTCACCGTCTTGAACACTCTCGGTATGATAGTTAACATATGGTACCGAAAGGTGATGTGCCACCGAAGCATATCAGTAAAATTCTTCTTATCAGCATCCGAGTTCTGCTTGCACCGATGTATTAGATTGATGATGAGCTCTAAGCAGTCAGTAGAAAACAAATGTTTATCTACCAAAGCGAACAAGAACCTGTGAGCTTCACCCTTTGTAAATATGACCGTCAAATGAGTTGAGTCAATCTGCCCGATCTTCATCTTATTCACATCACCGGGCTTTTGGGTCGGCTTGACTGTCGGCTTTTTATTCATAACCCTTGTAATCTCCTGATCCATTGTAGCAATTTCGTGTATATAAGATCCCAACATTCTTTTCAGATGTTCTATAATTGGTTCATGCTCCTTGGAATGATCGAGCAGAATGTTGACAAGCAAAATCCAATCGTGTGGATTAAGATTGGGAAGATCAGCAAGCGATATCAATGAGACAGAGTTTGCAGTCCCTCGTTTACTTTGAAATGGACATTAACAAACTTTCCAGCTGGAGTCGGCTTCAAAACTTTGACAGTTGTAATCTTTTGAGCACTCCATGTACGGTACTGAGGTTGACCATATTTCAAATACCAATCAATAAGCTCTCGGCCAACCTTTGGACTTGGAAACGGAACCTCAACAGTTGAATCGAAACAACGAAAAGTAAATGTCTTTCGTGTAATCAGCATGTCAAACTGTGAGTCCTTGGAATTGTCACAGTCAAATGAAGCAATCGGCTCTAACCAGTAAAAGCTTGGTGACTTAATAGCCTGACTGATCAACACATCCCTAGTCCATTCAGGAAAAAGAGCTTTCTTACATTGTAAGATGTCTTCTGTTTCTTTGTTTCTTCGCTCAGTTTCCTCAGCCTCTTTAGATATCTTCAAGTTTTCATCTAACTCTTTATCTATTTTCTTTCTTTGCAGAGCCTCGACTATAGTCTCATCAGTATCACTATCGCTATCAAGAGCAATCTGTTTCATTTTTTCTTTCGGGCCAGAAACTGAAGCTACATTAACCTTCAGTTCTTTTGTGATATCGGCCTTCTGCGATTCCTCTCCCCCTTGTTTTGGAGTGACGAAAGGCTCCGAAACACCTTTCATTTCGTGTAGAATTGCAAGGGCGGGAAGCAGTTTCGTTGTAAGATGATAGCGAATAGTAAGAGTTAGAATTGGATCATGAGCACCAAGGATGTTGGTCAACATGTCCTTCACATCATTGGCAAAGCTTCGAAAGACAGCTCTTTCGGCTTTTAACAAAGAAATCTCCTTCTCGGCTGTGTAAGCTGGACTTGCTGGACGGCAATGGTAGAGGCTTATTTGGCAATTTCTTCTTTCAGTGCACTCTCCTTGGCTATCTCAGCATGCATAGAGTCCAGTTTGGAAGAAACCAAACTTATGAGAGTTGCATTATCAACTTTCAGAGAAGAAAGAACATCTTCAAATTTCGTGTGTTCTTCCTTTAAATTTTGAGAAAGAGAATCAACCAAATCACGAACTTTAGCTGCATTTGTATCCGCATGCCCTTTCAAAGAATCAAGAAAGATCTGAGTTGTGCGAACAACTTCAACAATATCAGTAGTAGCTTTCTTGCAAAGAGAAGTTGATTCTTTAACAGCGTCAGTGGATTTATCCATGGCTTTTGTATATTGCTCTATGGCGGTTTCCACAAAGGCTTTTAGAATGACCTCGCCATAAGCTTTTGTATCAGCAAGCAACTTGTCCAGCTTCTCATGAATATTGTCCAAGTGTTGTCGGTTGATTGGAGTTTCAGTATCCACATCCGATTTCAAATGATAGGGACTAAAGTATGTGGAATCATACTCATCATTGTCACCGCCGAGTGTAGCACCGGAATCAGTTGATTTGGTTGGTGAGGGAGGTAGAGTAAGGACTGGAGTTTCAGATACAGTAGGTGCCCCCGTATGAGATACGTTGACCCTTGTTGTTTCATCAGGGATGGTAGAAGTAATGGTGATTGGAGTAGTTAAAGGTGTGGTGGAAATAGAAACCGAAGATACGGGTGGAGGTGGTAGAGAGGTTTTGGTTATGGAAGTTGAAACAACCAAAACGGGTACTTTTGGTGTCAGTGTTGTTGGAATAGTGTCTAAGGCTGCAACTATATTAGGCAAGTACTTGACCCGGTTGTGCATGGTCCTTTTGGGTTGCCTTCACCATAGCAACTTGATAGGATGATTTATTAAGTGAGAGTAAATATTATAAAGAATAATATGTGGTTATTTGATTAATATAAGTCATAAAATTAATTGGAATTAATTTGGTGACTTAAAAAGATTAATTGAATAAAGGGGTATAAACTGTCAATTGTTTAATAGTTAAGCTTTAGACTGTAAATCCTTATAGATATACAAGGAACGAATTCTAGAAGCTAAAGGATAGCTAAATTCATCCAAGGCTTATGTATGGAAAGGATTTGGATAGCCTTAAGAGAAGATTATCCAACAGAGATTAATCTGTAACCCTTAAAGGAGTCTACAAGTATAAATAGACCCTATGGCTGATGGAATTCGATACTTCACCTAAAGTAGAGAACCTCTGATCGAATTCCATCCCCTCTCCTCTCTCCCAAATCATCCTCCTTGCTTTGGTGTTTGTAAGCCATTAGAGGAGTGACATTTGTGACTCTAGAAGCTCCAAGACAACAAGGTCAACAAGGAACTCAAAGGTATGGTTCTAGATTTGTTTCAATGTTGTTATTTAGCCTAAATAGTTATTTGAAGTCTTGGATTAATAGCATGTTTAATTAGAAAGCCTAGATCCGAGCATTAGGGTTTTGCATGCGCACATAGGAAAGTTCTTATGGCTAAAACCCATCAAGTGTGGGAGTTGGCTGTTTTGGTGGTGTTTGTTTTGGTGAAGGGGGTGGAGTAGGAATTTTAACTTCGTCTGGTTTAGGAGGGGATTGTTTTGGTGATGGAGGTGGAGTTGGAATCTTGTCTTCAGGAATTGGAGAAGGAGAGCGAGGTGGAGTATTACCTCTTGGAGACTCATGTGGAGAGTCGGCTTCTTGATCATCCTCGTTGTTAGATGTTGAAGGAGATGGACCCTTAGGTTTTCGGGCCATGCACTTGATCTTCTTTGGCTTTGATGAACCTCGGTTGTCTCCTTCTTGACAGTTACTCGTTTGCCTCTGCCACTCGGTTTATCAAGAGCGTCGAGAGCAGCTTGTTGTTCTGGTGTAAGAACTCTCGACTCTGTGGAATGCAGCTTGCTGTAGTCTGCCATTACTGTGCTTTGATGAGTAACACTTTGGTACATCATCTCCGGTATTGAACCATAATGACGAAATTTGACCGGGTCTGAGATGATGATCTTCTTAGTATGGAAGGTGGAAATTGTCGCAATGAGAGTATCCTTCATCAACGGAATCTCCAAAGTATCAATATCCCTCTAAGTGATGATGGTCCGGAACCTCCCACAAGAAATCTCAGATTGACGTGTAGATGTGTTCAGACTCTGCACGACCTAAGACCAGTTGGTTGACCCATAATCCAGGTTCAAACCATTGTACAATCCGTAAAGAATAGCCAAAAATCCCTTGCTTGTGCCATAAGATCCAGCACTCCTTTCCGCCAAGCCCTTAATCAACAGAGTAAGAAGACCATTCCACTGAGAGGGTAAGCATGACTTCTTGACTTTGGCAATGGTGGTCAAGACATCAGTGTATCCAATCTCATACATCATTGAAAATAGTTGTGCAGTGGTGATGAAATTAGGAGAAACCACCGAGGAATCCACTGCAAGACTCAATAAGGAACAGAACCTCCCTTTTGATATGGAAGCCTTCTTGTTGTGGATTTGGAAATAGATGCATTCCTTGTTCTTGTCGTAGGATGCAGATGAGTAGACTTGTGACAATAAGGACATTGGAACCGCCTCGTACCGGGTTAGGGCAACCACTAGTGGAGAATACTTCAAACACTCCACAACATGCAACATATAAGAATCGTACATGAAGGGAATAAGGTCGATAATCATGTTCTGATTGGGTTTGATGGTGAGAAAAGCAGATGAAGCGGTTTGATCTTGTGCAGAAGAAGACATCGCCATTGTTGATGAAAGGAAGAAGATGAACAGTTTAAATCGCCGTTACAGGTTAGAATTCTTTGAAGCAGTAGAAGACAAAGAAGCATGCAATCCCTTTATATACCGTTGGTAGGAGAGAGAAAATCATGACGATTGTGACGTTATCTTCTAAAAAGTAGCCTGAAAAAGCGCGATTGGACAGGTTGGATGTTCCTAGGTAGGCGTCAGCATGCGTGCGTATGGTGACCGTTCGAATTCATGCGCCCAAAAGATTTCATCAATCTTCATTTGAATTAGAATATTCCACCGAAACCTGAATTGCCCTTGAGTCACTAAAGGACAAAAGTTATCAAATAGAGCATCAATAGAATGGGGAAAATTAAAAAAAATTCGTGCATTAGAGTGACAAACGATAAAGAAATAAAGCAAATGTGTTTGGGTTGTGAGTGATATCTGATAATCAGACGAAAAACAGAGGATTCCGGGCAAGAATCGCTTCCTTTGAAATAAAGAGAGATTCAAAGTGCTTGTGTGGATTCCTGAGAATACGATCAAATGTTTGTTAATAAACATTGAAAGGCTTCTTTTCATGACATAGGCTAAGGGTGGCTTAGCTTCAACCGAACATCAATACTTTAAATAAGATCGAATGTTGAAAGAAGTACTTGTAAGACCGATGTGATCTGTTGAACAAGTAGGCATGTGTTATTTTGTAATGACAAGAGAGTGTATAGAAATCTAAAAAAAAATTGGATCTTTATGAGAAGAATAGTCTTGGTATTAGACACATTCATAAAAGACCTCGAATTTTTTTTTTCATTTGGTACAAAGTAAGCACTTGCATATCAAAATTCACCGTTAATTCATTATGGGTGTTGAATTTTGGGTTTCACTTAGCACGTGGTATACGTATCTAAGATCATAAACACAGATGTTGTGCAACCATAAACCTTAGTGGTAAGAACCGAGAGTCTCAAGGGTTACATTAGTGAACCAATAGTAGATGGAGAATGGTTTGAGGATGGTGAAAGAAACGAATGTACCTTCTGCTATAGACAAGGACAAAGCAGAGAAACACTTAACTCATGTGAGAAGAGTAAGGTTGCTCTAGACCGAGTAAAGATGGATTGCCTGATTGGGAAGAAACGATAAGTAGAATCGAATCATTAAGGCATTGCTCTTGGTCGTAGAGGCTTGAGTCAACATGCAACAGCATGCTTCTAAGGACCCTTAACTAGTTCAGGAAATCTACTTAATACCAGTACCAGCTCCGTATTCTGTTCTTCATGTATCCTTGGGACCGAAACAAGACAAAAACAATTTAATATACCAAAAAAATGTTTTTGAGTTTTTCTGAAAAAGAATAAAGAAAAAAGAATTTTTTTATTTTGGATTTTTGAGTTTTTTTGAAAAAGAATAAAAACAGAAAAAGAAAATATTTTTGGATTTTTGAGATTTTCTGAAAAAGAATGAAAACAGAAAAAGAAAATATTTTTGGATTTTTGAGATTTTCTGAAAAAGAATAAAAACAGAAAAAGAAAGTAAGCATTTAAAGAAACATAAGCAATTTACAACCGAAACCTTATCTTAATTGAATGAGGCGAGATAGACCGAGCGGTCGGTTTATTTCGGTTCTCAAAAATTTGAGGAGCCGAAATAGACCGAGCGGTCGGTGCATTTCGGTTCCCGAAATTTAAGGAGCCGAGATAGACCGAGCGGTCGCTCCATTTCGCTTGTCTAATTTTTAGTAAGAGGATGAAGGATTCGGTACCGACTCTCCTTCCATCATACCAAGGCCTTGTAAGATTCTGTTAAAGAGTGCTTCAGGTAATGCCTTAGTGAATATGTCGGCCAGTTGATCATTAGATCGAACAAAGTGTACTTCTACGTTCCCATCTTCAACATGATCTTTAATGAAGTGGTATCGAAGTGCAATATGCTTAGTTCTTTGAATGTTGCACTGGATTGTGACAAATCCTTATCGCACTTTCTGAGTCACAATAAAGAGGTATCTTCTTCATGCTTAGCCCATAGTCTCTCAGTTGACTTTGAATCTAGATGACTTGAGAAGTACAAGAGGCTGAAGCAATATACTCAACTTTGGTTGTGGATAACGACACACAAGTTTGCTTTTTGGACTGCCAGCTAACAAGTTTTCCGTCGAGAAACTGGCATCCACCTGTGGTACTCTTTCTGTCCAATCCACATCCTCCAAGATCAGCATCAGAATAAGATTGAATGAAGAATCGAGATCTTTCAGGGTACCAGAGACCGAGAGAAGAAGTTCGCTTTAAATAATGGAATATATTCTTTACTGCAACCATGTGAGGTTCTCTTGGATTTGCTTGAAACCTGGCACAATAACACACAGAAAACATAATGTCTGGTCTACTAGTCGTTAAATACATAAGTGAACCTATCATTTTATGATATTTTGTTACGTCAACAATCGGTTTTTCCAAAGATGGTGTTAGTTTAGTGCCAAATGCCATTGGAACTTTTACTTTTGAGTCACCTGTCATACTGAATTTTGTCAGTAAAGTTTTCGTATAAGCCTCCTGGTTGATGAATATACCTTATGTTCCCTGTCTAATGTTTAAACCAAGAAAGAAATTAACTGGACCCATTGCGCTCATTTCAAATTTAGTCTCCATCAATTTTCTGAATTCAGCTGTTAAGCTAGGATTCGTAGAGCCGAAGATGATATCATCAACGTAAATTTGGACGATCATTAAATGTTCGCCTTCTTTCTTTCGAAAGAAGGTTGGGTCAACTGAACCTTGCTTAAATTTTGTCAATTTTAAAAAACGAGTTAAGGTTTCATACCAGGCTCTCGGTGCTTGCTTTAATCCATACACTGCTTTATCTAGCACGTAGCAATGATCACGGAATTTCTCGTTTACAAACCCAGGCGGTTGTTCCACGTAGACTGTTTCTTCTAATTCTCCATTCAGGAAGGCACATTTGACATCCATTTGGAAAACTTCGAAGTTTTTATGAGCTGCATATGCCAAGAAGATCCTTACAGATTCTAGCCTAGCTACCGGAGCGAAGGTTTCTTCATAATCTACCCTTTCTTCTTGATAGTATCCTTTCACAACCAACCGAGCCTTGTTGCGAATGACATTCCCTTCTTTATCCAACTTATTTCCAAAAACCCACTTCAGTCCAACTACAGAGGCATCCTTTGGTGTAGGTATCAACCTCCAAACTCGGTTTCGTTCAAATTCATTAAGTTCATCTTGCATTGCCTGGACCCAATCTGAAAAATCAAGAGCAGCATTTACAGTTTTTGGTTCTATCTTTGAAACAAATGAATTAAACATACATAATTCAACTTTGGAGAATAATGCAGTTTGTTTCGCCTTTATTTGAGACCGAGTGAGAACGTTTTCAAATGTTTCACCAATTAATTGTTCTTTGGGATGGTCTCTGGTCCATTTCACCAATGGAGGATAATTTGGGTCATATTCTGGATCCAATTCGGCATTCACTTCTACTTCAGCTTCTGATGTATTACCCCTGCCTTTATCAGTTGTGCTTTCAGTCTCTTTCTCCCCCTCAACTGGTGAAGTATAACTTGCGTCTTTACTCAAGTTTGCATTTGCTGTGAGAGTAGAGTTCTCCCCCTTGGTTGTACTACCAATAGGTGGACTTTGAGCCGAACTTTCCTCCTTTTTTGAGCCTTTAAGAGATGGAGACGAAGCTGAATGCTCCCCCTCGAAAGATGCTTTACTTGTTTCTATTGGAGTTGAACTTTCCCCTTGTAATGATGGATTATTTTTAGCAGTTGGAGGTTTGTTTTCCATCTCCTTAGTAGATTCGTTGATAATTTTCTGAAGATTTTCAACTTTGTTATCTTTGGCTTTCGCTTCTGAGGATGCTGCTTTTTCTGGTTCATCAAACAGCCGTATTGTCACACCCCAAAACCAAGAACGGCGGAAACGTTCTGGGGCGGAGGACGTCATGTAAAGTATCACAACACCATAGAAGTAAACAAGCAAACAACATCATCCATTGCATTAAATATATAATTTTAATACAAATGTGTTCTTTACAGTTATAGACACCAAAAATAATGTGAATCAAAATAATAAGATGAGTCTTGGATGCGCTCAATCTTCTCAAAAGCTAGCATCGGTACCTGTCTACTGATGACCTGAGAATACAAGTTATTTTGAAAGAGTTTATCAGCATTAAGCTGGTGAGTTCATAAGTATTTTAGTTTCGGTGTTTGTATCAAAACGTTTGAACATAGTTTTAAACAATAGTTTGTAGACATTGGTGATAAAAGTATGTGAATGTTTGTACGTGTTTGTAAAAGTTTGAATCTCTCATAAAAACCTATATTTTCTATTAAAAGTAGCCTTCTACCAAGGCGTAACTGTTTTGTACGTTCGTTTATCTTAAAAGTGTGTAATTTTCCCAAGTGTAACTATCATTATCAAAATATAGTTTGTACATTAATGTTTAAGTGAAGTAATCACTAAATGTATATAAAGGATAAATTACTATACAACTGTAGTATTGTAATGTAGGAACTACTGCTGTACTAACTACCTTAAACCGAATTCATATTAAGGTATCATGTGATTTAATTGCACCATACTATTGACCGGTAACAACGACATACGAATGGTCGTAAGACGGAATGACGTTTGGCACCCGTAGACCTGCAGGTCTGGCTGTAGCTAGCAGCAAGGTGTGGGATAGTCAATCCAGTATAGATCTATACGCAAACTCACGCTCTCCCTCCAAGAGAATTCTGGCTACAACTCGGGCCATGACATTTAAGGCATGCTCCGATACAGTAGATCACAATTGTTAACGTATTCATGTATATGTAAAGTAATGTTACTTGTTCTAGTATCGTTGTATATGTTCTCTTCCTATTATAGTTGTATATGTTCTTTCTCTAGTATAGTTGTATATGACTCATGAATGAACTGACTCATTGATCTAGCAATAGTATAAGTGTAATCCTGTGTTACCCCGATGGTAACATACTAATGATGTCACTGATACGCATGAAAATAGAAGTACTTTTATGTTTATATATGCATATATGATATATAACTAATATTGAAACGACCCTCGGACGGCTACCCGACATCCCACCAGACCACATCCAAATCGAGGAAAAGGAAATAGGGTGGACGACCTTCCTAAGCCTTTTAAACATTTCTTATATATCTATACATATATGGGCATGAAATTTATAAGAAGCATAATAAAGTTTAAATAAAAGTATTTGGTGAGAAAAGAGTTTGTAAAACATTTTGAAGTAAAACAGTTTGATAAACAGTTTGAACAGTGATAAAATCATTGGTTTTATAGTTATTAATCACATGTGATTGATGTAATAACTATAAGTATTCAACTTGTATTCCCCCCCCCCCCCTAAAAGCATTTAAAACATTTAAAAGTATTTCAAAGGTTAATTAAAGGGGTATGAACTCACTTGTGGTGAGTGGATTGGATTGAAGTGTCGGTTACGGTGCTAGGTGACAATTGAAGACTTGTACACACGCACGAGCCTAGTTATCATATAATGAACATATGTATAACTAATTAGCCTTATTATAACTAATAATATGAGTTGGGACACTCTAGAACCTGAAAACACTTTGTTTCAAGTGTTAAAGTTCACAAGGATTGCATCCGAGTGTAAGTAGTGTAAAGCTAGGGTGTTTGGGGTCCAAGGGTAAACTCCTTGGGAGTTTACGGTCTAAATGACCTTTACCCTAGGAGTTTACGGCAGTAAACTCAAGGTTTTATGGTCTAAACTCCATTTCTTGCAACCATGAGTTGTTTGGAGGTTCAACAACTCCATTGAAGCAACCTTTCTAAGTGGTTTAGCCTTTGGAATGTACTAGGGCCACAAAACACCCTTCTTGAGGTGTTTACGGCCTAAGGATATTTTCCCTTGGGTTTACTACCGTAAACCCTTATCACAACTAGGTAAACATCTAAGTTAGTTTTTAGGGCTAAGAAAGGAAAATGGCTCATTTAAACACCTTATTGGGTGTTTACGGTTTTGGGATATCCTTAGACCGTAAACACCTATAAATGGTGATGTTTGGTGTTTTTCAAAGCTTAAACATATCAATGGAAGGTTTAAATATGTTAAGGTAAGTCTTGAACTTCAAACTAGGGCTAAACATGGGACTTAAGTCAAATTTGGGGGTCTTTATGGTGTTTACGGCCCAAGCATCATCTTGGACCGTGAACACCTCAATCATGGTGTTCTTGACCGATTTTCTTGGTGATTATTTGATATACTAGCTTACAAGCACTCAAGGATGGAAGTACTTGTTGGAATAGTGTCTAAGGCTGCAACTATATTAGGCAAGTATTTGACCCGGTTGTGCATGGTCCTTTTGGGTTGCCTTCACCATAGCAACTTGATAGGATGATTTATTACGAGAGAGTAAATATTATTAATATATTATGAGAATAATATAATGAATAATATATTTGTTATTTGATTAATATAAGTCATAGAATTAATTAGAATTAATTTGGTGACTTAAAGAGATTAATTAAATAAAGGGGTATAAACTGTCAATTGTTTGATAGTTAAGCTTTAGACTGTAAATCCTTATGGATATGCTAGGAACAAATTCTAGAAGCTAAAAGGATAGCTAATTCGTCCAAGGCTTATCTATGGAAAGGATTTGGATAGCCTTAAGAGAAGATTATCCAATTAGGGTTTAGGTTGTAACCCTTAAGGAGTCTACAAGTATAAATAGACCCCATGGCATAAGGAAATCGACACCTCTCCTAAAGTAAGAGAACCCTGGCCGATTTCCTCCCCTCTCCTCTCTCCTAAATCATCTTCCTTGCTATTGGTGTTTGTAAGCCATTAGAGGAGTGACATTTGGGACTCTAGAAGCTCCAAGACCTCAAGATCAACAAGGAACTCAAAGATATGATTCTAGATCTATTTCAATGTTATTATTTAACCTAATTAGTCATTAGAAGTCTTGGATTCAAAGCATGTTTATTAGAAAGCCTAGATCCAAGCATTAGGGTTTTGCATGCGCACATAGGAAAGTTCTTATGGCTAAAACCCATTAGTGGTATCAGAGCCTAGCTTGGTTTTCTTTAAATTGTTGCTTGATTAACTGAAACAAACCTGCAAAATTCGATTTTTTGGTTTCTGAGTCATGGACTCGGCGAGTAGACCTGACTCGGCGAGTCCCCTTGTGCACTCGGCGAGTCCAGGCGTCAGGAATGGCCAGATTCGGGATTTTTCATAATTATCTTATGGAAACTTACCTTAATCATAATAGATCAATCTAAATCCGATTTTTTGATATATATGACTATTATCTTGATCTAGTTAAAGGTATTTATCAACTAATAAAATATTTAATTTCCTTATATGATAATTAATTAATTATTTTAATTATTTTTGTAATTATCTTTCAAAGAAATCTTGAATAAAATCAAATATAGATAATTAGGATATTAATTGTTAATTGGAATTATTAGTTATTTGATCCTCCATGTTTTAAATGTTTAAAACTTACCCACAAGTTTTGAAATTTATATTTGTGATTAAAAGTTTTAATTTAGACAACTTAAATTTCAAACCCTAGATTTTAAAAGTTTTAAAATATAGCCCTATACTAATATGATATTACTAGAATAATATACATATGTATAACTAAATGCTAGTCTTACCGTTAGTAGGCCTCATTCACGAAGCCGATCTATAAGGTGGGTATAAGGTTGCGGCCTATAAAATGGCGCTTAATGGGTGTACACTCACACCCACCGCTTGCTTGATTGGTGGAGGGTCGTTAGCCGAACGGGTAGGATAGGGCAACCTCATCCTCTCATTAAAAGTATAATAAGAAATATAAAGTAACTACACATTTTAAATAAATTTCCCAATCTTAGTTACTTTAGGAAAAGTGAATTGATGCAATCCCATGAAATTACACTTTGCACCTTGCTAAGAAGTTAGTGGAGCGTGTGTGGTTTACCGGCACACTAATTGGTTCTAAGCGAAGGTGGCAAAGGCTGATTCATTGTTTATCATATTTCGATGGAGCGTGTGTGGTTTACCGGCACATCGAATAGGTGATCGTTACAATGAAGGCACCATGTGAATTTGCATGGTAATTCACACCCGCTTTGTGATCCTCGGTATCCCAGTCACAAACAAGAGAGGCATATCGAGATTTAAACATGCCATTGAATAGTTTCAATGAATCTCATCCGAACCTAGGAATTCTCAAAAACACTTAGGACTAATAGTTTAAGTTTTGTGATGGAGAATTAGTGAATCGTCATTCACTTACCTTCAATTTATTTGCATGTTAGATTACGGCATCCCTTTTCTAGTATGTAAATGTTATTGTTGGATCCTAGCCCTAATTTTTCTTATTGGGTGATAATTAGGGATTCTTATTCTAATCTATCTTTGTCCTTTCTAATTGTAGATGTCGAACGCAAACAACGCTGCTGCTAGTTTTTTCACGTTGATGAGCCTTTGCCAAAAGGTCACCTTCGATGGAACGAACTTTAGCGAATGGATAAGATACATTCGCACCATTGATCGCTATGAGGATAAGGAGTATGTCCTCGATGAGAAGCTCGAGAAAATCAACCCCGAAGTTGCTACTCCCGCCGAAATCACCGCCTTTGAAACTCATGAGCGAGATGCAACGAAGGTACATTGCATCATGATCGCTACCATGAACTCCGAATTCCAAAAGTCCTACGAGGACATGTACCCGTACGAGATGCACCAAGACTTATTGGAGAGATACCACCAAAATGCGAGACAAGAGCGTTATGAGATTTTCACCAACATGATTTCCGCTAAGATGGGTCATGGAGAATCTCTTACCATGCACCTGCAAAAGATGCAAAGGTATGTCGACCGCCTTCACAAGTTAAATGTTGACTTCGGTGAAGACTTGGCGATCGATATGGTGCTTCACTCTTTGCCTCCGATGTACAACCAATTTAGGATGACCTACCACATGAACAAAGAAAAGGTCACCCTAAGCAAACTCCAAGGTCTCTTGAGGGTTGCTGAGAGCAACTTCAAGGACAAGTCTGTTTCACCTACTCCCAATCCGCCCGCTGCTCCTGTCTTGGCTATTGGTCAAGGAAAGGGAAAGAAGAGGAAAGCTTCATCGAAGAACTATCGCAAGGTGAAAGCCCGAGATGGTGCCTCTTCTAGTGGGACCAAAGTTGATCCCGCTAAGCCCTGCTCTAACCCAAAGGAGGCAGATTGCCACCACTGCCACAAGATAGGACATTGGAAGAGAAGCTGCCCGGATTACCTGCAAGCAATCAAAGAGGGAAAGATCAAGCCATCTTTCGCAGGTATATACACAATCAAATCTAACGATTCTAATCATGCTATTTCTTGGGTTCTTGATACCGGTTGTGGTTATCACATTTGTTCTAATGTGCAAGGACTAAAAAGAAGTAGGGATGTGGAGCAAGGAAGGATCAATCTAATCATGGGGAACAGAAGATCGTCGCCTGTGACCAAGATTGGAGTGTATTCTTTAGTGCTTAAGAATAGTTTGGTTTTAGATTTGAACAATTGTTGCTATTCGCCAGAAATGGCTAGAAACATCATTTCATTTCATGGTTTATATAGACAAGGATTTAGATTTTCTTTTAATAATGAGAATGGTTCTATTTTGGCTTATCTAAATGGTGTCTTTTACTTTGAAGCTATACCATGTAATGGAATATATGAAACCGTTATGATTGTTGATAACTTAGGAAATGATGTTTTGAATATTGATTCTTCCACTAGTATGGATAAAGCATCCTTGTGGCATTGTCGTCTTGGACATGTCAACAAGAAACGCATAGCCCAACTCCAAAAGGATGGAGTGTTGGAGTCATTCGACCTTAGGGAAGATGACACATGCGAGTCTTGTTTACTTGGAAAGATGACTAAGTCACCCTTCACGAGTACATGTGAAAACGGCGAGGGTCTATTGGACCTAATACATACCGATGTATGTGGACCGTTTAGATCAACCACGAAGGATGGGAACCGCTTCTATGTGACTTTTACCAATGACTATAGTAGATATGGGTATATCTACTTAATCAAGCAAAAGTCAGAAACCTTTGAAAAGTTCAAAGAGTTCAAGAATGAAGTGGAGAATCAATTGGGCAGGAAAATTAAGATGCTTCGATCCGATCGAGGAGGAGAGTACCTAAGTCTTGAATTCCACGATTATCTCAAGGAGTGTGGAATAGTTTCACAATTGACGCCTCCTAGGACACCGCAGTTGAATGGTGTGGCAGAAAGGCGTAATCGAACCTTATTGGATATGGTTCGCTCTATGATGAGTCGTGCTTCCCTACCTATCTCTTTTTGGGGGTATGCCTTAGAGACTGCCGCCCATATCCTTAACCGAGTCCCTACTAAGAAGGTTGCCAAAACACCTCACGAGTTGTGGACAGGGAAAGCTCCCTCGTTGGCACATATCAAGGTTTGGGGTTGCGAGGCTTTCGTAAGACGAGATACTCACGACAAGCTTGAACCTCGAAGTGAGCGATGTATTTTCATCGGCTACCCGCAGACATGCTTTGGATATCTCTTCTATAGACCGAAGGACAATGTTGTCTTCGTTGCGAGGAGAAGAGTTTTCCGAGAGCGAGAACTCATGAGCCAAGGAGACAGTGGGAGGCAAATCGAACTTGAAGAGATTCAAGAGTCGATAGATGAAGGAACCTCTGCTGCTGGAATTCAACCCGAGGAGGAAACTCCGGTTGAACCGATTGACGAATCCTTACCTCTTAGACGTTCCGATAGAGTTAGAGTTCATCCCCAGTTTTATGGATTTCATATTACTACCGAAGGGGACACGTATATTAGTGATGGTACACTAGTAAACCTTGATGAACCTAATAGCTATAAGGAAGCCATGGCAGGCCCGGAGTCTGCAAAGTGGAAAGAGGCAATGGATAGCGAGATCCAATCCATGTATGATAACCAAGTTTGGAATTTGGTTGATTACGTGCCCGGACGTAAGACCGTTGGGTGCAAATGGATCTTCAAGAAGAAGACCGACGTGGATGGAAACGTACACACATATAAAGCGCGATTGGTCGCGAAGGGCTTTACTCAAACTCCCGGAGTTGACTATGATGAGACCTTCTCACCAGTTGCGAAGATTAAATCTATTAGAGTGATGCTAGCAATTGCCGCATTTCATGATTATGAAATTTGGCAAATGGATGTCAAGACCGCCTTCCTTAACGGAAAGTTGGCTGAGGATGTTTACATGGCTCAGCCAGAGGGGTTTGTGGATCCGAAGCATCCGAATAGAGTGTGTAAGCTTGAGAAGTCCATTTATGGACTTAAGCAAGTGTCTTGCAGATGGAATCTTTGCTTCGACGAGAAAGTCAAAGAGTTTGGTTTTGTACGAAGCGAAGACGAATCTTGTGTATATGTCAAAGCCAGTGGGAGTATAGTAAGCTTCCTCGTTCTATATGTCGATGACATATTACTCATAGGAAACGACATCCCGACTCTGTAGGAAGTTAAGTACTGGCTTGGGAAGTGCTTCGCTATGAAGGACCTCGGAGAGGCTTCTTACATTTTGGGAATAAGGATAGTAAGAGAAAGAAGTAAGAGACTAATTGGACTTAGTCAGAATACTTACTTAGAGAAGGTACTAAAACGTTTTAGTATGGAAAACTCAAAGAAGGGAGAACTACCGATACAAAGTAATGCCAAATTGAGTAAGACTCAAAGTCCGAGTACCGAAGCTGAGATAACAGAAATGAGCCGAGTACCATACGCTTCCGCAGTTGGCTCAATCATGTACGCTATGACTTGTACTCGCCCTGATGTAGCCTTCACTTTGAGCATGGTTAGCAGATATCAAGGGAATCCTGGCAAAGCACATTGGATTGCGGTGAAAAACATCCTTAAGTACCTTCGGAGGACGAAGGAATGGTTCTTAGACCTCGGAGGGAGTGATGACTTGAAGGTGCGAGGGTATAGTGACGCCAGTTTTCAGACCGATAGGGACAACTACCGTTCGCAGTCGGGCTGGGTCTTTACCCTAAATGGAGGAGCAGTGACATGGAAGAGTTCCAAGCAGGAAACCGTAGCTGATTCAACGTACGAATCAGAGTACATTGCAGCGAGCGAAGCGTCGAAGGAGGCAATATGGCTAAAGAACTTCATCGGTGATCTTGGAGTTGTACCTGCCTTAAAGGAGCCAATGGAGATTTTCTGTGATAACGAAGGCGCGGTTGCCTTGACCAAGGAACCGAGGGATCATGGTAGATCAAGACATATCGACAGAAAGTATCACTTCATTAGACATCGTGTAGAAGAAGGACAACTCGTAGTAAAGAGGATATAATCAGAAGATAACCCAGCAGATCCGCTTATGAAGGGACTGAGTAGGGTTAAGCACTTGCAGCATGCTAGGAGTATTGGGCTGAAGGATGATATTAGCATAGATTAGATAGTATTAGAAACGTGTAATAGATAAATGTAATTGACATTTGATGATTAAATAAAGGAGTTTTATTTATGAGTAATGTTACTATCTTATGTTAATTGTTTAGCTATTGTTTCATTTTGCATGTTTTGACTTCCAGAATAATTAAGATTATTAAGAATAATAGAAATTGTTCAAATGGTCCACAATCGTTCATATGTTGGGAGTAGATATGAATGAAGATTGTCATGAATTGGTGTGTAGAATGTCTAAATGGTGTTAGACATAGGAAAGGATTGCTGCAACGTTCATGAGTGCTTATGAACTAGTTTTGAGCATTGGAACAAACCCGCGCTTGCTGGAATCACCTTATGGAATACGATATAAAAGGTGATCGCAAGACGATAATATCATATGGTCTTAAAACCTAGATATATGATTTGTTATTTGTTAATTGATTGTACATTGATAATACGAAAACGCATCAGTAACTCGGTGTTATAAAACGTATTGTTATGTATAGTTGGTTAATGAATAAGTAAATGCATATAAGTCGAAGTTTATCTGTAACTTTTATCTAAGAAGGTAAAAGCGATATCTCGGCCGCTCGATGATTTGATTTGACTTATGTGCCTGGCCCGGTCAGAACTGAATTGATGTGTTCGATTAAGTTCTATGTCAAATAAATCAGAGATCGAGAAACCTAAATGCTTGACTAACCATTCCATAGGATTGTTAGCATGATATCTAACAGAGGACTGTACGTTCCCTTATCTAAAGGACAAGATTGATTAGATCAGAGTTTGACAGCGTCTTTGAGAGCCACGATTGCAAACCGAATTGTACTTGTGAATATAGTTACTAGACTTATCCAAGTGGGAGACTGTTGGAATAGTGTCTAAGGCTGCAACTATATTAGGCAAGTATTTGACCCGGTTGTGCATGGTCCTTTTGGGTTGCCTTCACTATAGCAACTTGATAGGATGATTTATTACGAGAGAGTAAATATTATTAATATATTATGAGAATAATATAATGAATAATATATTTGTTATTTGATTAATATAAGTCATAGAATTAATTAGAATTAATTTGGTGACTTAAAGAGATTAATTAAATAAAGGGGTATAAACTGTCAATTGTTTGATAGTTAAGCTTTAGACTGTAAATCCTTATGGATATGCTAGGAACGAATTCTAGAAGCTAAAAGGATAGCTAATTCGTCCAAGGCTTATCTATGGAAAGGATTTGGATAGCCTTAAGAGAAGATTATCCAATTAGGGTTTAGGTTGTAACCCTTAAGGAGTCTACAAGTATAAATAGACCCCATGGCATAAGGAAATCGGCACCTCTCCTAAAGTAAGAGAACCCTGGCCGATTTCCTCCCCTCTCCTCTCTCCTAAATCATCTTCCTTGCTATTGGTGTTTGTAAGCCATTAGAGGAGTGACATTTGTGACTCTAGAAGCTCCAAGACCTCAAGATCAACAAGGAACTCAAAGGTATGATTCTAGATCTATTTCAATGTTATTATTTAACCTAATTAGTCATTAGAAGTCTTGGATTCAAAGCATGTTTATTAGAAAGCCTAGATCCAAGCATTAGGGTTTTGCATGCACACATAGGAAAGTTCTTATGGCTAAAACCCATCAGTGGTATTAGAGCCTAGCTTGGTTTTCTTTAAATTGTTGCTTGATTAACTGAAACAAACCTGCAAAATTCGATTTGCTTCGTCTGCTTGACTTCTCGGTCCATGACCTCTACTGGTTCTTCCATGAAGTTGAGGCTCTCGTTGATCTCGATCTCGCCGAGTGGGATTACGAGAGTCTCGTCAGACAAACACTTTTTCAAGTTAGATACGTGGAATGTAGAATGTACGTTATGAAGTTCATCGGGCAGGTTGAGTTTGTAAGCCACGGGGCCGATCCTTGCGAGGATCTCGAAGGGTCCTATATATCTCGGATTAAGCTTCCCATTCTTAACGAAGTGTATCAAGCCCTTCCAGGGTGAGACTTTGAGAAGGACTCGGTCTCCCTCCTGGAATTCCAAAGGTTTCCTTCGCTTATCAGCATAGCTCTTCTGTCGGTCTCTAGAGGCTTTCAATCGTTCACAAATTTGAACGATCTTCTTTGTTGTTTCCCGAATGATCTCCGGGCCTGTGAGAGTGCTTTCGGGAATTCGTCCCTTAGCTAACTGGGTATCACCCACCTCAGCCCAGCACAGAGGGGATCTGCACTTTCAACCATAGAGGGCCTCGAATGGTGCTGCCTTTATGCTCGTGTGATAACTGTTGTTGTAGGAAAATTCGACGAGGGGTAGATGGGTATCCCAAGCTTTTCCAAAGTCAATCACACAGGCACGCAACATATCTTTTAAGGTATGGATTGTTCTCTTACTTTGTCCGTCGGTCTTTGGATGGTAGGCTGTGCTCATGTCCAGCCTTGTTCCCAGGGAGTGTTGTAGTGATTGCCAGAATCTGGAGGTGAACCTACTATCTCTATCGGAGATAATGGATATAGGTAAACCATGTAGCCGTACGATTTCCCTAATGTATGTTCTCGTAAGTTTCTCCATCTTGTCAGTTTCTTTGATAGGCAGGAAGTGTGCAGACTTGGTCAATCTATCGATGATGACCCATATGGTATCAAGTCCACCCGTTGTCTTGGGCAACTTGGTTATGAAATCCATAGTGATCCGCTCCCACTTCCATTCTGTAATCTCTGGTTGTTGTAGTAAACCGGAGGGCTTCTGGTACTCGACCTTAACCTTTGCGCAAGTAAGGCATTTACTTACGAAGGTAGCAATCTCTGCTTTCATATTAGGCCACCAGTATAGCTTTTTAAGATCCAGATACATCTTATCTGAACCTGGGTGGACGGAATACCGAGTGTTGTGCGCCTCGGGCATGACTAAATCTCGGAAACCACCGTGTTTCGGTGTTCAGATCCGGTTCATGAAATATAAGGCTCCGCCACCCTTGGCTTTTAAATTCTTATCCATTCCTCTAAGGGATTCACTCTTCACATTTTCAGGTTTTATGGCTTCAAGTTGGGCCGCCTGAATTTGCTTAGACAAGTGTGAATGGATGGTTATTGACAATGACTTGACCCTGCGACCAGAATATTCCTTCCGACTTAGGGCGTCTGCTACTACGTTGGATTTACCTGGATGATAACGAATATCACATTCGTAGTCACTGAGTAGCTCGACCCACCGTCGTTGTCTCATGTTGAGCTCCTTCTGATCGAATATGTGTTGTAAACTCTTGTGGTCGGTAAAAATAATGCTTTTCGTTCCGTACAAGTAATGTGTCCAGATTTCAGGGCAAACACAACTGCCCCTAGCTCAAGATCATGGGTCATGTAGTTAACTTCGTGCGTTTTCAGCTGTCTTGAGGCGTAGGCGATGATGTTACCTCGCTGCATCAAAACACACCCGAGCCCTTGGTTCGATGCATCACAATAGACTACGAAGTCTTCTATCCCTTCGGGGAGTGATAGTATTGGTGCGGTGCACAAGGCTTGCTTGAGCTTTTGGAACGCTCTCTCCTGTTTCTCTTCCTAGTCAAAGGCTACCTTCATTAGCTTTATCATCAAAATTTAACATCCCAGAAAGATACCTTCATTAGCTTTAACATCAAACTTGTTTCGGTTTTCTTTCGAGTTGAAAATGAAACACCTTGAACCGAAAATGTGAAAGAATTTGACATTTGGATTTCTATTGTTCAGAATCTCATACGGAGTTAATGAGAATCTCTTGTTCAGTAGGGACCGATTTTGAGTGTAGCACGCGGTTGCCACAACATCAGTCCAGAAGTATAATGGAAGTAAAGCAAAACTTAGCATAGTTCTGGCTGCTTCACACAGAGAACGGTTTCTTCTTTCAACAATGCCATTATGTTGTGGTGTATAAGGAACTGAGAAGTTATGAGTTATTCCCTTATCAGCCAGAAATCCAACGAAGTCATTATTCATGAATTCCAGACCATTGTCGCTTCTTGTAACGCCCGTAGATCCGGGATAGTCAAATTAGAGGCAATAAGGGGTCGAAAACGAATTTTCGACAAAAGATTATTTAGAATAAATAATCTTAACCAAGTTGTAGATTATGTCGCAAGGTTTTCGTACATATAAAGAACGCCGAAATCTGAGTTATAAAGAAGAAGTTATGACCCGTCGAAGTATCGCGACGGAACCGGCACGACACCGGGAAGCGTAAATAGTGAATTTACGATAGAGCGAGATTTAGCCTTAGAGATCTAAACAAAAGTCGTAGAATATGTTAAACTAAGAACATCGATAAAAAGAACGCCTAAATCTAACTTCGTATGAAGAAGTTATGATTTTTCGACGTTTCGGACTTGCAGTGTACAGCCCGAAATTCGAATATTAGATCGAGCGGTTTTTAGCCGACATGACCTGAACTAGAATCGAAGATCTCGTTAAGAGTAGCGTAACGAGAAAAAGATGGGCAAAAACGGATGTCAGATGAAGAAGTTATGAGGATTTAACGGACCAATCCTGTCCCGGCATGTTAATAATATAAAATTTAAAATCGAATCAAAATTAGCCGACGAAGTCTAAACGAAAGTTGTAGAGTACGTTCGCACCTTCGTGTGGATATAAAGAACGTCGAAAACGGAGCTCATATGCGAAAGTTATGATTTTTAGAAGTCGGAAAGTGAATTTGCGAAATCTGTTGCGCGGGTGATGACGTGGCTCAATCAGGGCCGTCGCTTGCTGATCACGCTTCGCTTCGGATTTACGACATGCCGCTTCACAGTACGCCCCGCGTCCGAAGAGGTTACGCCCCGCGTAGGTCCGATCTGATCCATCCGATGGGTGCAAGACAGCTGGGTCTGAGCTGGTGGTCTTATCCGAGGAGTACGCCCAACGTAATGACCGAAGCCTGGCCCTATAAATTGATGTGCAAGGCTGCCATTGTTCTTCACTCCAAATCCACTTCTTTCTCTCACTAGTTTCTCTCTATAGCTCATCTAAACCCCCCTAAGCCCTAGTTAAACCCCTTAACCCCCGAGGGAAGCAACGAGGCTCCCGGAGTCCCGAGAAAAGAGCTTTTCGGTTTCGAACCGCTGCTCCAATTAAGTTCCGGTTTTCGATAAAATTCGCTGTAAGTGTGCTAAGCTTACGCAATTTTTAATATAGCTTTCAAATAATTATAGGAATGTTATTAGGTCCTTAAAATAATTATTTGGGCTATTATTATGAGTTATATTGAGTGTTATTAACGCTTATATAATAATAATAATAATCGTCAGACTAATTAATTTGTCGCGGTTATCCTTAGACTAAACCCTAGTGGTATTGGTACTAGGTTTTATCGAAGGAAAATCGTTTTGAGAGTATCGAAGCGTTGTCCGAGTGCTGAGTCATCACCTTTCAGGTGAGTGCATAGTCCCTTTCATCTTACACATAGATATGAAGTATTTTATATGAACTACGTGCTATGTGTGCATATTATCTGAATATTTGCTGTCTATGATGGATGAACGTTTTATACATGTTTTAAAGGATTTAAACTGTATACGTATTTTATATATACGAATATGTTGGGTATGAGATGGGTAGATGAATGACGAGAGATAGAAGATGATGTGAGTATACATTGGCAGCTATAGACTTAGTGCCTATGGGACGAACACCGGTAGCTATGGACTTAGTACCTGTTAGATGTTGGTAGCTATGGATTTAGTACCTGTTAGGAATTGGTAGCTATGGACTTAGTACCTATTAGATGAACACTGGTAGCTATGGATTTAGTACCCGATGAGTAGACTATAGCAGCTATGGAATTAGTGCTTTACGAACGAACATTGGCAGCTATGGATTTAGTGTCAGTCCTATAACCCTGGAAGTAAGGGACTTCGGAATAAACGAATGCAGGATAGATGACTCTTAGGTTAAATCCTTAAGAGTAAAGAAGATAATGGGGATGGGTAATTGGGTGGATTGTTTGATTGTTTAACATAATAATTATATTATTGTGGGTTGAAAACCCTATGTACTCACCAGGTTTCCCAACCTGACCCACTCAGTTTATTTATATCACAGGTGTTGATATGAAGTCACTTTACACTGAGAGATTTAAAGAGATGTAGATCACTAGTGTAAACAAATATAAGTTCTGTTTATGCTTATATTTCTGTATTAACGATGACATCCCAAACGTTTTAAGGTGAATAAAATACGTTTCTTCGAAAATGTTTTAATAACGTATTTATCGTGTTTTTCTGGGAACAAATTCCGCAACACTTTCGTTAAAAGAAGTACTTTGATTTTTACAAAGCATAAACAAACCGGTCTTTTCTGGCTGTGATTTTGGGGATGTCACAGTTGTTATCAGAGCATTAGTTTAAGCGAACTAGGAATATGGATTTATTTCTAGACTTAAACTTAGAATGCTAAGCGATGATTGTGAGGTGTGAGCACTAGCTTATTTTAGGAATGATGCCTAAATTGCATTTATGTGCTAAATGATTTGTGCATGATATGTTGTTATTTGTTCGGATCTATGGTCTGTTGCCGACCGGATCTGGAAGCCTTATGTGTTTAGGATTCTAAGCGTTTAACTACGATATTAGAACTAGCATATAAACGTTTCGGGGTGATAAGGATGATTTAAGACGTCAATCCTAAATTAAGATCTAGATTCACCTTATTCAGTGTATAGATCAAGATGGCAAGAACCCGTAGCGGAAACGTAAACACAAATGGGAACAGAAACCAACCACCAGTGGTTCAGCAAATACCTGTTGTAGAAGAAGTTGCGCCTGAGCCAGTCACCATGGCTGGAGTTCAAGCCAAGATTCGGGCTATGTTGGCTGAACAAAGGGAAGAAATGAGACGGATGTTGAATAGGGACGAACCTACCGTACATGTTGAACCAACGGAGCCAATTCCCGAGCAATCAAAGGAAGGGAACTACAGCCGCCAAGTGAGTCAAGTAGGGACTCAAGGTGAGCAAAGGGATGGCCCAGGAAGGAGAAACAACAAGGATGGGCGGATGTACAAGAATTTCTTGGGTGCGAAACCACCAAGTCTCTCAGGAAGCCCAAAGCCTGTTGAGATTATGGATTGGATCTTCGAGATGGAAATGGTTTTTGAGAGCTGCGACTGTAGCAAGAAACAAAAGACCGTATTCGCCATAAGACAACTGAAAACTGGAGTCTTGAGCTGGTGGAAGCTATTGGCAGATACGATGCCACGAGGAGAAGTCATAAGGATGTCATGGGAGGAGTTCTTGGAACAGTTGAAAATGCAGTGCTGCTCGGAGATAGATCTGATAGACCTAAACAACGAGTTTCAGAACCTGAAGAAAGGGAAGATGAGTGTTGATGAGTATGCCACCGCATTCACCGAGAGGATGAAGCTATTCCCCTACTTGGTGCCTACTGAACTCTCCAAGATTGATAGGTTTGCTAACGGACTGCCCACTGACTTTGGCCCAATGGTCAAAATGGCAACTACCTTGAAAATAGTTGTTAGGGCAGCTAAGAACGTAGAGGCCCAGATAAGAGAAAAGGGTCTAGAAAAAGATAAGGCAGGAGAGAAGCGGAAGTTTGAAGGATCTTCAAGGTCCAACAAGGAAAGAAAATTCTCAAAGCTTGGAGGAGGAGATGGAGGTGAAGCGAGATGGTGTGATAAATGCAAGAAGAAGCATGGTGGGAAGTGCAACGAAGAAGTGACTTGTTACAAGTGTGGGAGGACCGGTCACTATTCCAAGGACTGCACACATAATGATAAAGCATGCTACGGATGTGGAGGCAAAGGGCACATGTCCAGAGACTGCCCAAGGAAAAATAAAGCAGCAAGACCAGAAACGCCACCATGGCCAAGGGCATTTCACATGATCCTCGACGAAGCAGAGAACCATGCGATGAATCAAGAATGAGGACTTCTTACTCGAAGATCGGATTATGCAGTAGCCATAGTTTCGTATGATGTAGCCTATTAGAGGCATAGAATAGGGTGAACTTGAACACCTATGTAATCGTTTCAAGAAATAATATAAAACCTTCGTTTTGTTATCTGATGTGTTGAATGATTGTGTGATTTGCTGCATGGTGACTTGGGAAACTACGAGACAATACTTGGGATGAGTATGAGTAGGTGTGAATGGTAGTAGAGGCCTATACTACCGGAAGCACAAGACTCACACTTGGATCAGGGAAAGTCACAAGGTCACCGAGAAGCTAGTAATTGATTTCGTTTTATTCAAGTATGTCGTTACCATTGTTTCGGTAATGACTAAGAAGATTGTTAATATTCCGACCCTAGTGGTCATATTGAATCGAGTCCGACTACGATAAGTATGTTGCGTGGTTCAGAGAACCAAGTTCGATGTAGCGTCCGAATTAAACCAAACGATTGAAATCAAAGCGATCAATAGAAGTATCACACTCGTTAAAGAAGTTGGTAGTGTGATTATATCACATTAGAACATGAAGGAAGGCATAGCTTGTTTTAGAATTTAACTCTAAGAGACCTAAGTCTAAGTGTTGCAACATCCGATGATAGGTCATTAGAATATGACACATCGATCCATAGTAGTAATAAAAGAAATCATCTCAAGTTCGTATCCAGTAAGGATTGAGATTATGACTTGAATGTCATAATTAGCAGTCTAGCCTGAGGTAGAGAGCAGGTGCACGATCGAGTACTCTTACAGCCAATGAGTTTAAGAGATAGACTTGAAGGAATGTAGAAGTTATAATTATTACCTAGGATGAAGACATGACGTATGGAGTCATTATACGACCCTATTTCGTTGATGATTCCGGGATGTAATCATCCTAAGGGGAAGATAATTGTAACGCCCGTAGATCCGGGCTAGTCAAATAAGAGGCAATAGGGGGTCGAAAACGACTTTTCGACAAAACATTATTTAGAATAAATAATCTTAACCAAGTTTTAGATTATGTCACAAGGTTTCCGTACATATAAAGAACGCCGAAATCCGAGTTATAACGAAGAAGTTATGACCCGTCGAAGTTTCGCGACGGAACCGGCACGGCACTGGGAAGCGTAAATAGTGAATTTATGATAGAGCGAGATTTAGCCTTAGCGATCTAAACGAAAGTCGTAGAATATGTTAAACTAAGAACATCGATAAAAAGAACGCCCAAATCTAACTTCGTATGAAGAAGTTATGATTTTTCGAAGTTTCGGACTAGCAGTGTACAACCCGAAATTCGAATATTAGATCGAGCGGTTTTTAGCTGAGATGACCTGAACGAGAATCGAAGATCTCGTTAAGAGTAGTGTAACGAGAAAAAGATGGGCGAAAACGGACGTCGGATGAAGAAGTTATGAGGATTTAACGGACCAATCCTGTCCTGGCCTGTTAATAATATAAAATTTAAAATCGAGTCAAAATTAGCCGACGGAGTCTAAACGAAAGTTGTAGAGTACATTCCCACCTTCGCGTGGATATAAATAACGTTGAAAACAGAGCTCGTATGCGAAAGTTATGATTTTTAGAAGTCGGAAAGTGAATTAGCAAAATCTGTTGCGAGGGTGATGACGTGGCTCAATCAGGGTCGTCGCTTGCTGATCACGCTTCGCTTCGGATTTACGACACGTCGCTTCGCAGTACACCCCGTGTCCGAAGAGGTTACGCCCCGCGTAGGTCCGATCTGATCCATCCGATGGGTGCAAGACAGCTAGGTCCGAGCTGGTGGTCTGATCCGAGGAGTACGCCCAGCGTAATGACCGAAGCCTGGCCCTATAAATTGATGTGCGAGGCTGCCATTGTTCTTCACTCCAAATCCACTTCTTTCTCTCACTAGTTTCTCTCTCTAGCTCATCTAAACCCCCCTGAGCCCTAGTTAAACCCCTTAGCCCCCGAGGGAAGCCCCGAGGCTCCCGGAGTCCCGAGAAAAAGAGCTTTTTGGTTTTGAAGCGCTACTCAAATTAAGTTCCGGTTTTAGATAAAATTCGCTGTAAGTGTGCTACGCTTACGAATTTTTTAATATAGCTTTCAAATAATTATAGGAATGTTATTAGGTCCTTAAAATAATTATTTGGGCTATTATTATGAGTTATATTGAGTGTTATTAACGCTTATATAATAATAATAATCGTCAGACTAATTAATTTGTCGCAGTTATCGTTAGACTAAACCCTAGTGGTATTGGTACTAGGTTTTATCGAAGGAAAATCGTTTTGAGAGTATCGAAGCGCTGTCCGAGTGCTGAGTCATCACCTTTCAGGTGAGTGCATAGTCCCTTTCATCTTACACATAGATATGAAGTATTTTATATGAACTACGGCTATGTGTGCATATTATCTGAATATTTGCTGTCTATGATGGATGAACGTTTTATACATGTTTTAAAGGATTTAAACTGTATACGTATTTTATATATACGAATATGTTGGGTATGAGATGGGTAGATGAATGATGAGAGATAGAAGATGATGTGAGTATACATTGGCAGCTATAGACTTAGTGCCTATGGGACGAACACCGGTAGCTATGGACTTAGTACCTATTAGACGTTGGTAGCTATGGATTTAGTACCTGTTAGGAATTGGTAGCTATGGACTTAGTACCTATTAGATGAACACTGGTAGCTATGGATTTAGTACCCGATGAGTAGACTATAGCAGCTATGGAATTAGTGCTTTACGAATGAACATTGGCAGCTATGGATTTAGTGCTAGTCCTATAACCCTGGAAGTAAGGGACTTCGGAATAAATGAATGCAGGATAGATGACTCTTAGGTTAAATCCTTAAGAGTAAAGAAGATAATGGGGATGGGTAATTGGGTGGATTGTTTGATTGTTTAACATAATAATTATATTATTGTGGGTTGAAAACCCTATGTACTCACCAGGTTTCCCAACCTGACCCACTCAGTTTATTTATATCACAGGTGTTGATATGAAGTCACTTTACACTGAGAGATTTAAAGAGATGTAGATCACTAGTGTAAACAAATGCAAGTTCTGTTTATGCTTATGTTTATGTATTAACGATGACATCCCAAATGTTTTAAGGTGAATAAAATACGTTTCTTCGAAAATGTTTTAATAACGTATTTATCGTGTTTTTCTGGGAACAAATTCCGCAACACTTTCATTAAAAGAAGTACTCTGATTTTTACAAAGCATAAACAAACCGGTCTTTTCTGGCTGTGATTTTGGGGATGTCACACTTCTGATATTCCTCACTGTTTTCCTCAGCTGCACTTCTATTTGCTTGATGAATGTTTTCAGCTTGGAAGTAGCATCTGATTTCTGTTTAAGAAAGAATACCCAGGTGAAGTGAGAAAAGTCATCTACAATTACAAGAATATACTTAATTCCACTGAAGCTTTCAATAGCTGAAGGTCCACACAAGTCGATGTGCAAGAGTTCTAGTGCTTCAGCTGTCTTTGTGTTGATCCTTGTAGTATGGCTCTTTCTCCTTTTTTTCCCCATCTCACATGCTGCGCACAGATGATCCTTTTCAAATTTGAGAAGAGGGAGTCCACGTACATGATCACCGAGCACCAACTTATTAATGTCTTTAAAGTTTAGGTGCGAAAGTCGTCTATGCCACAACCAACTATCATCCGTATTTGCCTTTGTTAGCAAGCATATTGCTGGTTTCCCTCGTATGGGATTGAGATTTAATGGGTACATCTCTCCCGTACGTTCAAATTTCAGCAGAACCTTCTTGGATTGTTTCTCAATTATCTCTGAACCTTCATCATCGAATGATACTTTTAAACCTGTGCCCACAACTAATTGTGACACACTGATGAGGTTGTGTTATAATCCTTCTACGTAAGCCACTTTTCGAATTGTGAAGTCACCGTTTGTTATCATGCCATATCCCTTGATTGTTCCGAAAGAGTTATTTCCATATTTCACACAGCCACCGTTTTTCAACGACCGAAATTCTCTAAGTTCTTCCTTCCTCCCTGTCATGTGACATGAGCAGCCACTGTCTATGTACCATTCTTCGTCGAACTGCTCATCACTCATTACCTGCGAAATTAAGTAGATTTAGGAACCCAAAGTTGCTTGGGTCCTTGTGAGTTTTTCACAGAGATAAGAATAGTAGTAGAAATATCAACCAAGTATGTTCTTTTTACTAATGTGGTTTGATCTTTTCTTTTAATTGTATATACTTTAATTTTTGTTTTATCTTGTTTGAATTTAAGTTCGTTGGTTAGTTTGCTTAATGGCCTTTGACTCCTAGGATTAGCTGATGATTGCTTATTGTTGCTCCTAGTCTCAGCAGTCAGTGTTTCTTTTCCTTTGAAAGATGCTTTGCTTTGAGGTTTGTTGAAGTCGAAATTGGATTGATGACCGAAACAGGGTTTGCCTTTGTTAGGGGACCGAAACTCGACTTAGGACCAATACTGGGTCGAGGACCGAAAGTGGATTTTCGGTTCTCAGACTTGGAATTGTAAGAACTTTGGCTAAATTCGTCTGTTACTTTTTCCTTTCCTTTGCCCTCTGAGATCTTCTTTGGAGGAACATAGTTGGAATTTTGTGAATTCCAGTAACTTTTTCGCTCATTTAAGTTCTTTGCATACCTTTGATTTCTTAAGCGTTTTTGCTCAGCCAATTCCTTATACGGTTTGTGCACGTTGAAGCTTTCCTTCTGCTTCTCTCTTTGAGTTTCAGTTGTTTTGACCGGGGCTTTCAGTTCTTCGCTTTGTTCTATGGGAATATCCTTGGTTCCAGTCGTGCTTGGTTTGTCGGAACCTGTGGGTTTATTCAAAGGTTCAGCCACATATCTTCCTTTAAATTTCCAGGAGGTCTGCTCAGATAAGCCTACAGTTTCGTCTGCCTTATCTATAGGAGCCGACCAGAAGAACTCTTCGCATACTTCTGCATTATCTGCTTCTACCAAGACTCTTAGTTCTTCTGTTTTTCTATGAGTAACTCCTTCAGTTGCATACACTTGATTTGGCACGGTTTGAACCTTTTGATAAACCATAGCTTTTTCTTTAAGCTTCTTTTCCTTATTCTTTGCTAGACGAGCAAATGCAACCGAATCTTCTGAGATCAATGGTTTCTTATTCTCAGTTTCGCTCTTTGTGAACTCAGAGCAATCAACTACATCTTCTACAGATATTTCACTCATTTCATCAAATTCAGATGCATTGTCTAAGTCTATTTTATTTTCAGAAGTTAATTTTGCATTGGATTGATCAAATGAATGAATAGTGTCCGATTTGATTTTTAATTTATCATTTTCATCTAAAATGTCTTTTAGCATACATTTATGTTCTTTTGAGTCTATGAAGGTTTCTATTTTGTCTAGACCGATTTTGTATGACATGGATGTCTCTTCTGATGACATTACTGATTCGCATTCTGCTATTACCTCATCTTCCTTAAATTCTAGAAATGGCAAAATCATCTTATGAATTTTCTTACCTATCTCACACTTTAAATGCAATTGAGCTATGTTAGTGTATAAACTCTTAGCAATTAAACAAAAACATTTCTCTGTTTCAAAATTTTCAAATTGTCTTTTTGTAAATAAAGACTTTTGTCCCTAGCTTTCACTAATTCTGCCTCCTTCAGCTCGATCCACATCCTTCTCTCCTCACTCTTGGAAGACACCCTGCTAAGTTGGTCAGTTAGGTTAGAATTCGCTAAGCGAGTTTGCATGAGACTACCACTTAAGTTAGAGAATTTAAATTTTAATTCATTTAATTCTTCTTCATAATTTGTTAATGGAATTTTAAGTGATTCAAGGATGGTTTGTACCTTTTTGATCAACGGATCGCAGTCGTTGATCTGCTCACTGACAGGCTTTTCCGTGAAGCATTTGTCTTCATTCAGGTTCGTTTCTTTTTCTGCACTTTCGGTTGATGACCCAGCGGTGACCATCAAGCATTTCCTGGCCGAACCTGCTTCCTTTGCCACATAAGCCCTTCCATGAGTGGGCTTTCGTACTTCTTCATCCTCAGAGTCGGTTGACCACACTTCTACGCCACCGAACTCATCTTCATCACCCTTTTCCTGCACAATTAAAGCATTCATTATACCTTTTGTGCATATATTTGTCTTTTTATTCTTGATCTCTTCCAGCTTTCGCATATAATATGCCTCATCATCTTCCCCATCTCTCTTCTCAGCTAATTTTCTCAACATACAATCCTTGGCAAAGTGGTTCTTTCCATGGCAGTAGTTGCAGTCGTATCTCGAGTCTCCTGCAAGTTTGCTCTCACTCTTGTCTTCAGTCTTTTAAGAGGCAACCTTTGCTTCATCCTTCGCCTTCTCGGAACTATAACTTCCTTGCCAGTTTCGGTTCTTGTTGACAGGAAATTTTCTTCTAGCAAACTTTTTCGGATTGGTGACCATCATAGCATATTCTTCGTTTGTTAGGTCATATTCCGACACATCCGACTCCTCTTCTTTTTCTGCAACATCCTGTCCTTTTGAGATAAGAGCCAGTGATCCCATACCAGAGACCACTTTCGCTTCTTTGGTTACTTCACTTTCATGGGACTTAAGGATTCCCACAAGTTTTACAAGCGAGTAAGATTTGAACTGCTCATGCGCTTTTACGGTAGAGACCACAGCCATCCATTCGGTTCTTAGTCCGTTCATGAAAGTCACCTTTTGCTCAATTATCTTTCTTTCTATTCCATGCTTGACCATTCTGATGAGAAGATGATTGAACCGATCGAACGTCTGTACAAGTTTTTCCTCTGGTTTCTGTTTGAAAGCTCCAAATTCTGACAGCAACAAGGTTTGTGTTGAGTGTTCCAAATCTTCATCAGTTGAATAGAGTTCTTTCAATCTGTCCCAGATTTGTTTAGCAGTCATACACGAACTAACCAACCGAAAGGTGTCGGATTGCAAGGCGAATCTTATCATTCGCATAGCTTTCACATTACATAGCAATTTGTCTTTCTCATCCTGTGGCATCTTCTGCTCATCTGCCACCAGCTTGTTGTACTCCTGCTGAGTCTTGACAGTGGTGTTCGTTCCCGAATGAACAAACAGTCCGAGAATAATGGCTTCCCAGATGAGATAGCCATGATCTTCAGAACCGATCACGTAGTCTTCAAAGTGAAGTGCCCATACTTCGTAGTCTTGAGTATAAAGTATGGGTATCCTTGTTGTAGATCCAATGTTGTTTGAGATGTTAATGGGATTTGTTTGCGAATTGTCGTGAGACATGTTGAGTTTTTAGAATCAGACTTTTAAACTCGAGATTAGGGTTTTATCTAAAACACAGTTGCCTTCGAAACGAAGAAGACGACTTGGTATTTATGCAATAAAAGCGGAAACCCTAAGGAATTCTGAATACAGAAGAATTGTGTATTGATCACACAGACTGCTGCTCTGATACCAATTGTTAGAACAAATTTCTACTAGGATCGATTAGTTCTAAGTACGCAAACAAGAATGAACGTAAAGTGAAAGAGAATATGGCTTGAATATGTCGTATGATTAAAGCTTCAACACCTCAGAAGAGCTCGATTAAGAACTTCGACTGTAGAGGTGTTTGGGGTTACAAGCTCAATCGTAAAATAATAAGACGTGTAAAATATAATGCATACATCCATGCATATATATATATATATAGTCTAACCCTAAAGAGATAATCACGGATGGACAGGCCCAATCCGGATATATACAAAAAGTCCTAAGACGCAACATAATAAGCCTAACAAATATCTCGTAAACTATACCTATTATAGCTTTTCAAAAGTGTGTTTCATTTGAATGATAAACCTTATTGTATTACCAACTTTACATGTAAAGTATATCGTTTGTAATAATGCTATTTTACTTATTTAACATTTATACACAAAATGTAGATAAAGCATTAGAAGCTGTATGTAAGTATTTTCATTTTAAGATAACTTTTTCTTATGTTTCACTTGTATCCACCCCCCCTAAAATATAGTAAAAACATGAAAATATAGGGGTATGAACTCACCTGGAAATTGTGATGATTTGAAGAAAACAAGACTTTTCTCAGGCAGCACTTTGACCGGAATGTGGTATATTCCTCGGGAATCTCGGACCTTCGGACCTTCGTTGGAGCTTGGATATGAAACTGTAACATCCCGAAATTCAGGTAAATCTATTTAACCCTGCCATTTTGTCAAGATTGGTCCCTTGAGAGAGTTCTTGTAGGAAATGAGTACGCTGGGCGTACTGGGGAGTACACTGTGCGTACTCATGCGCTTAATTTGGACACGGACTCGCCTGGGTACGCTGGGCGTAATGCAAACCCTAAATGTTTGGCTTATGCACTATTTAAAGGATTCTAAGGCTCATTTCTCAGCCTCCATGTTAGAGAGTGAAACCATAAGAGAGAGCCTTCCATCGTCCTTAGCTTGAGTGTGTGTGTTTTGGAGCTAAAAGTGTCTTCGTGTGTTAGTGAAGAAGAAGGAGAAGATCTTTTGGAGGCTAGAGCTTGAAGTGCAAGTTTAGATCTAAGATCTACGGAGAAAGGAGCTTCATCTAAAGGTATAAAGTCCAAAACATTCCTCTTTATTTGGTTTGATGATTACATGGACCATTTCTAGGGTTAAAAGTCCCAAAGGTGGAGACTTTATGAGTGTAATGTACTCCATGGACCTAGATCTATTCCATTCCAGTGAGATTAGTGTTATAGATCAACAAAGTTTCCATCTTGGTCATTGTTATGAGGTTGTGCTTGAGTTATGAGCTTTCTAGAGTTGGGAAATGAAATGTTATGGGAGTTAGTGACTTGTCCAGCCATGCAAAGGCTTAAAGTCACCAACTTTATGGATTAAGAGGCTTAGAAATGGTCAGATCTAGAAGTTGGACGTGGATCTTAGATGTTTAAGACATCAAGAGCTTAGAGTCTGAAACTGGGAGTTACGCGGGGCGTAATCCCAGTACGCGTGGCATAAGGGGTAGGGCACCCCATTTATGTGAGGACGCCGGATACGCCCAACATACATGTTTGGTACGCGCAACGTAACCCAGAGAGTTGAGTTTTGTTGACTTTTAGGGTTTGGTCAACTTTAGGGTCTTTGAGCCATGAGAGGGGTAAAATGGTCTTTCACCCTTCTAAGAGTACTAAGAGAGGGAATAGTCTAGCCTTGAGAGATGTGTTGATTTAGAGTGTTTATTGCATATGATTAGGCGGAGGCTAAACCCGATATCACAGAGTTCGAGATTACCGAGTTACTCGAGGTGAGTCATCTCACTATACTTTACCTAGAGTGGTAATTAGAGTTATGTGACAGAGTATTTTGTATGCTTTTGCATGATGTGATTGATGGGTTTTATGTAAAACAAATAAACTAGAAAAACAATTCCTAACTTCACATGCAACCTTCTTTGGATCTATGCTTTAACTATTGAACATATAACTTTGAATTGCAAACAATAACCCTAGAGGAGAGAGGCTATTTTCAAAAATAACAAACTAGGGTTTAGGAGTTACATACCTTTCAATTGTTATAGCAAACAATTGACAATCCTCTTGATCTTGATCTTGATCTTCTTGGAAGCTTAGCACCACAAATGTAATGCCTCTAATGGAATCAAACCCAAGAACTAGCAAGAAGGAAACTAGAAGGAGAGAGAGGGAGGGAGTATGCAATTTCCACCCTAGGGTTTCTTCCAAGGTAGGAGTGGCCAGATTTAAGAGCTGGGAGGCTCCTTATATAGCTAAGGGATCTAGGGTTTAGGGAAAACCCTAATGCTCCTTTGCTTAGGGCCTAAGAAAACCCAAGGGCCTTATCCAAGCCGCCTTGGACGAAATCCTTAGGGTTTCCCCTATAGATTTCGTCCACCTCCTTCCAACGAGGTTCTGGAGCCTTCCACTCAACTATCTGATAATTGCAAATCAGTCCCTGTACTTTATAATTAATACTTTTAACCCTAAAATTAATTTTAATTAATTTCTGGCTAACTATTAATTAAATATTATGATTTCTAATTAATATATTATTTTTATAACATATTAACAAATCATTTATATTAATTTATTAATCTAATAATAAATTAATATCTCTCCTTTCATAATTTCCTTGTCCAGTTGCTAGGTTTGAGGGCAACCCAAAAGGACTGTGCCGCTATCAATTCTAGTACATACCAGTTATAATTATGGGCTTAGACACCTAATCCAACAGTCTCCCACTTGGATAAGTCTATAACTATAATTGACAGTATGACTTTTAAATTTGATCAACAAATTGTAGCTTCCAAAAGCTGATACCGAACTCTGACCCAGTCAGTTACGTGTCCTTGGATAAGTGATCACATGACCCTTCGTTCTACTAGATATCTCTAGACATAAGACATGGAATACAATCAATCTCTTTGTCTAGAATCTATGTTTCCCTATTTCTGATTTATGATGATATAGGACTTCTAATCGAACACATCAATTTAGTCCTGGCTGGGCCCAACACATAATCTAACACCAAATCATCGAGGGGCCCACAAATATCGCTTTTCTGGTTAGGGCAAAAGGAACTAATAAACATTGACTCATATGCTTGTATCTTTTACTCATCAAACAATACATGACAATACGTTTTATAACACCAAGTTACTGATGCGTTTTCGTATCAACAATGTACAGCCGACTTGCAAATTACAACTCATATATCTCTGTTTCAAGATCATAGATATTATCGTCTCAGTATTACTCATGATGAATTCCATGAAGTAATACTCTGAGCGTGGGTTTATCCAATACTCAAATCTCACTCTTTAAGTACTCATGAACATTGCAACAATTCTACTGCTATGTCTATCCTTAGACAATCTGCAATCCTATTCATGACAGTCTTGATTCACTACTTCCAAAAGTACGAGCGACTATGGAGTTTGAATAATCATATTATTCGGGAAGTAAAAAACATGCAAAGTGAAACACAATAATAATATTAATGCTATATGGCCCCAAAGCTTTTGAGCGTAAATAAAACACTTTTATTTAAACACCATATTGATTACTCATTATTCATTGCTTACTGTTTCAGAAAATCAACTTATTACTCGAATTATAACCACAATTGTTCCATGCTCCAAGCATGCACTCTTTGGTCTCCTATGGTCCATACTTTGTGAAATAGATTAATTGAAAAACTTTTCATCTCACAATCCTTAATCCTTATTATTAGTATAAGAATACCAAATTCTTACCACTTTTAGAATATGCCAGATTCTAACATTTTATGCAATGATTCTTTCGTAATGTCATAGCACAAAAGTTACCAAGACTCGACTAATGAAATTACAAGGTATTCTATCGGAAATTGTTATAAGACAATTCCATAGACGTGAAGTCTCACATTCAAAGTACATTCCTTTGAACATCCTTCTCGCATAAAAGTTTCTAATCTAGACATATTTCTTAATATCCAACTCCCATTAATGGAAACATTTCCATATTTGCCATATGACAACTCATTCTTAATAGAATCTTATCTATTCATAATAATGGCAATATAGTCCATTTAGTACTATACTTCGAACTACCCACAAGCGACAAATCCTCAGTGAACCTCAGATTGTCCTTTGATAGTTGTTTAATTATTTTAGTCAAAATCGATTCTAGTCCCTTTTTCCCTCTTAACGCCCTAGGCATTTGGAAAATTTTAGAATGGTCAAATATTACAGCATATGCAATCGATCCTATACCCGAAGCGTATTGGACACGATGCATAATGTCTCACATAAAGACATGATACTTTATCATCCTTTTGCCATAATATTTTATGTGTCCTGTTCCCACAATTCGATCTATGAAGAGGGATGCCATGATCATAATCGAATTTTGAGAATGCACTATGTATCCTTGACTAAATTTATTAACATTTATCGATCTAAGCTTTAGAATTTTGAAACGAAGTATAATATTCTCTCCCTTAATTATAGCAAAACAACTTTTCAACTATTGCAACTTTGCAAAGTGAATCTTTGTTTTCTATAATTAATATTGCTAACTCGCAATACTTTACCATAATAATAATGCTACCACTAACATGAAGATTATTTTCTTACCAGCATAACACTTATGCTCCCACTAGCTTTGACATGTACTCAGAAAACAATTTAACTTCCAGAGAACAATGCTTATTGAATTCTTTAAGTTCATATTTCTAATACCTAATGCTTTGATAAGCCTTTATCAAAGCTTCTTAAACTCATACACCTTTTCCTTAGAAAGCTCATATGTGTGTCTAGACAAATTCAGAACTTATGTCACTAAGTCCCAAATGTTCAGACTAATTGCCAAATCTCACAATTCGAACTATGGAAAGGGATGTCATAACCATAATCGAATTTGAGAATACAATTTCCACAATCTCTATCTTCTTAAAATCTCTCTTAGTGAAAGCATTTCCTCACAGTCATTTTCATGAAGGAGGTAATCTTATGAAACTTAGATTTTGTGGTGTATAAGTTCCTATCCATGTGAATTTGTCAAAACTAAAGTTTGTGACAAATCCAAACTCATATGGACTGAACTTTCTTAATCTTGATTTATTGCCTTATGGTAACACGAGTGCCCACCATGTCTTCCAAGTGGTTTAGCAACTCATCCTTACTTATCAATGTACTTTCCATTGATCAAGGTGCTTTGTCTTTATGCATTCACATGAGAACTCATAGAACTCACATGCATAATTAACTCAATTGGAATGGCACATAAAAGGAGTATGTCATCCACGATAGGCTGTAAACCTCAAGTCGTGTGCTAGTGATGACTGATAAGGTTTATTCTTGATTTGTTCTTGAAACCCTTTTCAAGATCATTAAAACTCCCACTAACCTCTTGACATATATGATTCTCTTATCAGGAAACTTTCCTAGACAAATCAAATATGCAAGAGTTAGTGTAGTTCTTATCAAGAAAAAACACTTCACAAAATTTGTCCTAGTCGGTCTTTGTCTTATCTAAGACATCACAACTTACCAATTTCAAATGTGAAAGAATAAGAAAACTTTTCAAAATTCCACATTTGATGAGTGTTACAAACCTCCTTGAGACTTGTCACTCAATTCACAATCTTGGAGTATAACTCTAAGACCTGATGTTGGAACAAAGTATGATTGACTTCTTGATTTTAACCATTTCCACAATTCTCGATTCCTCTTCTTAGACATGCAAATGCACTAAGACTCACTTAGAGGATCAATTGAGATATGGTTCCTAATCATTAAGACTTATCATAAAACATAATAAAAGGTACTCTCCCTTCTTCTTAGAATAGAGAAACTTTTATCTTTCTGCCTACTTGATTCTTCTTATTCGTTCTGCTATTGTTTGAAACTCTTTCGATCAACTCAAAATTATACTTAGTCTTATAAGTATAACCATATTTACTAAACTTTAGTATATCATAATGAATATCTTTATCACTCTTGTGTTGGACTTGACCAACGCACAACCTAGTGTACTTGATCTCCTAGTCCTTCTCTTGACACTTTGCCAAAGAATTAGTCTAATTTCCAAATATGAAGTTTCTCATTCATCATGAAACCTAGTTGTATGATTTCAAGTTTCTGTCCAATTGAAACTTGGGCGATGAGAATATTTCCTCATTTTACAAATTCTTGACATTTCCACAAATAACATGATTAAGAATCAAATCCATTCATTGTAGTAATACACAAACATCAATTTTTCACAACGATTTCATTGCAAGGATATATATAAAATTATTCAAACCAAAAATTCTTTTATTCATAAAAGCAGCGGAAAACATGTCCTTACAATGCAAAATCAACTGAAAAACTATATATTCAAATATTCCTAACAAATCTATCATAACTTTCTAAGCTCAAAATCCGATCTTCGAATCCATGCGACGGTGATCCATTTCTTCGTGATCAAACTTATCTTGCTTTTCCATCAAGCTTCCTCTCTTTTCTCTGATCCTGCAAAACATTTAAATGTAATCTTATCACATTATGTATTAAGAATCAATGGATAGGAACTTAATGGAGTTAGATAGTGGATTTTACCTGAAGCAGAACCATATTCCTCGACTCTCCCATCTCTTGGACTCTTCAGGTTCTCAGGGCAGATTTGTATCCAATGCCCCTTCTCTTGACAGCAGAAACAGGTGGGTTCTTTTGGAATATCCTTGAAAGCATGGTTGGTTGATTCACCAAACAAATATGCTCCGTTGCTTTGCCAAATCATTTCTAATTCAACAGCAATAAGCATGTAAGTTAGGTCAATGAGGGTGGTGTCAAGATCCATCATATAATACTCTCTTTTAAACTTATTATATGATTTAGGGAGTGACTGAAGAACCCAGTCCACAACCAACTTCTTGGGAAAGGTCGCACCCAACATTATCAACCTATCGATGTGTGATTTCATCCCTAGGACGTGAGTACACACGAGTTTACCATCTTCATGTTTCATTGCCAATAGAGCTTTAGTGATATTGAACTTTTCAATCCTTCGGTCTTGTGGGTTTTGGAGAACAACGGGAGGAGGTGGAGGAAATGGAATCAAGTTAGTCCACATGGCAGGGATTGATCTTTCACCTTCATAGTGGAACAGAATTTGAGCAGGAATACCTTTTCCTTTAGATTCGGGAAGACCATGGTTAGATTCAGACATCTATAAAAAACGTGAGAAAAATCAAGTTAGTTGATAAGAATCCTTGATGTAACACCCAAATGAAACATCGAGGCTAGGATCCAACACAACATTCCACAAATTGGAAGAGGGATACCATAATCCAATTTGCAAAATATTTGAACTTAGGTAAATGACGATTTACCAATTTCCACCATGAAAAACGAAATAAAAGGTTAAGTTTTAAATGTATTGGAAACTCCTAGATCTTTTGAGATACATTGAAACTATTCAATGGCATGTTTTAACCTCGGATTATGCTCTTCTATTTGTGACTGGGATGCCGAGGATCACAAACAAGATGTGAATAACCATGCAAATGTGCTTGGTAACCTCATTGTCTTTATCATTAACTATTGATGTGCTGGTAAACCACACACACTCCATCAAAATGACAATTCTGAGATACCTATTACTACTCTTTATTAGTGCCTTTTAGTGTGCCGGTTAACCACACACGCTCCACTAACGACCAATAAGGCATAATGTGCAATTTCATGGATTAGCATACTTTTCACATTTTTCCTAAAGTAACTAGAGTTCGGATTTTCTAAAACAATGTTCTAGTACTTTCTTTAATAACATTATACTTTTAATGAGATGTAGCTATCCTATCAACTCCGTTCTGCTAACGACCCTACACTAATCAAGGAAGCGGTGGGTGAGAGTGGACACCCATTCAACTACCATTTTATAAGCAGTTTCCTTATACACCCCTTATAGACTAGCTTCGTGAATGAGGCATACTAGCGATTTGACTGACCATATTCTTATATATATAATATATAACTTTTAATTATATATATATATAAGGTGTGTTTTAAACTTCTTAAAACTTTAAGGTTTATATATAAATTTCGAAAATTAAGACATTAATTTTAAATTTAAAATAAACCAAATAACTAGATTTAATATTTATCTATTAATTAACTTTTAATTAATTAATGAAATCTTGTAAGGATTATTTAATTAAATTAAACAATTAATTTAATCCTAACCCATATCCCTTCTAGATTTCGAAAATATGGGGATAAGATAATTTCCTTATTTTTCTCAATTATCCAATAAGGCAACATTATCCAAAACAAAGAAACCCTAAAAGGGGTAGCATATTTCGAAATTTCAAGGGGAGGAGGCTAGGGTTTCCAAAACCCTAACCCTAATTTTGATTAGGGTTCATGGAGGCTAGGGTTTTTCGAAAACCCTTTGAACCAAAAACCCTAGAAATTGAAAATTTTGCCTTTTAGGGTTTAATAGCTATAAACCCTAATTTGCAATTCAACTATTATAGCAATTTGTAACGACCCGTTCCCGGTATGTTAATTTATTGGTAATCGTTGTAAGTTTTGCAAGGGGGACTCGGCGAGTTCATAGCCTGACTCGCCGAGTAGGGTCGTGCCTGTGAGCACGCGTGAGCCGGGGACTCGGCGAGTCCATATCCTGGACTCGGCGAGTCCATCCGTCTGGGTGAAACCCTAAATCCCCGGGTTGCCCACTATTTAAACCACCTTATAGCCCCATTCTCGCCTCCCTCACCCTGAGAACTCAGTGAGAAAACCCTAATCCTCCCTTGAGAGCTTATAAGTGTTTTGGTGCCATTTTGTGAAGGTGTGAAGAAGGAGAAGAAGAAAGAAGCAAGGAAAAGAGTTGTAGTGCAAAGATCCAAGGGCAAATCCGAGTTATTTGAGGTATTTTCGGAGTTCCCCTCTTGTTATATGCTTTAAACTTCCATTAGGGCTCTTCTAAGAGCTAGTTGATGCTTGTTCCAAGCCTTATGTTTGCATGAATGCCTTAATAAGTCGTGATATCTTTAGATCTGAATGATGGGGAGTTGTAGAGCCCAGATCTACTGTCTTTTTGGAGTTACTTTGCATATAAATCATAGATCTACCCATTTTATGTATCTTTTAGCCTTATTTCCCTTATTCATGAGGTTGTGCACGTAAAGTTGGAAACTTTACGTGGTAAATCAGCTTATTGGACTCAGATCTATCAATTGCATGTGTTGGATTCAAACAAAATCGAGTAAAAATCAGTTGCATGGTGGCAACTCGGCGAGTCGGGAACAACGACTCGGCGAGTTGGGCCGCGAGTTCCCGAGTCCTTCATTTTGATCAGTGTCGAGTGAATTCAGTGAGTTAGAGAGTGGACTCAGCGAGTTGAGGGTAGACTCAGTGATGGAGGGACTCGGCGAGTTGTTCATACGACTCGGCGAGTCCAAGGCAATCTTCTTGGGGATCAAGAACAACTCGTCGAGTCTGTTCATCCGACTCGGCGAGTCGGATGAAGATCATCTGAGTTCTTGGATCCAGAGGGTACTCGTCGAGTCGATGCCACACTCGACGAGTATCAGCGTGTAAGAGTTGAGCGGAGAGTCTAGGACTCGGCGAGTTGGGTATCCCGACTCGGCGAGTCAGCCCTGAGTAAGTTGACTTTGACCAAGGGTAAAAGAGTCATTTTACCCTGAGTGTAGTGTTAGTGATTGATCGAGTGTGTTTATGGATTTGTAGCCAAGGAGATTCAGGAGCAGCAGCCGTTAGCTTTCCGAGCCACACACTCATCCGCTAGCTTACGAGGTGAGTTTCCTCCCAGTAGGGACGGGTCTAAGGCCACAATGCCGGCCCGTTCGGTTAAGAGTAGTTTCCGGACCTTGGTCCGATATAGTAGTTCGTATGTTTGATGCCTTCGTGGTTCAGACATGTTTTATGTGCTATGTGTATATGTTTATGTTCCGGGCCACGGCCCGATGTAGTATGCAGTATAAATGGTTATGATATGCTATGCTATATGCAGTCAGTTCCGGACTTCGGTCCGATGCAGTCAGTTCCGGACTTCGGTCCGATGCAGTCAGTTCCGGACTTTGGTCCGATGCAGTTAGTTCCGGACTTCGGTCCGATGCAGGGGACAAGGTCCCAGTCAGTTCCGGACTTTGGTCCGATGCAGTTAGTTCCGGACTTCGGTCCGATGCAGGGGACAAGGTCCCAGTCAGTTCCGGACTTTGGTCCGATGCAGTTTCCGGGCTTCGGCCCGATGCAGAGGGCAAGGCCCAATATGTGTGTATGTGTTATTGTATGGTATGTGGTAATTTGGGGGAGCTCACTAAGCTTCGTGCTTACAATTTCAGTTTTGGTTTCAGGTAGTTCCGCAAGCAAAGGGAGGAGCTCTGGATGACGGCGTCGCACACACCACCGCCTCAGATTTAGCCTGGGATTGATTTAGATGTTTGATCTGATGTAGTATGATATAGTTTTTCCGCACAGTATTTTATTATGTTTGGGAATACATCACGTATGGTTTTATTATATGATACTCTGATTGCAGTTTTGATTATATTAAAAACAAAATTTTTGGGTCGTATTTTTGGGTCGTTTCACAATTCAAGAGTACTCTTAGAGGGGTAAAATGGTATTTCACCCTTCTAAGAGTACTAAGAGAGGGAATAGTCTAGCCTTGATAGATGTATTGATTTAGAGTGTTTATTGCATATGATTAGGCGGAGGCTTGACCCGATATCACAGAGTTCGAGATTACCGAGTTACCCGAGGTGAGTCTTCTCACTATACTTTACCTAGAGTGGTAATTAGAGTTATGTGACAGAGTACTTTGTATGCTTTTGCATGATGTGATTGATGGGTTTTATGTAAAACACATGAACTAGAAATGCAATTCCTAAGTTCACATGCAACCTTTTTTGGATCTATGTTTTAACTATTAAACATATAACTTTGAATTGCAAACCAGAACCCTAGAGGAGAGAGGCTATTTTTGAAAATAACAAACTAGGGTTTAGGATTTACATACCTTTCAATTGTTGTAGCAAACAATTTACAATCCTCTTGATCTTGATCTTGATCTTCTTGGAAGCTTAGCACCACAAATGTAATGCCTCTAATGGAATCACACCCAAGAACTAGCAATAAGGAAAATAGAATGAGAGAGAGGGAGGGAGTGTGCAATTTTAGGCCTAGGGTTTCTTCCAAGGTAGGAGTGGCCAAATTTAAGAGCTGGGAGGCTCCTTATATAGCTAAGGGATCTAGGGTTTAGGGAAAACCCTAATGCTCCTTTGCTTAAGGCCTAAGAAAACCCAAGGGCCTTATCCAAGTTGCCTTGGACGAAATCCTTAGGGTTTCCCCTATAGATTTCGTCCACCTCCATCCAAGGAGGTTCTGGAGCCTTCCACTCAACTATCTGATAATTGCAAATCAGTCCCTGCACTTTATAATTAATACTTTTAACCCCGAAATTAATTTTAATTAATTTCTGGCTAACTATTAATTAAATATTATGATTTCTAATTAATATATTATTTTCATAACATATTAACAAATAATTTATATTAATTTATTAATCTCATAATAAATTAATATCTCTCCTTTCATAATTTTCTTTGTCTAGTTGCTAGGTTTGAGGGCAACCCAAAAGGACTGTGTTGCTATCAATTCAAGTACATACCAATTATAGTTATGGGCTTAGATACCTAATTCAATAGTGATTTATATGTGATTTATGCTATGTATGTTACAGAGTTTTCAGAGTTAGGACCGGAAGGTCCACAGAGTTAGGGCTAGAGGGTCCACAGAGTTATGGGACTGGAGGGTCCCACTAAGACACATTGACCAGAGGGTCAAACAAAGTTATAGCCTCGAATGGCTAATATGTGTTGTGTGTGGTATTTTGGGGAACTCAATAAGCATTTATGCTTACAATTTTGTGTAATGTGTTTCAGGTACCAGTGAGGATCGCGGGAAGGTGCCGGCTTGATTAGTATACACATGAGGAGCTTTTACATTTTATGATCTTGGGATGTGATGTTATGAACTGATTATGTGATACAATGATATTTTTATAACAATTATGAATGAAAGTGTGTTTTTATAATGTGAAAAATTATTTGAAAATTTGGGTGTTACAAGTTGGTATTAGAGCCTTGGTTTGAGGGATTCAGGTGCACCTTGGGCGTATCTGAACTCAAACTGAGGATTTGAGAGATTTTCAAAATAAAATTCAAAAAATTTTCTCAAGAGTAAAAAGTTTTGACAAAGCAGAGCAGAGCAGTGTGTACGAATAGCCAGCGCCCGAACGGTGATTTCCCAAAATACCCTTACATTATGAGTTATGAGATATGCTATGATGTGATATGCATGCTAGAGTAGGCTAGGTATTCTTATTAGGACTAGAGTGACCTGATTTGTGATGCCTTAGCCTAGGGATTTTGCTGATAGGAGATGCTTGAGAGTGAATAGATAGCAGCGAGGAGCTTATGAGAGATCTGCTAGAGAGTAGACTATGTATATAGAGAGTAGAGTACTTGGGACTTAGGATCCTAGGAGGAGGACTTGGGGTGAATAATGATCCAGTGTAGACGGTAATATTGGGCTCGTACTACCGAAGGCACCGGATCAGTGTGTAGCCCAAGTAAGAATCTTTAGGGTACCAGGGATCAAGTTGGAATGGGATATCGAGTGTGTGTTCGCTCAAGTGAGTCTTTGATATCTTGTGTTGTATTTTAGAGAGACATCAGGGTTGGGACACGCCACAGGCCAGGGATTAGCGAGGGGGGTGTGAGCGATGAGGAGCTCCGCCAGATGATTCAGGATGAGGTGGCTACTGCCATCCGCACTGAGATTCTAGATATGTTCGGGTCTATCAAGACTACACTGATTGAGACTTTTGATGAGCGGTATGCTGCTCTTACTGATGCTGCTGTTGCTGCAGCCACTGCAGCCGTTGCTGCTTCCAGGCCGTAGGGGGGTGACGCGTTGCTGTACCGGGAGTTCAGCAACACAAAGCCACCAGAGTTTGATGGGACCCATGATCCGATAGCTGTGATGAGGTGGATCTCTGACATTGAGGGGTGCTTCTACATATGTTCATGTCCGGAGCATCTGAGAGTTCGGTTGGCGCTGAACCAACTTCGCTTGGGGGCGAAGGAATGGTGGAAGTTTGTGACTGCGCACTATTGTTCTATAGAGCTTGCTGCAGTGACCTGGGAGAGGTTCACCACTATGTTTCGTGATGAGTACGTTCCCCCAGTGGAAAGGGAGTGTTTGGCCCAGGAGTTCTTGACCCTCAAGTAGGGTACTAAGTCTGTTACTGTGATCACCAGGATGTTTCATGAGAGGGCGATGTTCTGCCCTGAGCACGTGTCTTCCGAGCAGGCATGTATGAGTCGGTATTTGAGTATTTTGAGGAGAGACATCCGCGAGTTCGTGGCGAAATCGACGTACCAGACATTTGTTGAGCTTCAGGTAAATGCCCGGAAGAGGGAGATTGAGCTAGAGACTCAGGCCAGGGAGGAGGCGGAGTCTCAGGGGAGGGATCGGCGAACGACACAGTCCCAGCCGGCTGCCAAGCAGGCTAAGCCCGCCGATTCGAGATCAGGGAACCAGAAGGGCTGCACTTATGCAAAGTGCGGAAAAAGTCATGAGGAGGTATGCAGAGCAGGGTCTTGCTACAAGTGTGGTAAGGAGGGGAACATGGCCAAGGATTGCCCCAAGGGGTTTGCAGTTTGTTTTCACTGCAACCAGACCGGACACCGGAAGGCCGAGTGTCCGCAGTTACGAGGGTCAGCTTAGGGAGCTTCTCAGGGATCTATCCCTGCTGCTGTACGTGTTATGGAGAGTTCGCCGGTGAAGGTTGAGATGCCGAAGGCTCGTGGGAGAGCCTTCCAGTTGACAGCGGAGGAGGTCCGCGCAGCACCCGATGTTGTGGCTGGTATTTATTCTTTCCTCTGTTTATTTTGAGTTGATGGTGTTATGCTTTTGTCGTGATATGCGTAGGTACATTTCTTGTGTGTTCTGTACCATCTTTGGTGTTATTTGACTCAGGTACGAGTTGGTATTTTGTGTCGTTAGCCTTTAGTCAGCACATCAGTATTCGTCATGAGGCGTTGAGTCGACCGTTGCGAGTTTCCATAACTGATGAGAGAGCAGTGTATGCCACTGATTTGATTCGAGGATGTGTACTCGAGATCTTCGACATTGAGTTTCAGATTGATTTGGTCCCGATTGCCATGGGAGATGTCTGTGTCATCATGGGCATGGACTGGTTGAGCAGATTTGGACTGGTTATCGACTGCGAGCGACAACAAGTGAGCGTACGAGACCCTAGTGGGGGAGTTCTTATGGTTTATGGCGAGTGTACTCGTTCTGGTTCAGCACTCTATTTAGCCGCAAGAGAGAGGCAGAGTCTACAGCAGGGCTGTAGTGGGTATGTGGCCTATGTGGTGGATACGAGGGTAGGTACAGAGAGACCGAGGTCGGTCGATGAGGTCCCGATATTGCGTGAGTTCCTCGGATGTTTTCCCCGAGGAGTTGCCGGGTGTGCCTCCCGAGAGGCAGGTGGAGTTCCGTATCGATTTGGTTCCGGGAGCAGCGCCTATCGCCAAGGCGCCCTATCGCCTCGTACCTCCAGAGATGCAGGAGTTATCCTCGCAGCTTCAGGAGCTGCTGGGAAAGGGGTTTATACGGCTGAGTAACTCGTTGTGGGGAGCGCCGATGATTTTTGTCAAGAAAAAGGATAGTTCACACCGGATTTGCATTGATTACCGGGAGTTGAACAAATTGATGGTCAAGAACCGTTACCCCTTACCGAGGATCGACGATTTGTTCGATCAGCTGCAGGGAGCATCTTGGTTCTCCAAGATTGATTTGAGGTCTGGATATCATCAGATGAGGGTGCGTGATGAGGATATCCAAAAGACAACGTTCAGGACTCGTTACAAGCATTACGAGTTCGTGGTGATGCCTTTTGGGCTCACCAATGCACCGACGGTGTTCATGGATCTCACGAACAGGGTGTGCAGGCCGATGTTGGATCGTTCGGTGATCGTGTTCATTGATGATATATTGGTGTATTCGAGGTCCAGAGAGCAACATGAGTATCATTTGAGGGAGATCCTCGTAGTTCTGAGATCGGAGAGGCTTTACGCTAAATTCTCCAAGTGCGATTTCTGGTTATGGGAGGTCCAGTTTCTAGGACACCTCGTCAACCAGAATGGGATATTGGTCGATCCGGCCAAGATTGAGACGGTGATGAGTTGGGAGGTATCGAGATCCCCTTCGGAGATTAGGAGTTTCCTGGGGTTGGCCGGATATTATCAGAGATTCATCCAGGATTTCTCCAGGATTGTTGTTCCTCTCACCAGGCTGACCCGGAAGTGCATGGTTTTCAGTTAGGGCCCGGAGCAGCAGGCCTCATTCGAGACACTTCGCCAGAGATTGTGCGAAGCCCCAGTGTTGGCCCTTTCGGAGGGAATGGAGGAATTTGTGGTATATTGTGACGCGTCGATATCGGGACTGGGCGCGATGCTGATGCAGAGAGGGCATGTGATAGCATACGCATCGAGGCAGCTGAAGCCTCATGAGATGAGGTATCCTACTCACGATCTGGAGATGGGGGCTGTGGTGTTCGCCCTCAAGATCTGGTGTCACTATTTGTATGGGGTTCGGTGTACCATATACACGGACCACAAGAGCTTAAAGTATCTGATGAATCAGCCCAACCGGAACATGCATTAGAGGAGATGGTTGGACGTGGTATAGGATTATGAGTGCGAGGTCCTGTATCACCCGGGCAAGGCTGACATGGTAGCCGATGCCTTGAGTCGCAGGGCAGAGAGTGCCCCTTTGCGAGATGTTTGTATAAGGTTGACAGTGATGACTCCGGTGTTGGACACCATTCGGGTGGCCCAAGTGGAGGCCATGAGATCGGAGAACCGCAAGCGAGAGTGGTTGATTGGCCAGATATCTGAGTTTATTGCCGATAGCCGAGGGCTTATGACCTTCCAGATCCGGATTTGGGTGCCATTTGAGGATGGGGCACATGCCATTTTGATGGAGGAGGCACACAGGTCGAGGTTTTCGATCCATCCCCGGGCCACTAAGATGTATTTGGACCTGAAAAGAGATTATTGGTGGCCCTGTATGAAGAGGGATGTGGCATGGTTTGTAGAGAGGTGCTTGACATGTCGCAGGGTTAAGGCCGAGCACCAGTGTCCACATGGCAAGTTGCAGCCGCTTGAGGTTCCCCAGTGGAAGTGGGAACAAATTTCCATGGATTTTATCACCAAATTGCCGAGAACTGCAAGAGGCGTCGATGCAATTTGGGTAATCATCGACCGACTGACAAAGAGCGCACATTTTCTTGCTATCAGTGAGAGCTCTTCCGCAGAGAGGTTGGCAGAGGTGTATGTGAGGGAGGTGGTATCGCGACATGGTGTACCGATCTTGATTGTGTAAGATCGAGATGTGCGTTTCACTTCCAGGTTCTGGAAGAAGTTCCATGAGAAGTTGGGCACCAGGCTGCATTTCAGTACCGCTTACCACCCGAAGACGGACGGACAGAGTGATCGGACGATTCAGATGCTCGAGGACTGTCACACCCCCAAACCTGAACGGCAGAAACGTTCGGGGGCGGATGAGTTCATGTGGTAACGTAACAAATGAATACATAGTAAAGAAAGCAATACAACCATCATATATATAATTGAAAGTTTACATTTGTCCAAAAGTTACATGTTCAAAACCAATTACAATATGATGTCAAAATATGAGATTAAACTGGCGCCGCAGCATCCCTTCATCAAAATCATAATGATACCTGTAGTTACTGAATCCCTGGGACATACAAGTAATTTTGAAAGAGTAGATCAACATTTAAGCTGGTGAGTTTCATAAGTATTTAATGACAATGTTTGTATGAAATGAAATGTCTTGTCCTTGTTTGTTTGTGTTTAGAAAATCCTGTATTTTCTACTAGTATAAAAGTAGTCTTCCTTCAAGACCAAAGTTTGTTTCCAAAAATGTATGTAAGTGTAAAAATAACCAATATGTTTGAAAACCTCGTAAATCAATGTATTTTTAATACCTCCTGTGAGTTTTATAACCATACTATTGACTCGGAATGCCTATACACAACGTTCTTCAGGCGTTGGAATGTTATGACGTTTGTCACCCCAAATGGTGGATTGTAGCTAACAGTCAGGGCGCGGGTTGTCAAGCCCGTATAGATCTATACACAAACACCATGCTCCCCCTCCAAGGGATTCTGGTATATAATACAGGACTTGAAATGTGTACTCGAACGTACATGAAGTTAATGTCTCACAGAACCGTAGTATAAAAACAGATTTACGTGTTAAAATGTTCGTTTTCTCTTGTATATGAAAGTGATTTCTTGAAAATCGTGTTTCTATTATGTAAAAGTTAGCAATATCCTCATAAAACTATACCTATTATAGTTTTCTAAAAGTGTGCCTCGTTTGTTTTAGAATATCTAGAAAAGGAATCACTTGTTATGAAAGCATAGATTTTTGTAAAGCCTAAGATAGACACATATACATTAAATCTAGGGAAAATGTTTAGTTTATACATGCATTACAACGATTTATAGTTTTAAAGATAGAAAGCTATTGTAATATATTTTGTATGCGGGAGTTCCCTATAAAGTTTATAAATCACATATGATTCTACTTAATAAAAGTGTATAATAATCTTTATATATGACACCCGATAGTTGTCGTGTGTTTTACTTGTATTCCCCCCCTTAGAAAGCATATAAAAGCGTTTAGAATATTTAAAAAGGGTTAATTAAGGGGTATGAGCTCACTTTAAAGTTTGAAGATAGCGAGATGGAAAAACCGGGCAGAGTTTCGTCTCGGGAAACGGATTTTTCACAGGATTCTCGGGAATAAAATCGACCTTCGGGACTTGAGCAAAATGACCAGGGCTTCGGGGTAGTGTGGGCACGGAAATCGAGGCAATATCGTGAGAGAAATGAGAGAGATGGGGTGAATTTTCCGGAACCCTCGCATCTCTATTTATAGGAGGCTGAGAGGCCTCGTTACGCGGGGCGTACGCACGTACGCTGGGCGTATGCGTACGTCATGCGTGACCGAGTCCTCGACTGCCTCGGAGCTCGGATGGGATGGGTCGGTGGTTCGCACAGGCGCGACGTGGACGATCCAAGGCCAAGGCCTTCGCATACGCGGGGTGTACGGGGTTACGCGGCGCGTAACTTGGATGAGTACGCTGACTCCCCCTTCGGATAATACCGGATTTTGATTTAAATAAATATATAATTTATTTAATAAACTTCAAAAATTCTTATCTTCTTCATACGACCTCCGTTTTCGACATTCTTTATATCCCCGTGAAGGTGAGACCATACTCTACAACTTTTGTTTAGATTCCGTCGGCAAATTCCGAAATTATTTTTATTATTTATTTATAAAATGTCGTGATTAAGAAATTTCTTTAAACAATTCATAACTTCTCTATCTGACGTTGGTTTTTGCCAGACTTTTTACCGCTGAAATACCATTGTCGAGACCTTCGATTCTCGTTTAGGTCATTCCGGCCAAAAGTCGCTCGATCTCCGATTCGAGTTTTTAGTTGTCTGTTGCTAAGCCGAATTTGGAAAAATCTTAACTTCAATATACGAAGTCGGGTTTGGACATTCTTTTTACGTACGATCCCGGTTTAATGATATAAAACATAGTAGGTAGTTAAATAGAAACTTTTTGGACATTTTAATATGAACGTTAATTTTATTAACTCAAAAGTGGTTACAATACTTGACCTATTAGGCCATTACAAAGAGTTGAAATATCGGGTTGTCACATCATCCCACTGTTAGAGGGAATTTCGTCCCGAAATTTAAAGTAGTAAAGACACTAGTGAACATGAAAGAGATGAGGGTACTTTTGTTTCATCTGATCTTCGCGTTCCCATGTGAATTCAGGTTCCCGCTTGGCGTTCCAGCGAACCTTCACGATGGGTATGCGACTTTGTTTTGTTTGTTTGACCTCTCGGTCCATGATTTCTACCGGTTCTTCCACAAAGTTGAGGCTCTCGTTGATCTCAATTTCGTCGAGTGGAATAACAAGAGTCTCATCGGACAGACACTTTTTCAAGTTTGAGACGTGGAAGGTTGGATGTATGTTACTAAGTTCACGCAGTAGGTTAAGCTTGTAAGCCACAGGGCCGATTCTGGCAAGAATCTCGAAAGGCCCTATGTATCTTGGATTTAGTTTCCCACGCTTTCCAAAGCGTATTAAACCCTTCCACGGTGAGACCTTTAATAAAACGTGGTCTCCTACCTGGAATTCCAAAGGTTTCCTCCTTTGGTCAGCGTAACTTTTCTATCGGTCTCTAGAGGCTTTCAATCGTTCACGAATCTGAACGATCTTCTCTATCGTTTCTCGTATGATTTCCGGACTGGTGAGAGTGCTTTCAGGAACTCTTCCTTTAGCTAACTGGGTATCGCCAACTTCAGTCCAGCACAGAGGGGATCTGCACTTTCGACCATAGAGGGCTTCAAACAGAGCAGCCTTTATGCTTGTATGATAACTATTGTTGTATGAAAATTCGACAAGGGGTAAATGGATATCCCATGCCTTTCCAAAATCAATCACACAGGCTCTCAACATATCTTCTAAAGTTTGTATCGTTCTCTCACTTTGCCCGTTTGTTTGTGGGTGGTAGGTTGTACTCATGTCTAGCCTAGTCCCCAGGGAACCTTGTAGTGACTGCCAGAATCTTGAAGTGAATCTACTATCTCAGTCGGAGATAATGGATATCGGAACACCATGCAGTCGCACTACTTCCCTTAAGTAAGTTCTTGTAAGCTTTTCCATTTTTTCAGTCTCCTTAATGGGTAGGAAATGCGCGAATTTGGTCAATCTGTGGACGATGACCCATATGGTATCAAGTCCACCCGTCGTCTTGGGTAACTTGGTTATGAAGTCCATAGTAACCCGTTCCCATTTCCATTCTGGTATCTCTAGTTGTTGTAGTAATCCTGACGGTTTTTGATACTCGACCTTAACCTTAGCGCAAGTAAGGCATTTACTTACGAAGGTAGCAATTTCTGCTTTCATGTTAGGCCACCAATACAATTTCTTAAGATCCAGATACATCTTATCTGAACCCGGGTGAACGGAATACCTCGTGTTGTGTGCTTCAGTCATTACTACGTCTCTGAATTTGCCATGTTTCGGCGTCCAGATTCGGTCCATAAGATAATATGCTCCGCCACCCTTGACTTCTAGATTCTTTTCCATTCCTCGCAGGGATTCACCCGCCACATTTTCAGGTCGCAAAGCTTCCACTTGTGCCTCCTTAATTTGTGTGGATAAGTGGGAATGGATAGTCATAGTCAGAGATTTGACCCTCCGACCAGTGTATTCCTTTCGACTGAGGGCGTCAGCTACCACGTTGGCCTTGCCAGGATGATAATGAATTTCGCATTCGTAGTCATTTAGTAACTCAACCCATCGTCGTTGTCGCATGTTGAGTTCCTTCTGATCGAAAATGTGTTGAATGCTCTTGTGATCGGTGAAAATAGTACTCTTTGTTCCGTATAAGTAGTGTCTCCAGATCTTCAGAGCAAATACCACTGCTCCTAACTCAAGATCGTGTGTCGTATAGTTCACTTCGTGTGTCTTAAGCTGTTGGGAGGCATAAGCAATAACTTTCCCTCTCTGCATAAGAACACAACCAAGTCCTTGATTTGACGCATCGCAATACACTACAAAGTGTTCTATCCCTTCGGGGAGGGATAGTATCGGTGCGGTGCACAAGGCCTGTTTTAGTGTTTGGAACGCCTTTTCTTGTTTCGCTTCCCAGTTAAAGGCCACACCTTTCTGGGTTAATGCAGTAAGAGGTTTCGCAATGCTAGAGAAGTTCTTTATGAATCTGCGATAGTAGCCAGCGAGACCTAGAAATTGACGAATTTCTGTAGGTGTCTTTGGTGCCGACCAGTTCTCGATGGCCTTGATTTTAGAGGGGTCCACGTGTATCCCTTTCTCGCTAACAACGTGGCCCAAAAATTCGACTCTTCGAATCCAAAATTCGCATTTAGAGAGCTTCGCATAGAGTTTCTCCGATCACAGTGTTTCTAAGACTTTTCGTAGGTGCTGAATATGCTCTTCCTCACTTCGGGAGTAGATAAGTATATCATCGATGAAGACGATGACAAACTGATCTAAGTAGGGACGACATACCCTATTCATTAGGTCCATAAATACTACTGGTGCATTGGTTAATCCAAATGGAATTACTACAAATTCGTAGTGCCCATAACGAGTTCGGAAAGCTGTCTTGGGAATATCCCCCTCAAGTACCCGTAATTGGTGATATCCGGATCGTAGATCTATCTTCGAGAAGTAGTTTGCTCCTTGGAGTTGATCGAATAGGTCGTCAATACGGGGTAGAGGGTAATGGTTCTTGACAGTAAGTTTGTTCAGCTCTCTGTAGTCGATGCACATACGGAACGATCCGTCTTTCTTCTTTACGAACAAGACCGGTGCTCGCCAAGGTGAGAAACTTGGTCTTATGAATCCTTTTTGAAGGAGTTCATTAAGTTGACTGGAAAGTTCTTGCATCTCTGCTGGTGCTAGACGATAAGGCGATTTCGCTACTGGGGTAGCCCCTGGAACTAAGTCGATTTTGAATTCGACTTGGCGTTGTGGTGGTAATCCTGGTAGGTCTTCTGGAAAGATATCGGGAAAGTCTCGTACTTCTGGAATGTTCTTGATGTCCTCCAGTTCCTGACTTGTATCGATGATGTGCGCTAGGAATGCTTGACAATCCTTCCGTAAACACTTTCGAGTTTGGATGTACGAAATGATACGAAGGTTTGTACTTGATTTGTCGCCGTAAATCACTAATGTTTCGTTGTTAGGGAGGTTAAGACGAACTGATTTTTCAAAACACATGATGTCGGCACGAAGAAGACTTAACCAATCCATGCCGACTATGACATCGAAACTTTTAATAGGGACCGACATGAGATTGATTGGGAAAGAATGACTGTCTAAAGTTAACGTACAGTCCTTGTATATGTAGTTAGTGTTTTCGGTTTTTCCGTTGGCCATCTCTACAGTGAATGATTTTTCTAGCTTGCTAGGTTTAGGTTTAAGTGAGTGAATAAAGTTTTGACTCATGAAGCTTCTCTCCGCTCCACTATCGAATAATATGCATGCATATGAATTATCGAGGAGGAACGTACCAGCAACTATAGTTGGGTCAGCTATAGCTTCGTCGTGGCCTATAGTCAAAACTCGTCCCACACCGCCGGTGCCTGCTGCCTTAGGGCAGTTCCTCTTGTAGTGGCCCACCTCACCACAACCATAGCAAGTCTGGCATATACCCGCACTGGGAACTTGAGTGATCGGCTTTGCGGGATCCTTGCAGAAACGGGCTGTGTGTCCCTTTCTGTTGCAGTTGGCGCACTGCATTTCCCGACAAGGTCCATGGTGGTGGTAAGTACATTTGGTGCACTTTGGAAGGTTACCTACATAAGGCCTTGTTGGGTAGGTATTTGTAGGAGCTGTAGTAGGTACCGTGGCAGAATTCACTGAAACCAGTTGTTTCTTTGCGGATTCTTGGGAAGACCCACCCTTCCCTTTATTCCATACTCTCTTGCTATTGTTGTTGTTGTAGTTTCCTTTCTGTGGTTTTGGAGTAGAAGCGGTTGAGTTTTGATCACCTCCGTAGTCAATCAGAGATTGTGCCAGTTCCTTAGCACTTTCAAAGGTGTCAGGTTTGGAAGCCAACACGCTTGACTGTATTTGGGGCGTCAGTCCCCATATGTACCTCTCTATTTTCTTGCTCTCAAGAGCAATCATGTCTGGGCAAAGGATTTCCAGATCGCATAATCTGTTGGTATATGTTGCGATGTCGGTACCAACCATTCGAAGAGTCCAGAGTTCATGTTCGAGCTTTTGAATCTCTCCCCGTGGATAGTATTCTCTCATCATCATGGCTTTGAGGCTCTCCCAGCTTATGGAGTTTGCCACTATTAGGGTAAGTACTTTAACATGGCCGTTCCACCAAGCTAAAGCTCTATCAATGAGTGTGAAGGTTGCAAACTTGACTTTGCTGTGCTCGGGGCAGGAGCAGATTTCAAAGACTGATTCTGTCCTTTCAATCCACTGTCTCAGAGCCATCACACCACCAGTTCCATAAAACATACGGGGTTTGGCATTAGTAAAGTCCTTATAAGTGCATTCTCGGGGTTGCCCATGACTCTCGCCATGGTTAGATAGGTGTGTGCCAGTTCTCGAGTCATTTGTACTCGAGTTATTGAGCTGTGACATGGCAGCTGCTACCACTGCGGTGACTGCTGCTTGGAACATGACAGCATCAAATTGAGGAGGTGGAGGTGGTGGTGGTATCGGTGTTTCATTGATAGGGTTACGTCTGGTATTTCTGCGTGGCGGCATCTTTAACTATACGTTTAAAAGATGATGATATGGATAAGAATAAGTGAACAATGAATGTGTCTCATGAACCAAACTTCCATAGTTCAACAACAGATGATAGCATGAATCTTAAAATAGAAGAATGAAAGTTATTTGTAAGATTGAAAGTATGAAACAAGTATTTGGTTTCTCGACGACTTTTCAAGGTTGGAACGAAATACTCAACGTAGTAATAATAGTGTCACTTATATTAATATAAAAGTTGATGCAACGATCATGAAAATTTGATCCATATAAGGGTCTCCGATTACAAAGTTCGAGAAATTTAAAGACTTTTAGCCGAGGTCCTAAGTTATAACAAAATTTGAGGTTTTCACAAGTACTACTTGCGACGTGTGTTGCGCTTGGAGCTCGATTCTACATCTGATTGCTTCGACTCCATAAGACGCCTATCAAAGGCGGCTTGTTGTTCCCTCAATTCTGCGAAGGCTGCATTCGCTTGTGCTTGGAATGCTTCGGTGCGGAGGTGGATGTCATTCTGCAACATCTCCAGGCGGTTGATATCGGCCGTGTGGATTTGTACTTCCACGTTGACCTCTCGGATTCGGTTTGCTTGAACCCCTGATTGGTAGGAGTGGTTGGCCAGTTTACCTACCATTGCTGGAAGTGCTCGGTCGGCTGAACCCCCGTCCCTGATGTCGTAGAAGTCTCGACACATTCCGTAAGGAGAGCGTATCCCTTGTTGTTGGCTCCAGTGGACAAGGTGACTTCCCTAAACGGGAGTCGGTCCTAGAAAGTTCCTCCTAATGGGTGGAGGGTTGACTATTTCCGGTTCTGAGTCTGTCCCGGAGTCGTCCCCGCCATCCAACTCAATGGGTTCTTCGTCCTCCTCCGGATCCTCTTCAATCCATCCTCCGTTGCCTTGTTATGGGTAGTAGGGGTCTCCATGCGGGTGAAATCCAGCCATTTGACTATACGAGAATAGGGTTATAAGATTTGAATAAAACTTGAGACATGTAATACTAATTAATCTAGTGTATGCACCAAATACTCCTATAGTATTTAATTTGTACGTTAGATACTAGTGTCTATTTTGTTAAGTTTTGACTTGTTGCTCACTACGATCATTCCTTGACATACGTTAGTCAAATTTCGGATAAACATAGTTGATCAGGCTATATTCGTCCCAAATTTGATTACATATCTCGAGAATTAGTCGTAGTGTCCAACTTTTCCGAATACTTTTTGTATAGTTCTAATCATAAAAATGTGTCGTTGTATGCATGTATTTCGGATTTTTATAACCTAAAATAATCTATTTATGTGAAATAAGGATTTTAGGTACAAAAACTTTTTTCAGAGACTTTGAGTCCCTAAGCATTTATAGTTTGTATATCTTATGAGGTTCGATATACTTAGTTCACTATAAACATTGCTCTGATACCAATCTGTCACACCCCCAAACCTGAACGGCGGAAACGTTCGGGGGTGGATGACTTCATGTGGTAACGTAACAAATGAATACATAGTAAAGAAAGCAATACAACCATCATATATATAATTGAAAGTTTACATTTGTCCAAAAGTTACATGTTCAAAACCAATTACAATATGATGTCACAATATGAGATTAAACTTGCGCCACAACATCCCTTCATCAAAAGCATAATGATACATGTAGTTACTGAATCCCTGGGACATACAAGTAATTTTGAAAGAGTAGATCAGCATTTAAGCCGGTGAGTTTCATAAGTATTTAATGACAATGTTTGTATGAAATGAAATGTCTTGTCCTTGTTTGTTTGTGTTTAGAAAATCCTATATTTTCTACTAATATAAAAGTAGTCTTCCTTCAAGACGAAAGTTTGTTTCCAAAAATGTATGTAAGTGTAAAAATAACCAATATGTTTGAAAACCTCGTAAATCAACGTATTTTTAATACCTCCTATGACTTTTATAACCATACTATTGACTCGGAATGCCTGTACACAATGTTATTCAGGCGTTGGAATATTATGACGTTTGTCACCCCAAATGGTATACTGTAGCTAATAGTCAGGGCGCGGGTTGTCAAGCCCGTATAGATCTATACACAAACACAATGCTCCCCCTCCAAGGGATTCTGGTATATAATACATGAAACACCCCAAAAATACAGTCTGAAAATTTCTTTTAAAATTAGTAATAAAACCATATTCATCACTCGTCATATAAGAGTCATAAAGAATTTATCTCAAAATATCTAAACAACTATCAAATATATCAGAGTATAAACATCCCAGGCTGAACAAATGGTGTGTGCATTGCAATCTTCCCGAGCTCCTCCTTTGAAAAACTGAGTACCTGAAACAAAAACTGAAAACCATAAGCACGAAGCTTAGTGAGCTCCCCCAAACTACCGCATACCATACAATGACATATAAAGCACAGACTGGGGCCTTGCCCCCTCCATCGGACCGAAGTCCGAAGCTGAATGACTGGGACCGTGTCCCCTCCATCGGACCGAAGTCCGAAGCTAACTGACTGGGACCTTGTCCCCTCCATCAGACCGAAGTCCGAAGCTAACTGACTGGGACCTTGTCCCCTCCATCAGACCGAAGTCCGAAGCTAACTGACTGGGACCTTGTCCCCTCCATCGGACCGAAGTCCGAAGCTAACTGACTGGGACCTTGTCCCCTCCATCGGACCGAAGTCCGAAGCTAACTGACTGGGACCTTGTCCCCTCCATCGGACCGAAGTCCGAAGCTAACTAACTAAACATAGCATAACATGCCAACTAGCATAAACACATACATCCTGTCTGAGCCACGAAGGCGTCAAACATACTAACTACTGCATTGGACCGGAGTCCTGAAACTACTACTAACTGAACGGGCCGGCATTGTGGCCTTAGACCCTGATCCTACTGGAAGGAAACTCACCTCACACTGCTGAAGTCCCGTAGACACAATCCCACACTGCTGAAGTCCCGCAGACTCCACCCCATCTGCTGGTTGACAGATTCCCGAACTGTCAACACCAAATAACACCCAATTAATAATTGGGTTCTAACACATAACTATAAATACATGCTTTGGATAATTACTACATTACCCCTAGCTTGGCTTACCCAAGCCCAAGGCCCAATCCATAGGCCCAAGTCAACTAGGGATCAAAGCCCAACATATGGCCCAATTTTCTAAATTGGGCCCAAACCTCTACATGGACTTCCCTTAAGGCCCAAATGTCCCGTCTAGTCCAACATGTCCCATTCTAAGGGCCCAATATCATACAATCCTCTCGGCCCCAACTATGGCCCATCTATGGCCCAATTTTCCAAATTGGGCCCAATCCTTCATATGGGCCTTACCCTAAATCCCAACTAATTACTCTAGTCCATTTGATTATTCTCGGATGGCCCAACACAAAGCCCAAGTGAAATTAGGGTTTCACATCAAATGATAACTAGCTAGGGTTAAGTGTTTCTCACTTAACCCATTAAGGGCTTAATCCACTAAGGACTTAATCCATTAAGTCCATTATTGCTTAGGTTAATTTCTGCCAATGATTATTATTTAATGTTTCACTTATTAAATAATTCTCGTGTGTGTGTCCCCATAACTTCTCAAGTTTAAGGTTTTCTCACTTAACCCATTAAGGACTTAATCAATTAATTCATTTACTCTATTAGATAAATAGCATGGAATAATTTGGGCTTAATTCATAATCCAATCCCAATGGCCCATAAGTGGGCCCAATAAGTCTAAGGCCCAATTACTCACAATTAGGGTTTTCTAAACCCTAATTAGGGTTTTCACTCAAACATGGCCCAATAAGCCCAAAACTAATCTCTAGGCCCATTAGGGTTTTTGCTTGTGGGGCACCACCCACTACCACCTCGGGTAGTGGTGGTCAATGGCGGTTCGAGGCGGCGGCCACCACCTTACGGTGGTGGTTTATTTCATTTTCATTATTCCAAATTCAAATTACATTTTACAATGCTAAATCTCAATACCCACACACACACACACACACACACACACTAAACTAATCTAAACACACACAAACTAATCACACCCACACACCATGGCGGCAGGTAGCTGAGCTTGGCGGCAGCCACCATGGCTGGCGGCCATGGTGGGTTCTTCCTCCATTTCCGGTCATCAAACAGCGGCACAGCGACGACAACCACCATTTCTAACGGTGGCGGCGGTGGTTCCTGCCCAAAATCACGCATACTACAACATAATTAATAAGCACACACACACACACAGCCACCTCCTACGGTGGCTAGTGGCGGCAAATGGGGTAGAAAACGATGGCAACCACCATCATGAGATGGTGGAGATGGGTTTCTAGGTCCGAGTTTACACATACAACCTGTGGCAGCAACACATACATGAAACGACTCGAAATCAAGCCCCCAACAGCCGACTAGGAGGCTGTTATCATCGAAAAGTCGCACACATCGGCCCCATAGCCACCGACGTCGACAATGACGCTTCCGGCGTCTTACCCACAGTAAACAACGAAAGAGGGAGAAGAGGGTGGTTTGCAGAGGACTAACCGAGAGTTTCTGGTGGCTCACGACCCACCCACGACGAGTAACGGGTTTGACTCTGGTTCTCGACGGTTCTTTAGCGGCCCCCGACATTTGTGGCAGCAGACGTCACAAGGCGACCTTCATCGACAGTATAGCAGTCGGCGATCGGACCTGAGATGCAAGCGGCGGTCGATTAGCACTTTGCCGATCGATAAACGAGAGAGAAGCAGGAGAGGCGGCCGACGGCTGGAACGTTTTGTAGGATTAGGGTTTCATGTCTCCAAAATAACGGGAGGATCAATGTGACGGGTTCATCCCGTATCCATTTCAAACTTGTGCGCTATAATCCCATTATGGTCCCTCCCCATTAATTCTTTTCAAATAGATCCAAAAATTTATCCTTTTTACCCCTGATTCCATAATTCCCTTTCATAATAAGTCTCAATAATTACCAAACATACCCCCGCATCTCATATTCTTCTCAAATCAACTCTGTAATTTACTACACAGCCCACCTATCAAAATTCTTCACAAATTAGTCCGGGAATTATATTTATTAATTTATTTAAATAAACAGGGCGTTACAACTCTCCCCCACTTAAATTAGATTTCGTCCTCGAAATCATTCCTTTCACTTCAAACCACTCTAGTAACCTGGTCACCATCCTGGGCACACCCTAGCATCTCAGGGTAGCTATGACCAATCATCACAAAGCCCTAATATTTGCAGGCAAACTAATCCCTCGCAACAAGCTCTCAAGTACTCTGTCTGACGTTTGTTATCTCTTGATGATCTGAATCCCTAACAGACCACTCATACTGAATCATTATAGCGGAACCCCGCAGTGGGTGACTGAGAAGTAATCAGCAATCTCTTACGCTTATCATACATGAGATCCTCAAATACCATCACTGATGGAGACCCAAAACTGTCTGAATCCCTGATCTGCCTGAAAACACTGAACTGCTTGAACACTGAACTGCCTGAAACACTGAACTGTCTGAAACTATATGCTGCCCCATGGCTGCTTCCCAACATCTACCGAGACCTACCTGGTCTCAATTTTCTGCGAATCATCTTAAATATCGGGTTCCAGCCCGGCTGCGGAGCCAAAGGACCCCCTACTTAGCTGCCTCGCACGACTTCTGGACGAAATTCTTCTATGGATCTAGCTGCTACTACTTATCCCGACACTGTGGCCCTAACGGCCTTCTACTCTAACTGATTCGTTCCATGCATCGAATCCTGACGTCACCAAAACCCAAATCTAAACGCGATTGCCACATGATCATTGGTAGCCTTATGTCATAAATGACCTCAAGCAGTCCACTGCTTCTCTGCTCTCTTCTCTGTAGTGGCGCTTCTACAGTCTTATCACTGGCTTAACCAGGTCTAATCCGTCTGGGAAATTCCGAAATCCAATCCATGGATTTCCATATCCTTACTGCTATACCTGAAATGGTGAGTACTACTGATCTTTCTGCGTCCTAACAACGCACTCACGCTATCTACCAACCTAGTGAAGGCTGGGGCTACACCCACAGACTCACATCACTCTAGTACTATCTACTAATCTTGTGAATGCTACGGCTACACCCGCAGACTTACAACACTCTAATACTATCCGACTACTAGTGAATGTTACGGCTACACCCGCAGACTTACAACACTCTGATACTGGATCGAACACGCGCTTGCCCCGCACTCAACTGAACTCATGTCCTGAATGGAATCCCAAACCTGATTCCCCAAGTCTTACTAGTAACATCACGAGAACGCGATCTCTTTATTGGCACGCTTTTCCGAACTTCCATCTCACATTATCCTCAAACCATACAACCACTTGGGCTATCTTCCTTCCCAATAAGGATGCGAAACTTATCCTAGTCTCAAAACTGCCTCGCTTCTGAATCCTTGGGTGATTCTCCCCCACTTTGATTCAGCTAATGCCCTACAACACACAAAACTGGAAGAATTCCCAATCCTTCTTGCCACCCATGACCAATCTGCTAGAAACCACGCTTACCATTGCTAGTGTGTTAACACTAGCTAATCCAAAAGATCACAGAACTCTAAAAATTTGAATAAATCTCCGGTAATAACCCACTAAACCCAGGCAGCTCCGAATCTCAATTGGAGACCTCGGAATCTCCCACTGCATCACGGCCTCTAACTTAGCCGGATCGACTAGAATATCCTTCTGATTGACAAGGTGCCCAAGAAATTGCACCCCGTGCAACCAAAACTCACAGTTAGAGAACCTTGCGAAATTTCTCTCCCTCCTCAAAGTCTCTAGCACCTCCCTCAGGTGCTTCTCGTGCTACTCCTCAGTCTTGGAATAAACCAAGATGACGTTGTACTCCCTACTCCCGCAAGTGCTACACCGAATCTGGTCCTACTGGTCTCTCGGAAGCTAATCCGAAATCTTGGGTCTCCTCTCGAGACCCTTCAATATGAGTAACTAATCTAGTTCCCTCTTACCAATGTGCTCCAAGTCCATATCCCGCTCTCGAGCTATGGAAGTCATATCATTTAGGGTCTTGCACCCTGAGATACTCACAATCTCCCTGCTATACTTCTACAGTATGTTCTGATAACTTACCTTCTTCATTTCCTCATCTGCTGCATACTATGGTACCATATAAGCTCTTTCCTGAGACTTGGCAGTGATCTCTGCCACAGTCTTAGTCTTCTGGTTGAGATCTGTCAACTCTTGCGCCAACTTTTGCGGCTCAATCGTCTGGGCACACTCTGCCCATAATATGGTCTGGAAGTCATCTCATGACATAACATCAACCACGTCACCACTCAACTCACTACCAACCTCTTCCTATCAATCTCGGGCTCTATCCCTTAGGAGATAGGAAGTAAGTCAGATCTTGTCTCCTTTCGAAACAACATCTGGTATGAAATGTGTTGGCAACATCTGCCAACCATCTACTGCTAACAATGGGGTCCCTAACCCCCTGACAATCTGAAGCCTCACAAACTGTGAATTCCCGAAACATCAACGTACGGTCTCTATCATGACTGCTATCTCAGTGCAGAATGCACTCGGCCTCTCATCACAAATCTCCATAATGCCCTCCTTGATCATACTGAGGATCATAGGAGTCTGGTCAGTGATACTGCGCAAAATTCTCAAATGAAATGAACTCTCTCATCTGATCATCAATCTGCCCGACTCCAGAGTCCGAGCCTGATCCCCTGACGTCAGAACTACCATCTGGTCTACCACGTAGCGTCACTATACTCGGCAACTTGCCATCACTAACACCACAATACTCATCCAAACTCGAGGGATCTCACACACTGCTGTTGAGGGATCTCTCACACCCTCTACTAGTTCCCTGGTTTTGCCTTGGCCCCTCTTGAATCGAGTACGGATCCTCTGCTTTCAGTAGTACGGGCCCATACTACCTTCCACATCTATCCGTACATTCCTCAAGAGTTACCTCAACTCCACCAAGTCCCTTTTTTTCGCTACTACTGATCTCTGCTACTCTCATCCCAGGCTTGCCCTAGGAAACCTCTGACTCTACCCAAACAGTCCTCAGCTGCTGAAGGCCTCCTTGTAATGCCAATTAACCACCACCTGAATACCATCAAATGTGACGAGGCTCAGATAATCCTTCAAGTAAAAGACTCGTCCCTACAACGGTTGGACTCAAACAAGAGCTGCGCAATAGGGCCAAATCCAGCACTCTGAGATTATTCAACCCTGATCACATGTGGTGTGGCGTATTCACCTAATGGCTAACTCCCATCACTCAGAGTCCCACAAAGCACAAAGCAAGCAACATTCGGATAAAGGAAACATACTCAGGCAAAACTATTCTCATAACGAGAAACTGTACTAGCATACAATGCTAAGCTCATACTATCAGGCATAACCTACACAGGCTATCCTACTACTGTCTACTCATTACTAGCATGAAATTCTTATCAAGCTGAAACACATAAAGCAGACACATAAGGCATCATCCTAGATCCTTAGTCCTATTCTAGCATGCTGTTCTACTGAAACTGAAGCTGAAACTGAAGCTGAAACTGGAACTGATAATCATAACATAACTTGTATGGGTAATTTGGGAGTACTTACTTGAGCTCGGCTGATTGCACGCACCACACCCTTTTCTCTTTTCAAAACTCTTTTTGCTTTTTCTAAAACTCTTTTCTTTATACTTTTCTAAAATTGTTTTCTTTTCTCAAAATCCTTTTGTAACCATGGTTTTTCTTTTGAAAACTCTATACCACTTCCTTAATTTGAGTCCAGACACACTCTCAAGTATGTCTGAATCCCTCAAACCAAGGCTCTGATACCAACTTGAAACACCCCAAAAATACAGTCTGAAAATTTCTTTTAAAATTAGTAATAAAACCATATTCATCACTCGTCATATAAGAGTCATAAAGAATTTATCTCAAAATATCTAAACAACTATCAAATATATCAGAGTATAAACATCCCAGGCTGAACAAATGGTGTGTGCATTGCAATCTTCCCGAGCTCCTCCTTTGAAAAACTGAGTACCTGAAACAAAAACTGAAAACCATAAGCACGAAGCTTAGTGAGCTCCCCCAAACTACCGCATACCATACAATGACATATAAAGCACAGACTGGGGCCTTGCCCCCTCCATCGGACCGAAGTCCGAAGCTGAATGACTGGGACCGTGTCCCCTCCATCGGACCGAAGTCCGAAGCTAACTGACTGGGACCTTGTCCCCTCCATCAGACCGAAGTCCGAAGCTAACTGACTGGGACCTTGTCCCCTCCATCGGACCGAAGTCCGAAGCTAACTGACTGGGACCTTGTCCCCTCCATCGGACCGAAGTCCGAAGCTAACTGACTGGGACCTTGTCCCCTCCATCCGACTGAAGTCCGAAGCTAACTGACTGGGACCTTGTCCCCTCCATCGGACCGAAGTCCGAAGCTAACTAACTAAACATAGCATAACATGCCAACTAGCATAAACACATACATCCTGTCTGAGCCACGAAGGCGTCAAACATACTAACTACTGCATTGGACCGGAGTCCTGAAACTACTACTAACTGAACGGGCCGGCATTGTGGCCTTAGACCCTGATCCTACTGGAAGGAAACTCACCTCACACTGCTGAAGTCCCGTAGACACAATCCCACACTGCTGAAGTCCCGCAGACTCCACCCTATCTGCTGGTTGACAGATTCCCGAACTGTCAACACCAAATAACACCCAATTAATAATTGGGTTCTAACACATAACTATAAATACATGCTTTGGATAATTACTACATTACCCCTAGCTTGGCTTACCCAAGCCCAAGGCCCAATCCATAGGCCCAAGTCAACTAGGGATCAAAGCCCAACATATGGCCCAATTTTCTAAATTGGGCCCAAACCTCTACATGGACTTCCCTTAAGGCCCAAATGTCCCGTCTAGTCCAACATGTCCCATTCTAAGGGCCCAATATCATACAATCCTCTCGGCCCCAACTATGGCCCATCTATGGCCCAATTTTCCAAATTGGGCCCAATCCTTCATATGGGCCTTACCCTAAATCCCAACTAATTACTCTAGTCCATTTGATTATTCTCGGATGGCCCAACACAAAGCCCAAGTGAAATTAGGGTTTCACATCAAATGATAACTAGCTAGGGTTAAGTGTTTCTCACTTAACCCATTAAGGGCTTAATCCACTAAGGACTTAATCCATTAAGTCCATTATTGCTTAGGTTAATTTCTGCCAATGATTATTATTTAATGTTTCACTTATTAAATAATTCTCGTGTGTGTGTCCCCATAACTTCTCAAGTTTAAGGTTTTCTCACTTAACCCATTAAGGACTTAATCAATTAATTCATTTACTCTATTAGATAAATAGCATGGAATAATTTGGGCTTAATTCATAATCCAATCCCAATGGCCCATAAGTGGGCCCAATAAGTCTAAGGCCCAATTACTCACAATTAGGGTTTTCTAAACCCTAATTAGGGTTTTCACTCAAACATGGCCCAATAAGCCCAAAACTAATCTCTAGGCCCATTAGGGTTTTTGCTTGTGGGGCACCACCCACTACCACCTCGGGTAGTGGTGGTCAATGGCGGTTCGAGGCGGCGGCCACCACCTTACGGTGGTGGTTTATTTCATTTTCATTATTCCAAATTCAAATTACATTTTACAATGCTAAATCTCAATACCCACACACACACACACACACACACACACACACACACACTAAACTAATCTAAACACACACAAACTAATCACACCCACACACCATGGCGGCAGGTAGCTGAGCTTGGCGGCAGCCACCATGGCTGGCGGCCATGGTGGGTTCTTCCTCCATTTCCGGTCATCAAACAGCGGCACAGCGACGGCAACCACCATTTCTAACGGTGGCGGCGGTGGTTCCTGCCCAAAATCATGCATACTACAACATAATTAATAAGCACACACACACACACAGCCACCTCCTACGGTGGCTAGTGGCGGCAAATGGGGCAGAAAACGATGGCAACCACCATCATGAGATGGTGGAGATGGGTTTCTAGGTCCGAGTTTACACATACAACCTGTGGCAGCAACACATACATGAAACGACTCGAAATCAAGCCCCCAACAGCCGACTAGGAGGCTGTTATCATCGAAAAGTCGCACACATCGGCCCCATAGCCACCGACGTCGACAATGACGCTTCCGGCGTCTTACCCACAGTAAACAACGAAAGAGGGAGAAGAGGGTGGTTTGCAGAGGACTAACCGAGAGTTTCTGGTGGCTCACGACCCACCCACGACGAGTAACGGGTTTGACTCTGGTTCTCGACGGTTCTTTAGCGGCCCCCGACATTTGTGGCAGCAGACGTCACAAGGCGACCTTCATCGACAGTATAGCAGTCGGCGATCGGACCTGAGATGCAAGCGGCGGTCGATTAGCACTTTGTCGATCGATAAACGAGAGAGAAGCAGGAGAGGCGGCCGACGGCTGGAACGTTTTGTAGGATTAGGGTTTCATGTCTCCAAAATAACGGGAGGATCAATGTGACGGGTTCATCCCGTATCCATTTCAAACTTGTGCGCTATAATCCCATTATGGTCCCTCCCCATTAATTCTTTTCAAATAGATCCAAAAATTTATCCTTTTTACCCCTGATTCCATAATTCCCTTTCATAATAAGTCTCAATAATTACCAAACATACCCCCGCATCTCATATTCTTCTCAAATCAACTCTGTAATTTACTACACAGCCCACCTATCAAAATTCTTCACAAATTAGTCCGGGAATTATATTTATTAATTTATTTAAATAAACAGGGCGTTACAACTCTCCCCCACTTAAATTAGATTTCGTCCTCGAAATCATTCCTTTCACTTCAAACCACTCTAGTAACCTGGTCACCATCCTGGGCACACCCTAGCATCTCAGGGTAGCTATGACCAATCATCACAAAGCCCTAATATTTGCAGGCAAACTAATCCCTCGCAACAAGCTCTCAAGTACTCTGTCTGACGTTTGTTATCTCTTGATGATCTGAATCCCTAACAGACCACTCATACTGAATCATTATAGCGGAACCCCGCAGTGGGTGACTGAGAAGTAATCAGCAATCTCTTACGCTTATCATACATGAGATCCTCAAATACCATCACTGATGGAGACCCAAAACTGTCTGAATCCCTGATCTGCCTGAAAACACTGAACTGCTTGAACACTGAACTGCCTGAAACACTGAACTGTCTGAAACTATATGCTGCCCCATGGCTGCTTCCCAACATCTACCGAGACCTACCTGGTCTCAATTTTCTGCGAATCATCTTAAATATCGGGTTCCAGCCCGGCTGCGGAGCCAAAGGACCCCCTACTTAGCTGCCTCGCACGACTTCTGGACGAAATTCTTCTATGGATCTAGCTGCTACTACTTATCCCGACACTGTGGCCCTAACGGCCTTCTACTCTAACTGATTCGTTCCATGCATCGAATCCTGACGTCACCAAAACCCAAATCTAAACGCGATTGCCACATGATCATTGGTAGCCTTATGTCATAAATGACCTCAAGCAGTCCACTGCTTCTCTGCTCTCTTCTCTGTAGTGGCGCTTCTACAGTCTTATCACTGGCTTAACCAGGTCTAATCCGTCTGGGAAATTCCGAAATCCAATCCATGGATTTCCATATCCTTACTGCTATACCTGAAATGGTGAGTACTACTGATCTTTCTGCGTCCTAACAACGCACTCACGCTATCTACCAACCTAGTGAAGGCTGGGGCTACACCCACAGACTCACATCACTCTAGTACTATCTACTAATCTTGTGAATGCTACGGCTACACCCGCAGACTTACAACACTCTAATACTATCCGACTACTAGTGAATGTTACGGCTACACCCGCAGACTTACAACACTCTGATACTGGATCGAACACGCGCTTGCCCCGCACTCAACTGAACTCATGTCCTGAATGGAATCCCAAACCTGATTCCCCAAGTCTTACTAGTAACATCACGAGAACGCGATCTCTTTATTGGCACGCTTTTCCGAACTTCCATCTCACATTATCCTCAAACCATACAACCACTTGGGCTATCTTCCTTCCCAATAAGGATGCGAAACTTATCCTAGTCTCAAAACTGCCTCGCTTCTGAATCCTTGGGTGATTCTCCCCCACTTTGATTCAGCTAATGCCCTACAACACACAAAACTGGAAGAATTCCCAATCCTTCTTGCCACCCATGACCAATCTGCTAGAAACCACGCTTACCATTGCTAGTGTGTTAACACTAGCTAATCCAAAAGATCACAGAACTCTAAAAATTTGAATAAATCTCCGGTAATAACCCACTAAACCCAGGCAGCTCCGAATCTCAATTGGAGACCTCGGAATCTCCCACTGCATCACGGCCTCTAACTTAGCCGGATCGACTAGAATATCCTTCTGATTGACAAGGTGCCCAAGAAATTGCACCCCGTGCAACCAAAACTCACAGTTAGAGAACCTTGCGAAATTTCTCTCCCTCCTCAAAGTCTCTAGCACCTCCCTCAGGTGCTTCTCGTGCTACTCCTCAGTCTTGGAATAAACCAAGATGACGTTGTATAAAAACAGATTTACGTGTTAAAATGTTCGTTTTCTCTTGTATATGAAAGTGATTTCTTGAAAATCGTGTTTCTAGTATGTAAAAGTTAGCAATATCCTCATAAAACTATACATATTATAGTTTTCTAAAAGTGTGCCTCGTTTGTTTTAGAATATCTAGAAAAGGAATCACTTGTTATGAAAGCATAGATTTTTGTAAAGCCTAAGATAGACACATATACATTAAATCTAGGGAAAATGTTTAGTTTATACATGCATTACAACGATTTATAGTTTTAAAGATAGAAAGCTATTGTAATATATTTTGTATGCGGGAGTTCCCTATAAAGTTTATAAATCACATATGATTCTACTTAATAAAAGTGTATAATAATCTTTATATATGACACCCGATAGTAGTCGTGTGTTTTACTTGTATTCCCCCCCCCCCCTTAGAAAGCATATAAAGCGTTTTGAATATTTAAAAAGGGTTAATTAAGGGGTATGAACTCACTTGAAAGTTTGAAGATAGCGAGTTGGAAAAACCGGGCAGAGTTTTGTCTCGGGAAACGGATTTTTCTCGGGATTCTCGGGAATAAAATCGACCTTCGGGACTTGAGCAAAATGACCAGGGCTTCGGGGTAGTGTGGGCATGGAAATCGAGGCAATATCGTGAGAGAAATGAGAGAGATGGGGTGAATTTTCCGGAACCCTCGCATCTCTATTTATAGGAGGCTAAGAGGCCTCGTTACGCGGGGCGTACGCGTACGTCATGCGTGACCGAGTCCTCGACTGCCTCGGAGCTCGGATGGGACGGGTCGGTGGTTCGCACAGGCGCGACGTGGACGATCCGAGGCCAAGGCCTTCGCGTACGCGGGGTGTACGGGGTTACGCGACGCGTAACTCGGATGAGTACGCTGACTCCCCCTTCGGATAATACCGGATTTTGATTTAAATAAATATATAATTTATTTAATAAACTTCAAAATTCATATCTTCTTCATACGAACTCCGTTTTCGACGTTCGTTATATCCCCGCGAAGGTGAGACCATACTCTACAACTTTTGTTTAGATTCCATCGGCAAATTCCGAAATTATTTTTATTATTTATTTATAAAATGTCGTGATTAAGAAATTTCTTTAAACAATTCATAACTTCTTTATCTGACATCGGTTTTTGCCAGACTTTGTACCGCTGAAATACCATTGTCGAGAACTACGATTCTCGTTTAGGTCATTTCAGTCAAAAGTCGCTCGATCTCCGATTCGAGTTTTTAGTTGTCTGTTGCTAAGCCGAATTTGGAAAAATCTTAACTTCAATATACGAAGCCGGGTTTGGGCATTCTTTTTACGTACGATCCCGGTTTAATGATATAAAACATAGTAGGTAGTTAAGTAGAAACTTTTTGGACATTTTAATATGAACGTTAATTTTATTAACTCAAAAGTGGTTACAATACTTGACCTATTAGGCCATTACAAAGAGTTGAAATGTCAGGTTGTCACAAGGACATGCTTCAGGCATGTGTGTTGGACTTCGAAGGGAGTTGGGACACGTATCTACCTTTGGCTGAGTTTTCGTATAACAACAGCCAGCATTCGAGCATTGATATGCCTCCCTTTGAGTTATTGTATGGGAGGAGGTGTCGGACTCCCATTTATTGGGTGGAGGTAGGACAGCGAGTGATGGGCAGCACTGAGATAGTGCTTCAGATGACAGAGCAGATACATTAGGTTAGACAGAGATTGCTGACGGCCCAGAGTCGCTAGAAGAGTTACGCGGATAGGCGTCGATCCGAGCTCGAGTTTCAGGTCGGAGATTTTGTGCTCCTGAAAGTGTCTCCTTGGAAAGGATTGATCCGATTCAGGAAAAGGGGCAGGTTGGGGCCCCGGTTCATTGGATCGTTTAGGGTGATCGCGAGGGTGGGCAGGGTAGCATATTGATTGGAGCTACCTGCGGAGTTGAGCCAGATTCATGATACCTTCCAAGTCTCTCAGATGAGGAAGTGTATAATCGACGAGTTGGCAGTGGTGCCATTGGAGGATATCCAGGTGGACGCAGGTCTGAATTATGTTGAGAGACTGATCGCGATCTTGGACCGGGAGGTCAAGGTTCCGAGGAATAAGGAGGTACCACTGGTTCAGGTCCAGTGGCAACATCGGAAGGGATCCGAGCTGACTTAGGAGCCAGAGTCAGAGATGAGGGAGCAGCATTCGGAGTGGTTTTCGGCATGAGACTTCGAGGGCGAAGTCTGGTTCTAGTGGGGGAGAATTGTAACATCCTGAAATTCAGGTAAATCTATTTAACCCTGCCATTTTGTTAAGTTGTCAAGATTGGTCCCTTGAGAGAGTTCTTGTAGCAAATGAGTATGCTGGGCGGACTGGGGTGTACGTTGCGCGTACTCATGCACTTAATTTGGATGCGGACTCGCCTGGGTACGCTGGGCGTACCCAGGGTTATGTTGGGCGTAACGGGTCTAGTTGCAAACCCTAAATGTTTGGCTTGTGCACTATTTAAAGGATGCGAAGGCTCATTTCTCAGCCTCTATATCAGAGAGTGAAACCCTAAGAGAGAGCCTTCCATCGTCCTTAACTTGAGTGTGTGTGTGTATTTTAGAGCTAAAAGTGTCTTGGTGTGTTAGTGAAGAAGAAGGAGAAGATCTTGTGGAGGCTAGAGCTTGAAGTGCAAGTTTGGATCTGAGATCTACAGAGAAAGGAGCTTCATCTAAGGTATAAAGTCCAAAACTTTCCTCTTTATTTGGTTTGATGATTGCATGGACCATTTCTAGAATTAAAAGTCCCAAAGGTGGAGACTGTATGAGTGTAATGTACTCCATGGACCTAGATCTGTTCCATTGCTGTGAGATTTGTGTTATAGATCCATAAAGTTTCCATCTTGGTCGTTGTTATGAGGTCATGCTTGAGTTATGAGCTTTCTAGAGTTGGGAAATGAAATGTTATGGGAATTAGTGACTTGTCCAGCCATGCAAAGGCTTAAAGTCACCAACTTTATGGATTAAGAGGCTTAGAAATGGTCAGATCTAGAAGTTGGACGTGGATCTTAGCTGTTTAAGACCTCAAGAGCTTAGAGTCTGAAACTGGGAGTTACGCGGGGGGTAATCACAGTACGCGCGGCGTAAGGGGTCGTGCACCCCGATTCTGTGAGGACGCCGGTTACACCCAATGTACATGTTTGGTATGCGCAGCGTAACCCGGAGAGTTGACTTTTGTTGACTTTTATGGTTTGGTCAACTTTAGGGTCTTTGAGCCATGAGAGGGGTAAAATGGTCTTTCACCCTTCTGAGAGTACTAAGAGAGGGAATAGTCTATCCTTGAGAGATGTATTGATTTAGAGTGTTTATTGCATATGATTAGGCGGAGGCTAGACCCGATTTCACAGAGTTCGAGATTACCGAGTTACCCGAGGTGAGTCTTCTCACTATACTTTAACTAGAGTGGTAATTAGATTTATGTGACAGAGTATTTTGTATGCTTTTGCATGATGTGATTTCTATGTGATTTATGCTATGTATGTTACAGAGTTTTCAGAGTTAGGAATGGAAGGTCCATAGAGTTAGGGCCAGAGGGCCCACAGAGTTATGGGACTGGAGGGTCCCACTGAGACACATGGACCAGAGGGTCAAACAGAGTTATAGCCTTGAATGGCTAATATGTGTTGTGTGTGGTATTTTAGGGAACTCACTAAGAATTTATGCCTACAGTGTTGTGTTATGTGTTTTCAGGTACTAGTGAGGATCGCGGGAAGGCGCCGACTTGATCAGTACAGGCATGAGGAGCTTTTACATTTTATGATCTTGGGATGTGATGTTATGAACTGATTATGTGATACAATGATATTTTTATAACAATTATGAATGAAAGTGTGTTTTTATAATGTGAAAGATTATTTGAAAATTTGGGTGTTACAGATGCCGGAATGTCGGGATAGTCTCGAGAGGGTAGAAGTATGAAATTTGGGAGAGAAGGTGGTAAATTTGCAACTAAAATTTGGAACCCCCGCATCCTATTTATAGGAGGAGAGCCTGGCCTCGTACACTGGGCATACTCCGAGGTACGCGGGGCATTCTTCGTATGCTGGGCGCACTTGCGTATGCGGTGCGTACATCATGCATGACGTCTTCATCGGTTTCCGGACTTCGGATGGGACGGGGGTAGAGGGGTATAGGGGAGACGTGATTGATCTGAGGCCCCGTATGGTGTACGCTGGGCGTACCCTCGTATGCTGGGTGTACCCCCTCGGTTTGTGTGCCCCAATCTTCTAAAATGCGTAACTTTCACATACGAGCTACGTTTTTGACGTTCTTTATATCCATGTGTAGGTGAGAATTTAATCTACAACTTTCATATAGACTTCGTTGGCAAAATTTGAATTTATTTTTAGTTATATATTTTTAATAGGCCGGGACAGGAAAAGACCGTTAAAAATTCATAACTTCTTCATCCGATGTCCCTTTTCGTCTGTCTTTTTACCATTGTACTACTATTGTCGAGATCTTCAATTCTCATTTAGTTTGTGTCGGCTAAATATCGCTCGATCTCTATTTCGAGTTTTTAGCTGTCTACTGCTACTCCGAAACTTAGAAAAATCATAACCTCCTCACACGAAGTCAGATTTGGACGTTTTTTTTTGTGTACGTTCACGGTTTAATGTTATCTACAACATTCATTTAGATACCAAAGGCTAAAAAGTATTTTATTGAAATTTCGCGTTTCACGCTTAACCGTGTTTTAACGGTTTCACTGCGGATTTTCGATCGGTCATAACTTCTTTGTTATAACTCGGACTTGAGTGTTCTTTATATTTTTAAAAACCTTGACACGATAACTATAATTTTTTGTATCCCAATTGAGACTTTTGAACATTTCATTTCTAAAGCTATTTTTATTTATTTATCAATTCAAGATAGATTACAATACTTGACTTAGGTCATTACATTAACTTGAAATATTGGGTTGTCACATCATCCCCCGTTAGAGAAAATTTCGTCCCAAAATTTATTCTAAGGTAAGTATTTATGGACTAGGGAAAAGATGTGGGTATTTTTTTCATCTGATCTTCTCGCTCCCAGGTGTATTCAGGTCCTCGCTTTGCATTCCAGCGGACCATCACAATGGGTATGCGACTTTGTTTTGTTCTTTTAATTTCCCTATCCATGATTTCTACTGTTTCCTCTACAAAGTGGAGACTCTCGTTGATTTCGATTTTGTCCAGAGGGAGGACGAGGGTCTCATCGGACAAACACTTCTTTAAGTTTGACACATGAAAGGTAGGATGTATGTTATTGAGTTCCGGTGGTAATCGAAGCTTGTAAGCTACTGGGCCGATCCTAGAAAGAATCTCAAATGGTCCGATATACCTTGGATTTAGTTTCCCACATTTTCCAAAACGTATTAACCCTTTCCAGGGTGAGACCTTCAATAGAACCCGGTCCCAACCTGAAATTCCAAGGGATTCCGTCTTTTTTCCGCATAGCTATTTTGTCTGTCTCATGAAGCCTTTAGTCGTTCCTGGATTTGGAAAATCCTTTCGGTCGTTTCTCTTATGATTTTCGGGCCTGTGAGAGTGCTGTCAGGTATTTGACCTCTAGCTAGTTGCGTGTCACCAACTTTAGCCCATCACATAGGTGATCTGCACTTGCGGCCATAGAGGGCTTCGAATGGAGCATCCTTGATGCTAGTGTGATAGCTATTGTTGTGCGAGAACCCGATTAGTGGTAAATAAGTATCCCATGCCTTACCAAAATCGATCACACAAGCTCTTAGCATATCTTTCAAGGTTTGAATGTTCCTCTCACTTTGACCATCGGTTTGTGGATGGTAAGCAGTACTCATGTCTAGTCTCATCCCTAGAGATTTTTGTAGTGACTGTTAGAACCGTGAGGTGGATCTACTATCTCTGTCAGAGATAATGGATATTGGTACACCATGCAGTCGAACAATCTCTTTGATGTATGTTCAAGCTAGTTTCTCTATCTTGTCAGTTTCCTTTATGGGTAGGAAGTGTGCGGATTTGGTTAATCTATCGACGATCACCCAGATTGTGTCAAGTCCACCCACTGTTTTGGGTAACTTGGTTATGAAATCCATGGTTATCAGGTTTTTGTAACAATCCCGAGGGATTTTGGTACTCTACTTTGACTTTGGCGCAAGTCAGACACTTGCCTACATAGGCAGCAATTTTGGCTCTCATGTTCGGCCACCAATACAATTTCTTGAGGTCTAGATACATCTTGTCTGAACCGTGATGCATGGAGTATCGAGTCTTATGAGCCTCATTCATGACAACTTCTCTGAATCCATTAAACTTCGGTGTCCAGATTCGATTCATGAAGTAACGAACTCCATCACCCTTGACTTCAGGATTTTTATCCATTCCTCTTAAGGCTTCGCCAACCACATTTTCTGCTTTCAAGGCTTTCATTTGAGCTTCCTTGATTTGCATGGACAAGTGTGAATGGATCGTCATGGTTAAGGACTTCACTCGGCGGCCCGAGTACTCCTTTCGACTGACAGCATCAACTACTACATTAGCTTTTCCCAGATGATAACGAATTTCGCATTCGTAATCTCTCTGTAGTTCAACCCATCATCTCTGTCTCATGTTGAGTTCTTTTTGGTCGAGATTGTGCTGAAGGCTCTTATGATCGGTGAAGATTGTGCATTTCTTTCCGTAGAGATAGTGCCTCTAGATCTTTAGGGCGAAAACAACTGCTCCCAGTTCTAGGTCGTGGGTAGTGTAGTTGAATTTGTGCGTCTTGAGTTGTCTTGAGGCGTATGCGATGAACTTTCCTCGTTGCATTAGAACATATCCCAAGCCTTGGTTTGATGCGTCACAGTAGACCATGAAGTCTTCTATTCCTTCTAGTAGGGATAATATAAGTGTGCTGCATAGGGTTTGTTTCAGTGTTTGGAACGCAGCGTCTTGCTTTTCTTCCTAGTTGTAGGTTACACCCTTCTGAGTCAGGGCAGTAAGTGGTTTGGCAATCTTTGAGAAGTTTTGTATTAATCTTCGGTAATAGCCAGTAAGGACCAAGAATTGTCGGATTTCTATTGGAGTTCTTGGAGCTGACCAGTTCTCGATTGCCTTGATTTTGGAAGGGTCCATGTTTATCCCTTCCTTGCTGATCACGTGACCAAGGAAATCTACTTTCCGAATCCAAAATTCATACTTTGAGAATTTTGCGTACAACTCATTTGCCCTTAATGTTTCCAAGACCTGCTGGAGGTGTTGACTATGTTCTTCTTTGCTCTTCAAATAGATGAGTGTATCATCTATGAACACAATCACAAATTTGTCTGGGAAAGAATGACATACTCGGTTCATTAAGTCCATGAACACCGCCGGTGTATTTGTTAATTCAAAGGGCGTAACTACAAATTCGTAATGACCATAACGAGTTCGGAAGGTCGTCCTGGGAACATCTCCTTCCACGACTCGCAGCTGATGGTACCTGGATCTTAAATCAATATTTGAGAAGTAGCTTGCTCCTTGGAGTTGGTCGAACATATCGCCTATGCATGGTAGGGGATATCGGTTCTTGATTGTGAGCTTGTTTAGTTCTCGGTAGTCGATGCACATGTGAAAGGATCCATCCTTCTTCTTTACGAATAGGACTGGTGCTCCCCAAGGTGAGAAGCTCGGCCTGATGAATCCTTTATTGAGTAGCTCGTTTAGTTGGCAGGATAATTCCTGCATCTCTGTCGGGGCTAGACGGTACAATGATTTTTCTACTGGGGTAGCTCCGAGAATCAAGTCGATTCTGAACTCGACTTGACGTTCTGGTGGAACTCCTAGAAGATCTTCAGGGAAGACATCGGGGAAATCGCAGACTTCTGGGATGTCTTTGATATCTTTCTTTTCCTTTTCCTTATCTACCATGTGGGCTAGGAAAGCATGGTATTCTTTGCGCATGTATTTTTGGGCTTTGACGCAAGAGATGATTTGTAAATTGGTACCGGGTTTATCACCATAAATGATAAGAGTTTCGCCATTTGGCAGATTAAGGCGAACGACCCTTTCGTGACAAAATATATCGGCATGGTGAAGGCTTAACCAATCCATACCGATGATGACATCAAAGCTTCTTATAGTGATCAACATTAGATCGATTTGGAACGAGCGTTCATTTAAATCTAGCGTGCAACCTATGTACATATCGTTTGTGCTTTCTGTTTTATTATTTTCCATTTCTACTTTGAGTATCTTATTAAGTGATTAGGGGTTTTGCTTAAGTAAGTGTTTAAATTCATGGCTCACGAAACTCCTTTCCGCACCACAATCAAAAAGTATGTATAGATAAGCGCTATTGAGGAGAAACGTACCCGTAACCACCGTGGGATCAACTATTGCTTCGTTCTGCCCTATTGCCAGCACTCTTCCTGTGCTACCAATATTCCTTGAGTTAGGGAAATCTCTCTTGTAATGCCCAGCTTCGCCACACCCATAACACGCCTGGCCCACACCGACTCTAGGAACTTGGGTGATTGGTTGTGCCGGTGCCTTACAGAAACGGGCAGTGTGCACTTTCCTGTTGCAGTTATTACAGTGCATCACTCGACAATTCTCGTTGTGATGGAAATTGCATTTTTTGTGGGTAGGTTTCCAGCATATTGCTTTGCTGGTGTAGTGTTAACAGGAACAACGGTGGGAGTAGTAGCGGCATCAACTGCCACTATCTGCTGTTTCTTGGAAGGTTCTTGCGAAGATTGACCCTTCCTTTTGTTCCAAAACTTCTTTTTGTTGTTGTTGTTCGCATTGTTGTTGTTGTTGTTGTTGCTCTCTATCGGTTGCTTCAGAACTGCAGTCATGAATCCTTGGCAGACACCATGGTCAACGAGGGACTGTGCCAGCTATTTGGGACTATCGAAAGTAACTAGCTTGGAAGCTAGTACACTTCCTTGAATCTGGAGTGACAATCCCCAAATCTATCTCTCGATCTTCTTGCTCTCTAGAGAAACCATTCCTGGGAAAAGTATTGCTAAGTCACTGAACCTATTAGTATAGGTCGTGATGTCCGAGCCTACCATAGTAAGGACCCAAAGCTCTTGCTCGAGCTTTTGTACTTCACCTCTCGGGCAGTACTCTTCATGAGCATTTGTTTCAGGATTTCCCATCCCATGGAGTTAGCCACTACCAAAGTTAGTGACTTGACGTGTCCATTCCACCACGTTAGGGCTCGTTCGGAGAAAGTACACGCAACAAATTTTACTTTGCTCCCTTCTTGGCATGAGCAGATCTTGAATACTGCTTCCGTTTACTGTTGGTGAAGTCCTTCTAAGTGCATTCCCAAGAATGACCTTGGGGTTGGTCATTAGTAGAGCTGTTTATTCCTCCTCCTGACCCGTTGTTACTCATTTGGGCCATTGCTGTTGTAACTGTAGCTGTTACGACAGCCTGGAAAACAACATTGTCCATTGATGGGGGTGGTGGTGGAGGTGGTGTTGGTGTTCCTAGAGTATTGAAGCGTCGGGGATTCCTTCTTGGCGGCATGATTCTGCAATAAGTTAAAAGATGAATTATTGATAAGTCTTCAGGAATGATTATGGAAAGTCTTAGTATTATATGCTTTTCGTTCCGATCATTATCGAATTTGTAAGTTAATTGCGAAATGGAAACTTATAATAATAAGTGCATGATTTCCTTAGTATTTTAAGAATTTAATGAAATACCCAATGAAATAATAAATGCGTGTCAATCTCATTGATATTAATATTTGATACATCGATCAGGAAAATTTGACCTTAATACAGGTCTAGAGTACATCAATGAAAATGGGAAAACCGCATTCAGACCCTCGAATTATGTACTCACAATCCGTTGGGTTTACATACATAAAGGAAAGAGTAGAACCAACGCTCACTCAATAAGTATATACATAGTGCAAGAAGTACATGCTCTACTCCGAGCGGGTGGTACCCTGCGGACCATGGTATGTTGTTGTGGAAGTCCGAGCTAGAGTTACTTGATATTCAACCTCGATGATGCGCCTCTCCATTGCAGCTTGGGTTTTCCGAAACTCTCTTACCTCTGCTCTAGTAGCGGTAATGTCCTTTCGAAGGGAAAATGTGTTCTCTATTGTTCGATCATGTTCTTCGTCCAGGCGACGAAGACGTACCGCAGTGATTTGGGCAGTGGTATCAATGTCCATGATTTGGTTGGCGTTTCCCCTTGCTTGCTCGCCTTGATTGGCGATGCGACGAACCATGATAGGGAGTGCTATGTCTGCCAAACCCCCGTTACAGAGGTTATGAAAGCCTTTTTCCATGTCGTAGGGTGGACGTTGTCCTTGTTCCCTTCTCCATTATTTCAGATCTACAGCCCCAAGGGGCACCGGGCTCTAAAAGTCCCGTAGGAGATTTGGTACTACTTGGAGAGGATTATAGTCCTCGGGTTCTGAGTCAGTGCCCTCATCATCACCTTCCTCTTCCTCTTCTGGATCTTCCTTGGAAACCTGTTCGGGATCCTCTTCTGGATCCTCCTCGATCCAACCTCCATTGCCTTGGTTTGGGTAGTAGGGATCTCGGGGATATGAAATCATGCCATTTTTTCTGATCGAGAATAGAGATAAGAGAATTATATATAGAATTTGAGTGTAAGGAGAAAATTTTATGATAAGACCTACACCGAGTCCTCCTATAATTACCTAGTGTATACGAATTACATACAATCGAGACTGAATGGACCGTTGGATAAGTAGTTTCACTCCAAGCCCACATCCAAACAAGGAAAAGAGCCTAAAGGGAAATCATAAATCCTAAGCCCATGCAACCTCACTCATATGTAACCTTAAAGTATGCACTTTGCAATTATAGACCTGTCAGTTAAGGTTTTTAGTTTTTATAAGCTTAATTTTTTATTTAATTGACGATCGTAGTTCTAACGCAATGTAGGGGTTTACTCGCTTGTTATAATTTTTATTGTGTCATAAATACTCCTATAGTATTTAAATTTGTAGGTTTGATTCTAGTATTACTTTGGTAAGTTTTTGACTTGTTGCTCACTATGACTATTCCCCGACATACGTTGGTAATATCTCGGATAAATATAGTTGATCAGGCTATATTCATACTAGATCTGATTACATATTCCAAGGTTCAGTCATAGTGTCCAACTTGTCTTAATACTTTTTGTATAGTTCTAACTATGACATTAAATTGTTGTATGCATGTATTTGTACATCTATGAAACTAACCTTTTAATGTAATGAAGTATGGTTGGTGTGAAAACATTTTGTTAGTGAGCTTTAGTCCCTTTGCATTTATAGTTTGTATATCTTATGTGGTCCGATATACTTAGTTCACTATAAACAATGCTCTGATACCAATCTGTCACACCCCCAAACCAGAACAGCGGAATTGTTCGAGGGCGGATGACTTCATGTAGTGTCATAACAGTTGAGCAAATAGTAAAGAAAGCAAACACAACCATCATAAATATAATTTAAAAAGTTACATCGTTGATTGTATTACATGTTTCAAAAGAAATTACATTATGATGATATAATAAGTTTGAAATTTACGCCTTAGCGTCTCTTCCCAGAAAATGTGGTTTACCTGTATTACCGAATCCCTAAGAAATACAAGTAGTTTTGAAAGAGTGTCAAAAATTAAGTTGGTGAGTTCATAAGCGTTTTTGTATAAGAATTGTATGACTTTTTGTATAAAGTAATTGAGTTTGTTCCTAGAAAATCCAATATTTTCCATAAATGAATAATAGTTTTAAAAGTTCCAAAAACCCTAAATGCATAAGTATTTTCCATACCTAAAATAGTATAAGTAGATTTATATATGTATATATAAGTACTAAGGCGTTTAATAGTCCCGTAAATCAAATGTTTTAATACTTCATGTGAGTTTTATAACTGTACTATTGACCCAGACTGTCTGTAACAACGTGATGGGTTTTGAGCAATACATCATCCCTATGGTGTACATGCAAACCCTAATAGCTTTTGGATCTAGTTTGTCTAATGAACATGCAATTGAATATCCAAAGCCATAAATGCTAGATCTAGCATACAATTAATCATATTAACATAAAATAGGGTTTAGATCTAACCTTTGATTGTTATATAGCAATAACAATCAATCCTTGGCTTCAGAAAGCTTAGTGCCTCAACTACTGCACCTCTAATGGAGTCACAAACACCACTAAGCAACTTGGATGAAGAAGAGAAGAGAGGAGGCTGCCCAAAACGTTTAGAAACCCTAAAGGAACTCTTAGCCACGTTTTTGGGGCATAGGGGCCTTTATATATATGTAGGCTATTAGGGTTTACAACTAGGAAACCCTAATCTGACTGCTTAAGCCCTAAGCATCCCATGGACTCCTTTAACATATCCCTTGGACGAATTCTTTATGGGCTTCCCATAGAATTCATCCAACCTATATTATTTAGGTAATCCAGAACCCAATTGCAATTATCTTATAATTACAAATCCAGTCCCCTAAGTTTAATTAATCTCTTTTAGCCACAAAATTAATTCTTAATTAATTCTTGACTAATATTAATTAAACAATATGATTTCTCCTTTAATATATTATTCTCATAATACATTAATAAATCATAATTAATCCTTTATCTCCTTAATTCATCGTACATATTGCTATGGTGAAGGCAACCCAAAAGGACCATGCTCATAATCGGGTCAAGTACATACCAAAATAGTTATGGACTTAGACACTAATCCTACACAACGTTCTTCAGGCGTTGGAATGATATGATGATTGTCCCCCAAATCTGCCAGTCCAACTCTAGTTAACAGTTTAGGTGCAGGATTGTCAATACCGTATAGATCTATATACAAGTATCACGCTCTCCCTACAGGAGATTCTGGTTTATAATGCAGGACTTAAAATGCGTACGTGAAAGTAGGTGAAGTCAAATGTCTCAGAAAGTTTGTATCAAATAGGTTTACGTATGAAAAGTCCCTTTTTCTTGGAAATGTAAGTATTTCCTTTCTATATTGTTCATAGAGTGTAAAATATCATGAATATCTAGTAAACTATACCTATTATAGTTTTTCAAAAGTGTGTTTCATTTGAGTGATAAACCTTAGTGTATTACCAACTTTGCATGTAAAGTATAACATTTGTAATAACGCTATTTTACTTATTTAACATTTATACACAAAATGTAGATAAAGCATTAGAAGTTGTATGTACTGATTTGCATTTTAGCATAAGTTTTTCTTGCGTTTCACTTCTATTCCACCCTCCCTAAAATGTAGTAAAAACATGAAAATATAGGAGTATGAACTCACCTGGAAAGTGTGATGATTTGACGAAAACAAGACTTTTCTCGGGCAACACTTCGATCAGAATGTGGTATATTCCTCAGGAATCTCGAACCTTCAAACCTTCATCGGAGCTTGGATATGAAACCGGAATGTCGGGATAGTCTCGAGAGGGTAGAAGTATGAAATTTGGGAGAGAAGGTGGTAAATTTGCAACTAAAAGTCAGAACCTTCGCATCCTATTTATAGGAAGGGAGCCTGGCCTCGTACGTTGGGCGTACTCCGAGGTACGCGGGGCGTTCTTCGTATGTTGGGTGCACTTGCTTACGTGGTGCGTACATCATCCATGACACCTTCATCGGTCGTCGAACTTCGGATGGGAAGGGGTTAGAGGGGTATAGGGGAGACATGGTCGATCTGAGGCCCCATATGGCGTACGCTGGGCGTACCCCCTCGATTTGTGTGCCTCAATCTTCTAAATTATGTAACCTTCGCGTACGAGCTCTGTTTGTTACACTCTTTATATCCACTCGTAGGTGAGAATATAATCTACAACTTTCATTTAGACTTAGTTGGCAAATTTTGAATTTATTTTGAATTTTATATTTTTAATAGGTCGGGACAGGAAAAGACCGTTAAAAATTCATAACTTCTTCATCTGATGTCCATTTTCGTCTTTCTTCTTACTTTTGTACTACTATTGTTGAGATCTTCAATTCTAGTTTAGGTTGTGTCGGCTAAATATCACTCGATCTTTATTTCGAGTTTTTACCTGTCTACCGCTACTCCAAAACTTAGAAAAATCATAACTTCCTCACACGAAGTTAGATTTGGACGTTCTTTTTATGTACGTTCTCGGTTTAATGATATCTACAACATTTGTTTAGATACCTAATGCTGAAAAGTATTTTATTGAAATTTCACATTTTACGCTTAACAGTGTTTTACCGGTTTCGCTGCGGATTTTCGATTCGTCATAACTTCTTTGTTATAACTTAGATTTGAGTGTTCTTTATATTTTTGAAAACCTTGACATGATAACTATCATTTTACGTATCCCAATTGAGACTTTTGAACATTTCCTTTCTGACGCTATTTTTATTTATTTATGAATTCAAAATAGATTACAATACATGACTTAGGTCATTACGTTGACTTGAAATATCGGGTTATCACAATATACTTCTATGTATGTACAAAATTGTTTTAAGATCTTATTCTAGGTTTATGCTAGCAATTTGTATGATCTTGTAACACCCGGTTTCTGGTCATTTCTTACTTCAAGGTCATGGGCCAAAAGTCGATTGCGTGAAAGCTTTGGGTCTTAAGGAGGTAAAGTTTAGTCCTTTTTAGAAGTGATAATGATGTTTGTGATATCTAACCCTTGAATTGTGTATTGGGAAGAAGGGTAGAAATTGAAAAGTCTTAGACCGGGTTTCTTGCATGAATTACAAATTTTATTTCGAGATGTTTTTAGTCCAAGATAACTAGATAGTTTTTATGGGGCTCATCAATACCTCTCCGTGCATATAAAGATCACTAATATTAGAGTTGAAATGAAGAAGGTGTGGTGGTTTGAAATTGAGTTGAATGGTGAAGGAATTTGGTAGGTTGGGCGTACACTAGGTACGCAGAGTGTAGTGGGACATGCCTTTGGTAAGTTACGCTGGACATACATGATCATGACCCAAACCCTAAATCTGTTGTTTTGAGCCCTATTTAAGCATCTTAACTCCTCTAAACCTCTTCCGTTCTCAGCCTCCATCTCTCCAAACGTCCTCTTTGAAACCTTAACCCTAGTTTGAGCCTTGTTAGCTAAAAAGTGTGTTTTTTGGGTGCCTTTAAAGGAAGAAGAATGTGGTGATAGTGCTTGAAATCTTGAAGCAACTTTGGATCTAGAATTTCTCCTCCCTCATTCATCTCCAAAAGTGGATTATAGGAGCAAGCAGTGCAAAAACAGGAGCACATCGCAGTGTATCCAAATTGTTTGATTAAGGTGAGTTCTCCTCGTTGTACCTGTGGGTCGAAGGCACCAATTCCAGCTGTAACATCTTAAAAAAAAGTTTTTAAAAACAAAACATCATCATAAAATGTTTACAAAATCATTGTTTCCAAATTGTTCATCAATATCAGAGTATCCCAAAATCTTAAAAACATAGCAGAGGATGCGTAAGGTCACCCCTTTGCCTTCTGCGATCATCAGAAGTACCTAAAACCATAACCAAAAACTGTAAGTCAACGCTTAGTGAGTTCCCCTAAAGTACCATCATATACAATATATCAAACAAACAGATAACGGGATCCCCAACCATCCTGGTTGGATTATCCCTGGTCCATAAACTTACGGTTGGAATGCCTAACCCACAACCTTATTGTTGGAATGCCCAATACATAACGGGTCCACAACCTTACGAGTTGGATTACCCCTAGCCCATAACCTTACGGTTGGAATGCCTCGGTCTATTAACTTACAACACAAAGCAGTATTGTCTCAACACCACCATACCATGTCGACATGCATATAATAAAATAATATATATCTAAAAACAGATAAACATATAAATAGTTAACAGATTGGCAGGCATATCTACAATTACCACTGCATGCTAACATCCTATATACCAGGATACTGATCCAACCAGTTCTACATCATAACTAGCATACTATCATATAACATAATATCCAATCCATTGGGTCGGCCTTGGTGCCTTCCGCCCATAAGTACAATGATGAAGACTCACCTCTAAGTCTGGACAAAAGCTGATGAGGTCCTGATTCTGAGTCTCAGCTCTAACCGTCACATATCCAACCAAATGACTAATTTTTAAACACAATCCAAAATACCCAAAATACCCTTAAGTCAAATTGGATCAACTATGGTCAAAGTCAAAGTCAAATTGGTCAGAACCAACAAGTCAATCGAGTCAACTCAACTGAGTCAACTCAGGGTGCCTACGCGGGGCGTACTCTAGAAGTACGTGGGGTGTACTCGAGCATTGACCACCATCAGGGAGGTTGGCCACGTACGTGCTGCATAGTCAGGTTACACATGGCGTACGTCCAGTCTTCCCAAAAACACATTATGAGCTTAATATGTTAAGCTTTCACATCCAACTTCCAGATCCAAGGATAAAATACTAAATAGATTCATAAAGTTTCCAACTTTATGACTTTGCATGTCCATTAAGTTCCCGAAATACAACATCTTAATGCATTAAGACCTTCTATAGAATGTATGGAGCATAACTAACCGTCCAAACTACATTTTATGACGTAAGACCCTTCTTAAGGTCTAAAAGGACAACTTAATGGGTCAAGAACATGTCATGCTCAAGAATCACGATTTTGGGACCAAAAAGTGTCTTAAAAGTTCAAAAGTCTAGATCTACAAGATGGAGTGATCAAGATGCAAGATTTTTACCTTATGGAGCTCGCTAACAAGAAAGAAACCTCAGATCCAAAGTACTTCCCAAACTCCAAGCTCTCTACACCACCCTCTTCTTCTTTAAGAACACTTCAAATCACTCCAAAGGCTCCAAAATGCCCTCTCTTTCACTTAGGGTTGCTTAAGGGTCATTTTCAAAGAGGAAAGCTGAATAAGAATGAGATGTGAGGCTATAATGAGGTTTAAATATGGCTCAATCCATAAAACTTAGGGTTTGAATGATCCTCACGTACGTCGTACGTACGAGGTGTACACCCATCATACTAAGGCACACACTAGAACACTCAGCGTACACACGTACACTCAGCGTACTCCCCCAATAACGAAATTACCAAAATGCCACTAAGGTCCCTTTTGCACTCTTCTCTTACTTAGGGACCAAAATGCAATATTTAATCATACAAAGGGTCAAAATTGAAAATACCTCATCATCGGGATGTTACAATTCTTCCCCACTTGAATTAAACTTCTTCCTCAAATTCGACCGTCGTGAACAACTCAAGATAATGCTCCCACATCTCGGCCTCCAGCTCTGAAGTCCACTCGAAGCCCTTCTAATGTTGCCACTAAACTTTTACCAAAGGTATCTCCTTGTTGCGCATGATCTTCATCTTCCTCTCCAAAATCAATACCAACCTCTCGACATAATTCAAGAACTCTCGACCTAAATATCATCTAAAGAAACCATTGCCTCATCGTCAATCACACACTTTTTCAATTGAGAGACATGGAAAGTGTTGTGGATCTGACTGAGCTTACTCGACAAATCCAATCGGTAGGCCACCCTGCCTACCCTGGCGATCACAAAGAAAGGTCCAATATATCGAGGACCCAATTCTCCTCTTCCTGAAGCGTATCACAACCTTCCAAGGTGAGACCTTTAGTAATACCATATCGCCAACCTGAAATTTCAACTCAGATCGACGTCGATTGATATAAATCTTCTGATGACTCTAAGTTGTCTACAATATCTACCTGATATGTTGCATAAGCTCCATGGTCTGAAGGACTACTTCGGTCCTTCCCATAACCCTATGACCGACCTCTCCCTAACATATTGGGGTACAAAACTTCCGTCCATACAAGAGCTCAAAAGGTGCGGCACCAATGTTGGAGTGATAGTTGTTGTAGGAGAACTCCACCAATGGTACGTGATATGTGCATATATATATATATATATATATATATATATATATATATATTACATCATATCTTAATATTTTTAGCTATATTTATGCTCATTATAGAATAAAAGGTACTTATTATGTTTAATATTTGTTATGTAGTATAAAAGACATGCTCGGAAGCAATATGGAAGTTGGAAGCAGGAAAATGTGCACTTAAGCAAGAAGATGATACATAAAGGATGTTGTTGGACAGCTTGACCCCTCGTCAATATTTTGATCATATTTCATGACTCATAACTTCGATTAAGGTATTTCAAAATGTTCTGAAAATTAGACACAATTTCGGACGACTTTTATGTTTTGAGAAAAGTCCGATTTCCAACCACTACGATGTGGTGAATGGAATCTTTGCGATTGTTTATGTTGACTTGGAGAATACCAGATAAACACGAGGACCACGACGTGGTGCCATTACCACGACATGGTGACCAAATTTTAGGAATATATATATATATATATATATATATATATATATATATATATGTATATATATATATATATATATATATATATATATAAATCCGAACATAGGTTCGAATTGAGAGACTTGGAGGTGACTTTCTGGAGAAGTATTACAAAAAGGAACCTCTGGAAAACCCTTAGAAGATGATGTTTAGCTTTATTCCTATTGAGTTTTTGTGTTTGATTACTTCCATGAGTAGCTAATTTAGTAGACTTTCGTTTAGTTAGATGAAACCTAAAAGTATTAGTTAGTTTCTTACTTTATGGATTGCATGAAATTTGTTTATGCATGTGTTTGATAATCATTACCTAGCGTGTTAAAGTTTGTAACTTTGTTGCTTAAATTCAGGTTTAGTGTAGCTTAGGTACCATTAAATTACATTAATTTGATTACCTAGTGATTTAGTGACTATTAAATTACTAGAGCTAGGATCGATCAAATCTTAGATAAGTAATAAAAGTAACAAATTTAGTTGTGTTGGAGAGCATAATTGTGACCATAATTGTGTTTGCTTAGATTAATCTTACATAGCTCAATTATAATTAATAATTAATTCTATGTTTGCTTGTGTATGGCCATATAATTAATTGGTGAAAACCTTGCACCTATTAACAAATGAATTGGTGAAAATATTAGTAAAGTTGGACTTGAATTGCTAATTACACAATAATTGGTAACCAACTTTAATAACCCATAATTAGTAACTAACCATTGGAAAAGGTGGATTCGAAACTAAACGAAAGTGTTTTTAATATATTGATTACAATCATTTTTAGTTGAGTGCTTAAGTTTTTCTCAACTTGCAAAATCAAATAAAACCATTTAAACATTTGCTTAGATTTTTAGGTTAATTTAGTAGCAAATAGATTAATTAATTAAAATTGTTTCCTATAATCAACACCCTACTTACACATGCTATACTATAATATGACTAGCTACACTGCCAAGGTGCATTTTAGCTAATTAAGTTCGTTAGGTTATAAATTTAAAACTAGTAGGGACTTTTGTGCACATCTAGTTTTTGGCGTTGTTGCTGGGGAATGAACAACCTAACATTGATTTTTATCTTTAGATTTTCATTATAGATAGAGCAGTAAGAAGGATCTCTATGCAAGCTTTCTTGATGAAGGGTACCTCTTTATAAAAAAATTGTAATCTTCCCTTCCTTTTTTAATGGATTTTTCTAGCCTCAAATGCTATAGCATTCATTTGATAAGATAGAAATCGAATCGTAAACCATAATCATTGACACACAAAAGCCAAATCATAAACTTCAGAGCAAGTTCAATAGTTTTCGAATAGCTTCCGTTGAATTACGCTTGATAATAATTAATGGAGTGGCAAGCAAGAGCAGAAGGAGGAAGGTGAGTAGGGAAGGGCTATAATGGCCATCCTCTCCATCCGGATGTGCAACAGGTTCTTGAGGAAGCCCACGCCCCAAGACATATTGGCGGCGCAAAGATATATGATCACCTAATGACCCTGGGGTACTATTGGCCAACTATGGAGATAGATTCAGCAACATTTATTAAGAGGTGCAAGGTTTGTCAACTACATGGCAACCTCATACAAGCTCCAGCCGTGGAACTCCCTACCCATTTCAAACTTGTGCCCTCGATTTCATCAGGAAAATAACCACTCCCTCGAGGGGAAAATGTTTCATTTTAGTAGCAACAGAGTTGTTCACCAAATGGACAGAAGCAGTTTCACTACGCCGAGACAACTCTCCTTCAAGTTGAGCCAATACACTTGTAGCTTTCCACTTTTCTCTACATCATTTACTAAAACAGTGATCTCATTATTACCTATTCTAGCAAAACCGCCCATCAGATCCATCGTTAGCCATTGGTCGTTAAGGTGTATTCTCAAAATACCTATATCTACTGATGTGGCAATAGGAGCTTGATTTGGTAATACGCCAATTTGTCCACTATTAGTAGATAAAATGATTTCTTTCACTTCTGAATCCCAAAGTATTCGATTAGGGGTCAGTACACAAAGATTTAAGGTCATTTCTTCAAATTGATCTCCATTTCTAAGTTCATAGCGTTCGCCATACTTTTAGTTTTTACTTTAATTGTTTTAGGTTAATCGATCCTTTTTGTGATGTAAAAACGGCAAAAAGTTAATTTTCTGCAAAAAATTTCTACAGTCTCTGGCTGATCTGCAAAAAGTTAATTTTTTGCAGTCTCTGCCTGATATGTTTCATAAACTCCATGGTTTGAAGGACTACTTCGGTGCTTCACATGACCCTATGACCAACTTCTCCCCAAAATACTGGGGTACGAAACTTCTATCCATACAAGAGCTCAAAAGGTGGGGCACCAATGTTGGAGTGATAGTTGTTGTTGTAGGAGAACTCCGCCAAAGTTAGGTAACCATCCTAACTCCCACCAAAAACTATAACACAAGCGTGCAAAATATCCTCAACGGTCTGGATAGTCAACTCACTCTGGCCGTCAGTCTATGGATGATAAGCAGTGATGAAATGTAGCCTCGTGCCCAGTTCCTCGTGAAACTTTTGCCAGAATCAGGAAGTGAACCAAACATATCGGTCTGAAACAATGGAGACCAAAACCCCATGAAGAGCAACGATCTCTCAGACATACACATCAGCCAACTTTTCGGCCGAAGAGCTCTCCAGGATGGCGAAAAAGTGGGCATTATTGGTCAACCGATCCACGATGACCCATATAGCATCAAAACCCTTGGCCGTCTTTGGAAACTCAGTGATAAAATCCATGGTGATCTATTCCCACTTCCACATGGGAACCTCCAAAGGCTGCAACTTGCCATACAACCTCTGATGTTCAGCCTTGACCGTCCTACATGTCAAGCACCTCTCGACATACAAGACTATCTCCCTTTTCATACACGACCACTAGTAACTCGATCTCAAATCTTGATACATCTTGGTGGCTTCCAGGTGTATTGAAAATCTAGGCTTATGATCCTCCTCTAGCACTAACTGCCGGATCCCACCAGAAACTAGAACCCAAAACTGATCACACCGGGTCAATAACCCCCGACAATCGGTGATAAAACTATCAATCTCACCCCTGATCCTCTCCTGCTTCCAGTTTTCCTTTCGAACTCCCTTTGCTTGTGCCTCTCTGATCAAGCCCAAAAGCTCAGAATCAATAGATATCCTCATACACACCTCTCCAACTGAAGATCCAACTGACTTGCGGTTCAAAGCATCCACTATCACATTCACTTTACCCAAATGGTAAAGGATCTCGCAGTCGTAATCCTTAACCACGTCCAGCCACCTGTGTTGCATCATTTTCAGGTTCGACTGATCCATAAGATATCTCAAACTCTTGTGATCCATGTAGACAATACAACAGACCTCATAAAGATAATGTATCCAAATATTAAGGGAAAACACCACTGCCCCTAACTCCAGGTCATGAGTAGGATATCGCGTCTCATGCGACTTCAGCTGCCGCGAAACATAAGCAATCACTTGTCCCCTCTGCATAAGTACCACCCCAAACTAGTGATGGATGCATCACAGAACACCACAAAATCCTCAACACCCTCTGGAAGAGTCAACACTGTGACCCCATATATCCTTTGACGCAACGTCTCAAAATCATCCTACTACTCTGGGCCCCACCAGAAATCCACTCCCTACCTCTTCAGACGAGTGAGGGGTACAACAATCTTGGAGAAATCTTAGATAAATATCTGATAGTACCCCATTAAACCTAAGAAACTTCTGATCTCTGAGGGAGATCTTAGAACCTCCCATTGCATCACAACCTCAATCTTGGTAGAGTTGACCAAAATCCCATCTCGGTTATCAAGATGTCCCAGGAACTGGACCTCTCACAACCAAAACTCACACCTTGAGAACTTGGCATACAACCGTAATTCCCACCTCAATACTCCCAAAATCTATCGAAGGTGCTCCTCGTGCTGCTCTCTAGTCTTGGAATACACCAAGATATCATTATAGAACACTATAATAGATCGGTCGAGCATCGTCATGCACACCCGATTCATCAAATCCATAGACACTGCAAGCGCATTGGTGAGCCCAAATGGAATCACCACGAACTCATAATGCCCATATCGAGTTTGGAACATAGTCTTCTCAACGTCCTCCTATCTCACTCTCACCTGATGATACCCACACCTCAGATTGATCTTGGAGAACCAAGATGCACCCTGCAACTAGTGAAATAGGTCATCAATCCGTGGAAGGGGATAACGGTTGTTCACCGTCAACTTGTTTAACTCCCGGTAATCAATGCACATCTGTTGTGAACCATTCTTCTTCTTGGTGAACGGTATTGGTGGTCCCCTTGAAGAACTGCTCGGTCTGATGAACTGCTTGGCTAATAGCTCCTGAAGCTGAGAGGACAACTCCTGTATCTCGAGTGGTGCCAAGTGGTACAGTGCCTTAGCAATCAGAGTCGTACGTGGAACTAGATCAATCCTAAACTCAACTTGCCTCTCAGGAGGCACACCGGGTAATTCCTTTGGGAATACATCGACAAACTCCCTAACAACTGAAAACATCTAAAACTGAGATCTGCTCCCTCACCCGAACATCGACCAAATAATCCATATAATGTCACAACCCGATATTTCGAGACAATATTATGGAACACAAGTCAAATTTAGGTCAAAATTTAACTTTCTGAAAATCTTTTTGGGTTAAATAAAGTAGTAAGAATCGTATCAAGGTTTTCGTACATATAAAGAACCCTGAAATCTGAGTTATAACGAAGAAGTTATGACCAAACGAAGATTCTCGGCAAAATCGACAACACTGATAGACGTAAAACGCGAAGTTTCAATACAATAATTTTTAGCCTTAGGTATCTAAATGAAAGATTTTTATATCATTAAACCGTAAAAGTACATAAAAAGAACGTCCTAAATCTGACTTCGTATGAAGAAGTTATGATTTTTCGAAGTTTCAGACATAACAGTAGACGGCTAAAAACTCGAAATCGAGATCGAACGGATTTTTGCCAACATTACCTAAATGAGAATCGAAGATCTCATCAATGGTATTACAACGGTAAAAAGTCTGGCGAAAACAGACATCGGATGAAGGAGTTATGGAATTTTAACGGACTTTTCCTGTCCCGACCTATTAAAAATATAATATTAAAAATAAATTCAAAATTTACCGACTGACTCTAAACGAAAGTTGTAGATCGTAGTCTCACCTACGTGTGGATATAAAGAACGTCGAAAACGGAGTTCGTATGAGGAAGATATGAATTTTTTAAGTTTACTAAATAATTAAAATATAAATTTAATTCAATTCCGGTATTATCCGAAGGAGGAGTCATCAGACCAATCGAAGTTACGCCCAGCGTACTCGGATGCTCGGTCTTAATCCGTCCACATCGCTCTGATGCTTCGAGCGAGGATGCGCTCATGCATGACGCATGAGTACGCCCCATGTACTCTCGTATGCCTGGCGTACTGAGGTCCTCCAGCCACTATAAATAGAATGCGAGGGTGCCGGCCATTTTTGCTCATTTCTTCCCTTTCTCGCGCTGAAGCTCTGCATTTCAACCCTTGGAGCCATGCCGATGCCTCGGTTTTCATATCGAGGTTTGGAAGGAAGTTTTACGCTCTCGAGATTCCCGAGAATCCCAAGAAATCCGCTTTCTCGAGTAGAAGTTCTACTCGGTTTTCGTCTCGCTTTCTTCAATCAATCAAGTGAGTTCATACCCCTACATTTTAAATGTTTTATAAATGCTTTTATATGCTTTTAAAGGGGGGGGGGGGGGAATACAAGTAAAATACACGGTTATTATTGTGTGTTATATAAAGTTTCATTATACACTTTTTATCAACGAAATTTTATGTGATTTATAACTATTATTGGGAAACTTTCGTATGCAAAATATATCACGATAACATCATATCTTTTGAAATGAAAAATATTGTTATATATGTATAAATCAAACACTCTGCTTATACTGTATGTATATGTGTCCATCTTAGGCACTACAAAAATTATACTTTTCATAACAAGTGAGTAGTTCACTAGGGATTACTATACAAACGAGACACACTTTTAGAAAACTATAATAGGTATATTTTTACGAGAACATCATGAACTTTTACATACTAGAAATACTATTTCAAGGAGATACATTCATATACAAGAACAAACGAACATTTTTATATGTACTTCAAATAGTTTTCTCAAACATTTTTACATGTTAAAACACTTTTAGAAAGTGTCTTACAAACTGGGTGTTTCCTTTTTGAATCTGTTATAGTTGTGCTTCCAACAAAGATTCCTTTATACTTAAACTGTTTTTGTCAACCAAATACTTCCAAACCATTTTATAAATTGACATCAAGTCGATCTTTTCTTAGGTATTAATCTTTTTCAAAGGTTTTATAAAAACTCCTTATATACCTTTATATTGTCAATTGCATGTCTGTATATGTATAGTTATATAAATAAAGTTTAAAGGACATAGGAAGGCTAACCCGCCTTATTTCCTTTTCCCCGTTGGGATGTGGTCTGGTAGGGTATCGGGTATCCGTCCGAAGGTCGTTTAACTATCAGTTATATATCATGTGTACATATTGAGACATAAAAGTTTCCACAGTCAGTTCAGTACCTTTGGGTAGCAAAGGCATACTTCAGATTATACACGTACATGGTTAGTAATTATTATAGGTATAGTTAGGAGATACGACTTACTATTCCAAGTACAGGGAATCACACAAGAGTCAGTTCATTCATGAGTCTATACAAGTACATTACATGATACATGAGTAGATTACATGATACATGAGTACATTACATGATACATGAGTACGTTTAGATAGACACGCTTACATGAGTACGTTTACATGAGTACGTTTACATGAATACTTTTACATGAATACTTTTACGTAAGATAATGTATGGTGAGTTACTATTACATATTATATGTGTAGATACTGTTATATATAATTCTCCTTCTTATCTTTACTTTGTGATAACAACCACATAATCGACGAGATAGATTGGACTTTATATCCTCTTTCTAAAGGATACTTTGCGGGACTAACCATTCCTAGGACCGCTGTTAGCTACAGAGGTAAATGCACATTTACGGATGTCTTCAGTTGATACCATTATAGGTATACTTTAAGGGACTAACTATTCCTACACCCAGCTGTTAGCTACAGAGGTAAATGTACATCTATGGATGTCTTAAGTTAACACTGTTAGTTATCCTAGTACAAAAGGATAATACTTCGGTTATTATAATATTTCTTCCTTTACTATGTGACACATTCACATGATCGACGAGGTAGGATATATTTGATATAGATAACTATTTTCCTTATTACCTTTAGATTGTGACTCATACACATAAATGATGAGGTATACTATAGTTTTATACTAATAGTTAAATAGGGAAAAACTATCACATTTACAGAGATGCTTACTTTCAAAACAATAGGGTCTTGGTAGAAGACTACATTCAAAATAGTAGGGTCTTGGTAGAAGACTTCTTTTATAGGGATCATAAGGATTTCTAGGGTTATTCAAACGCTTTCCATTACTTACAAACCTTCACATACTTATATGAACTTTCTTTCAAAAACAATGTCAAGACTTTCATTACAAGTTTTACAAATCAAAGACACATTAATACTTATGAATTCACCAACTTTTTGGCTGATACTCGCTTTCAAAATAACTTGTATTCTCAGGTCATAAATAGACAGGTACGACAACCAGGTTTTGTGAAGACGGAGCAGTTCAGACTCGTCTTTTATTTTGATGATTCATTTTGTTGTCTTATATTGTGAAACAACACACTTGTAATTAAAATTTGTACTATTGATGCAATGGATGATGTTGTTGCTTGTTTACTACTTTACATTTGTTGTGATACATTACATGACGTCCTCTGCCCCAGAACGTTTCCGCCGTTCTCGGTTTTGGGGTGTGACAGATAACCTGCATACCCATGTTGAATATATTGTCGAGCGCTGTCTGCCAAACAAAACCCCAAACCAACCTTGGTACCCTCACCATAGATAACCATTTCTCCCCCACTTGGGGTCAAACTACTACCCGCTGGCCCTCACAATCGATCATGGCACCAAACCTGCTCAACCAATCCATCCTTACTATCACACACGAATCCCCTATGGGGATAGGGATCAAATCAATAAGATAAGGTACCCTGAAGATCTCCAAAACACAACCCCGATACACTCTGGATGCAGAAACCTCATGCTCATTGGCAATAGAAAACCACCACGGACACTGCAAATCATTAAGGGGAACACCGAAATTTTCAAACCCCCAAACCGGAATGGCGGAAGCGTTCGACGGCGGAGGACATCATGTACAATATCATAACAATGCACAATAGTAAACAAGCAACAAATCATCCATTGCATTAATAGTATAATTTAATACAAGTGTGTTCTTAATGTATTTGTAAGACACCAAATATATACATATATATATATATATATATATATATATATATATATATATATATATATATATATATATATATCAAAATAAAAGACGAGCCTTGAACACGCACCGTCTTCTCAAAACCCGGTCCAGTGTACCTGTCTACTGGTGACCTGAGAATACAAGTTATTTTGAAAGAGTAGATCAACATTAAATCTGGTGAGTTCATAAGGATTTTAGTGTTAAATGTTTGTATAAGTTTGATGAAAATGTTTGTAAGTGTTTGATGTAAAGTTTGTACAAGTTTGACGTAAAGTTTGTAATTGTTTGATGTAAAGTTTGTAAATGTTTGTTGTAAAGTTTGTAAATTCTTGAATACTTCCTAGAAAATCCTATATTTTCTACTAACATGGAAAGTAGTCTTCTACCAAGACCCGACTGTTCTATATGTTTGTTCTTTTGTAAAAGTGAGTATTTTCCCAAATATATGACTATTATTACCAGAAAATAGTTTACATTACCTTTTTATGTGAGAAGATCACTATATGAATGTAATGGGAAAATGACAATGTACATTAATGTTGTAATAAGTATCTATTGAAACACTAACAACCTTAAAACCAATTTGTTAGTTAAGGTTAAAATGTGATGTGGTTATAACCATACTGATTGACAAGTGTATAACACGAAGACCTACTGGCGTCGAAACTGATGTGACATTTGTCACCCCTTGGCTTGCTGGCCAAACTGTAGGGAACAGTCGGGATGTGGGCTTGTCAGTGCCATATAGATCTATACACACAATGTATACTCTCCCTCGAGGAGACTCTGGTTACAAAACGCGACCGAACAAGTATGTTGCTAAGCTGTGAAGTAGTTTCACATTAATGTTATATTGTTGTTGTAAAACGAAGTATGTTCCTTTCTGTTTCTTGTTATTGTATGTTCCTTTTTGTTGTTGTTGTTGTCGTATGTTCCTTTCTGTTCTTGTTATTGTATGTTCGTGTCTATTCTTGTTATTTATGTTTGAACTGACTCATGTATGAACTGACTCTTGTAAGTTTCATTGTTCTAGAAATAGTAAGTATTATTCTCCTAAACTATACCTACTCCAGTTTACTAGTAAGCTTTTGTAATTGAATGACTCTTCATGTTTGTACACCTTTGCCACCCAAAGGTATTGAATTGATTGTAAGTATTTTTTTATGTCTACATACATATACATAATATATAAATAAGATTTAAACGACAATAAGACAAATAACCGACACCCTAAGTCCACAACAAACCAGGAACAAGAAATAAAACGAGTTATCAGTTCTAAGCCCTTTCAACCTTATTTATATAACTATATCTAAGTAGACATGGTTTTAACAATATTTAAGTTTAAAAAAGTTTTGTAAAACGATAAAGAGTTTTATTATATAAAAGAGTTTTAACCATTTGAATGGTTATTGATGACTTGATGTGAATTTATAAAATGATTTCAAATAGATTGTTTGATAACACAGTTTGAAGTATAAGAAATCTCTTGTTTTGATAGTTATAAAGCACCTGTGATTGATTATACAACTATATGATTTTCTACTTGTATCCCCCCATAAAAGCATTTAAAATCATTTAAAAGATCAGTTAAGGGTATGTACTCACCTGTAGTGAGTAACTCGAATGGAAGATAGATATTGGATGCTTAAGATCACAAAAAGGAGTCCCGAAGCACAAATTAATCCTATTACACATATAATCAGACATTTAGGTATACAATTAGTGTATAACAATTAATCATGTATTGGAAACAACCTTAGGTACCAGGAATCACTCACAATAAAGTGTATCAATCACATATGATTGATTTAAGGGAGTTCACGGCCACACCATGTGTGTTTACGGCCAAAGGAAGAGTTTACGGCCAAAGATGCTTAATTTTTTACGGCCAAGGCATGAACTAAGGAGGGTTTATGGCCCTAACAAGATCACTTGAAGGGTTCACAGCCATATGAAGGGTTTACGGTCGTAAACTCTTGAAGATGATGCTTATATGATGCTTAAAATGTGTTTGTTTCATGGGGATTCAAGAGATCCTAATGGATAATAAGAATATGGAAAGGATAGCTACTAAATAGAAGTCTTGAAGGTGTTTACGGCTCCAAGAACAAGTTTGTGTTCTTGGTGAAAAGATGAAGATTTGAAGATCTTGAAGGAAGATGAACTTAAGGATGTGATTTATAGGTTTCATATGTTCAAGAAGATTAACTACTAAAAATGGATAAATTACTTATGTTTTTGAAGAGAAAGGATGGATTCCCTTGATGATACTTAAGAGAGTTTGAGTGTTCTTGATGAAAGAAGTGAAAAATGAGGAACTAATGAAGGAAATCTATACTTATCATGAGGGGTTCACAGATACCAAGAGTTTATGGCCATAAACTCTAGTTTGGGCCATGAACACCATTGATGAATGTTCTTGGCTCAATTAGAAAGTCATAGATTTGTTACTCACACATCCTAGCATCAAGTCCTAAGTGTACAAGGCTTAAAAACTCGCAGAATAACCCTTAGCATGGCTAAAAGGTAACAGATACTAGTCTGACTTTGATTGAATGGAATGGCTTTACAAGATAGAAATTTCAGGTTGTCACATCATCCCCCTTTATTAGAGAGAATTTTGTCCTGAAATTAGAGTTTAGTCAATTATAGATAAACTAAGGGAAAAGATGAGGATAGGGATCCGAATAATCCTAACAACTATGCTGTCTAGGGTTTCTTTGGATTAATCCACAAAGTTGGGGTTATAACTTATATTTAAAATTATAAACTCTTGGTCAGTGTATTTTTAATCCCAATGTGGTTATAGTTGTATATCTTTTATGGGTTGATATACTCAATTCACTATAAACAAAGCTCTAATACCAATTTGTCACACCCCTAAACCGGAACGGCGGAAGCGTTCGACGACGGAGGACATCATGTACAGTATCATAACAATGCATAATAGTAAACAAGCAACAACATCATCCATTGCATTAATAGTATAATTTAATACAAGTGTGTTCTTAATGTATTTTTAAGACACCAAATATATATACATATACATATACATATATATATATATATATATATATATATATATATATATATATATATATATATATCAAAATAAAAGACAAGCCTTGAAAATGCACCGTCTTCTCAAAACCTGGTCCAGTGTACCTGTCTACTGGTGACCTAAGAATACAAGTTATTTTGAAAGAGTAGATCAGCATTAAAGCTTGTAAGGTCCAAATAAGGATCTTTACCAGCAATCAAGCAATAAACAATCACAGAAAAAGAACAAGATGAAAAGAAACCAAGCTTGCACACGATTATATTCAATAAATTGTCAGGTACAACTCGATGGACTGCTCTGTAAACTCTATGGCATGAACCACGACAAAAGACCAACTCCTCCACTATTTATACTCGACTAGATAGCAAACTGTGTTTGTGACCGTAAATAGGGTTTACGGCCGTAAACTATGTTTATGGTCGTGAACACAAAAAATGACCAAAATGAAATAAACAACTCATAAACTGTATTACAGACTCATGTCAAACAAAATACACTGAAAGCCTAGACCACACCATTAACTGGACTCTTCAATCTCCCCCTTGGTTTGGTGCTAGCTTGGACTTAGTTTTCGACCACCAGTACAAACTATTTTGAAAGCCTAGAAGCCGATCTTCGCAGAGCCTTGTTCGGTTTTGGCAAACTATTTTGAGCTTTGTTAGTAAAAACCTTTTTATTCTTTTGAAAATTAGCCCTTTTTCTGCTTCGATCATCTTTCCAATCATCATTGAGAATGAGTTCTTGAGGATTTTCTAATTAAAGAACTTCCTCGAGATTCCTTCTCTCCTCTTGGTGATAAGTAGTTTAGAAAAATCCTATTTTGACAATTCCTAGCTATATGACCACCAACACCACAATTAAAACAAATCTGTTTATTATTTGAACTTGTACTGCATTTTTCAGATTTATTTTCTTGGCAAACACTCTCACTCTTCTCAGAAGAACATGCGTGAGGGATAGATTGAGAGATAAGTGAGGGTGTCTCAGTTGTTGTGACTTGTGGAATTGATGGTGTTTCATGAGTATCATAAGCATCAGAAATACCAAACAGTTCATTAAACATATCAAAGAAATTAAATGCAACATAATCAGATGTGGAAGCATCACACGAAACATTATCAGTCTTAACATCAGAAACATAAACGTTTTCATTTGAAACAAAAAATTCAGAATTAGAAACAGAAACAGAAACAGATCCTCCAACTCCATGCTTTACCTGATCTAAGGGTAGATCAGCAGGGGTAGTAGAAATGTTAGTACTTTCAACGTTAATAAATCTGCCTGAAACAAAACCAGATGGCTTTCCATAAACCATAAATGGTTCGTTGGCAATCTCCTCCTTGGATAGGGGTTGATACAAATATGTATGATTAGAAGGAGGAGGTACACTATCATATCCTTAACCCTTAGACTGATTTCGTTTAAATTGCATGCAATGATCCATCATGGTGTTAACTACCTTGCTTGATCCATCAAAGTTTTGAAAAGCAAAGTTTGTAGAATCAAACTCCCTTTTTAATGTATCAAGCTTAGTAATTAACTCATCATTTTGTCTTTTAACATAATCATACAATTCACATTTTTCACTGTATTATGTTTGAATCCTGCTGAAATATTTTATTTTAGTTTCTAACTGGGCCTTAAGTGGTTTTTCTCCTTTCCTAAGTTGGTTGCCCTCGTATCTATGGTCCTCTACTTCTGTACGTAATAATTGGATTTCATCACGAAGAAGTTTAACAAATTCTTTACATGCATCAGAACAGGATGGTAGGTTTACCTCACTTTTCTTGGGCTCGGACGAAGGATTGAGCGACCATAGTAGTCTCACCATTAGTTGCAGCACCTGCAACGGTTGTTTCCCACTGCTACCATTTTCCTGTTGGTGTTGATCCTTCGATCTGGCTTAGGGCATTCACGAGCAAAATGACCCGGCTCGTGGCAGTTGAAACATCTCAGCATGCCCTTGTTAAATCCCACCTTCTTATCAACATTCATGCCCCAGTTTCTCTTCCTTGTATTCTTAGCAAACTGCTTGGCCCTGAAAATAGCCATAGCAATTTGCCATGTAATGTCCATCTCTTCTACGTCTTCAGGATGAATATGATCCAAATCAGCAAATGACAGCTGAGGTGGAAGATCTCCAGCTACAAAAGCATTGTAGCAATTAACTAGCCCAGTAGCTAGAACCAGATTTTCATCAGAGTCTTTAGAGTTTGAGGAAGAGGCTACAGCTAGCACATTTGGATCAGGGACAGCTTGTGGAGTGACATATGGTTGAGTTTGATGGTGAGGGATGGATGATGCAGCAGCGAAGGTCTGAATCTAAGGTTGTTGAGCTGCAAAGGCTTGACCTGAGGAGGACATGATTGATGAGAAAGCATTTTTGGATGAGATTCCAAGATTTGTAGTAGAGTATGAGTTCACATGATTAATCTCTCTCTGTTTTTCATTAATGTCACAAGCTTTGATGATCGCCATAATTTCAACAAGAGTGAGGTGATTTAAATCCTTGGTTTTCTTAATCACAGCAACATTCATATCTCATGATCTAGGAAGAGCATTTAGAAGCTTCTTGTGGATTTATGACTTGGTCAAGAAAATCACAGATATGTTCATGTTAGTTGTGAGAGTTGTGAGCCGCTGCAGCTGAGCCTCAAGAGTCTCTCCTGGAATGTAGTTGAACATATTAAAATTTTATCTCAACTTGTCCTGCCTACTCTCCTTCATATCTGCATTGCCCTCATAAACTTCAATTAGGGCTTCCCATAGATCTTTAGCTGAGATCTACTCACGAAAACCTTGAGCAATATCAGGAGATAATGCCATGGTTAAAGTGGCTAAAGCCCTTTCCTACTCCTTAATTTTCTCAAACTCCTCATCAGTGTAGTTTTCAACAGCCTTGTCAATCACTTGGCCTCCAATTGTCATAGTGATTCTAACAGGGCCTCTAAGAATGCTTCTCCAGAATTTGAAATCTTTCATCTTAATGTATTTTTCAATTCTGTACTTCCATTAAGGAAAACCATCTGCAGACACCAAGGTGTTTACGGTTGATGAGTTTACGATCGTAAATTGGGTTTACGGATGATGAGTTTACGGTTTATGAGTTTACAGATCTTAAAGTTCTTGAAGCCTTGTTTGCGGTTTTTGAAGATTCATAGTTTACGGTTTATGAAGATCTTGAGTTTAAAACCGTAACTAGTGTTTACGGTTGGTAGTAAACTCCTAGAAAGCTCTCAAACACACGTTTTTGCAATAGATTCAGATTCTTTAACCACTAGAACACCAAAACCAATGTTCGAGCAATAAGAATATAAGATTAAGCACCCCAAATCTCGATTGAATGAAGCTTGACACCGGTTGCTGCTCTGATACCAATTGTAAGGTCCATATAAGGATCTTTACCAGCAATCAAGCAATAAACAATCATAGAAAAAGAACAAGATGAAAAGAAACCAAGCTTGCACACGATTATATTCAATAAATCGTCAGGTACAACTTGATGAATTGCTCTGTAAACTCTATGGCATCAACCACGACAAAATACCAACTCCTCTACTATTTATACTCGACTAGACTGCAAATTGTGTTTGCGACCGTAAACAGGGTTTACGGCCGTTAATGTGTTTACGGCCGTAAACTCTGTTTACGGTCGTGAACACACAAAATAACCAAAATGAAATAAATAACTCATAAATTGTATTACAGACTCATGCCAAACAAAATACACTCAAAGCCTAGACCAAACCATTAACTTGACTCTTCAAAGCTGGTGAGTTCCTAAGTATTTTAGTGTCAAATGTTTGTATAAGTTTGAAGAAAATGTTTGGAAGTGTTTGATGTAAAGTTTGTACATTTTTGATGTAAAGTTTGTAATTGTCTGATGTAAAGTTTGTAAATGTTTGAATACGACCTAGAAAATCCTATATTTTCTACTAAAATGGAGAGTAGTCTTCTACCAGGACCTGACTGTTCTGTATGTTTGTTCTTTTGTACAAGTGAGTATTTTCCCAAATATATGACTATTATTACCAGAGAGTCGTTTACATTACCTTTAATGTGAGAAGATCACTATATGAATGTAATGGGAAAATGACAGTGTACAGTAATGTTTTAATAAGTAACTACTGAAACACTGACTACCTTAAAACCAATTTGTTAGTTAAGGTTAAAATGTGACGTGGTTATAACAATACTGATTGTCGAGTGTTTAACACGACGCCCTATTGGCGTCGAAACTAATGTGACTTTAGTCACCTCTTGGCCTGTCGGCCAAACTCTAGGGAACAGTCAGGATGCGGGCTTGTCAGTCCTGTATAGATCTATACACACAATGTCCGCTCTCCCTCCTGGAGACTCTAGTTACAAAATATGCCTTAATAAGTATATTGCTAAGCCATGAAGTACTTCCACATTAATGTTATCTTGTTCTTGTAAAAGGATGTATGTTCCTTTCTATTTTTTGTTATTGTATGTTCCTTTTTGTTGTTGTTATCGTATGTTCCTTTATGTTCTTGCAATTATATGTTCCTTTCTGTTCTTGTTATTTTAAATTTGAACTGACTCATGTATGAACTGACTCATGTAAGTTTCATTGTTCTAGAAATAATAAATATTATTCTCCTAAACTATACCTACTATAGTTTACTAGTAAGCTCTTGTAATTGAATTGACTGTTCATATTTGTTTTTATATCAGTCCTAAGCCCTTTCAACCTTATTTATATAATTATAACTAAGTAGACAAGGTTTTGACAATATATAAGTTTAAAAAAGTTTTGTAAAACGATAAAGAGTTTTATTATATAAAAGAGTTTTAACCATTTGAATGGTTATTGATGACTTGATGTGAATTTATAAAATGATTTCAAATAGATTGTTTGATAACACAGTTTGAAGTATAAGAAATCTCTTGTTTTGATAGTTATAAAGCACCTGTGATTGATTATACAACTATATGGTTTTCTACTTGTATCCCCCCATAAAAGCATTTAAAATCATTTAAAATATAAGTTAATGGTATGTACTCACCTGTAGTGAGTGACTCGAATGGAAGATATATATAGGATGCTCAAGATCGCAAAAGGAGTCCCGAAGCACAAATTGAACCTATTAGACATATAATCACACATATTGATATACAATTAGTGTATAGCAACTAATCATGTATTGAAAACAACCTTAGGTACTAGGAATCATTCGCAAAGAAGTGTATCAATCACATATGATTGATTTAAGGGAGTTTACGGCCACACCAAGTGTGTTTATGGCCGAAGGAAGAGTTTACGGCCAAAGATGCTTAAGTTTTTTACGGCCAAGGCATGAACTAATGTTGAGAATTGTTATTGAGAATTAAGATGCGAAACAATAGATTTGAATGATGAATGATAAAGAACACACGAAGTAAATATTAATCAGATCTCGTTTTATTAAGACTGATTACAGAATAAGCTGAAGAGAGTTTCTGTGTTTCGATATTGTTTTTTTTTTACTTCAAGCCTAAGTCCCTATTTATAGGGAACTTACAAAAAGTATACTAAGTCTAATACAATGAAACTTCGCATGCTACACTTCGCATTTAAAATTGACTTAGTAAAATACATACAAAATGCGAATCATTACAAGACAAACTATTCGACTTTTACAACTAACATCTACATTCTCCCCCTTTGTAAACAGTCGATACAATTCAACTTAAAAGCTTTTGAATTGTAGAGAGAATCGTTCTTCGCACTTCTCCATACCAGGAGATCACCTTCTTCAAATCCTTCTTGTCACCTTCGTTGTTTTTCTTGCAATTGTTCATACGTACTATGAAGTGCGTATATTGCGAAGAATTGTATCTTTCGATCTCTGAAGCTTTGAACAAGAACTTCTTTGGTTTGCCCTTAGTGTCTCTTCCCGAAAAAACCATGCCGAATGGTTTAAGGCAAATCTCACCCACTACATACTTCGAGAATGCTGATTGTGTCAAAGTATCTTCCCAAGGAACTTTCACTTCTCTTCCAAGTACATTCGCTAACTCCTCATCAGTCAGTTCAAGACAATCGAAGTATTTGTCGATATAAGTCTTCACATGTGTGAACCCGACTTTAAAAACATCAGTCTCTGAGCCTTTGAGTTTGTTCTCTTCCATGTGCTTCAGAATCAGAGCTACTTGAATGAGATCGTTGCAGTTCATCAATGGGAAGTCAGCAATAGTGAAGTCATATTGTTTGTTGTCTGCTCTGATGACAAAATATCGAAAGTTCTGAAGCATGTCTTCAAACATAACATCCTTCTTTATCGTGAGCACCTTCTTGATCTTCATCAGGGACCAGACTTCGTCAGGATTCTTCCCAAGAACAGCATGAAATCTGATTTTCATGTGAGTGTAGTCATCCGGATTATTGAATTTCTCACTGATCTTGTATTGAGCTGTGATGAACAGCATTTCATTTATAGGGACGTCCAGCTGACAGTGATCTGAGTTCGCAATGTCGTAACTTCTTTTGGGCTTCTTCTCAAACTCATACATCTCCCTTCCTACTACTTTAGACTCTATTGTTTCATAAGAGTAAAGCTTCGCAGGATCACCTTTGTTCATCGAGGGAGGATCACTTGCACGTTGTTGCATTATGCTCTGGACTTGTCTCATTCTTTCTAGTTCAGCCTCAGCATCAACTTTTATCTCTTCTTTCGACTTTTCATACAGGATGCCCTTTCCCTTTCCTGATACATCCTTCTGAGGTTGAGAACTCGAACCTCCTTTGTTTCCTCCAATAACAATTTTCTTAGAAATTGTTTTTGTAGTTATTGTTGTTGAAGAAATCAGTTTGGTAGGGATTGGAAGAGTTGCAATCAGTTGAGTCGAGATGACTTTTCCAACTGTTTTGGCATCGGCTTCTTTACTTCGACTCTTATCTCCCCCTTGCGCCCCTGTGAAAACATGTGGAGCACCCTTCGGAAGTAAAGAACTGAAGTTTGAAATCAGAGCAAGTGCCTTATGAATGGCTTGTTCTAAAGTGTTAATCTTTAGAGACAAGAATTCTGGAGTAAGAATTTGCGAAGTGGAAGATTGCGAAACTGCTGATTTGAGCTCCGTGACTAATTTGATCAGGAGATCAAACTTCTCCATTATAGCAGCTTTTTGATCATCAACAACAGGAATGTTGTTGAGTTTGTGGAGTTGAGACGAAATTTCCACAACCTGCTTGTGAAGATCTTCCTGTCTTGTATTTACTGCTTGAAGATCCTTCGCAAGGTCAGACTTCAACTCCTGAATTTTGAAGTTGACGTCTTCACGACTTTCTTTACATCTTGGATAAAGAGAAAATGTCTTTCTTTTGTTGCAGCTTTAAGATCTTTAAGGGTAGTCGTGAAATTATTCCCTTGAGCTTGCACTCGGAGTTCGTTATTTTTGTCGGACTGATCAACTTTCTCCATAATGCGTTTCTCAGCCCCTTTAATCATTATATCCACCTCCATTGCTAAAATCGAAGACATTCTCCCTGAATCGGCTTGCGATTGAATAATGGCCTTCAATTTTTGATTAAGAATTTTGAACTGTTTTCCTGTCATCAGCATATGATCAGGAATTTCTTCTTCATCAGAATCAAAAGAGATGTCATCGAGAACACCACCAAAAGCTCCTCCTTCGATTTCTGGCTCAGAGGTTTGTTGCGAAGGTGTAGGATTTTCAGGTGATTGGGATGGGAAAAGGGTGGTGAATGGGTTCTGAAGGGCATGGTCAAATATGGATGAAGTGGTGGTGATGGGTAGTGTGGATGCAACACTCGGGATAGGTGCCCCCGTATCAGATACGTTGACAACTGTATCCGAAATAGGTACCTCCTCAGTAACTGACTTGGTAAGAACTATTTTGAGTGGTTGGGTTTGAGATATAGTGGTGGAAATATGCGAAGGTTGAGAAATAGGTAGAGAAACGGTTACCATGGTTGTGATAGGTGGAGTTTCAGGGACAAATTCTTCGTCTGATGATTCATTGCGAATCACCATCTTCCTCTTCTTTCCCAGTGTTCGTTGCATATTCTTCGCAACGTCTTCTGCCCTTTGTCTTTTCTTTCCAGGAGAAACTGGTGCAGGAATGCTGCGAATAGTAACTCCTTTACTACTCACCTCTGCCTTGCGAATCTGTTTTAACACTCCAGAATTAGAGGGTGAAACATCTTTCTTTACTTCTTCTTCTTGAACAATTGGTGAAGATGAACCCTTCACAGGTTTCTTGCTCCCCTTCTTCTTCTTCGATGGAGAAGCAACTTCAGGTAAGACACCCGACTGATCAGTTGTGTCAATATTTTGCAAATACCTCACCAACACTTTGTGAGTGGGAGACACTTTGCGAAGCATCGCATCTGGAATGTGAGCTACCCGGGTGAATATAGCTTCATCATCTTCTACCATTTTTGGAAATTGGTAAAGCGAAAACTCAGCCACTTCGACATCTGCTACGATCGAAATTGCTTCTTTCTCGTAGACTTTCTCCAGGATCAGACTCCAGTACCTGGCACAGGATATCCCCTTCTCCGAATTCGTGTTTTCCAGACTTTTTACGAATTCCTTCCACAGCTGAGTCGCGTAGTCGACATTGATGTCATAGTAGATACCCATTACCATGGCATACACTTCGACTCTTCCTCTGTCTAGGCCAACGGATCTTCCTGTAAGACACCTTAGGAAAATTCCAAATAGAAAATTCCAAATACAGGGCAATCCCGACTTCCGGAAATCACTGATCTTCTCCAACTCCGGTTGATGGCCCATCTCGTTAAACATGTGGATAATCTGGGAGTTTACAGGTTTAACAAATGGTGGGTTGTTGGGAATCTCCAAGAACTCCACGAACAAGTTCTTGGATAGTTTAACCCTCTTGTTGTTGACAAGGTTGAAGGTAATCACATCCGTCGTGTGATTGTAAGAAGCCGTGGATGCAGCCCGTGATAACCAGATCATCGGAACTGGGAAGGATCGGAACATGGCTGTTGACAACGGTGATCGTTTCAAAGCCACAATGAGCGTCTTCAATTCTTCTGGGTAAACGGATACATTGGGATCAACCTGATAGTTTGTGCTTTGAATCTTCATGTGGGATTGAGAAATGACCTCATCAGTGTTTGAGTTTGTGACTGCCATTGTTAGGGTTTGAAAGAAATTGGAAGTGTAGGATCAAGATGAAAGCTTTGAAGGTTTGTGAGAATTCTTGTTTGCGTAACCGTACACAGTGTTCTTCATGCCCCTTTTATAGGTTACTCAAAATTTGATTTGAAATTAAAGCGGGATGCATTTAATGTTATCCGATGTGGCACCTTGAATCTCGGATCATTGCTGTTAAAGATCAGTATGCAGTAAAAAGTAACTGTCACATCTCCTCGAAAATCGGATAGAATACCAACCATTTTTAATAGACAGCCTGTCAAGTAACCGTTATAGAATGAGAACCGATAAAACCCTTCGCATGGAAGCTAGGCTCTTTCACTTTTGGGATTTAAAGCGAAGTCATATGCCAGACTTGCGAAATCATCAGTCTGAGTTGGTTTTACTCAGAACCTCAAGGATTTCGTGTGTGCATTGTGCCAATGAAGTAAGAAAAGAATCAAGAAATTTTTTTGAATGTGGTGATGTCAAAAAGTGAATTTGACATGAAGGCAGTAAAACCCCAGGCAAAGGTTGCTTCGTTAATTATCAAGAGAGATAATCAACAGCTTGTGTAGTTTCCCGTGAATTACAATCGAATACTTGTAAAGAAGTTTCGAAGGGCTTCTTTTAAAAGTCATTTTGGATTGGTTTGAAATTTCATTACATATCAACCTTAACATAAGGTGAGAAATTGTAAATGAAATTACTTGTTTGACCAGTGTAGTCAGTGACAAGTTGGCTTGTGAAATTATTTATCATGACAAGAATTTGCGAATGAAACTTACACTGAAATCATATTGAAGAAAAAATTTGTTTTGGATCTTGTTGGGTAACAAATATTCTTGGTTGTAAATATTTGATCAAGACCACGCATGCGAATTGAATATGATTTGAAGTTTCGAAATTTTTGATACTGAAACAAAGGTTTCGTAAAAATCTGGAACAAAGTTCCCCGTCAATTCCTTAAAGGTGTATGATTTTTGGGTTTCACTTCCATCACGGACTCATGATGTTAGATCTTAAACACAGAAGTGTGATTTGTCTAGGTTTTGATTGGTTTTACCAAAGACCTCAAGGACAAATCTTTTCAAAAAAAGTTTTAGATTTGAAGAACATTTTGGTTTAAAAAGATTGTTTAAGAATCGAATTGTACCTCTGTTATGATGTGGACAAAACAGAAAACTCTTAACTCATATGAGAAGAGTAAGGTAGCTCTTGTTGATTTATGCGAATACAAGCCTTGTTGGGTAGAAATATTCATGAGATAATTTCATCAAGGCTTTCATTTTTCACACATAGAATCATTCGAGGCTTGAGGCCTACATACAACAGCATGCTTCTAGGGGCATCCTAACTAGTTTGTAAAAGAAATTTAATACCTTCCCATAGAAACATAAATGTATGACCTCTTCGCATTGTAGCCCTGTATTAAATTCTCAACACACAGTTTAAAGAAAGAAAAAAAATATTTTTGTGATTTTGAAATTTTTCAAAAACGAAAGAACAAAACAAATAAACTCTTTTTGTATTTTTGATTTTTCAAATTTAAAGAACAAAAAAATAAAATCTTTTTGGGTTTTTAAATTTTCAAAAAAGTAAAATCTTTTTGGATTTTCGATTTTTCATAACTAAAACAGTAAGCGTAAACCTTACCATAGTATTTTGGAACCAGATGCGAAAAACTGTGGTTGCGAAGCCATGCGAAGCGTTCTGAATGAACAGTAACGTCTGAATGATTTCGACTCTTAGCTGTTGAACAAAGCTTTTACGCTTGTGTTGACAAAATTGAATTCGCATTAATCATCCCCAAACCTGCTAAAATTCGAACAAATGATTTTTCATCAAGAGGTTTTGTAAAAATATCAGCAAGTTGTTCAGTTGTTTTGACAAAATGAATTTCAATATTCCCATCTTCCACATGATCTTTAATAAAATGATATCGAAGAGCAATGTGTTTTGTCTTTGAATGTTGTACTGGATTGTGACAAATGTGAATTGCACTTTTCGAATCACAGTACAAGGGAATCTTTTTCATGTTTATTGCATAATCACGAAGTTGACTCTGAATCCAGATAATTTGCAAAGTACAAGCAGCTGCAGATATGTATTCTGCCTCAGCGGTTGATATTGCCACACAAGTCTGTTTCTTTGATTGCCAACTCACTAACTTTCCATCCAAAAGTTGACATCCACCAGTCGTACTTTTTCTGTCCAAAGTACATCCTCCTAGATCTGAGTCTGAAAAAGCTTGAATGAAGAATCCTGTTTTCGCAGGATACCATAGTCCTAAAGAAACAGTTCCCTTGAGATATCGAAAAATATTTTTCACTGCAGTCAAATGAGGCTCTCTTGGATTAGCTTGAAATCTAGCACAACAACAAACTGAAAACATAATATCAGGTCTACTTGCAGTTAAGTACAATAAAGACCCTATCATGCTACGATACAGTGTTAGATCAACAGCAGGAGCATCTAACGAAGGAGTTAGTCGTGTTCCTACTGCCATAGGTACTATGAGCTTTGTGCTATTTAGCATTCCAAACTTTTCAAGCAAGTTCTTCGTATATTTTTCTTGATTGATTAAGATTCCTTCTCTGTTCTGCCTTATATTTAAACCAAGAAAATTATTAATTTTTCCCATCATGCTCATTTCAAACTGACTTTTCATTAAATTTTCAAATTCAATTGACAATGTTGGATCAGTTGAACCAAAGATAATATCAGCAACATAAATTTGAACAAGCATTAGATGACACCCAACTTTCTTGCGAAATAATGTGGGGTCAACTGATCCTTGTTTAAATTTAGATTGTTTCAAGAAATTTGTAAGTGTTGCGTACCAGGCCCTTGGTGCTTGTTTTAACCCATATACAGCTTTGTCAAGGACATACACATGATCAGGAAACTCACTGTTTACAAACCCTGGTGGTTGTTCAACATACACTGTTTCTTCGAGTTTTCCATTTAAGAATGCACATTTAACATCCATTTGATAAACATCAAAGTCTTTGTGAGCTGCATAGGCTAAAAATATGCGAACTGCTTCAAGTCTTGCAACAGGTGCAAATGTTTCTTCATAGTCAATGCCTTCTTGTTGTGAATAACCTTTTACTACTAGTCTTGCTTTATTTCGAATAATATTGCCATCTTTGTCGGTTTTGTTTTTAAAAATCCATTTTAATCCAACAATTGAAACATCAGAAGGTTTAGAAACTAATCTCCAAACCTTGTTTCGTTCAAATTCTGCCAATTCAGATTGCATAGCAACAACCCAATCTGAGTGTTCCATAGCATTCTTAACAGTTTTTGGCTCTATTTTCGAAATAAAAACATTAAACATGCAATGTTCTTGGTTTTCATTCAGTACCTCATTTTTCGCACGAATTTGAGCTCTAGTCAACACACCTTCTTGTAGATTTCCAATTACCTGTTCTTTTGGATGATTTCGTGTCCATTTCTCGAGTGGTGGAAAATTCAGATCAAATTCTAATGGTGCATCTTCAAACATATCTTCATTTTCAGATCCTACAACAGAAAAATTATCATTAACTTCATGAAATTCTTCATTATTTTCAAGATTAATTGTCTCTGTTTCATCATGCTCCCCCTCAACATGATCTGTATCTTGATATTCTTGACGATTTTGCGAATGCTCCCCCTCAACATGATGTTCTTGTTGAGTTTGCGAAGGCTCCCCCTCAACTTGATGTTCTTGTTCCTTGTAAATATCTAATGTGCTTTCACAAGTTATCGTGGATTCATCAGTATGTTTTGAAGATTCTGATGTTTGATTATCAGGAGCATTACTTTCTGCATCAATGGCCCTGTCAGGAATTCCAAAAATCAAGTCATAATCAAAATCATTGATTTCAGAATTATCAATTGGATTATGTGAATCTACAAGTATTGGTTTATTATCAAATTTACTATCAATCTGTTTAAGATAGTAATCATCAAATGTTAAATTGAACGTTTCTTCAATTTTTCTTGTTCGTTTGTTTAGCACTCTGTATGCAACTGAATTCTGTGAATATCCTAAAAAGATGCCTTCATCAGCTTTAGCTTGAAACTTGGACAAATTATCTTTTAGATTCATGATAAAGCACCTGCAACCAAAAACATGAAAGAATTTTACATTAGGTTTCCGATTATTGATTATTTCATATGGAGTAACATTAAATCTTCGATGAATGAATGATCGATTTTGAGTAAAACATGTTGTAGACACAGCTTCTGCCCAAAGATATTGAGGTAGATTCGCATGTGTCAACATTGTTCTGGTAGCTTCGCATAGAGATCGATTTCTTCTTTCAACTACACCATTTTGTTGTGGTGTATATGGTGATGAGAAATTATGCGAAATGTCTTTGCTTATGAGAAAACTGTCAAGAGTTTGATTTTTAAACTCAAAACCATTATCACTTTTAATTTTTCGCACATTCTTCTTCAGACTAAATTCAATCTTTTTGATAAAATCAATCATCGTCTGAGCAACTTCAGATTTCAACCTGAGAAAAAACACCCACGTGAATCTAGAGAAATCATCTACAACAACTAAAATATACCGGTTTTATTTTATTGTTGCAACAGTTGATGGTCCACATAGATCAATGTGAAGTAGTTCCAATGGCTCTACTATTTTTGAATCTATCACAATCGGATGACCCTTTCGATGTTGTTTTCCTTGTTCGCAAGCTGCACACAAAGAATCATTGTCAAATTTCAGTACTGGTAATCCTCGAACTAAATCTTCAGTTACTAGTTTATTTATATTTCGAAAGTTCAAGTGTGACAATCTTCTATGCCAAAGCCAACTAAGATCATTTGATGCTTTTGATAGTAAACTCGCAGCTAGTTTTCCCACAATCGGTTTGATGTCCAGTGTAAACATGTCACCATATCTTTTGGATTTGAGGAGTATTTCATTCGTCTTGACATTTGAAATGATACTACCTTCTTCATTGAATATAACTTGATTTCCAGTACCGACAACAAGTTGTGATACACTTATCAAATTATGTTGAAGTCCTTTAATATATGCCACTCTGTTAACTGTGAAGTTTCCATTTGTGACTTTCCCATATCCTTTCACTTGACACTTGTGATTATTTCCAAATTTGACAACTCCAACATTTTCCAAGCTTCTGTAATCTCGCAAATTTTCTTTCCTTCCAGTCATGTGACGAGAGCAACCACTATCAATGTACCATATCATGTCATATTGCTCGTCACATATCACTTGCATTTATTGAAAAAATTTAGGAACCCAAGACTTTTTGGGTCCATCATTAGTAGAATGAAACAAATTTTTGGAATTTAAGAACCATGTTTTCACTTTGTTTGTAACTGAATCAATGATATCAACATCATCAGTTCTAGATTTTGGAATATAATCATTCAATAATTTTGGATTTCCATTAATTGTAATCTTATCCTTCACAACATTCGCATTTTTGATAACTGGTTTCCATTTTTGAACTGGAACTTGTGAATTATTAGATGATGTACTCTCAGTTGAAGAATTATTTGTATACTTATCAAATGCACTTTTGATTTGTTCTTCTGAAAATTTTCCATTTTGATATTTCTGTCCTTTTCCTTCAAACCAATGATTGAACGTTCTTACATCAGATTTTCCTTCTGTATATGAAACTTTGTTTGGTTTTGATATTGAAGGATTTGGAAAATTTGGTTGTTTTGGTGAAAATTTCTTTTTGACTTGAGTTGAGTTCTTCAAACTTGAGGAAGTATTCGTGAATTTGCCACCACTTTGAAACTTTTGATTATTTGCAAATTTTTGCGAATTCTCAAATTTTCGATTGTTGTCATATTTGCGAACATATGGAACCTTGTCAACAGAGTTAATTTGTTTATGAAAACTTGATGATGTTTTTGAAATTTACTCTTTTTCATCTTTTGATTTTTCATTAGACACAACTTGCCAGAATATTGCTTTTCTTGCTTTTCTTTTTGAAACATTATTTTCTGTTGAAAAATTTCCAACCATCAATTTGAATTCATGAGAATTTAGTTTCACTTCAACCTTTGATTTTTCATCTTTTTCAAAAACATTGTTTGATTTTTCACCTTTAACCACCCATTTTTGTGTTGATTTTTGTTTTTGAAACACATAAGGATTTTTGGTTAAATTGTTTTCTTCTGTGCTTTGATTTGCGAAAAAACCTTCAGTTGTGGACTTTTGATTATCTTTTTCAATCATTTTATTAAAATCAGGATGAACTTTCTCAGCATTTCCAATAGTGACAAAAATTTGATTTGGGAAAATTTTGTTATCAGTACATACAAAATTTGGATATACCATAGTGTTGGTTTCCAAATAATGTACGCATTTATCATTTAAAATTTTATCAAATTCTTTTGTATCTTTAAACACTTGATCAACTACAATCCTTTGAGGTGTTTCAGTTGAAACTTTCTTTTCTTCTTTATTTACATCTGTGTCATCAGATTTCCAGCTTTCAACTTCCACATTATCAAACATACAATGTTGCGAAGTTGAAGGTTTATCAAATTCATCCTCTACTATTGAATCAACTATTATTTCTTTACCTTTGATCTTAGATGTGATATTAATGATTGACAATTGAGAACACTCAATCTCTTCTTCCTCTTCTATCTCACTGATTTCACTCACATTATCAGAATTTTCATCAATATCAGCATAATTCAATTGTGAGGTAAGCTTTGAATTTTCAGTTTTTTTTATGATTTTCACTTGTTCACTCTTTGTCAAACTTTCATTGACAATGTTAACCAATTCATCAGCATTCAGAAATTCATCAATTTTGACAATACCATATGCATATCTATCATCAGGTATTTTGTCAAATTGAGAAATTGTGTTTTCGCAATCATAAGAAACAACATCAACTTTTTCACGTTCATACTCAAGAAAAGGTAAAAGTTTTCTATGTTGTTCTTTGCTAATATCAGAAGAGTGATGTAAAGCTGTTAATTTTGCATACAAGCGTTTTGCAGAATTACAATAGATGTTTCTCTGTGCTAGTAATAACCTAACATCATTAGTAAGATTATTCCTATCACTGTCTATATTTTTGACTTGCAATTCTAATTTTTCAACTCTGCTCTTCTTTATTTCTAACTCTCTTCGTGTCTCACTAAGTTGCACATTTAATTTCTTAGCTTCATTACTAGCAGACACAATAACAGAATCAAAATAAGCCACAGTATCATCAAATGAAACAATTTCAGCATCATAATCAGATAAAGGAATATTAAAAGATTCAAGAATTGTGCGTACCTTGGTTGTCATGGGTGATTTGTCAGTGGATTTTGACACAAAGCATTTCCCTGAAATGTTCCCTTCGCATTCCTCAAAGCTTGCGAACATTGCTCCATGTGTGGGATGCCTCATTTCTTCATCATCAGATCCTGAAGACCAGATCTGATAAGTTCCACTCTCTTCTTCAGTAGTTTCTCCCTTCGCAACCAATGACACTCCTTTGGTCTTTGCACGTAACTCTTCAATCTTCTCAGAATAGTATGCCTCATCTTTGACTTTTTCTTTCTTCTCTTCTCTCTTTCGCAACATGCAGTCAGCTGCGAAGTGGTTCGCACCATTGCAATAATGACAATAGATTCCTGAATCACCTTTCAACTTTAACTCTTCATTCGCATTTTTCGGTTTTTCCTCAATTTTCTCCAACTTCTTCTTCTCATCCCCTGCAGTCCTTGTGATAACATTCTTCGCATCATTCACCTTTCCTTTTGGATTAAAAGGCTTTTTGAAAAAAAATTTAACTCTGTTGTTGGAATAGAATGCTACAGCTTCATCATCGGAATTCATCAAAAATCCTTCATCATCTGATCCATCTTTTTCATCATTTTCAGATACCTTTGAAACTAGAGCCAAAGGACCACCAATAACGAGTTTTGATTCTTCATAAATTTCTGAGACCTCAGATTCATGTGTTTTCAGTTGATTGTAGAGATCATTCAATTTGGTTGAATCAAAACTTTGTTGATTCTTAATCATCATGCTCACACTTCGCCACTCCTTGAGAAGTCCCATAATGAAAGTTAAATTGAATTCCATGATAGATCTAGTGATACTATACCTATTGCAGCGAAACATTAGCTCATTCAGACGATCATAGTAACTTTCGAGAGTTTCTGCATCCTTTTGTCTGAAGTCCTTCAGTTCAATCAGACATTGCTTCACAGAATTGATCTTCGTCTTTTCGCTACCTTGATACTTCTCTTTTAGAGTATTCCAGATGTCTTTTGCTATTTTACAACTACGAATGTAATTGTAAACCACAGGAGGAAGAGCACCTCTTAGTTCCCTCATGCACCTCTTTTCATTATCCTTCAGTCGTTTTCGTTGATCTTCAACATCAGGAGATCCAGTGGATGGACCAATTTGTTGAACATTTGCAGGAGCTTGAACTGTTCCAACGATACAATTCCAAAGTTCTTCATCAATTCCATTTAAGTAATCTTCCATTCTATCAGCCCACTGATCATAGTATTCTGGAATCAACATCGGAATTTTGGTTGAAGAACCAAGCAAATGAGAGAAAGAAGTCATTGTGTTCATGTTGAAGTTCGCCATTGATGAACAAGGAAAATTTCAGAAAACTTGAGAACTTGATGAATTTCAGAAATCGATCAAACGAATTGATCAAAAATCGCTAATCGAATACTCGACTTAACAATTCAAATGCAGAATCAATTCAAATTTGAAGATCAAAAGTGATTTTCAAAACCAAAATTGCGCGGAAAATTTTGAGTAAATTTTGTAACTCAAAAAGCAAATGATTCTTATACGAAAATCAGATCTAAGCAGTTTGAATCCTGCTCTGATACCAATTGTAGTGACAAAGAACATGGTTTGACGTGCGGAATTAAAGCTTGCACAATTGAACATGGTGATTTGGGTGTTTAAGAGATATATTGAATGTATATGGTGTTACACAAAAAGGATCTAGATCTAGACTACATAATTAACACACACTTACACACTCACTTTTACATCTCTCAAGCACACCTCTACAAGTGGACAAACCCACCTTATATAGAGGTGTTTACATGTCTATCTTTCACTCTATAACAAATGGGTCTAAAGGCTAAAGCACCACATGCAAGTGGGTTTTACAAAAGTCAAACATTTACAAAGTCATGAATGAATAACTTTGCAACCCCAACAACTAAGAAGGGTTTATGGCCCAAACAAGATCACTTGAAGGGTTCAAGACCATATGAAGGGTTTATGGTCGTGAACTCTTGAAGATGATGCTTAAAAGGTGTTTGTTTCATGGGGATTCAAGAGCTCCTAATGGATAATAAGAATATGGAAACGATAGTTACTAAATAGAAGTATTGAAGGTGTTTACGGCTCCAAGAGCAAGTGTGTGTTATTGGTGAAAAGATGAAGATTTGAAGATCTTGAAGGAAAAGTGATGAATTTAAGTATGTGATTCATAGGTTTCATATGTTCAAGAAGATTAACTAATAAAAATGGATGAATTAGTTATGTTCTTGAAGAGAAAGGATGGATTCCCTTGATGATACTTGAGAGAGTTTGAGTTTTCTTGATGAAAGAAGTGACAAATGAGTAACTACTGAAGGAAATCTATACTTATCATGAGGGGTTCACGGCCACTAAGAGTTTATGGCCATAAACGCTAGTTTGGGCCGTGAACACCATTGATGAATGTTCTTGGCTCAATTAGAAAGTCATATATTTGTTACTCACACATCCTGGTATCAAGTCATAAGTGTACGAGGCTTAAAAAATCATAGAATAACCCTTAGCACGGCTAAAAGGTAACAGATACAAGTCTGAATTTAATTGAATGGAATGGCTTTACAAGATAGAAATTTCGGGTTGTCACATCATCCCTCCGTTAGAGAGAATTTCATCCTGAAATTAGAGTTTTTGCAATTATAGATAAACAAAGGGAAAAGATGAGGATAGGGATCCGATTAATCCTAATGACTACGCTGTCTAGAGTTTCTACGGATTCTTCCACATAGTTGGGTTTCTCGCTTACCTTAATCTAAGCGAGTGGAATAACAATAGTCTCGTTGGACAACCACTTTTCAGGTTAAAGATGTGGAAAGTTGGGTGTATGTTATTGGATTTCTAAGGTGGTCAGGGTTTATAAGTTACTGGATCAATTCTAGTAAGAATCTCAAATGATCTTACGTACCTTGGATTCAACATTCCACGCTTTCTGAAGCATATTCTGCCCCTCCGGATGTGACCTTTACCTGAAGAGGTCACCAACCAGGAATTTCCAAGGGTTTTCTCTTATCGACCGTGTTAGCTTTTCTGCCTGACCCTGGGGGCTTCACATCACTCCTGTATTTTTATTCTCTTCTCGGTAGTTTCTCAAATGAATTCTAGACCAGCGAAAGTGTTGCCTGGAAATTGGACCTCTAGCTAGTTGCGTGTTGCCTACTTTAATCCAGTGCAGAGAGGATCTGTACTTGCGACCAAAGCGGGTTTTGAGTGGAGCAACTTTAAGTGCTAGCATGGTCAAGGACTCAACTAGTTCATAATTGGGTATTGTTGTTCTTCCAAAGTCTATCACATATGTTCTCCGCACAACTTCTAATGATTGAACCGTTCTCTCATTCTGTCTTTTGATTTTAAAGATGGTAGGCTATGCATCATGATTGGCCTAGTTTCTAAAGATTTCTGAAGTGACTGCCTGAACCGGGAGATTATTCTACTGTTTCAAACTAAGATAATAGATATTGGAACACCGTGCAATCTAACTAATTTCTCGGACTCATGTCCTAGTTAACTTCCCTAGTTTGCCTCATTCCTTAAGATTGTAGGAACGGTGCAGATTTGGCTGATTTGATGACAATCACTCAAAATGGAAATCTAGTCCCCATGTTGCCATAGTTAACTTGATTATGAAGCTCCTTATAATCCGCCACAAATTCCTCTCAAGTATCTCCGGTGGTTTGTAGTGATCTTGTGGACTTTTGCTCTATAGTTCCTGATAAGAGTCATACTTAGGTCATCCACCATCACCTCATGTATACAAGTCATATATAATTTAGATTGACAAAATGTTCGGATGGGTGGCTCTGCCCCAAGTTTACAACTAGAAAAGGAATATGAGATAGGGCGGAACTATACATCTTAAATCTTGTTAAGTCTAAATTATATACCACTCTTGCGGATACACTTAGTAGCGATAGATTAACCTAATGAGTTCTTAGTCTCTATTCTTAAACTTGGCATGCGGTAGATCTATTGGGTATACTTCGGGTGGTTACTGACTCATGAGAGTCCTTCGGTATTTTTCACTTCAAGGCTATTAACTACTGGGTAGGCTAGAAAGGCGCGGTACCACTCGCATGGGTACTTCTGTAGTTATGAAGTGAGCGATATAAGGGTTTGCGTTATGGATCGAAATAATTTCACCTGACAATTGATTTAAGGGAAGAGTTCTGTTTACACAGAATATAAATTTTTCCTGGTAGGGACCAACCCAAACCATGTCGGATGATGATGTCGGGACTTCTTGACAAATGAGATAATATGTTAATTGGAAGCATAAATGATGACTAGGACGCTGTACTAACCTTGGTATGATTACTACGAACCCTATTTTATCAAAAATTAATAATCACAGCTAAAAGAGGGTTCTGATAAATTGGAAACAATGAAATTTCAAGAAATGAATCCTACTAGGTCTCTCTATAATCGTTCAGTGTACACCAGTCATATATAATTAAATAATGGGGTTTGAAGTGTACCAAAATCATAGCCAGGTTCTTTGATGCTTCCCCACATTCTGGGGTCAAACTCCTCCTGATTCCCTACTATTCTTCTTGGTTTGATAGTCCCTTTTGAAATGTCCTATTTCACCATAAAGGTGGCATAATGGACTGATTCAAACATTGGTGGTCAAAGTAATGTGTCGGATCGGGATTCTACAAAAACGGGTAGTGTGCCCCTTCCTATTGCAGCTCTTACAATAAATCACTTGGCAAACTCCTAGGTGATGGAAGCTACACATTTTGCACTTGGGTAGATTTCCAGCATACTACTTTGCTGGGGTATGGGTAATCGGGATACTAGTAGAAGCATTAGTAGGAGTAACAGATGTGGTAGTCATAGAGGCTGCCACTGGTCGTTGCCTTTTAGCTAACACTTGACATGATTTTCCCTTCTTCTTATCCCAGAACATCCGTTTCTTGTTCTTAAATTTGAGGCTTAGAGTGTCGTTGCAAGTAGGCACTCGTTGTTGTACTTGGTTATCACCTGGATTGAGATTGCCGATAATAATTCCACTACCATTTGCGTTGTTAGAATTAAGGCGAGTCATGACAGCTGTAACGCTAGCTGTGACTGCAGCTTGAAAGGTAGCCATATTCATCTAAACGATTGGTGTTTTGTAGCGGGTTAGTTTCGTTTCTTTGTAGGCATGATTCTGTTACATGATAAGGTAATAAGTGTGAGTGTTTATGGTTTGCTCTAGATGTATCTTAATAATTTAAATGAATGTAACTTTTTCATTTTGATATATTGTCCTTGGTGATTCGACCTACATCCCTATAATGCAGTCCTGGTAAGGATTAGAAGTAAGTTTCTAGAATGGTCATTAGGCGGGTGCCATTCGAATTAAGTTATCTTTGATTGGAGGATATCACGTCCCAACTTTCGAAAAGATTTGAAAGTAGCACATAATAGAGTCTACATAAAATAAACTTACGAATTTTGAGAAATAATCACTCTCAATTGAGATTTCATGATTCGATTAATTGTTAGTAGTCATGATAGAAAAGACTATAAACTTAGATCCCAATGCGAGTAATGTAATCACTAATTCACTAGGTTACATTAGTTATTACTATGACGAAAATGGCACTTTAACACATCGTATGGACACGCGTGGTTTTTCCCTTAAGATTAGATGTCTGTCAATAACATTGGCATTAAAGATGTAACAAGTTCGGAAAAAATGACCTTAATGTAGGTCTTACATCAAACCAGAAATGAGAAATTTTTTAAAGCAGTAAGACCTATTAGACTGAAAGGTCAAGGTCTTAACATAAGCAGGAGGTTAGTACCAGAGTCTATAAAAAGACCTAAATTATATCCAAAAGACAAAACAGAGTAGACCCTACCCGCGAGGGGAGTTGTTCTGGTTGGTACTTGATTCAGCCCTAGCTTTAGCCAGCTGTTGTTCCATTTCCCAAACATGTCTCTGTAGTGCCACTTGTATCTAGCGAAGATCCCTTGATTTATATTAACAAGCATTCAGCTCCACCTATAGGGCGTCATTGTGAGACCTTTCAAAGTCTTGGTCATTGGTTAGATGACGAAGATGAACTATGTTGACTCCAGAGTTAGCACGGATCTCCATGACTTGGTCGAAGTTTGCTTTTCCCTTCTCAGCATTGCGAGAAATATGACGCACCAAGTTAGGAAGGAATCTGTCTACTGAGCCTCCCTCATTCAAGTTATAATAACTCCGGTCTCCGTCGTAGGGCTGTGATTGTCCCTGCTCGTGGCTCCACCTGCCCAAGTTTACCGCCCACAGAGGCGTCGAGCCTTGAAAAGTCAGGCGAGGGTTAGGATTTTCTGCAACCTGGTGTGGATTGTAGACCTCTGGTTCTGAGTCCGAGTCTTCTTGGACTTCCTCCTCGTTCTCTACATTAGAACTCTCTTCGGGGTCTTCTTCATTTAGGACCATCGGGTTCTCGTTCTCGGGTTCAGCCTCGAGCCATCCACCGACTCCTTGCTTGGGGAAGTACGGGTCGCCAAGGAGATGGAATCCAACCATGTTATCCAAGCGAGAAAAGGTACTACTAGAAAATTGCTCTTTAATGACGCGTAAACAATGACACGCAGTGATTTACGATACATATTTGTTTGCATCCTAAAAATTACGTCCGTTTTTAAAAAAAAATGAAGGATAGAGGACACGCTTTTTTTGCGTGCCCTAAAATTAATGTCCAATAAAAAAATTAAAAACACGGAGGGAACCTATGTTAATATGAGTATCGTGTAGAGATGTCACTATATATTTTATTTAATGAAACACGCATTTTCTTCTTTCCCACCTTGGGGGGAAATGAAAATCACAAAAGTTTGAAAGTCCGCCATTTTATCCTCTAGCTTGTTTCCATCGGTGTTCTCTCTCACTGATCAATACCCAAAAAAACCCTAATATCATCACCACTCTTTTTTCTCGCACAACTAAAATCTTCGCGGGTTCTTTAATTTCACTCATAGGGTTATTTGATGGCTCTTGTTTGGTTCATTCCCTATACTGAATCGAGAGTTAAAACCTTGCATATGTATTCAGCTTATCGCCTTAAGCAACTATTATTTCATCCTTCATTCCCTTCTCACAGTTGCTAGTTATTCCACTACCTTATCTGCTTCTACTCGTAACAAGAAAAAGCTAAACTAAAAAGATAATTCCATTACTACTAATAGTCGTCGAGTTCTAATAGATTCTGTAGTGAAGAAGAGGACTCGATCGGATAAAAAGTTAGATGAGGAGAGCTTTCGTCAATTTGGTGACACCGAGAGTCATATTCTGGTGATGCTCGGTGAGGTATTGGAGGTTATTGATTCCCACAAACTTCAGATTTGTCGATTGTACCCTTGGAGCCGCCGATCATTCTTCCGTCGTATGTGAATCTGATTACCCTTTTCTATCTTTTTTATTACACGCTTGATTTTAGAATTCATTTTTTTGTTACTTGGTCAAGGATCCTTTGATAATGTGAAGCCCTAGAATTGGGAAAAGGGTTTTCTCGATTATACTAATGTCTTTTAGTTTTGATGTTGATGTCTTTTGGGTCTCGATTATGTTACCAGTACTTCTAAGTAAGGAAGAAACTACAGTAAATCCAACGCCTTCTCATCTTTTTCTTTTTCAAATATTTTGATTTTTTTTTAAAATTTGGATTAGAAATCGGATGCTTGAGCTAGCAATGAGGGTGGGAATCAAAGCACGAGGAGGAATTTGGTACGCTTGAAAAGCATTTTGAAGCTGTATGAGTATGGTTTTTTGTTTTTCTTGAATTAAATAAGGTTGAGTTTATAAATTAACTAATGTTTTTGTGTATATATTCGTTTTAGCACATTTCTTTGTAAATCCTGCTCATTTTCTGAACTTGTACCAGATAGGTTTAGGTTAATTGAAGAAGAGGTCTGAAGAGTCAAACATGTTGTTTCATAGCTTCTTCATAAAGAAAGAGATGTTAAAGACTTAGATAACAACAATGTTCATGCGGTGGTGCAACAAGTAGTGAATATAATAGAAGCCGCAGCTGGAGAACTTGAATGCCTTTTTGTTGTTGTTGCTTCCAAGTTGCAGAAATTGTTTCTTTTTGCCAATATTGATGTTGACGGAAGTGTGTTTTAAACAAGTTGGTTATTGTTTGGTGGTGTTTGAGAAAGAGAAGGGTATCTCTCTTTGGGCATGCAGCTCAAGCTTATATAAATTACCTCTCACATTCAACTTCCAAGTTATAGGGTAGTCAAACAGAAGGTCAAAATAATTCTAGTTATACCTTGAAAGCTACACTTCATGTCCTACATATTATTCTTAACTATGGGGTGGAGTTAGAAGCTCCCCTTATGTAACACTCGTGTTTCTAGCCTAGGCATTTATATTAAGTTGATAGTCTAGGTTAACCTTTGTAACTCATTTTGAAGAAATGAAAAGGAATTATGTGAATATTATGTGAAATATGTGTTTTATGTTTAATTATTAGGGCTTAATTAATTAACAATAAAAATAAGCATCAAAATTAAAGTGTGAGATAAGCCCGATATCTTTACATAAAGTTGTAGTGGTCGAAACAAGGATTTCGGGGATATAAAGAATACCAAAATCCGAGTTATAACGAAGATGTTATGACCTGTCGAAGTTTAGCGACAAAACCGGGACGGTGCTGAATGTCGTAAAAAATGAGTTTTTGATAAACTACTTTTTAGCCTTAGTAATCTAAACTAAAGTCGTAGTATTTGTTAAACCGATAAGTTCGATAAAAAGAACGCCCAAATCTGACTTCGTATGAGGAAGTTGTGATTTTTCGAAGTTTTAGCGTAGCAGTAGACAGCTAAAAACTTGAATTTTAGATCGAGCGATTTTTAGCCGACACAACCTAAAAGAGAATTGAAGGTCTCGTTATTAGGATCACAACGGTAAAAAGTCTGACGAAAAGGGACATCGGATGAAGAAGTTATGAATTTTTAAAGGATTTCCTGTCCCGGTCTGTTAAAAATAATAATATAAAATTTAAATTCAAAATTAGCCGACAAAGTCTAAACGGAAGTTGTAGATCGTGATCTTAGCTACGCGTGCATATAAAGAACGTCAAAAACGGAGCTTGTATGCGAAAGTTATGGATTTTAGAAGTTTTGGCGCGAAAACCAAGAAATTTCGCATAGTCACACTTTGCCACGTCACCCTCGCTTAGAATGTGACACGTGTCCTGCTGAGTCACCAGGCTGCTGAGTCACCGAGGCTGCTGAGTCATGCGAAGCCATGTCTCATCTTCTGATTCGACCGAGGAGGAGGCCCAATCCGAAGCTGCCGGCTTTCTGTCCGAGCCTCGCATAACCTAACTGCTAACCTCGCAGGTGCGCTAGTAAGCCGCGGTCCACTTAGAAGCCGCTAACGAGCCCTCGCATGTGCGAGCCATGTGCGAGCCACCCCCCTACGAAGCCTCTTAGCCGTCGGATCAGGAGACTTCTCAGCCGATGGATCAGAACTTCGGACCCTATAAATAGAAGGGTACCTGCGAGGGTTCCCAGTTACTTTTGGAATTTTGCCATTTTTAGCCCCTCTCTTCATATTTTCTTCATCTTAGAATCCTCCAAAGCCCCGGTATCGATTGTAAAGCCCAGAATACCCCACGAAGTGCCCGAGAAGTGTAACGCCCAGATTTCCAAAAATAAAATTTTCATTTAATTAACCACTTTAATATTAAAAACACTTGTTTAAAATCTTATTCACATTCAAATTACAAAACGTAGTTTCATTTTCATTATAAAAGAAGACCAGGATCCTCCAAAACTCAACTCTTTCTTCGGTGTGTACAATCGAACCGTTGCCATCCCGCGTTACTGTAAGAACCTGAAACAACGTAACATAAACAACGTAAGCACGAAGCTTAGTGAGTTCCCCAATATACCTTACGCACATACGCCATCCGGCTCGGACCGTTTGGTCCACATAACATTGCCTTCCGGCCCGGATCTTTCGATCCACATAATATCGCCTTCCGGCCCGGATCTTTCGATCCACATAGTATCGCCTTCCGGCCCGGATCTTTCGATCCACATAGTATCGCCTTCCGGCCCGGATCTTTCGATCCACATAACATTGCCTTCCGGCCCGTACACATATATAACACATAATACAAATACTCTAACACATAAAGCACATATATCACATATCATACCTGACCTTTCCGTCACATAATACCTTGCCTTCCGGCCCATATATAAGCATGTATATCACACATAGCAGCTAACTTCCCATTCATAGCATATAACCATAACACATAACATACTTGACCTTCCGGTCACACAATCAAACCCTTCCGGGTGAGGTATAGTGAGAAGACTCACCTCGTAGTACGCAGGCTATAACCTCTTCGAGCTACTCGCACACAATCCGCTAGTTCCGCAGGTTCCCTATAATACCACAGCCTTAGTTAATGATCTTATCAAACAAGGCAACTGACCCCTCTAATATATATACAGGTCAACGGTCAATCCTGACTGGACTCGTCGAGTGCAAAGGGTAACTCGACGAGTATAAGCATCCTGACACCACTCGCCGAGTCTGAAGAACGACTCGACGAGTTCCAGTAGATCTTCAAGCTACTCGCCGAGTCTGAAGAACAACTCGGCGAGTCCTAGTGAATCTTCAAGCTACTCGCCGAGTCTGATCATCCGACTCGGCGAGTCCACGCCATGCAGTCGACTGCTTCCTGAGGTACGTTTTTCCCGAGATACACACTCATGGGGATTTCTGGACCTCTAATCATCCTATTACTAGGGTAGAAACCCTTGTATAACAACACAATACTCCATCAAATCTCCAAATGGGTTTCATAAACCCTAAATTCAAGTACACATCAAAATAACAGGAATGATCCGAAACCTTACCTGAAAACATACTCTCTGTGTCCCCAAACCTCAGAACTCGACCCCCTTGCTCTTCCTTTGGCCAAAATCCTCCCTCTTCTTGCACCACAATTCCTTCAAAGTCAATAATGGCCTTCAAGTTTTGCTCCAAATGCCACAGTCGTCTAGGGTTCTCCACAATCGGCCAAAAGACGTGAAATGACGACATGCAACCCTTAAATACGACCCAATACGAAACGGCTAGGGTTTTCTGCTGAACAGCGTCGACTCGCCGAGTCCATACCTGGACTCGTCGAGTCCAGTCGCGAACCCGCGACCAAATCTGCGACCCTACTCGGCGAGTCTGGCTCCAACTCGCCGAGTCCCTCCTATAAAATACCCTAAAATGCAATTTAACAATACATGAGATTTTGGGCTGTTACAATTCTCCCCCACTAGAATTAGACTTCGCCCTCGAAGTCTCGCTCTGAAATTAATTCTGGATGCTGCTCCCGCATCACACGTTTCGGCTTCCCTGGACACTTCCGACCTCTTCCGAGGCCGTTACTGAACCCAATACCAGAGGTACCTCCTTGTTCCTCAGAACCTTGATCTTCCGATCTCCGACGGCCACTGGCCTCTCAACGTAACACAGGCTCGCATTCACCTAACCGTTCTCTAGTAGAACCACTGCTGACTCATCCGCTATACACCCCTTCAATTGCGACACATACAAGTGTCATGGATCCGATCCAATCCCGTTGACAGCTCCAAACGGTAGGCCACCCTTCCTACCTTCGCACCTTCACGAAAAGTCCCAACATACCGGGACCCCCCATTTACCCCTCATCCTAAATCGAAACATCCCGCCAGAAATACGAAATCGCCGACCGGAATCACATGCTCATAACGGCGTCTGCCTGCATAACTTTTCTGCTAACTCTAAACGATCACTAACTCTCTTTAACCTGCTGAGTCTGCCCTGTCAACTAAAGTACGAACTCTGAGCTGCTCATCACTCTCTGTAACCGAGAACCACCCAAGATGCAACTCTGCTCTTAAACCCCAACAACCACTCGAACAATGAGGGTTAGGAAGCCCTGAACCACCGGATCCCCGATCCAAAGCCCACTTTGTCCATCCCAGACCAACTGAGAGATCCATTCCCACTCCCAGAGTAACTCTCACAAATTCTTCTCTTGCCATCATATACACATGCTGAACTAGCCCCAACACTCGTAGGTTGGAAGACCCGATACACTGATGATATCCTCGAACATCTCCCAAGATGAACCACTACATCCACCCTACACTCTGATCAGATTCATACTGAAAATTTAAAATTTTCTCTCTCCATGCATCCCCTCTGAGCCTCAACAAACATCCCAACCGGATGGGTTCCTACTCCACTGCCGCGAACACGATGCTCAAAACCATACTCGAAATACCCTAACTATAACTCTGCTCTGCAGCTTTCACTTTCGTGAACTCGCACCCCTTCGGAGTTACACACCTTCCTCTTTTCCTTTTCCAAGGAACCCTCCTGGCCATAATGCCACTCCAACCGGTGCCACGGTGCTCGTCCCAAGCGACACCACCCTTTTTGCGTAACCACTATCCCCATGCTCTGGTTCTCATTGCAGGGGCTCTCAATCCCATGTACTCTCTCCACTCGTCAAAATCACAGCCTCAACTAAACAAGATCGCTAACCTGGGGCCAGACCTTCCAATGCAATCACACTGCAACGTACACAATCCACAATCTCAAACTGATCCCGCAATACCAACAGAGTCTCCAGCATGACTGGACCGACTCTCATAACACATACTAGCCACTCGAGGCTATATCTCTGTGGGTCCGTACACCCAACTCTGCGAACCCTCAGGTTCTAACTCTGGAACCTTCCGGCTCCAGCTCTAGAAACATGCACAACATAATCCCGTGGAATTAATGCAGTACAACCCATCACGTACCTCAAACGTACCAATACTCTGATCGCAAAATTCCGATTACTTACTCAAGCTTGATTCCAGCCTCCTCCCAGGCCTCCACAATCGAATACCCTAGGTCTGTATCCCGCCCCGCATGCTCAACACCCGTTCTCGACGGCCTATACTTTGCGCTAACAAACACTGCTGAATCCCGGCAGCTAAGCACCCTCACATACTCATCGATCTCCCGGAGAATTTTATAATTCTCCCCCACTAAAGCACTGACTAACTGCCACCGATCGTCATTAACGACCTTTCAGAACCATCCTGCACAAAGAGAACATTTACCCACTGACTGCTTCCCACAAGCGTAAACAACCCTCAGCAAAACACATCTCCTCCCTGATCAATCCGCTCAAAAGAATCTGATCCTTCAATTATCTACTCCACAACTGCAGATACTACCCGACAATCAACTCAGTGCCGCATCTCCCCTAACAACCCTCACGAACGATAACCAAGGGAATCCTCGACATCAACCCATAACCAAACGCACAATCTGCCCAAAGGATGAACATCACATCGAAAACCGCACAAGACTACAGACACTAAAATACCAATTACAACCATACCCAACCATCAGGGAATAACGAATGCCAAAGCGAAAACCTGAAGCACCAATCCATAACCATGCCCGACCCGTGAAACAACGAATACCGCATCGAAATCCATACAAGATACCAGCACAAACAATACGCCACATCCATGCAAGACAATTAAGACATCCCGAAAGCATCATACCTGCCGCCGCCTCCGGCACTGCTCCGTCTCCCTCTGTCGCACGCAGATAAACACGACCCTGAGCCCTCTGGGGCTCCGCTTCATTCTGTCCTCCTCAAATCCCGAATTGGCACTGACTGCCAACAGTCCCGCGCACAGTGCCTCTCCTTTCCGCACTTGCGGCATGTACCACCGGACCCGCAAGCTCCGATGTAACCCCTTTTTACTCGATCATCGACACCTATGATCTCATGCTCTTCTACTGCATCTCTATACTCCACTTATTACTACTCCTGACAATTCTTACTTTCTTACATACTGCACCTGGTTCTCCCCCACTAGAGTTCGAGCCAACACCAATTGGTATACAATCAACCCACGACTATCTTTCACCAGCGAAGTCGTACCTGCTCCAGAAAAGTGCTGTGCACCACCCGATAGTCCCTCCCCTTATGAAGTCACTCAATCCCCTATACTCTGATCCTCTAGCTAACTCTCCAAGAACTTCTCATCACAGCTGCCTCTAATCGTTCCAAATCCCATACTGATCTAATACTAAGCACCTGCACTGCTCGAGAACATATCTGGCTCGTAGACTGCACCGCAGCATCATCGTTCCTCTCATCTCAAATCATCAACCCGTATCCAACGCCGGATTTGTACCAAGAACAGGGACTTACTCTCAATACAGACGATAACTCTCCGCACTGCAAAACTCGTCTGAACTCTTCACTGCTACCACTATAACCCAACCTGCTATTCAACGTCTACGGTCATGGACCGTTTCGGAGCCGACTGCGACTGCATCGGGGTCTGCCTCATTTCACGCTACTGCAACTCAACCTCTAACTCATGCCACATGGCGGCCTCCTGCGATACCAACACGGTCTCGCATCTCTGCGCAGACACGAACTGTCTGATACTCCCCCTCTTGAGCATACTCGGATTTCGGGACATCTGAGCCTGCTCCGAAGCGAACTCAGGGCAAAACATCGCCCTCTCAATAAACACCCCGGTGCTCTCAGTCACCGACTCCAAATCCTGCCTCAGCTTAAAGAACTTCCGAGCCACTTTCTCCTTTTCATCCCGCGGAACATAGCAAGTACTGAACATCCCTCAGAATTGATCCCATGAAACCGCAGCCCTCCGCGCATCGGAAAACAACCTCGTGGTCACTCTCCACCAATCCTTCGCCCCGAGCCTCAACAGGTTCAGAGCACACCCCACCCTCTGATCAGCAGGGCATAAACTCGTGGAGGAACACCCCTCCATGTTTGATAACCATCTCATAGCAACAATCGAGTCCTGAACTCCATCGAATGCGGGAGGCTTCGCATAATAGAAGTCCCGATACTGAAAACCCCGACTAGCCCCTTTCTTCGCCGTTGCTACGGCCGCTGTAACCGCCGCGGCAGCCGTCTCTGCGAAAGCCGCATATCGCTCATCCAACTACTTCAATCATAATGGTTCTGATCGACCCAACAATTCTGGCGACTCAACCCGCAACAATGAAGCAACCTCATCACGCCGGATCTCGCGAATCCTCGCATCCCACTCGCTCGTGCTCGTCCGATCGATAACCGGATAACCAGATAGCCACAAGCATCATCCACTACGAACCATGGTACTCATCCCATGACATCCCTCCTCAACATGCTTCAGTGTATGGTACCTGAACCATAGCACCACTCCTCTATCTGCTCCAATACATACCACTCGGACTACAACATCTATCTCAATCTGTTCCGATGTATGGTGCCCGGACCATAACATCACTCTGTATCCGCTCCGATGTATGGTATCCGAACCATAACATCACCCCTCAATCTGTTCCTTAGGACCTTTAGGAGGCTCCCTGTATCAAGTATGGGTCCTCTGCTTTCAGTAGTACGGGCCCATACTACCTGCCACATCTACCCATACTTTCCACACGGACCATCCCAGAGTTCCTAAATAGCTGATCGACCTACTCTTTTTCACCAATCCCATCTTGCACACTCGCTTCCCAGCGAAATCCTCTACTCTACCCGCGCACCCATCTTGGCTAGGTTTAATCTCTAGCCCATTCCGCCGTCCTCCCACTTCTTTGCTATCAGCTGCTGAAGAGCTCCTGATGATGCCAAACATCTACTTCCTGAGTATCGTCATACTCACTTAGTAGCTGTCTCCCATCATCGAGAACTCCACAAAGCACGAAGCAAGCAGCATTCGAGCATCGAAGCATACATAGGACTCCTTAGCTGTGTTAGCTCCACCTTCTCGGCTCATCCTCGGATGTGCTACTGTACTCTGTAGCTCTATCCCTCGTGCGTTTTAACTAGATACCCTCACTCATCACATACACACAAGAGCATAACGCACATATAACAGCAACCCTAGACTAAGGCATCACAAATCAGGCCACTCTAGTCCTAAGGTGTGAAATACCTAGCCTGTCTCTAGCATGCAATAATGTCTCATAAAGTGCATAATAGATATTTCATAATACAAAAGTAAGGGTATTTTGGGAAATCACCGTCTGGCTCTGGCTGATTGTACACACTGCTCTTTCTTGCTTTCTCTTTGAACTCTTATTCACTTTTAGAAAACCATTTATTTGGAAAACTTTTTCTTACTTCCTCAGTTTGAGTCCAGATTTACCCGTAGGCGCGTCCGAATCCCTCAAACCAAGGCTCTGATACCAATTTGTAACACCCAGATTTCCAAAAATAAAATTTTCATTTAATTAACCACTTTAATATTAAAAACACTTGTTTAAAATCTTATTCACATTCAAATTACAAAACGTAGTTTCATTTTCATTATAAAAGAAGACCAGGATCCTCCAAAACTCAACTCTTTCTTCGGTGTGTACAATCGAACCGTTGCCATCCCGCGTTACTGTAAGAACCTGAAACAACGTAACATAAACAACGTAAGCACGAAGCTTAGTGAGTTCCCCAATATACCTTACGCACATACGCCATCCGGCCCGGACCGTTCGGTCCACATAACATTGCCTTCCGGCCCGGATCTTTCGATCCACATAATATCGCCTTCCGGCCCGGATCTTTCGATCCACATAGTATCGCCTTCCGGCCCGGATCTTTCGATCCACATAGTATCGCCTTCCGGCCCGGATCTTTCGATCCACATAGTATCGCCTTCCGGCCCGGATCTTTCGATCCACATAACATTGCCTTCCGGCCCGTACACATATATAACACATAATACAAATACTCTAACACATAAAGCACATATATCACATATCATACCTGACCTTTCCGTCACATAATACCTTGCCTTCCGGCCCATATATAAGCATGTATATCACACATAGCAGCTAACTTCCCATTCATAGCATATAACCATAACACATAACATACTTGACCTTCCGGTCACACAATCAAACCCTTCCGGGTGAGGTATAGTGAGAAGACTCACCTCGTAGTACGCAGGCTATAACCTCTTCGAGCTACTCGCACACAATCCGCTAGTTCCGCAGGTTCCCTATAATACCACAGCCTTAGTTAATGATCTTATCAAACAAGGCAACTGACCCCTCTAATATATATACAGGTCAACGGTCAATCCTGACTGGACTCGTCGAGTGCAAAGGGTAACTCGACGAGTATAAGCATCCTGACACCACTCGCCGAGTCTGAAGAACGACTCGACGAGTTCCAGTAGATCTTCAAGCTACTCGCCGAGTCTGAAGAACAACTCGGCGAGTCCTAGTGAATCTTCAAGCTACTCGCCGAGTCTGATCATCCGACTCGGCGAGTCCACGCCATGCAGTCGATCCAACTGCTTCCTGAGGTACGTTTTTCCCGAGATACACACTCATGGGGATTTCTGGACCTCTAATCATCCTATTACTAGGGTAGAAACCCTTGTATAACAACACAATACTCCATCAAATCTCCAAATGGGTTTCATAAACCCTAAATTCAAGTACACATCAAAATAACAGGAATGATCCGAAACCTTACCTGAAAACATACTCTCTGTGTCACCAAACCTCAGAACTCGACCCCCTTGCTCTTCCTTTGGCCAAAATCCTCCCTCTTCTTGCACCACAATTCCTTCAAAGTCAATAATGGCCTTCAAGTTTTGCTCCAAATGCCACAGTCGTCTAGGGTTCTCCACAATCGGCCAAAAGACGTGAAATGACGACATGCAACCCTTAAATACGACCCAATACGAAACGGCTAGGGTTTTCTGCTGAACAGCGTCGACTCGCCGAGTCCATACCTGGACTCGTTGAGTCCAGTCGCGAACCCGCGACCAAATCTGCGACCCTACTCGGCGAGTCTGGCTCCAACTCGCCGAGTCCCTCCTATAAAATACCCTAAAATGCAATTTAACAATACATGAGATTTTGGGCTGTTACAAGAAGCCTGGAAAATTTATCTTTTCGGTTTCAAAGCCCGACTTTTGCAGAGCCCGGTTTCTCAATAAAACTCCCGGTTTTATTAGAAACGATCGTTTTAGGAAACAAATTGCTGCCCGATTTTCACCAAAATAAGTGAGTGTGTAGTTACTTTCAATGTACACATAGATATGAAGTATTTACCTTGAAATACGTGTTATGTGTAAAGATGCTAATTGTTTATTCGAGGTGACTGTTGAATTGATGTTTTATACAAGTTTTAAACTGTATATGCTTTTTATCTACAAAATATGTTGGGTAGAACATAGGTAGATGAAATAGTTGATGTGTGTTAAAATGGTGAGAGGCCTCGATGTTGTTGTTGTTGTTGTAGTCATCTAGCGAAGTATAGATGACGACCACGGACTTTCTAGATAGTCCAGTGGAACACTAGCAGGTTCGCAACTTGTAGGTGTTGATGAATTAAATGTTCATTGGCGTACTTCATCCCCCTCATGGTTGCCTTAAGGAAATGTATGACTGAGGAAACCCCTTAGCAGTAGTGTCCATCCCGATGATATTCCTTAGGCTAGGTCCCTTGTGATAGGTGTTTAGGGACGTAAAGTGAGGACAACGGGAATGGGTAATCAGGGTTATTGTTGATTGGTGAACTTAATAAGTATATTATTAATGTGGGTTGAAAACCCTATATGCTCACCAGGCTCCCAAGCCTGACCCACTTAGTTTTATGATTACAGGTAGTGGACCCCGAGCATAATTGGAGGACGATGAGAGATTTTTGGATTATAGGCCAGTAGTTGTAAATAACTGTTGAAAGACTTATAATGTCTTGTTTATGCTTTTGATCTGTATCGGAACATGACATCCCGAGGTTTTGATATGAAATGAAACTATACATTTCTTAAAGAAGGTTTTGATAAACTTTTATCATATTTTGTTTGGGGACCAATTCCGCAACATCTTTTAAAAAGATTTCTTTGATTTTATTTTAAAAAGCATAAATTCAATCGGTCTTTTCTGGCCGAGAAATTTGGGGATGTCACAGTTGGTATCAGAGCATTAGTTTAAGCGAACTAAGAAATTGTAGAATTTCTAGACTTGAACTTAGAATGCTAAGTGATGATTGTGAGATGAGTGTCTACCATATTTTAGACACGAGCACTAGTTTATTTTAGGGAAGATGCCTAAAATGCCCTTATGTGCTAAATGCTATGTGTTTGCCATGTGTGCCATTATTTGTACGGATCTATGGTCTGTTGCCGACCGGATCTGGAAACTATATGTGTGTAGGATTCTAAGCGTATGATTACGAGAATAGAACTAACATGTAAACATTTCAGAGTGATAAGGGAATTGACATGTCTAACAAGAATAAAGACCTAAATTCACCTTATTCGGTATATAGATTGAAATGGCAAGAACTCGGAGTGGAGCTGGAAATTCAAACAGAAACCAACAACCTCAACCTCTAGTGGTGGAACAGGTGCCTATAGTAGGAGCTGCACCCGAACCCATCACCATGGCTAGAGTACGAACTATGATTCAGGCCATGTTGGCTGAACAAAGGGAGGAATTGAGGAAAATGTTGCTGAAAGACAGGGATGAACCTTCAGTTCCTGTTGAACAACGTGAACTAAATGACGATCGATCTGAAGAAGGGAACAATAGCAGATCGGTTGGTCATAGTGAACCGCTTGTGGTTGGGAGAAATAACCACGAGGGTAGAATGGAGAGAAATGGGTGCAAGTATAAGGACTTTATGACTTGTAAGCCATCCACCTTCAATGGAAAAGAAGATCTTGTCGGAGTAATGGACTGGATCTCGGGAATGGAGTTGGCTTTCATGACTTGTGATTGCCAAGGCAAGTTACGAACCACGTTTGCAGTACGTCAGTTCAGAGGTAGTGCTGCTCATTGGTGGAGCACTTTGGGGAAAACCCTAAGCCCTAATGCGCCACTACAATTAACTTGGGCAGAGTTCTTAGTGCACTTCAAGCGCAAGTACTGCTCGGCCCAAAACGTACTTGAGTTAGAAAACCAATTTCTAACGTTGCAGAAGGGGAGAATGACCGTTGACGAATATACGAATAACTTCACAGACAAAATGGAGTTTGCTTTGCGTATTGTCCCAGATGAGTTGGAAAAAATAGACAGGTACGCAAAGGGACCTCCATGGGAGTATGCGGTGCCAGTACATCAGGCACGTACTTTGGAGGCAGCTATCTGGGCTGCCAAGTCTGTTGAAGATATGATAAAAGGGAGAGCCGCCAACTAGGTTGAAGTTGGCGAAAAGAGAAAGTTTGAAGGAACTTCAGGTTCCAATAAAAAGAAAAAGTTATCGAAGACTGGTTCGAGAAAGTTTGGAGGAGGAAGCGAAGCCAAGTGGTGTGACAAGTGTAAGAAGAAACATGCTGGGAAGTGCAGCGTGGAAGTCACTTGTTACAAATGTGGAAAGCCAGGGCATTATGCCAATGGATGCACCTTCAATAAGAACGTATGTTTTGGGTGCAATGAAGAAGGGCATATTTTGAGGGACTATCCAAAGAAGAAGGACGCAGCAAAACCCAATCTACCACCAAAGTCGAAGGCGAGAGCCTTTCAGATGACACTCGAAGCTGCGAAAGAAGAAGCCAATGTTGCTTCAGGTACCTTTCTCGTAATCGAATTGCCTGCCCAAATTTTGTTTGATTCTGGAGCCAACTACTCCTTTATATCGCATGAATTTGGTAGAAAGCTAGCTTTTCCTGTAGATATGCTAGTTAATGCTATAATAGTCGAGATTGCTAGTGGCAAGTTTGTACCTGTTAACCATCGTATGAAAAATATCCTCATTGACTTGGATGGGAATAAGTTCCAAGAGGAATTATTGCCTATCGAGTTAAATGGATTCGACATAGTTTTAGGAATGGATTGGCTTAGCGTCAACGATGCAGAAATACTATGTAGAAAGAAGATAGTAAAAGTAAACTCGCCAGGGAAAGAGTTGTTTATCGTGTACGGAGACAAACGCAGAGTAAACTCTGGAATCATTTCCCTAATGAAAGCCAGAAAGAGTTTGGCCAAGGGATGTACATCATATCTAGCATTTGTGATCGATGCTAAGATGGAAAAGAAGGAGGTATAGAATATTCCGGTGGTATGTGATTATCCGGAAGTCTTTCCCAAAGATCTTCCCGGATTGCCCCCTGATCGACAAGTAGAATTTCGTATCGACTTGTTACCAGGAACGACGCCAATAGCGAAAGCACCTTATCGATTAGCGCCAACCGAAATGAAAGAACTTATGACACAACTTCAGGAGTTATTGGACAAAGGTTTCATTCGACCTAGTTCATCACCCTGGGGAGCCCGTGTGTTATTTGTAAAGAAGAAAGATGGAAGCATGAGAATGTGCATCGATTACAGAGAACTGAACAAAGTGACGATAAAGAACAAGTACCCGTTGCCAAGGATCGATGACTTGTTCGACCAGTTGCAGGGTTCAAGCTATTTCTCGAAGATCGATCTCAGGTCGGGATACCATCAACTAAAGGTGAGAGAGCAGGATATCGAAAAGACTGCTTTTAGAACGAGATATGGACACTATGAATTTTTTGTTATGTCGTTTGGACTAACCAATGCCCCAACAACTTTCATGGATTTGATGAATAGGGTTTGTAAACCATTCCTAGATAAATCCGTGATAGTGTTCATAGACGATATCTTGATTTATTCGAAAAGCAAGCAGGAGCATGAAAAGCATCTGCGTGAAGTGCTAGAAGTCCTGAAAAAGGAGAAGCTATATGCAAAGTTCTCCAAGTGTGAATTTTGGATTCAAGAGGTCCAATTTTTAGGTCATGTGGTTAACCAAGAAGGGATAATGGTCGACCCAGCAAAGATTGAAGCGGTAATGAAGTGGGAACAACCAAAAAGTCCTACGGAGATTCGAAGCTTTTTAGGATTAGTTGGATATTACCGAAGGTTTATCCAAGGCTTTTCTTCGATTGTTACTCCATTAACAGCTTTGACCCACAAAGGAGCTACTTATGCTTGGAATGAGAAGCATAAGGAAGCCTTTGAGAAGTTGAATAAGAGATTATGTGAAGCACCGATTCTTTCATTGCCTGAAGGAGTTGATGACTTTACAGTTTATAGCGATGCATCCGGAGTTGGGTTAGGTTGTGTTCTGACCCAAAGGGATAAAGTGATCGCGTATGCATCGATGCAATTGAAGGAGCATGAAAAGAACTACCCCACTCATGATCTGGAGTTGGCAGTGGTAGTATTTGCCTTAAAGATATGGAGGCATTATCTTTATGGCACCAAGTGTAAACTTTTCACTAATCATAAGAGTCTCCAATATCTCTTTAATCAGAAGGAATTGAACATGAGGCAACGACGCTGGCTAGAGTTACTCAAGGACTACGACTGTGAGATACTTTACCATCCTGGTAAAGCAAATGTTGTTGCCGATGCTCTTAGTCGGAAGGTAAACCTTGAAAGAAAAGGCCAAGAGCGTTGAGAATTGAAGTTGTCTCGATAATTGTGGAAAGTATAAAGAAAGCTCAAGAGGAAGCTTTAGAGAAAAATAACCGAAATGAAGAACGTTTGGGCAAAACGTTAGTGTTCGGTACAAACAACCAAGGGTTGAAGGTATTTCAAGATAGAATTTGGGTACCTAAGACGGGCGGAATAAGAGATCTTCTGATGGAACAAGCTCACAAGACCATGTACTTAATTCATCCCGGTAGTACGAAAATGTATAGGGATTTAAAACCCTATTATTGGTGGCCGACGATGAAGCTCGATGTTGCTAAGTATGTGGCCGAGTGTGTAACTTGTGCTAGGGTTAAGGCACAACATCAGAAACCGTATGGGAGTTTAGAACCTATACCCGTACCCATGGGTAAATGGGAAGACATCACCATGGATTTTGTGACTAAACTACCCAAAACAAGGAATGGTCACGACATGATTTGGGTGGTCGTTGATCGCTTCACTAAGAGTGCGCATTTCATAGCAGCCAAAGAGAAATGGTTTATGGATAAACTTGCGAATTCTTATGTGAAGGAAATTGTGAGGCTTCACGGTGTTCCATTAAGGATTGTGTCCGATCGTGATAGCCGTTTTACCTCAAGGTTTTGGAGGAGTCTACAAGAGGAATTGGGTACTAAGTTGTGTTTGAGTACAGCTTACCATCCGCAAACCGATGGTCAGAGCGAGCGAATGATTCAAACATTGGAGGATATGCTGAGAGCATGTACCCTAGAATTCCAAGGTAACTGGGATGAACACTTACCTTTAGTAGAATTCTCCTATAATAATAGTTTCCACTCAAGCATTAAGATGGCACCTTATCACGCTTTGTATGGGGAAAAGTGTCGAACACCATCATGTTGGCTGGAAGCTAGGGAAAAGCAGTTTATGGGACCTAAAATAGTCCATCAGACTGCTGAAAAGTTGAAAGTGATAAGGGAAAGGATGTTAGCTGCTCAAGATCGACAAAAGAGTTATGCTGACAAGAAAAGACAACCGATAACTTTTGAAGTTGGAGATTCGGTTTTAGTTAAAGTCTCGCCGTGGAAGGGACTTATAAGATTTGGGAAATGAGGAAAGTTGAGTCCAAGGTTTATTGGACCGTTTAAAGTTCTTCATAGAATCGGGAATCAAGCTTACAAGCTAGAGTTATCGGAAGAACTGGAGGGTATTCATAACACCTTTCATGTGTGTTACTTGAGAAAGTTCACGGGATATGTGCCCGACATAATTCCGATTTCTGAGTTAAGGCTGGATGAAAACAAGAGGTTGATCGAAGAACCTGAGGCAATCGTTGACCGTAAGACTATGAAGTTGCGACGCAAGATGGTCGATTTAGTGCTTGTGCATTGGAAACATACGAATGGACCAAATCTCACTCGGGAAACGGAGAGTGACATGATGAGTCGCTACCCGCAGTTGTTTGGAGATATGTGATTCCGAGGACGGAATCATCCTAAGGGGGAGAGAATTGTAACACTCATGTTTCTAGCCTAGGCATTTATATTGAGTTGATAGTCTAGGTTAACCTTTGTAACTCATTTTGAAGAAATGAAAAGGAATTATGTGAATATTATGTGAAATATGTGTTTTATGTTTAATTATTAGGGCTTAATTAATTAAGAATAAAAATAAGCTTCAAAAATAAAGTGTGAGATAAGCCTGATATCTTTACATAAAGTTGTAGTGGTCGAAACAAGGATTTCGGGGATATAAGGAATCCCAAAATCCGAGTTATAACGAAGAAGTTATGACCTGTCGAAGTTTTGCGACAACACCGGCACGGTGCTGAATGTCGTAAAAAGTGAGTTTTTGATAAACTAATTTTTAGCCTTAGTAATCTAAACTAAAGTCATAGTATTCGTTAAACCGAGAAGTTTGATAAAAAGAACGCCCAAATCTGACTTCGTATGAGGAAGTTATGATTTTTCGAAGTTTCAGCGTAGCAGTAGACAGCTAAAAACTCGAATTTTAGATCGAGCGATTTTTAGCCGACACAACCTAAACGAGAATTGAAGGTCTCGTTATTAGGAGCACAACGGTAAAAAGTCTGACGAAAACGGACGTCCGATGAAGAAGTTATGAATTTTTAACAGATTTCCTATCCCGGTATGTTAAAAATAATAATATAAAATTTAAAGTCAAAATTAGCCGACGAAGTCTAAACGGAAGTTGTAGATCATAATTTTAGCTACGCGTGCATATAAAGAACGTTAAAAATGGAGCTTGTATGTGAATGTGACACGTGTCCTCGCTTAGAATGTGACACGTGTCCTGCTGAGTCACCGAGGCTGCTGATTCATGCGAAGCCACGTGTCATCTTCTGATTCGACCGAGGAGGAGGCCCAATCCGAAGCTGCCAACTTTCTGTCCGAGCCTCGCACCTAGCTCCGAGCCTCGCATAGCCTAACTCCTAACCTCGCAGGTGCGCCAGTAAGCCGCGGTCCACTTAGAAGCCGCCAGCGAGCCCTCGCATGTGCGAGCCATGTGCGAGCCACCCCCCTGCGAAGCCTCTTAGCCTTCAGATTAGGAGACTTCTCAGCCCTTGGATCAGAACTTCGGACCCTATAAATAGAAGGGTACCTGCGAGGGTTCCCGGTTACTTTTGGAATTTTGCCATTTTAGCCCCTCTCTTCATATTTTCTTCATCTTAGAATCCCCCAAAGCCCCGGTATCGATTGTAAAGCCCGGAATACCCCACGAAGTGCCCGAGAAGCCCAAAAAATTTATCTTTTCGGTTTCGAAGACCGACTTTTGCAGAGTCCGGTTTCTCAATAAAACTCTCGGTTTTATTAGAAACGATCGTTTTAGGAAACGAATTGCTGCCCGATTTTCACCAAAATAAGTGAGTGTGTAGTTACTTTCAATTTACACATAGATATGAAGTATTTACCTTGAAATACATGTTGTATGTAAATATGCTAATTGTTCATTTGAGGCGATTGTTGAATTGATGTTTTATACAACTTTTAAAATGTATATGCTTTTTATCTACAAAATATGTTGGGTAGAACATAGGTAGATAAAATAGTTGATGTGTGTTAAAATGGTGAGAGGCCTCGATGTTGTTGTTGTTGTAGTCATCTAGCGAAGTATAGATGACGACCACGGACTTTCTAGATAGTCCAGTGGAACACTAGCAGGTTCACAACTTGTAGGTGTTGATGAATTAAATGTTCATTGGCGTACTTCATCCCCCTCATGGTTGCCTTAAGGACATGTATGGCTGAGGAAACCCCTTAGCAGTAGTGTCCATCCCGATGATATTCCTTAGGCTAGGTCCCTTGTGATAGGTGTTTAGGGACGTAAAGTGAGGACAACGGGAATGGGTAATCAGGGTTATTGTTGATTGGTGAACTTAATAATGATATTATTATTGTGGGTTGAAAACCCTATATGCTTACCAGGCTCCCAAGCCTGACCCACTCAGTTTTATGATTACAGGTAGTGGACCCCGAGCATAATTGGAGGACGATGAGAGATTTTTGGATTATAGACCAGTAGTTGTACATAACTGTTGAAAGACTTATAATGTCTTGTTTATGCTTTTGATCTGTATCGGAACATGACATCCCGAGGTTTTGATATGAAATGAAACTATACATTTGTTAAAGAAGGTTTTGATAAACTTTAATCATATTTTGTTTGGGGACCAATTCCGCAACATCTTTTAAAAATATTTCTCTGATTTTATTTTAAAATGCATAAATTGAATCGGTCTTTTCTGCCCGAGAAATTAGGGGACGTCACACCTTGAGCCTGCACTTTCAACAGTTTCTTTGTTGGCATGGCAGGTAGGTGGGACCCCTTTTGCTATTTTTAAAAAACAGTAACCTAACCAGTTCTGTTCTAACTAGTATTTTTTCCCTTTCTGTTGGAAGTAACTCCTCAACTATTTGCCCGGTTAAGTTCTCGCCCTGAAGAAGAAGTTAGGAAACTGCTCGAGGGCATTTTGGTCATGCTGGCAAAACAATCTTCATGGTCGATAATTTATCCAACCCTCGTTGATATTAACACAAGTGAAGAGGATCATTTGATGAAGCTTACACGAATATTTTCATGTTTAGTATGTGCGCCATATTATGTATAATTTATGTGCTCTCTGACAATCTATTTGTTAGGATTTGATTAAGACTAACCCAATATTAACCATTGTATATGCAGAACAAGCAATATCCAAGATTAGTCCAGGATGTCCAACTCATGATTAAAGAGCTAGAAACTCCACCATGAGTTGATGATCACTAACCCAATATCCACCTCACGTAAACCTGAAACACCTCATAAAATATGGTTCCACAATGAGTACATGGGACAAATCAAGTCAACCATTTCAAACTTCAAAACTCCACCGTCTGCTGTCACACTAAGGGAAGTTTGGAGACCATTGTGTGGGAGTATGGGCGAGATAGTGTATATTTGGGTGGGGCGAACAAGTGGGGAAGATGATGATAACCTATGGCAGATTGTTGGTGATGACTTCATTGTTAGAAAAGGTCTGGAAACAAGCTCTATTGTTTAGGTAATCTGTTAATTTGAAAAAGCTTCTAGAAACCAGTTTGCTTGTGTCTTCAAGTCCCTATTGCTTATAACATTTTGTAGATGAATGATTATGATCAACAAATAGTGAAAGAAAATGAAAATAAATTGGATTGAACAAAGGATTTGATAATTCCGATTCCAGAGATGGTGGTTGACAGAAGACAAAAGTATCTTTTCATTAGGATTGAAATGCTTCAAACTTTTTTGCATCATTCTATTTTGCTTAGTGGGTGTGTTTGTTTTGCAGGTTTGGACTGTTACAAGGGGTGGTGATGGGATTGCAAATAATTTTAATGAGCTTGTTCATGATATGGCATTGGATAGAATCCATCTCTAATTTGAGTTGACCTCTTCAATGACTGAAGAATCCATCTCTTCATTTTGATCCATCGCAGCTCCCTGTGACACACTTACCAATTCAGTTCATCTCTTTGCTTGGTAATATATATTTTCATATTGTTTAGTATTGATCATCTATTTTTATTGTGTTTCTTTTTTGAATTGGTTATAAGTTACCCTGTCTGAGTACATATAAATGGAAGGAAGATGTCCGAACCTGGATGTCATCCAGGTGTTTGTTGAAAGTCCCAAGTGAATTTTTTTGTTATTTTAGACATCGTACAGTAGCTAAGTTCAATGGAAAATCTATTTTATCGAGTAAGTTTTATGAGTTTTTTGATGAAAGGTTTAGAGTTTGTTGATGACATAGCTAAGCTAATTATGTTCTCTTACTCTTCATCTTTATGAGTTTGTTTATAGGTTCTTATTTTCCCAGATCTTGACACCCACTAGAGAGATTTTTATTAGAGATTAATTAGAAAATAAAGGATCATATCAAGATCACTTGAACTATACCCAACAGTGGATGTTATTCATAATTTTTTTGAAGGGTATGGAATCATGGTTGGAATAGATTGTCTAAAGTTTCCCGAAACATGGAAGATCAATGAGATTTCCATGATAAGTTTTCGGTTATGAAGATAAAAAGATCATTGGTTTTTACATATATGTGATATGTTTATTTATTTGTATCCATATCTATTTTTGAGGCATTATTTATTTGTCAATCTTTTATCACAGAAGTTGCATCAAAGAGAGCCGTAGTACTTGATGGATCTGATATGTGCACAACCATAAACTAATATTTACTAATTATTTATAAAAGGTTAACATAAACTTATTTCTTGTTATAGAGGTGGATTGTCTCTGAATATTCAACCATACAAGGTAACTAGAGATAAAAAAAGTTTCCAACTTTGTCCCTGCAATGTTGGAAGGCTACAATAGATGAAGGCATTGAACTGTTGAATTTTTAAATTTTTGTTACAATAGATGAAGGCAATTAGCATTGAGGTAAGTTTTCTAAATTCAATTCGGTAAAAAAAACTATTTTTTTCTGCCATTCGTGGAACAAATTGGAACATGGTCACATCTCTTCATCCCTGTTAGTTATTTCCTACGATGCAGTTGGTAGAATTTAAGAAAATTACAAGCATAATCAGTTTGTGGATGTGGGTTATTTAATGGGTGTATGATGTTGGTTGAAGTAATAAAAAATGTCACAAAAAGTTTCAATTATCTATTGCACTAGATGCCAATTGTCAGCATAATAGTTTGATAAAATATTACTTAGTTAAAAAATTTAATTGCCTGTTTATAGAAAATAATGTTATAATATGCATTTTTCTAATGATATATAGGCTGGAAATTTAGGCCACACGCCTTTACTACTTTACACTTGTTTAAGCATTTAAAGAGACTTTTCTTTGTTTTTTTTGTTTAATATCATCGTTTTGATGTGTTGATCTATACAGTCATTCTGAAGCCTCATTACCATATAATGATGTGTATTTTTATTTTTTGATTTATGGGTATTGAGATGGATATTGGTTTTAGTTAATTTTTTTAAACTCAGGGGCTGGACTTTCCTCATGGAGGACACTTGTCTCATATATTCAGGACACCAAAAAGATGGGTTTCAGGAACATCCAATATATTTTGAATCTACGCCTTATCGTCTTGATGAATCTACAGGTGTTCTTTCTTTTTTTGTTTCCAACAAAATATAATATTTTTATATTAATATAATATTGATTTTTTTCTTTCTTTGATAATAATGACTTGTATGATTGTTGCACTTGAAAAGAATGCATCTGCTGTTGGTGATTTTCTGATGATGGATATGGCTTATGCCTCATAGTAGTGGACTTGTTGCAGCTTCTGTGGTTGGGAATCCTTTTGATTATGGTGATATTGTCACTATTAATTTAGAAATCATTAATTCTAATGTCCGCATACTCATAGAAAGGTGTATGCAGGTATGATATGTAGCATTTTGGGACGAAACGACCCTTGAAGCACAAGAAGCTCATGGACATGTATTTATAGAGGATGGTTTTATTGGGAAGTGGAAAATTGTGATTGTTAGAACTCCCTTTGGAGATCAAAGATTGAATGGAAAAATCTTAAAGGTAAACAAGTTGTTTCTTATTTACTTAACGAAAATGTACCCTATTTAATTGATTATGGTAGGCAATAATCAATCTACAAGACACTCATCATGTTTTATATCAAATAAACTTCCAATACTTTCCATATATATCATAATATAATGTGTTTTTAAGAATGGTTAGTCGAATAGAAAACTAAATAACTTGAAAAATAAAAAAGAGATAGCTAATTACCTATCTAACACTTTAAATTAAACAGAAAAATGTAATTAACTTAAAGTTCCAACTAAATATTTAATATTTGTAAGCTCATATATAATGCTGTATAGACGCTATCTTATAAACTATAGAAAACAATCTCCACCATAATGTCTCTAAAGCATAGAACCATGTTTACCAGGAAATTCACATGAGGTGCTAGTTGAATTGGAGGGTATGGTAGGTGGTGGAAAGGTACTACTAGAGGTAAGTTTTTGTGATTAAAAACATTAAATACAATTGGTCATGGAAGCTCAATAAGTCAACAAACTACCTACTTATACCAAAAAAAAAACTGACCTAACTGATCTAATTGTAAAAAGACATCATCGCCCTCACTAACTAGATCTACTTAAGCCATGCATGAGAGGACTAGACTACTTGAAAGTGTAAAAGGGACACTCTAGAAAGAAAGTTGCTTTTAGTTGAATTAGGATTTGAACCGTTTAGTTGAAAGTTGCAGCCTCGTGTACATTTCAAATTTTAGTTGATTCTTCTATTTATTATATTAGCATATTAATTTTTAAACTTTTATTTGATCAGGTCACAAGAACTATCGGAGCAGGGGTTCATTAGTCTTAAATATTTATGAAAGGCAAGATGCAACTCTACTTAGTTGGAATTTGATGTTTATCATCTTTGTGTAGCATTACTTTGCAGCAATATAGTATTAGGTTATATAGTTAGGGAAAACCTCTTAGTAACAATGTACAATTAGATCCCATTAATATAAATGTATTACAATTTTTTGACAAGATGTTATTGGATGAAATTGATTGCTTTAGTATATATTTGTTTACAAGACTTTGTATTATACGTCAATGAGTATCGTAAAGACGCATCGTAAATGCAAATCAAAATTGGTTACTGAAGTTTATGACACGCAAATGCGTGTCATCTTCATTTATGATAGGGGCTTCCTTGATACACATTGTGTGTCATAAACACGCGCGTCGTAAGGTTACGACACGCAAATGTGTGTCGTCTTCCTTTATGACCGGGCCTTCCTTGATATGCATTGCGTGTCATAATTGTGTGTCGTAAATGCGTGTCGTCTCTCTTTATGACAGGGCCTTTCTTGACGCACATTTGCGCATCGTCTGAGAGTTTTACGACGCGCAATGAGCGTCGTAAAAGGCTGTTTTTCTAGTAGTGAGGATGTAAGAAATGTATACTAGATGTACTACTTAAGATAATTAGAGGATGATCCTTATCAGTTACCTCAATACTTGCATAGTGCATACCAGTCATATGTAACCAAGATAGAATATACCTTTGAATAAGTGACCCTAACTCTAAATCCACAACCAAACAAGGAACAGGAAGTAAAGCAAAGATCATAGATTCTAAGTCTATGACACCCTAGTCACATGTAACCCTAATGTATCCACTCAGCAACTATTGACCTACTATTAAAGACCTTTTAGTTCTCAAATAAGTAATTAAAGTAACATAAAATACTCCTATAGTATTTTAAGTTTAAGTTTTGTTCTAAAGTTTTCATTGTAGTAGTGTTGGTAAGTTTTTAGACTTGCTGCAATACCACGACCATTCCTAGGCACATGCTAATAACTTTTTGAAAAGATATAGTTGATCAGACTTTATCACTCCTAGATTTGATCATATTTCCCCAAGACTACTTGTGCTTTCTAGCAACCGTAATACTTTTGTTTTGTTCTAGTATGACACTGATCCCAGTATGACTGCTTGTATGTATACTTTAGTTAAATATTTTATTATTTAAAAGTATAAACTCTTGGTAAAAGTATTTTTAATCTCAATGTGTTTATAGTTGTATATCTTTTATGGGTTGATATACTCAATTCACTATAAACAAACCTCTGATACCAATCTGTCATACCCCCAAACCGGAACGGCGGAAGCGTTCGGGGGCGGAGGACGTCATGTATAGTATCATAACAACGCACAATAGTAAACAAGCAACAACATCATCCATCGTATTAATAGTATAATTTATACAAGTGTCTTCTTATATATATATATATATATATATATATATATATATATATATATATATATATATATATCAAAAATTAAAGACGAGCCTTGAATACGCACCGTCTTCTCAAAACCTGGTCCAGTGTACCTGTCCATTGGTGACCTGAAAATACAAGTTATTTTGAAAGAGTAGATCAACATTAAAGCTGGTGAGTTCATAAGTATTTTTGTGTCAAATGTTTGTATAAGTTTCAAGAAAATGTTTGTAAGTGTTTGATGTAAAGTTTGTACATGTTTGAAGTAAAGTTTGTAATTGTCTGATGTAAAGTTTGTAAATGTTTGTTGTAAAGTTTGTAAATGTTTGAATACTTCCTAGAAAATCCTATATTTTCAACTAAAATGGAGAGTAGTCTTCTACCAAGACTCGACTGTTCTGTATGTTTGTTCTTTTGTAAAAGTGAGTATTTTCCCAAATATATGACTATTATTACCAGAAAATAGTTTACATTACCTTTTTATGTGAGAAGATCACTATATGAATGTAATGGGAAAATGACAATGTACATTAATGTTGGAATAAGTAACTACTGAAACACTAACGACCTTAAAACCAATTTGTTAGTTAAGGTTCAAATGTGATGTGGTTATAACCATACTGATTGAAAAGTGTTTAACACGAAGACCTACTGGAATCGAAACTAATGTGACATTTGTCACACCTTGGCCTGCCGGCCAAACTGTAGGGAACAGTTGGGATGCGGGCTTGTCAGTCCCATCTAGATCTATACACACAATGTACGCTCTCCCTCCAGGAGACTCTGGTTACAAAACAGGACCTAATAAGTATATTGCTAAGTCGTGAAGCAGTTTCACATTAATGTTATCTTGTTCTTGTAAAAGGATGTATGTTCTTTTCTGTTTCTTGTAATTGTAAGTTCCTTTATGTTCTTGTTATCGTATGTTCCTTCCTGTTCTTGTTATTGTATGTTCCTTTCCGTTGTTGTTATTGTAAGTTTGAACTGACTTTTGTAAGTTTCATTGTTCTAGAAATAATAAGTATTATTCTCCTAAACCATACCTATTATAGTTTACTAGTAAGCTCTTGTAATTGAATGACTGTTCATGTTTGTAAGCCTTTGCCACCCAAAGGTATTGAATTGATTGTAAGTATTTTTTTATATCTACATACATATACATAATATATAAATAAGATTTAAATGAGAGTCGGACAAATAACTGATACCCTAAGTCCAATACCAAACAAGGAACAGGAAATAAAGCGAGTTATCGGTCCTAATCCCTTTCAACCTTATTTATATAACTATATCTAACTAGACATGATTTTAACAATATATAAGTTTAAAAAAGTTTTGTAAAGCGATAAAGATTTTTATTATATAAAAGAGTTTTAATCATTTGAACAGTTATTGATGACTTGATGTGAATTTATAAAATGATTTGAAATAGTTTGTTTGATAAACAGTTTGAAGTATAAGATATATCTTGTTTTGATAGTTATAAATCACATGTGATTGATTATACAACTATATGGTTTTCTACTTGTATCCCCTTTATAAAAGCATTTAAAATCATTTAAAAGATATGTTAGGGGTATGAACTCACCTGTAGTGAGTGACTCGAATGGAAGATAGATATAGGATGCTTGAGATCACAAAAAGTAGTCCCAAAGCACAAATTGATCCTATTAGACATATAATCAAATATATAGGCATACAATTAGTGTATAACAACTAATCATGTATTTGAAACAACCTTAGGTACTAGGAATCACTCACAATGGAGTGTATCAATTACACATGATTGATTTAAGGGAGTTCACGGCCACACCAAGTGTGTTTACGACCAAAGGAAGAGTTTACGACGAAAGATGCTTAAGTGTTTACGGCCAAGGCATGAACTAAGGAGGGTTTATGGACCTAACAAGATTACTTGAAGGGTTCATGGCCATATCAAGGGTTTACGGCCGTGAACTCTCGAAGATGATGCTTAGAAGGTGTTTGTTTCATGGGGATTCAAGAGCTCCTAATGGATAATAAGAACATGGAAAGGATACTTACTAAATCGAAGTCTTGAAGTTGTTTACGGCTCTAAGAACAAGTGTGTGTTCTTGTTGTTCTTGATGTTCTTGGTGAAAAGATGAAGATTTGAAGATCTTGAAGGAAAAGTGATAAATTCAAGGATGTGATTCATAGGTTTCATACGTTCACGAAGATTAACTACTAAAAATGGATGAATTACTTACATTTTTGAGGAGAAAGGATGGATTCCCTTGATGATACTTGAAAGGGTTTGAGTGTTCTTGATGAAAGAAGTGAGAAATGAGGAAATAATGAAGGAAATCTATACTTATGATGAGGGGTTCACCACCACCAAGAGTTTACGACCGTAGACTCCAGTTTGGGCCGTGAACACCCTTGATGAATGTTCTTGGCTAAATTAGAAAGTCTTAGATTCATTACTCACACATCCTAGCATGAAGTCCTAAGTGTAAGAGGCTTAAAAACTCAGAGAATAACCCTTAGCACAACTAAAAGGTAACATATACAAGTCTGACTTTGATTGAATGGAATAGCTTTACTTGATAGAAATTTCGGGTTGTTAAAAAAATCCCTACTAAAAGATCGAGATACAAAGGACCTACTCGTGCCTGAGTAACATAACACTAGATCAGGCAAGGAGTTCACTAAGAACGTACCTATTAGAAGCATAAAAATAAGCATACCATTAAATTGTCGACAGAACAATAAATGGAAACATAATGGTCACGACGTCCGGTGATGCTCTGGCCTCCTCAGCAGTGAGCTGAATTGCTCGACCTCAAGCCCTTAGGGGCTGTACCCATCCCTGGCTCCCATTAGTAATCCTTAGAGTAGCTGGCGTTGGAATCTGCACTGGTATGGCTGTAAGCAAAGGGCACCAGGCCTTCATATGGCCCGCCTGATTGCAGTGATAACAAATTTTGATGTTGGGTATAGGAGCCTGTTGATGGCAGTCCTTGGCATAATGCTCCTCCTTTCCACATTTGTGGCAACCCAAAGAAAAGTGACAAGAACCCTCATGAATCCTGCCATACTTTCCGCAAGTACAGACCCTCTGACTCCCCGTCCTTGAATCAGCGTGTAACATCCCGAAATTAGGTATATCTCCTTGGCCCTTCTTCTTTCCTTAAATTGTCTGTTTTAGCCCTTGTGTAGTTTGTGTGATAATCGAGTACGCTAGGCGTAATAGAGAGTACGCCGCGCATACTCGTAAGCATATTCATGACACGGAGGTTGCCTAGTACGCAGGGCATACCAAGGTGTACACGGGGCGTACCTGACCCAAAAGGAAACCCTAATTCTAAATGAGCCCCTTATTTAAAGAATGTTATGGCCTCATGGTTGGCCACCATTTCCAGAGACTTGTCCATCCAAAAACGTAATCCTCGTTCTAGTAGCTAGAGAGTGCCCTTGAGAGCTTGTTGGTGTGTTCTTGAGCTTTAAGAGTGGAAAGGAAGCTTTGGAGAAGAAGTAGTAAGAGCCCAAGCACTTGGATCCGAGCTTAGTAGTGTGAGAAGCTTCATTTGGAGGTATAAAGCTTCAAACTTTCTTCCTTTTCTGTTGTGTGTTCTTATGTGGGATGTTTTAGGGTTTTGTCCCAAAAGTTGATGGCTTTGTGAGTTGATGAGCTCTAAGAACCTAGATCTGTCCCTTGCTAGTGTATTTCGTGTTATAAAGTCATAAAAATCTAATATTGGTCATTAAGAACTTACCATGCGTGGGATATGGGCTTGAGAAAGAAAATAGATGAAGGTTTTGAGTGTTTAAGGCCAAACCAGCCACGCAAAGGCGTAAAGTGTTCGACTTTATGGATTAGGAGGCTGTAGGGGGTTCAGATCTTCATTTTGAGCCAAGGTCTTAACTGATTAAGACCATAAGTGAGAAAATAGTGGAACTGGGACGTACGTTGAGCTTAAATCCCAGTACGTGGGGCGTAAGGTTCAATTAGCCCGATATTTGCATAGTCGACGAGTACGCCCAACATAGGGATCTCGTACGTGCAGCGTACTCGCAGGCATTGACTTTTGTTGACTTTTAGGGTTCGGTCAACAAATGGACTTTTGGACTTAAGAAGGGGTAAAATGGTCTTTTAATATTCTGAGAGAGCATAAGGGGGGGGGTGGTCTAGCATAATGACTGCTGTTATTAAATAAGAATTTCTGTTTATGTGTATTAGATGGAGGCTAGACCAGAGGATTGAGTCCGAGATTATTCCGAGATAGTTTGAGGTGAGTTTTCTCACTATACGTTACTTAGAGTGGTATTTATGTGTGACCGGAAGTCTGTATGTGCTTATATGTGACATGATATATGTTTTATCTGATATGCTATATTATGAGTTGCCTGGTTCGGACCGAAAGGTCGACAGGGTTTGGACTGGAAGGTCAACAGAGTTGGGCTGCAAGGTCAACAGAGTAGGACCGGATGGTCAATAGAGCAGGACCGGAAGGTCATTAGGGTAGGGTCGGAAGGTTTACCAGAGTTGTGGAGCCGGAAGGTCCACTGAGACACATTGACCAGAAGATCACAACCTCGAGTGGCTAATTTATATGCATGTGGTATTTTGGGGAACTCACTAAGCATTCATGCTTACCGTGTTATGTGTTATGTGTTTCAGGTACTTCCGAGGATCACGGGAAGGCACCGACGTGATTGTACACACACTCGGGACATTGAGCTATGATTGTGGATCCTGGATTTGATATAATGTTTAGAAAACTTTGTTGACTATTATGGTGTTTTATATAAAATGACATGTGTTTTGTGAAATTAAAAATGAAAAATTTATTTGAAAAATCATGTCGTTACAAGTTGGTATCAGAGCCTTGGTTTGAGGGATTCGGATACACCTTCGGGTATATTTGGACTCAAACTGAGGATTTGAGAAAAGTTTTCAAAAAGAAACAATTTTTCTAAAAAGAGAAAAGGATTTCTAGAATGAGTGGAAAAGAGCAGCGTGTACAATCAGCCAGCGCCCGAACGGTGATTTCCTAAAATACCCTTACGTTATGTGTTATGTTGTTATGGGATGTGTTATGCATGCTAGACTAGGCTAGGTAATTCATATCTTAGGACTAGAGTGGCCTGATATGTGATGACATAGCCTAGGAGTTTCTGCTGCTGCGAGTTGCTTTGAGTGCATGTAGGTAGCAGAGAGTAGCTTATGAGAAGTCTGCTAGAGAGTAGGTTGTATTCAGGGTGGTATAGAGTACTTGCGAGTTAGGATCCTATGCGGAGGACTTGGTGTGGATACAAATATGGTGTGGAAGGTGGTACTGGGCATTTGGGCCCGTACTATTGAAAGCACCGGATCGGTAAGCATACCAAGTAAGAATCATTAGGGTGCTAAAGAACAAGTAGGAATGGTTGATCAAGTGTGAGTAATCTCGGTCGAGTCTCTGATTATATTATGTCGTATTTCAGATGCATCATGGTGGGTACGCGCCACACTCCAGAGAGCAGCGGTGTTAGCAATGATGAGATTCGCAGGATGATTCATGATGAGGTGGTTGCAACCATTCGAGATGAGATATCGGAGATGTTTGGGTTTATCAAGACCACACTGATTCAGACATTTGATGAGCGATACGCTGCTCTTACCGATGCTGCTGTTGCTGCGGCCACTGCAGCCATTGCTGCTGCTAGGCCACATGGGGGTGACTCGTTGCTGTACCGGGAGTTCAGCAACACAAAGCCACCAGAGTTAATGGGAATTAGGATCCGATAGCAGCGATGAGATGGATTTATGAAATTGAAGGATGCTTTTATACATGTTCTTGTCCAGAGCATCTGAGGGTACGGTCCGTGCTGAACTAGCTTCGCTTGGGAGCGAAGGTCTCGTGGAAGTTAGGGACAGTCGATTTCTCTGCTGCAGAGCTTACCACAGTGACTTGGGAGAGGTTCACAGCTATTTTTCAAGATGAGTAGGTTCCGTCGGTGGAAAGGGAATGGTTGGCCCAGGAGTTTTTATCCCTCAAGTAGGGGACTGAGTCTGTGACTGTGATCACGCGGATGTTTCATGAGAGGGCGTTGTTTTGCCCTGAGCACGTGTCTACCGAGCATGAACGTATGAGCTGATATCTGAGCATACTGAGGAGAGAAATTCGTGCGTTCGTGAAGAACTCAACATACCGAACATTTGTCGAGCTCCAGGAAAATGCTCGGAAGAGGGAGATCGAGCTAGAGACTCATGCCAGGGACGAGGCAGAGTCTCAGAGGAGGGATAGGTGACCAACACAGTCTCAACCGTCGGCCAAGCGGGAAAAGCCCGCTGATACGAGATCAGGAGGCCAGAAGGGCCGCACATGTGGGAAGTGAGGCAAGAGTCACTAGGGAGTCTGTCGAGCAGGTGCTTGCCACAAGTGTGGAAAGTAGGGGCACATAGCTAAGGATTGACCCAAAGGGTTCACTGTCTGTTTTCACTATAACCAGACCGGCCATCGGAAGGCCGAATGCCCACAGCTGTTTCAGGGGTCAGCACAGGGATCTGCACTTGCTGCTATTCGAGCTACTGAGAGTCGGCTAGTGAAGGCCGTGACACATAACGCTTGCGGGAGAGCCTTTCAATTGACCGCGGAGGAGATCCGCGCAGCACCCAACATTGTGGCTGGTATGTGATCTTTTGTTTATTCTTTTGCTTATATATGGTGCTTATTTGTGATATGTTTAGGTACTTTTATTGTGTGTTTTGTACCTGCTTAGGTGTTGCTTGACTCGGGTGTGAATCGATCTTTCGTATCTTTAGCATTTAGTCACCACATTAGTATGCGATGAGAGACATTGAGTCGGCCTCTGAGAGTCTCTATAGCCGATGAGTATGTGGTGTTTGCGACTGATGTGATCCGGGGATGTGTGCTCGAGATTTTCGGAGTTGAGTTTCTGATAGATCTGGTACCGATCGCGATGGGTGATGTTTGTGTTATTGTGGGCATGGATTGGTTGAGTGGATTCGGAGCTATGATCGATTGCGAGCGTCAGATGGTGACGATACAAGACCCCAATGGGGGAGTGCTTACTATACATGGAGAGGGTACCAGATCTGGGTCAGCATTTTGTTCGGCTGCCAGAGCGAGACAGAGCGTGCATCAGGGTTGCATGGGTTTTCCAGTGTATGTGTCGGATACGCGGGATATTACGAGGAGACCGAGTACGATCACTGAGGTTCCGGTGGTTAGCGAGTTTCCGGACATTTTCCCCAAGGAGTTACCTGGTGTGAAACCCGAGAGGCATGTGGAATTTCGCATTGATTTGCTTCCAGGGGTGACACCTATCGCCAATGCACCCTATCACCTTGCGCCGCCAGATATGCAGGAATTTTTCTCGCAACTTCAGGAGCTGTTGGGAAAGGGATTTATCCAACTGAGTAGCTTGCCATGGGGAGTGCCGATCCTTTTTGTTAAGAAGATGGATTGTTCACACCGGATGTGCATTGATTACTGGGAGTTGAACAAGTTGACGGTCAAGAACCGTTATCCATTGCCGAGGATCGGCGATCTGTTTGATCAATTGGAGGGTGCATCTTGGTTCTCCAAGATTGATTTGAGATCAGATTATCATTAGAAAAGAGTTCTTGAGGAATATATTCCAAAGACAACATTTAGAACTCGTTATGGGCACTACAAGTTCATGGTGATGCCTTTCGGGCTCACCAATAAACCAGCAGTGTTCATGGATCTCATGAATCGGGTATGCAGACCTATGTTGGATCGTTCGGTAATCGTGTTCATTGACAATATATTGGTATATTCGAGGTCTAGAGAGCAGCATGAAGAGCAGTTGAGGGAGATTCTCAGAGTATTGAGATCGGAGAGGCTTTATGCCAAATTCTCCAAGTGTGATTTCTTGTTACGAGAGGTCCAGTTCCTGGGACACCTTGTTAATCAGAATGGGATTTTGGTCGACCCGACCAAAATTGAGGCGGTTATGAGTTGGGAGGTGCCGAGATCAGGAGTTTTCTGGAGTTAGTCGGCTACTATCGGAGGTTTATCAGAGATTTCTCCAAGATTGTTGTTCCTCTCACCAAGTTGACCCGGAAGACTGTTGCTTTTGTTTGGGGTCCCGATCAGCATACCTCGTTTGAGAGTCTTTGCCAGAGGATATGCGAAGCTCCAGTGTTAGCTTTTCCTGAGGGAATGGAGGACTTCGTGGTTTACTGTGATGCATCTATATTGGGGTTAGGTGCAGTGCTTATGCACATGGGGCATGTGATAGCGTATGCATCGAGGCAGCTGAAGCCTCTTGAGACGAGGTATCCCACCCACGATTTAGAGTTGAGGGCAGTGGTGTTCGTCCTCAAGATCTGGCGCCATTACTTGTATGGGGTTTGGGGTACCTTTTACACGGACCACAAGAGCTTGAAGTATTTGATGGATCACCCTAACGTGAATATGTGCCACAGGAGATGCTTGGACGTGGTAAAAGATTATGATTGTGAGAGTTTGTATCACCCAGGCAAGGCTAACATGGTGGCCATTTCCCTGAGTCGCAAGGCAGAGAGTGCTGCGATTCGGGGTATATGCATGAGGATGATAGTGATGACTTTGATATGGGATAGCATTCGAGAGGCTTAGGCGGAGGCCATGAGACCGAAGAACCGCAAGAAGGAGCGGGTGATTGGCCAGGTATCCGAGTTTGTGATGGATAGCTGGGGGCTTATGACCTTTCAAGGTTGGATTTGGGTACCTTATACGGGCGGGGCTCGTAGCACTCTGATGGAGGAGGCGAATAGGTCAAGGTTTTCAATCCATCCCGGGGCCACTAAGATGTATTTGGATATGAAAAGAGACTATTGGCAGCCCTGTATGAAGAAGGATGTAGTGTGGGTAGTAGAGAGGTGCCTGACCTGCCGCCAGGTCAAGTTAGAGCACCAACGTCCACATGGTCCATTGCAGCCTTTGGAGATTTCCCAGTGGAAGTGGGAGCAGATCTTGATGGACTTTATCACCAAATTGCCGAGGACGGCGTGTGGAGTTGACGCGATCTGGGTGATTGTGGATCGGTTGGCAAAGAGTGCTCACTTCCTTGCTATTAGTGAAAGCTCTTCTACTGAGAGGCTGACAGAGATTTATGTGCTAGAGGTGGTAGCTCGGCATGTAGTGCCGACGTCCATAGTTTAAGATCGGGATGTGCGTTTTACTTCCAGATTCTGGAAGAAGTTCCATGAGGAGTTAGGAACACGGTTGCATTTTACTACCGCCTACCACCAACAAACAGACAGACAGAGTGAGCGGACGATTCAGACGCTCGAGGACATGCTTCGGGCATGCGTTATGAATTTCGGTGGGAGTTGGGACTCAAACCTACCTTTAGTTGAGTTTTTCTATAACAACAGCCACCACTCGAGCATCGATATGCCTCCCTTTGAACTTCTTTATGGGAGGAGGTGTCGTAATCCCATCTACTGGCGAGAGGTGGGGCAGAGAGTTATGGGTGGCACTGAGATAGTGTTGAAGACGATTGAGCAGATTCAGTAGATCCGACAGAGGTTGCAAACGGCTCAGAGCCCTCAGAAGAGTTACTCAGACAGACGGTGATCCGAGCTTGAGTTCCAGGTCGGAGATTTTGTGCTTCTGAAAGTTTCCCCATGGATAGGAGTAACTTCGGTTTAGGAAGCGCGACAAGTTGGGGCCTCGATATATTGGACCTTTCAGGGTGATTGCCAGGGTAGGCAAGGTAGCATATCAGCTGGAGCTACGTGAGGAGTTGAGCCAGATCCATAGCACATTCCATGTGTCCCAGTTGCGGAAGTGTGTGGCTGATGAGACGATAGTAGTACCATTAGAGGAAATTCAGGTGGATGCGAGCCTGAATTACATTGAGAGGCCGAACGCAATCCTAGATCGGAAAGTGAAGGTTCTGTGGAACAAGGAGGTGCCTCTGATTCAAGTCCAGTGGCAACATCGGAGGGGATCCGATTTGACTTGGGAACCAGAGAAGGAGATGCGGGAGTAGTACCCCGAGTTATTTGCGGAGAAAGACATCGAGGGCGAAGTCTGATTCTAGTGGGGGAGAATTGTAACATCCCAAAATCAATTATATCTCCTTGGCCCTTCTTCTTTCCTTAAGTTGTCAGTTTTATCCCTTGTGTAGTTTGTGTGATAATCGAGTACGCTGGGCATAATAAAGAGTACACCGCAAGTACTCGTGAGCGTATTCATGACACGGAGGTTGCCTGGTACGTGGGTCGTACCCGGCCGAGAAGGAAATTGATGTGTGTAAAATGCACTGGTTTTATTCCTACTTTAAAAATATAGATTTAGCACACAAAGGCAGTGAACCTGTCTTTTAGTAGTATAGTTGGATAAGTAGGGTGTCGAACTCAGGGAACGGAAATTAAACTAATAACTAATTTTAACTAAATAAATAATAAATGTAAAGGGTTTTTCTCTAGTTTTACAAGACTAAAAACTTAAACACACCACCTAACAAGTAATTAACTAATCAACTAAAACAAGTAAAAATTCACCAAAATTAATAAAGGGTTTCTGTTTAGGTCAAACCAATTCACTCCTATGGTTAATGTTATGAAAAAGTGATAAATTAATTGTTATTGGTTACCAACTATGGTGGTTAGATTCGCGTTGACTATTACTAACCCTTAGAAAATTAATCAATTCAAGCAGTGGCCAATTGTTTAAACTAATAAACTCCCTAGTTCAATTATTTGGATTAAATACGATTTGTAATTGGTTAATCAAATTAGTAATTCAACTAACCTCTTGTTTGTTGGTTTCTCAAACATGCTCACACATTAATTTACCCATTCTCTAGTTAATCATAGTTTCATATTCACTAATCCTAGGCATATAATGAAGTGTTCACATAAATCATATGAGGTTAACAATTAAGAGATGTTCATGCATCCTAATTGTCTTCCAATTAATAGATAATAGTTATGGTTAATACATAAGGTTCTTCAACAAACTTAATTTAATAAAATCACCAATAATCAATCAATAAAAGTATAAATCAAACCATTGGAGTAACTTGTTTTTTCCAAAATAGAAAGTACGAAAATTCATCTCATGATTACCGACAGAACAAGCTCAAAAACGAATTTAGTTAATCTAAACATGATTCCCTTCTAAGATTAAGTGGAAAATTTAACCTAATTCACCTTGAGTCTTCAAAAGATCAAAGATTAGGGTTCTTCAGGTCTCCACAGGTTTCTTCAATCGTAGGTTATCCTCCCAAAAAGCCAAAAAGTCCCCCAATTCAGAATAAGATCCTGTATTTATACTTATCTCAAAACAGGGGCAACTCGGCGAGTAGCTCTCCATCTCGCCTACTACCATTGTTAAACCCGTGTGCAGTAAGGATTCTGGAGATTACTTCGTGAACATTCTTCGGAACTCGCCGAGTAGCTTCATGGACTCGCTGAGTATCTCCAGGTTTTCTCTTCTTTCTTCATTCTCCAGCTTCTAATTGCTTCTCCTTCTTCCTTTTTGCTTCCAAGCATGTCTTCTGGGCTGAAAATATAATTTAGACCTTATTAAGTACCTTTTGTCCATATTATGCAAATAATTAGCTAATAATTGATAAAAATCTATACTAAACATATGGTTAATTATGCACAAATCGAAATACCCCACACTTGACTTTTGATTGCCCCCAAGCAAAATTGAATTTTAATTCATTAGAATCACATAAGACAACTCCAATTGAACCCAACCATTATGCCAAAACCGCAACGCATGCATTTGTGTCTAAAATTTTCCTAAAGACCCCCCAATATTCCAAATACTTACAGTCCTCATAAACATTCGCCCACTTATCCCGAACAATGCTCATTTTATGCATCCCTCCGAATCCATCCGCAGAAAACCTCCTAACCTCAAGGTATTTTTGGTTGAGCAACCCAAGCACACATAATCTAGAAAATTACAATTTATGATACCACTATGGAACTCTTTTGGATCCTCACTTCTTTGACAATTTGATCTTTGATTTTCGGGTGTCTTCAATTTTTTTGAATCTTCAGAATTTTGATCTTCATACTTTGACTTTGATGCTCCAAAAATTATTCAAACTTTTTCTTGTAATTCCCTCTTTTTTTTCACATGTAACTCACTTATATTTTTTTTCTTGCACTCAACACCCTACATGCTTCAGCAAGGGCGCTCAACTTCAACCTTTATTAGTTAAAAATAATAATTTTCCTGGATACATTTCTGGTACACGATGCTAAACATATTGCATCCTTCGGACTAAGCAAGGTCGTGTTTTTGTCCCATGATTTCACTGGAATAAGGAGACCACAAATGCACTAGAACGTATATAGGCTCAACTAAATATTAGGGTCTTCATGTAATCATTAACATAATTCTAACATGGAATCCTAATTACTTTTACCAAAATAGTCTAAGTTAAACCCTAAGCAACATTTTTTGTATGCAAGATTTTTAAATTATTTTTTTAAAAATAAACCTAAATTTGGATTCTAAATTTACTAAAATGTAAGGAACCCCTACCCCACACTTAATTCATGCAATGTCCCCATTGCATGTTATGCATGAAAAGTAAAAAATATGAAATGTAGAGGGAATTGGAACAAACTCCCCTGGGGTAGCAGTCACGAAACTAATCATCTTCAATTAAGCTCCTACTTCAAATGACTTTAGACATGGGAACAGCTCATCCATGCCTTGGGTTTCATGTCGCGTGTGGTAAACATCTAAATAGCTCCAAATGTTTAGGACAAAGCTCTTAGAAGTCTTCCAGGAATGAGTCGCCACATAAAATTTGGATAAGAACTGCAGTGAAAGTGCCCAAAACAGATTTTGTGTGTTAAATGTTGATGGACTCGGCGAGTCAAGCGTGAACTTGGCAAGTAGATCGGCGAGTAGATTGCAGATTTGCACATGTACTCGGCGAGTACCCTAGGTGTACTCAGCGAGTAGATCGTTGAGTCGAAAATGAATTTTCCTGCTGTTTATTCTTGACTGAGGTGCTAAATCAGGATACTTCAGTGACTCTTCTTCTAATTCCTTCAGTAATAACACAATTTTTCACTCTTAATCCTAATGGAATCAACCTTAAATGTAACATTTTGCATACTCATCTAAACCAATCCTCACTTTAGCCTTGACCAATGAGAATCCTAAATGCATCCTAATCTTCATACCTGAAAAACATATAACCACAAGTGAAAGCAAACAAACCAAGGTCCTAATTAAAAATCCAAGTACATCAAAGTTTAACATCAAACAAAATAAAAACATAAAAACATCCAAATAAAATCAAATTCAAACTTCTTCTTCCATGTCTGCCCCTCCCAACTCATAATGTATGGATATCCGGGCCCGGGCTTTGGGGAAATGTTCATTTGTTGAAAAAGATTGTTGAATGACTCATTGTTATAGTTAAAACCTTGAGAAATATCATCTACAAACCTCCTATACTCCACATGATTCCACCCCTCATTCTCGTCTTCCACTGGAATAACCGGTGGGTCTTTTCGGGCCCATTCGTTCCTTTGCCTAACTCTTCTTCCTGGCCTCTCGGAAGGAATCACCTTTATCTACATGTGGAATTGCAAATGAATCACCAAATTTTTCCACAATCCATGCCCTCCGGAATAATGTAATGCTAAACGGAGGAGGAGAAATTACGGTCAAATCCCTTGCCTCTTGCATGTCCAAAATGCCATATGACCTTGCGAGTCTTGTCACAAACATACCCCCATTAATTTTGGAGGTAATCTTCTCTTTAACCGCTCCATCCGCTAGGTATTTTGCCAAACAAGAATGCAAGTTGCTAAAGACGTCCGCGGTGATGATGCTCTACAAATAGAAAATGTCGAGGGTAGGAACTTTGTTATTGTCCTTCCTCATATTTATGGTACTAGTGATGAGGCGGTGGATGAGACGATGGATCGGAGAACGAATATGGCCCTCTTGAGCAGAAGAAGTAATATAGACCCGGTTTGCAATAGTATTCCACCAAGTGGAGACAACAACTTCCTCGGGAAGATCCTTGTGGCATTGCTCTAGAAATACTTCAAAATCCTCCGACATAATGACATTTTGGTCATAAAGACTAACCCTCCAGGCGAGTTCCGCTGTGCTGCAGTGGTGCAGCTCCCCTCCGAGGCAAAAAGTGATAATGTTGGTCTTATAATATTCACTACCACCCCGGAATGAGAGAGTAGCAAAGAATTCCCAATATAGTTTTGCAAACACAGGTTCTTGTATTTTGAACAGCTGCAACCATCCATCACAAATTATTGTTGATCCACCCACGTCAAAAGATTTCACCAATTAAGGTGTCAATTCCTCTTCCAACCTAGTTTTACCCAACCAATCCCAATTAATTGCATTGGGTAGATGAATCTCTTTCTGTTTCAAGACCTCCAACCTGTTCTTCATCCTAGCTTGCGAAGATTTTGAAGTAATTTTTGGAAAAGTAAGCCATGGAATGTCTCCTTGACCTCCTCCTCTTGAACTCTGGCCTCTTCTGGACATGATTTCTGCAGAAAAACATCAAGAAAACAACAACAAACAAAACCCAGCAATTAAAGTTAACCATAACAGATCTATCATAGCATCTACTCGCTGAGTCCATGAACTACTCGGTGAGTAGGATGAACTGCGAGTACAAATTTCAATCGGTCCATATTAGGTCAATCAAAATACATATATTTGCATAGGGGTTTGCTGTTCTAAGTCCTTTAAGCATAAATCCACAAGAAATTTTGTCCAAATCCTCCAAATTTATCCTAAAATCGAAACCCTAGAATTGGAGTAAACCCCCAAATCTGGATTTTAGCAAAATAAGAACCAATAACTGATAAAGTTGTGACATTTAGCAAGAATTCAAAGGAAAAATCATACCTTTTTCTTTGTGGATGAAGATTCAACAAGAAATCAAAGGAATGGCTTGAGAGAAAACTGAATGCTCGGCGAGTATGAACGGGAGGCAGCTGGTTAAAATGAGTAGGGTAAAAGAATCCCTTATTTACAGATTGTAAAAACCCGTTTAAATGCTTGTACTCGTCGAGTAGAAATACCTACTCGCCGAGTAGGAACGCGTGTTCGTGATTTGTCGTGGATTTCAGAAAGTACTCGCCGAGTAATCTTATGAACTCGGCGAGTTCATTAGTCAGTTTGAAAAAAACTCGATTTTTTAAACCACCACCCCACACTTTGAGCATTGCTTGCCCTCAAGCAATCATTTTAAGCATAATTTCAGAAGAAGAATGAAAAGAAAACAGATCCTAAAAGTGAAAAAGAAAAATAAAAGGAAAAGAAATGCAAAATCTAAACTCGAGTTGCCTCCCGGAAGCGCTTCTTTTTAAGGAGTTGTTAGCTGGACTCCTTCCGCTCTATGTTTCTGCCATGCCTTCCAGCAGCAGCCCTTCTTCTACGTCTTCATTCCTCGGGATTCGTTCTTCATATTTTTTCACCCTATGCCCATTAACTTTGAAAGGAGTGCCATCTCTTGATAATAAGTCGATAGCTCCATGTGGAAAAACCTTCTTCACTAGAAATGGACCATCCTATCTTGACTTTAGTTTTCCCGGAAAGAGTTTGAGCCTTGAATTAAATAGTAACACTTTTGCCCTTCATGAAAGTCTTTATTACCCTTGATTCTTTTGTCATGACAACTCTTGGTTTTTTATTTATAAATCAAGGAGCTAGTATAAGCCTCATTCCTAAGTTCTTCAAGAGCATTCATTTGCATCAACCGGTTTTTTCTAAGTTCATCTATATCAAAGTTGCACATTTTTAAAGCCCAAAAAGCTTTATGCTCTATTTCCACCGGTAAATAACATTGCTTCCCATAAGCTAGCGTATATGGTGTAGTACCAATAGGTGTTTTGAAAGCTGTTCGGAAGGCCCAAAGTGCATCATCTAACCTATCCGACCATTCCTTTCGATTGCTACCCACCGATCTCTCTAAAATCCTTTTTAATGCTCTATTCGTCACTCCATTTTTCCCACTAGTTTGTGGATGGTTAGATGTAGAGAATTTATGGGTTACCCCATATTTCCTTAACACCTTCTTTAATTGATCATTGGCAAAGTGACTGCCTCAGTCACTAATAAGGGCTTTAGGAACTCCAAATCTTGAGAATAACTTTTTTAGAAAGCGCACCACCACCCGAGCATCATTAGTTGGTAAATCTTGTGCCTCCGCCCACTTGGATACATAATCAACCTCCACCAAATATATTTGTTGCCTTTCGACATTGGAAATGGTCCCATGAAATGGATCCCCCATACGTCAAACACTTCACACACTTGAATACTATGTTGTGGCATCTCATTTCGAGATGATATGTTTCCCGCTCTTTGGCATGCATCACACTCTTTGACATATTGGGTACATCTTTAAAAATTGTGGGCAAATAAAACCCAATATCAAATATCTTCTTTAACGTGTAATGTGCTCCATGATGTCTACCGGTGGACCCGCTATGGCAATGCTCCAAAATTTCTTGGCTTTCATTCCCGAGTACACATCTCCTTATGATCCCATCCGCACAGCTTCAAAAAAGATATGGCTCATCCCAAAAGTAGTATTTTATTTCTAGAAAGAATTTCTTCTTTTGTTGGCGGGTAAAGTCTTTTGGGATGTACTTGGTAGCTAAATAATTAGCTATATCTACAAACCATGGCTCTTCCCCTGTGGTCACCAAAATGTACTCGTCCAGAAAATCATCTCCAATTTTATCTTCTTCCAATGATTCCAAATAAGGGTATTCTAGCCTTGATAAGTGGTCGGCTGCTACATTCTCCATTCCCTTCTTATCGCGTATCTCGATATCAAATTCTTGTAGAAGTAGAACCCAACGTATCAATCTTGACTTTGCATCCTGCTTGGTAAACAAGTACTTAATAGCAGAGTGGTCAGTAAAAACAGTGGTTTTAGATAAAACAAGATAAGGGCGGAATTTGTCAATAGCATACACCACTGCTAGTAATTCTTTTTCAGTTGTGGTGTAATTTTCTTGGGCCGCATTCAAAGTCTTACTTGCATAATAAATGGGTCGAAAGTGCTTATCAACCCTTTGACCAAGGACAGCTCCTAATACAAAGTCACTTGTATCACACATTATTTCAAAAGGTAATTTCCAATTCGGGGCAATAATGATCAGGGCATTAGTTAGTTTTTCTTTCAAAAATTCAAAGGCCTCTAGACACTCTTTAGTGAAATTAAATGGTGCATCTTTGAAATGCAATTGTGTTAGAGGTCTAGCTATTTTAGAAAAATCTTTTATGAAACGGTGGTAAAAACTCGCGTGTCCTAAAAAACTCCTAATGCCCTTTACATTAGTCGGTGGAGGTAATTTATCAATTGTATCTATTTTTTCCCGATCTACCTCTATCCCCGATTTGGATACCTTATGGCCCAAAACTATACCTTCTTTAACCATAAAGTGACATTTTTCCCAATTAAGGACTAAATTGGTTTTTTCACACCTTGCAAGCATTAAATCAAGGTTAGCAAGACAATCATGGAAGGAATATCCAAAAACAAAAAAAAAAAATCGTCCATAAATACTTCCATGAATTTTTCCACCATTTCGTGGAATATGGCTGTCATACACCTTTGAAATGTCGCAGGTACATTGCATAACCCAAAGGGCATGCGGCAATAGGCTAAAGTCCCACTCAGGCAAGTGAAAGTGGTCTTTTTTTGGTCCATTGGGTCTATGGGTATTTCGAAGTAGCCTAAAAATCCGTCTAAGAAACAATAATAACTATGGTCGGACAATCTCTCAAGCATTTGATCAATAAAAGGTAAAGGAAAATGGTCTTCACGAGTGGCATCGTTTAGCTTTCGATAATCGATGCACACTCGCCAACCGGTTACCATTCGGGTCGAAATAATCTCGTTCTTCTCATTTTTTATGACCGTCATCCCTCCTTTCTTGGGTACTACTTGAACAGGACTAACCCATGGACTATCAGAAATAGAATAAATGATCCCCACATCTAAAAGCTTGACTACTACCTTCTTGACCACTTCATGCATGTTCGGGTTCAATCTTCTTTGGTGTTGCACTACCGGCCTTGCTTCCTCTTCCGGGTTGATCTTGTGAGAGCAATAAGCGGGGCTTATTCCCTTCATATCGGTGATGCTCCATGCAATGGCACTCTTCCTCTTCTTCAAGAATTGAACTAATTCTTCTTCTTCAGATTTGGAGAGGTCAAAAGCTATTATAATAGGTTCTTGTTGACCATCATTAAGGAATGCATACTCCAAGTGATCTAGTAGTGCCTTCAGCTCAGTTTTTGCGTTCTGCATGCTGAACACGTCGAGTACAATTAAGGGACTCGTCGAGTCCTGTGCAGAATTCGCCATTCCTCGGGATTCTTCAAATGAACTCGGCGAGTAGGTCGAGTCTACTCGGCGAGTAGGATGCTCAATGGTCTTCATTAACTCATCATAATCAGCTTCTTCCAGCAGTCTCTCTATTTTAAGTAGGTCTTTTTCAACATCAAGTTCTTCAATAAAGGTGATGGTGGACTTGTTTGCATCTTCATTATGCCATTCCTCCATCAATTCATCCAACATATCAATTGAAAATGTTGTGTCATCACTATGCCTTGCATACTTCATGGCTTTATCAACCCCGAAAGTGACTGAATCATCCCCCACCCGTAGAGTAAGTTTTGAATTTTGCATGTTAACTATAGCGCTTGCTGTGTTAAGGAAAGGTCTTCCAAGGATGATCCGGACTTGAGGATCCGCTTCCATGTCTAGAATTATAAAGTCCGCGGGAAACACGAACTTATCTACCTTCACCAATAGATCTTCACATATTCCTCTTGGAAAGGTGACCGTTTTATTTACTAAGTGGATTGCCATTCGAATTGGCCTTGGTTCCTGAAGATCTAATTTCTTGAAAAATGAATATGGCATGAGATTTACACTTGCTCCCGAATCAGCCAAAGCATGAATGGTGGCCAAATTCCCAAATTGGCAAGGAAAAGTTAAGTTTCACGGATCACACTTCTTCTTTAGTAGTTTGTTTAACATGGTAGTTGACCAATTCTCATTAAGAACCACTTCCTTCACCTCTTCTATCTTCCTTCTATTGGTTAGCATCTCCTTGAGGAATTTGGCGTATTTTGGCATTTGTGCAACTACCTCGATGAATGGTATATTGATTTGAAGGGCTTTTATGTGGTCTAGAAACTTCTGGTAGTCTTCTACTTCTTCTCGTGTTTATCTCGTGCTAGGTATGGCAATAGAGGCTGAAATAGCTTTGCAGGAATCTGACTTTTCTGATTAGACATCAGACTCGTCGAGTCCATATTCTGGACTCGGTGAGTAGGGTCTATGTCTAGCAGATTTTGATTTTGGCTTTGTTTTTCAGCATCCTCCTTTTGTACCTGCTTGGGCTCAATGTTAGGGTGCAAAGTCATGCTTGGATGTAATGTTTTAGGCTTTCCTCTTTGTATGTGTAAATGGGTTGAGTCTTTTCCTATAAATAGGAAGTGAGTGACTCCCATTATGTAAGAGTCAATTTGGAGTGTTAGACTAGAGAGAGAAATTGTATACAAACCCATTTTGTATACTCTTTCTAGATCTAATAAGAGCTTACAAAGATTTATTTACTCCTTGTGTTCTTGAATTTGTATGATGAATCACTAGATCTTTCTAATTCTGCACATGCCATCATAATCAACACCACTACAATTGGTATCAGAGCGGGTGTTCTTGATTTTATCAAGAATTGATCCTTGATGGCTATTTTGATTTGGTGATTCTTATTGTTCATTGATCTTCGTGTTTAGAGAGTGTTTTTGTATTCTAGAAGTCGAATTTTTCCTTGATTTGATCCATAATTCGACTTTCTCTCTCTAGAATACTTGTTTGTTTCACTTTGTCTCTCTAGAAAACCCAAGTTCATATCATTTGATTCGAAAGAAAAGAAGCAATTATGGAGAAATGGATGATACATACTAAAGATGTTCAAAGTGAATGCTCGTTTGAATATCTTCTTTATAGCTTAACTGTTGGATTGATTAGTGAATGCGATATTGTTGTAAATGGAGAAAAGAATGATGTTGGAGAATTAATTAGTTGTCCAATTTTTCGAACCAAACATTTGTTTGATCGTTTGATTACAACATATCAAAAGAGACGAAGAAATAAAAGAGATGGAGAAGTCATAAAAGTAATTTCTCGTGCCGAATGCAAATATGGAAGCAATAAGCTTGAATATTATGCAAATTGTCGTGAAGCTCGGGATGGTGTTCTTGATGATGATGATGCTTAAGAAAAAGGAGTTCAATGTGATGTTCTTGATGTTCAAGAAAAAGGAGTTCAAGTTGATTCTCAAGATGAAAAAGTTTTTTGCTCAATTGGAGTTCAAACCGATGATATTTTGTGTTCTTGTGATTCGTTTGAAGGAATGATTCCTTATCGGAAGCCGGTGATCCAAGAAAATCACAAATATCAAACTCCAAAAGATTTGATTCAAACTCAAAATGTTCATGTTGTTAAAAGTGGTTTTGTTCATGAAGTCAAGTCTTCAAGATGCAAAAAGATGAAAAAGAAAAAGAAAAAGAAGATGAATCGGAAGAACAGGCAGGTTTACTCACAAAAGTCGTCAAATGTTGTGAAGCCAAAATCTATGAAGCAAATTTGGGTTCCAAAGCAACAATCTCTAAAGGTTGCATTGAATTTGAAGTCAAAACCCAAAAGTGTTGGTGGTTCTTTTGAAGATGTTCTTGGATCGTTGAAGAACACGAAGAACGAGTTGTTCATCTCGCATTGTGGGTGGTACAATGTTCGATTCGGAGATTTTCTCATTCCGACAAAAGAACCAAGATCTTCCAAATTTGATTCCTTTGTTGCAAATGGATCTCGATTCGTCAAAAAGGTATCACAAATTCTCAAATGGATTCCAAAACATCCATGATTTCAATTCGTAGTTTACGTTTTTCATTTTTGATCGATTTGCCTCATTGGATCAAATCCGTTTCAAACCCCATTGATGATCCAATAATTTTTTAAAGATCAAACCCAAAATCAAATGATTATGTTACTATTCATCAATTCACAATTTGTTTGTATTGAGTCCAAATCAGATGTTTGATACTGTTCACATACAATTTTTGGCCCAAAATCATTCCAATATAAATCATAATTGAACTCAATATTTTCCGTTCATAACTTGTTTCTATTGTCGCATCTTGTTGTTCAAGACTCAAATCAAAATCGATTATGATTTTGTTATTTCACTATGTTTCTTGAATCGATTTGTTAATATTGATTTGATTCTCAATTTGTTTCTCGAATTGATTCTCGATTGGATAATAGTGTTCATCATTGAATTCCAAATTAGGCTGTATTTCTTCAACGTCATCGTATTTCAAGATTCAGATTATTCAACTGTGAATCATGCTTATGCTGGATCGATACTTGTTTGAATCAAACTAGATTTGTTTTTTGATTACGAATATCATAAACATATGATCGAAGGATAATTGTTTGATTGTGATTTGATGATTGAAGAAAGTCAAACTGCGAAAAAGTCAAAGTTGGAATTCAAGAGATGAATTGGTCAACTGTATGCTGAAATCGATAGATACATGTTGATTTGAGGCTTTGGATGTTGAAATCAAGTCTAATTTGGGATTTAATTTCGAAAATTGGTTGTGTTCTTGTTCTTGTGTGAAAGGATGTGACGTCGATATTTTCCTGAATGAGAAGCGAAGCGTGTGGTGATGAAGGATTGAAAGCGAATGTATTAATTGATTGTGAGAAGTCGATTAAAATCGAAGGCTTGAGTTCTCAATAGTCGACACCACAGATTTGTGTTTGGTTTTGACAGTGGAATTGTATATGGGAAATAATTGAAGATGTTTAGGAATCAATAATTCGATGGCTTCGGTTGAAGTTTACTGGAAATCGACGATTTAGGACGTCGATTGAGAACGAAGCGTGAATGGTTGGACTGGGAAGTCGACAATTGAAGGAAAATTTGAGCATTGATGTTAATGAACGAAGAACTGTAAGAAACGAAGAATTGATTTCGTTTGTTTTGGGTTAGATTGAAAAACGAAGAGCAAATTTTGGTGTTTGAGGCATATAGTTGATTTTGGGTGTTGATATTCAAAGACTATCAATTGGAACAAAGAACTGTGTGTTGGTGATTAAGATACGAAGGGTTCGTGTGTTTCTAAAAATTGAAGAACAGCAAGAATCGAAGGGTCCATGTGTTTGGATTTTGAAGATATGATGGGTTGATTGTTAATGTTGATTCTGCAGTCGATTCAAAGCTTGGATGATTAAGAGGTTACTGTTCACTTGATAAGGCTTTGTATGCTGAGAATTTTTCGTTAATATGATGAAGATATCATTCACACGAAGACTGTATATGGGTTTATTGAACGAAGGATTGTTGTGTTTGTGAATGTTTGAAGGGAATGGATTGATACGAAGGGGATAAAAAGTTTTTTATTCGAAGGGTATATTTTGAATTTTTGAAGGGGGTATTTTGGAAATTTATACGAAGACTTTTACTGTTCATTAATGAGTCTTCGTATGCTTCGTACTTCGTATGAATTGGGGTCGTCGAATGATTTGATCAAATAGCCCAAATTTTCGAAATTAGCCCCTAAACTTTTGTCAGCTTAACAACTTTTCCAACTCTTCGTATGAATGGCACAATAGCATAAGTCTTCGAAAATGGGCATGCTTCGTACGTTTTGAAGCAAAAAGCCAGATTTTTCGAAAATAGTCCCTGAGGCTTTGTAAGTTTGGCAGTTTTTGCCAAATTTCGAAAAAGAACTAATTTTTGCTTGAAATTGAAGAATATTCATTTCTGGTCCCTGCAGTTTGTGCAAATTGATGCTTTCTACCCAGCTTTGGAAAAGGGGGAGAGTTTTGCATATTTAGCTATTTTGGGCGCAACGGGTCCCTGCAAGATTCAGAAAGTGACAATTTCTACCCGGATTTTGAAAAATCTTGCAACTTTCACCCAAAAAGTCAAAAATTTTCATAAATTGAAAATTTTTATGGCTTTTTTGTGATTGTTTTTCCGTGCAAGATTTTTGGTGATTCATTTTTAGTACACATCTAGGGGGAGTATTGTGAAGATTATTCCATGGGCGCTTCTCATCCTTAATGGGTTTTATAATCATTTTTTGATTATAAAAAGGGGGAGAAATGATGGGTATTCGAAGCTTCTCGAGTTTGTCGAATATTCATTTGCGGATTTGAAGACCGGTGTTACTTCGAGGGGGAGTTTGGTCTTGATCGCGCTAGCTCGTTGGATATTAAAGCCGGACATCCAATCCTAACTTTGAGGGGGAGAATGTTAGGGTGCAAAGTCATGCTTGGATGTAATGTTTTAGGCTTTCCTCTTTGTATGTGTAAATGGGTTGAGTCTTTTCCTATAAATAGGAAGTGAGTGACTCCCATTATGTAAGAGTCAATTTGGAGTGTTAGACTAGAGAGAGAAATTGTATACAAACCCATTTTTATATAATCTTTCTAGAACTAATAAGAGCTTACAAAGATTTATTTACTCCTTGTGTTCTTGAATTTGTATGATGAATCACTAGATCTTTCTAATTCCAAAGATGCCATCATAATCAACACCACTACACTCTTCATTCTGAATAGGGGCCATAGGGGTAATTATCTTCACACTTCTATTTGTCACGATATTTATATGTGTGCCTCGTGGGTTGTTTTCGGTTTTACTAGGAAGTTCTCTCGGTGATCTTTGATTAATTTGTTGAACAAGTTGTCCCAGCTGTGTCTCTATGTTGTGGATAGATGCTTGTTGATTCCTAAGCATTGTTCTTGTCTCTTGTATTGCAGCATCATTGTCACTGTGTCTCTTTTCTGAAGCAACTACAAATTTAGTAAGCATCTCCTCCGAACTTGGTTTTCTTTTTTGTGCCGGCTCCTCCTTTTGGTAAAAACCTCTTCCTTTTTGTTTATATTTCTCCTCCTTAGCCTTCTTGTACTCATCATAAGGAAGCCATTTTTTCTTGGGTTTTCTCTAATCTTCATCATATCGGTCACCACTTGAGTAGCATACCTGCACCTTCTTATTCCCGTTCTCGTCCAAGTCACAATCTCTAGTAAGATGAGGTCCATTGCAATTCTCAAAACCCAACCAAATAGCATTTATCGCTTGATCCATATTATCCATCCTCCTATCCATGGTTTTCAACAAAGCTATAACTTCTGACAAATCTTCTGAAGCTGCATAAGCTGATCCCCTTGTCACATCATTCCTTGGGTTGTGGTATTCTCTAGAATGCTTAGAGAATTCTTCAATTAGTTACTTTATCACTGGGGGTGCCTTCTTTGTTAGTGGACCTTGCGAGTTAAGTAATTGCCTTGTAGTAACATTTACTCCATCATAAAAAATGGAGACTTCTGGTTGATTATTAAGGTCATGATGTGGGCAATTCCTTAGCAAACTCTTGTACCTCTCCCAAGCTTCATAAAGTGACTCTCCAGCTTGTTGTTCAAAGTTGGCTATGGCTTTATTTAACATGGATATCTTGGAGGGTGGGCAAAATTGTTCAATAAACTCTTCTTTCATCTTGGCCCATGTAGTGATGGATCCGGGGGGAAGTGACTTGAGCCAATCCTTTGCAGCATCCTTCAATGTAACCAGAAGCATGTGAAGTAGCTGAGTTTCGCGAGGCACGTTTGGAACATTAAAATAATCAACTACATCATTGACTTCATCCAAGTTTTTGTAAGCATCTTCGTGATCTTTTCCGTGGATGGGGATCTCTTTGAGTAGAGCAAGGATGTGACCCTTAAGCTCAAAAGTGGCAGTTGCAGGAATTGCGGGTTGCACAAGTCCCGGCCCGGTATCATCGCGTATCCTCTTCTTCCATTCCCGCATGGGGACTTCATCGATGTTAGCCATAGGAATAGCTAATTCGTCGTCGGAATCGGAAACATGCCCGAATGTAGGGTCTTCTTCTCTTTCGGTTTTGTACTCGGTATCCTCTTTGATTGGGACTTCGCTTGCGAAAGAGGCGTTGGATGCTCCTGATTTGTTGGTTTTCTTCTTCCCAAAAACCATCTTCAAGCTAGACAAAGGCGATTTCTTGGGTGTATTCGAGCTTTCAACGTCTTTGCCTTTGTTTTTCCTCAAAGCGGATTCTAGGTCTTCGTAAGGGGGAACCAGTGGAGTGTTGGATCCTCTGGTCATGAAAAGCCTGCAACAGAACAAGAAAAATGCGTAAAAAGAGCAAAAAATGAAACAGAACGAAAATAAAAATTAAACTGTCAAATAGCAGTGTACTCGCCGAGTATATTCGACTGCACTCGGCGAGTAGGCTGTGTAAAACTCAAAAATAGATAAAATTAAATAAAAACGGCTAAAAACTAATAAATACTAAAACTTATCCTACTTACTGAATTACTAAAAATAACTTTGTGCAAGATAAAATCACACAAAGTATCGATAAAACTAGGAATTAGATTTAATTTTTGAACCGTTCCCCGGCAATGGCGCCAAAAACTTGATGTGTGTAAAATGCACTGGTTTTATTTCTACTTTAAAAATATAGATTTAGCACACAAAGGCAGTGAACCTATCTTTTAGTGGTATAGTTGGATAAGTAGGGTGTCGAACTCAGGGAACGTCGATTAAACTAATAACTAATTTTAACTAAATAAATAATAAAAGTAAAGGGTTTTTCTCTAGTTTTACAAGACTAGAAACTTAAACACGCCACCTAACAAGTAATTAACTAATCAACTAAAACAAGTAAAAATTCACCAAATTTAATAAAGGGTTTCTGTTTAGGTCCAACGAGTTCACTCTTATGGTTAATTTTATGATAAAGTGATAAATTAATTGTTATTGGTTACCAACTATAGTGGTTAGATTTACATTCACTATTACTAACCCTTAGAAAATGAATTAATTCAAGCTGTGGCCAGTTGTTTAAACTTATTAACTCCCTAGTTCAATTATTTGGATTAAATAAGATTTTTAATTGGTTAATCAAATTAGTAATTTAACTAACCTCTTGTTTGTTGGTTTCTCAAAAAAGCTCACACATTAATTTACCCATTATCTAGTTAATCCTAGTTTCATATTCACTAATCCTAGGCATATAATGAAGTGTTCACATAAATCATATGAGGTTAACAATTAAGAGATGTCCATGCATCCTAATTGTCTTCCAATTAATAGATAATAGTTATGGTTAATACATAAGGTTCTTCAACAAACTTAATTTAATAAAATCACCAATAATCAATCAATAAAAGTATAAATCAAACCATTGGAGTAAATTGTTTTTTCCAATATAGAAACTACGAAAATTCAGCTCATGATTACAGTCAGAACAAGCTCAAAAACAAATTTAGTTAATCTAAACGTGCTTCACTTCTAAGATTAAGTGGAAAATTTAACCTAATTCGCCTTGAGTCTTCAAAAGATCAAAGATTAGGGTTCTTCAGGTCTCCAAAGGTTTCTTTAATAGCAGCTTATCCTCCCAAAAAGCCAGAAAGTCCCCCAATTTGGAATAAGATCCTTTATTTATACTTATCTCAAAACAGGGGCAACTGGGCGAGTAGCTCTCCAACTCACCGAGTACCTTTGTTAAATCCGTGTGCGGTAAGGATTCTGGACATTACTTCGCGAACATTCTTCAGAACTCGCCGAGTATCTCCAAGTTTTCTCTTCTTTCTTCATTCTCCAGCTTCTAATTGCTTCTCCTTCTTCCTTTTTGCTTCCATGCATGTCTTTTGGACTGAAAATATAATATAGACCTTATGGCTAATTATGCACATATCAGAAACCCTAATTCTATATGAGCCCCCTATTTTGAAGAACGTTATGGCCTCATGGTTGGCCACCATTTCTAGAGACTTGTCCATCCAAAACCCTAATCCTCGTTCTTGTAGCTAGAGAGTGCCCTTTAGAGCTTGTTAGTGTGTTTTTTAGCCTTAAGAGTGGAAAGGAAGCTTTGGAGAAGGAGTAAGAGCCCAAGCACTTGGATATGAGCTTAGCAGTGTGAGAAGCTTCATTTGAAGGTATATAGCTTCAAACTTTCTTCCTTTTCTGTTGTATGTTCCTATGTGGGATGTTTTAGAGTTTTTGTCCCAAAAGTTGATGGGTTTGTGAGTTGATGAGCTCTAAGAACCTAAATCTGCCCCTTGCTAGTGTATTTCGTGTTATAAAGTCATAAAAATCCAATCTTGGTCATTAAGAGCTAACCGTGCATGGGATATCGGCTTGAGAAAGAAAATAGACGAAGGTTTTGAGTGTTTAAGGCCAAACCAGCAATGCAAAGGCGTAAAGTCTTCGACTTTATGGATTAGGAGGCTCTAGGGAGTCCAGATCTGCATTTTGAGCCAAGGTCTTAACTGATTAAGACCATAAGTTAGAAAATAGTGAAACTGGGACGTACGTTGAGTGTAAATCCCAGTACGTGGGGCGTAGGGTTCAATCGGCCCGATATTTACGTAGTCGACGAGTATGCCCAACGTAGGGATCTGGTACGTACAACGTACTCACAGGCATTGACTTTTGTTGAATTTTAGGGTTCGGTCAACAAATGGACTTTTGGACTTAAGAAGGGGTAAAATGGTCTTTTACCCTTTTGAAAGAGCATAAGGGGGAGGGGGTGTAGCATAATGATTGCTGTTATTAAATAAGAATTTATGTTTATGTATATTACACGGAGGCTAGACAAGAGGATTGAGTACGATATTATTCCGAGATAATTTGAGGTGAGTTTTCTCACTATACGTTACCTAGAGTGGTATTTATGTGTGACCGGAAGGTCGTATGTGCTTATATGTGACATGTGATATATGTTTTTGTAACAGCCTGGATTTCTAGGTATCTTTTATGCTTTCAATTTCTGTTGTTTTGTGAGGGGACTCGACGAGTTGGAGCTCAGACTTGCCGAGTAGGATCGCGATTCTGGACGCGGGTTCGCGCCTGGACTCGGCGAGGCCGCGCTGTTTAATGAAACCCTAATTTCTCGGGTTTGGGACCTATTTAAAGGGCCTTATGGACGTCATTTGTGCTCACCAGTCCCTTGAGTGAAACCCTAATCGAGTGTGAGCGTTTGGAGCAAGGTAGGAGGCCATTATTGATCTTGGGGGTGTCATCTTGCAAGGGAAAGGGAGGATCAGCTAAGGGGAAAGCAAGAGGAGCCACTTTCTGAGAGTTTGGAGTCCAGAGCATCGCTATTGTGGTAATATCTTCGAGCTATCCTCTTCTATGTTGATGTTTATTTTGATTTAGGGCTTATTGAGTTCTTTTGTGGCTAGATCTAGTTCTCCCTTGGTCCCTTAAGCGATTTAGACCGTGGATCTGGACCCTTGGAGGTCCAGAGTGTCCCTTTGCCCAAGCTTTTTGTGAATCAATGGAGGTTTTGGATTGGAATCCTTATGCCTTAGGTCAAAATGCCATTTATGAGCCATGGGGTGTGTTATGAACACCAAGATAAGGACTTTACGTGATGAATCAGTCTAGGAAGGCCAGATCTATGAATTGTTGGAGTAGATCTGACCTTAGAAGCAAGTTTGAGTGGTTGCATGGCATGGACTCGCCGAGTCTGATGAACAGACTCGGCGAGTAGCTTGAAGATTGCCTTAGAATGGTCCTGCCGGGTTATGGATTGACTCGGTGAGTCAGGGCGAGTTAGAGAGGGTTGACAGGTGGTTTGAGTGAACTGGGACTCGCCGAGTTGTTCTTAAGACTTGGCGAGTTGAGTCGGGGTGGCCCCGCGATTCTTCCAGGTGGAACCCGTCGAGTTAGGGGGAGTAATCGACGTGTAAAAAGGGAATCCTAGAAGAGATTGGTGAAAACGTCTAGACTCGCCGAGTCGCCTAGTGCACTCGCCGAGTCCGGTCAAAGTTGACCGTTGACCGTTGACCGTTGAGTTGACTAGTGTGACTTAAAAAGGGAAGTCAACCTTAGTGATAAAAGTGATTAATAAGAGACGTATGATGTTATAGGGAGATTGTAGCTCGGAGGATCGAGCACGTGTGATTTCGGGATTTGCTAGCTATCGATATTCACGAGGTGAGTCTTCTCACTATACTATACCCGGAAGGGTTTTGACTGTGTGACCGGAAGGTCGGATATGTTATGAGTTATATGCATTGTATGTGATATGTTAATCATTTATATGTGCCATGTATGAAATGTTTGATATGGGCCGGAAGGCGTTGTAATGTGGACCGTAAGGTTGGCGTGGGTAGGACCGGAAGGTTTACCCAGCAGGGACGGAAGTCCCCTGAGACACATGGACCGGAAGGTCAGGTCCTGGAAAGGCATATGTGCGTAAGTTGTATTTTGGGGAACTCACTAAGCATTTATGCTTACAGTTGTTGTGTATGCGTTTCAGGTACTAGCTAGGACCGTGGGAAGGTGCCGGCGTGATCTGTACAAACTGACGGAGGATTTATGATCTTGGGATTTACATGATTTGTATTATGACATGATACGTTGGATCTTTATGCCTTGTTTTGAATGAAAATACATTTTTAGAAATGAAAATTTTGTTTTAAAATTTCCGTTGTTACAATTTGGTATCAGAGCCTAGGTTTGAGGGATTCGGGTACACCTTCGGGCGTAACTGAACTCAACCCGAGGATTTGAGGAAAACTCTTAAGAACAAGGGCATAAAATTTTTTATAAAGGATTTTGTGGTAAACAAAAATGAAGCAGTGTGTACGATCAGCCAGCGCCCGAACGGTAAAGATCCCTAAAATACCCTTACAATGTTGTTTTAAGAGATATGATATGATATGAATTGTTATGCATGCTAGAAGACTAGGTATTCATGATAGGACTAGAGTGGCCTGAATTGTGATGCCTTAGTCTAGGGAAGTCTGTTGCTATGAGATGCTTTGAGAGCGAGCTGGAAGTTAGTGCATAACAAGAGTGGAGTACTCAGGATCCGGGGTTTGGGGAGGAGGACTTGGGATGAATGCTGATGCGGTGTGGTCGGTAGTATTGGGCCCATACTACCGAAGACACCGGGTCAGTGGGCGACCCAAGTAAGAATCCCTGTGTATCGGAGACTGAGTAGGGTTGCGTTATCGAGTACGATTATGCTCGATAGAGTCTCTGATAGTTCTATGTTGTATTTCAGAGGCATCATGGTTGGACCACGCCACAGACCGAGTACGAGCAGAGTGAGTGACGAGGAGATTCGTCAGATGATTCATGAGGAGGTGGCTGCAGCGATCCGGGCTGAGATTCCAGAGATGTTCGGGTCTATTAAGACCACTTTGATGGAGACCTTTGATGAGCGGTACGCCGCGTTGACTGAGGCTGCAGCCGCTGCAGCTACCGCAGCTGTGGCCGCTGCCAGACCACAAGGAGGTGACTCGTTGCTGTTTCGGGAGTTAAGCAACACGAAGCCACCTGAATTTGACGGGACGCAGGATCCGATCGCTGCGATGAGATGGATTGCTGTTGTCGAGGGATGCTTCTACACTTGTTCATGTCCGGAGCATCTGAGAGTACGGTTCGCCTTGAACCAGCTCCGTCTGGGGGCGAAGGATTGGTGGAAGTTCGTGACGGCGAACTTCACTTTGGCAGAGATTTCAGCTGTGACGTGGGAGAGGTTCACCTCTATGTTCAGAGACGAGTACGTTCCCCCGGTGGAGAGGGAACGGTTGGTTCAGGAGTTCTTGACCCTCAAGCAGGGTAATGATTCAGTTGCGGTGATCACGCGAAAGTTTCATGAGAGCGCGATGTTCTGCCCCGAGCAGGTGTCCATAGAGCAGGCTCGGATGAGCCGGTATTTGGGTGTGTTGAGGATGGATATCTGGGAGTTCGTGGCGAACTCAACATATCATACCTTTGTTGAGCTTCAGGCGAATGCCCAAAAGCGCGAGATAAAGTTGGAGACCCAGGCCAGGGAGGAGGCCGAGTCTCAACGGGTGGATCGGCGGCCGGCTCAGTCTCAGCCGGCAACCAAGCGGACTAAGTCCGCCGATTCGAGGTCGGGAGGTCTGAAGGGCCGCACTTGCGGAAAGTGCGGCCAGGTTCACGAGGGGACGTGTCGATTAGGAGCTTCCTACAAGTGTGGCAAGGAGGGGCACATTGAGAGGGATTGCCCCAAGGGGTTTATGGTTTGCTTTCATTGCAACCAGACCGGCCATCGGAAGGCCGAGTGCCCTCAGCTTCATCAGGGATCTGCACCTGCTGCCAGGGCTACTGAGATTCTGATGGGATTTAGCCATAAGAACTTTCCTATGTGCGCATGCAAAACCCTAATGCTTGGATCTAGGCTTTCTAATAAACATGCTTTGAATCCAAGACTTCTAATTACTAATTAGGTTAAATAACAACATTGAAACAGATCTAGAATCATACCTTTGAGTTCCTTGTTGATCTTGAGGTCTTGGAGCTTCTAGAGTCACAAATGTCACTCCTCTAATGGCTTACAAACACCAAAGCAAGGAGGATGATTTGGGAGAGAGGAGAGGGGAGGAAATCGGCCAGGGTTCTCTTGCTTTATGAGATGTGCTGATTTCCTTATGCCATGGGGTCTATTTATACTTGTAGACTCCTTAAGGGTTACAACCTAAACCCTAATTGGATAATCTTCTCTTAAGGCTATCCAAATCCATTCCATAGATAACTCATATGGACGATTTTCGCTATCCTAAATCTCTTAGAATTCGTCCATACCATATCCAAATGGATTTACAGTCTAAAGTTTAAATATCAAACGATTGACAGTTTATACCCCTTTATTTAATTAATCTCTTTAAGTCACCAAATTAATTCTAATTAATTCTATGACTTATATTAATCAAATAACAAATATATTATTCATTATAATATATTAATAATATTTACTCTCTCTTAATAAATCATCCTATCAAGTTGCTATGGTGAAGGCAACCCAAAAGGACCATGCACAACCGGATCAAATACTTGCCTAATATAGTTGCAGCCTTAGACACTATTCCAACAGTCTCCCACTTGGATAAGTCTAGTAACTATATTCACAAGTACAATTCGGTTTGTAATCATAGCTCTCAAAGACGCTGTCAACTCTGATCTAATCAATCTTGTCCTTTAGATAAGGGAACGTACAGTCCTCTGTTAGATATCATGCTGACAATCCTATGGAATGGTTAGTCAAGCATTTAGGTTTCTCGATCTCTGATTTATTTGACATAGAACTTAATCGAACACATCAATTCAGTTCTGACCGGGCCCGACACATAAGTCAAATCAAATCATCGAGCGGCCGAGATATCGCTTTTACCTTCTTAGATAAAAGTTACAGATAAACTTTGACTTATATGCATTTACTTATTCATTTACCAACTATACACAACAATTTGTTTTATAACACCAAGTTACTGATGCGTTTTCGTATTATCAATGTACAATCAATTAACAAATAATAAACCATATATCTAGGTTTTAAGACTATATGATATTATCGTCTTGCGATCACCTTTTATATCATATTCCATAAGGTGATTCCAGCAAGCGCAGGTTTATTCCAATGCTCAAAACTAGTTCATAAGCACTCATGAACGTTGCAGCAATCTTTTGCTATGTCTAACACCATTTAGACATTCTACACACCAATTCATGACAATCTTCATTCATATCTACTCCCAACATATGAACGATTGTGGACCATTTGAATAATTCGATTATTCCTAATAAACTCAATTATTCTGGAAGTCAAAACATGCAAAGTGAAACAATAGCTAAACGATTAACATAAGATAGTAACATTACTCATAAATAAAACTTCTTTTTTTAATCATCAAATATCAATTACATTTATCTATTACACGTTTCTAATACTATCTATGCTAATATCATCCTTCAGCCCAATACTCCTAGCATGCTGCAAGTGCTTAACCCTACTCAGTCCCTTGGTAAGCGGATCTTCTGGGTTATCTTCTGATGATATCCTCTTCACTACGAGTTGTCCTTTTTCTACACGATGTCTAATGAAGTGATATTTTCTGTCGATATGTCTTGATCTACCATGATCCCTCAGTTCCTTGGTTAAGGCAACCGCTCCTTCGTTATCACAGAAAATCTCCATGGGCTCCTTTACGGCAGGTACAACTCCAAGATCACCGATGAAGTTCTTTAGCCATATTGCCTCCTTCGACGCTTCGCTCGCTGCAATGTACTCTGATTCGCACGTTGAATCAGCTATGGTTTCTTGTTTGGAACTCTTCCATGTCACTGCTCCTCCATTTAGGGTAAAGACCCAGCCCGACTGCGAACGGTAGTTGTCCCTGTCGGTCTGAAAGCTGGCGTCACTAAACCCTCGCACCTTCAATTCATCACTCCCTCCGAGGACTAAGAACCATTCCTTCGTCCTCCGAAGGTACTTAAGGATGTTTTTCACCGCAATCCAATGTGCTTTGCCAGGATTCCCTTGATATCTGCTAACCATGCTCAAAGCGAAGGCTACATCAGGGCGAGTACAAGTCATACCGTACATGATTGAGCCAACTGCGGAAGCGTATGGTACTCGGCTCATTTCTGCTATCTCAGCTTCGGTATTCGGACTTTGAGTCTTACTCAATTTGGCATTACTTTGTATCGGTAGTTCTCCCTTCTTTGAGTTTTCCATACTAAAACGTTTTAGTACCTTCTCTAAGTAAGTATTCTGACTAAGTCCAATTAGTCTCTTACTTCTCTCTCTTACTATCCTTATTCCCAAAATGTAAGAAGCCTCTCCGAGGTCCTTCATAGCGAAGCACTTCCCGAGCCAGGACTTAACTTCCTGTAGAGTCGGGATGTCGTTTCCTATGAGTAATATGTCATCGAGATATAGAACGAGGAAGCTTACTATACTCCCACTGGCTTTGGCATATACACAAGATTCGTCTTCGCTTTGTACAAATCCAAACTCTTTGACTTTCTCATCGAAGCAAAGATTCCATCTACAAGATGCTTGCTTAAGTCCATAAATGGACTTCTCAAGCTTACACACTCTATTCGGATGCTTCGGATCCACAAACCCCTCTGGCTGAGCCATGTAAACATCCTCAGCCAACTTTCCGTTAAGGAAAGCGTTCTTGACATCCATTTGCCAAATCTCATAATCATGAAATGCGGCAATAGCTAGCATCACTCTAATAGATTTAATCTTCGCAACTGGTGAGAAGGTCTCATCATAGTCAACTCCGGGAGTTTGAGTAAAGCCCTTCGCGACCAATCGCGCTTTATATGTGTGTACGTTCCCATCCACGTTGGTCTTCTTCTTGAAGATCCATTTGCACCCAACGGTCTTACGTCCGGGCACATAATCAACCAAATTCCAAACTTGGTTATCATACATGGATTGGATCTCGCTATCCATTGCCTCTTTCCACTTTACAGACTCCGGGCCTGCCATGGCTTCCTTATAGCTATTAGGTTCATCAAGATTTACTAGTGTACCATCACTAATATACGTGTCCCCTTCGCTAGTAATATGAAAGCCATAAAACTGGGGATGAACTCTAACTCTATCGGAACGTCTAAGAGGTAAGGATTCGTCAATTGGTTCAACCGGAGTTTCCTCCTCGGGTTGAATACCAGCGGTAGAGGTTCCTTCATCCATCGACTCTTGAATCTCTTCAAGTTCGATTTGCCTCCCACTGTCTCCTTGGCTTATGAGTTCTCGCTCTCGGAAAACTCCTCTCCTTGCAACGAAGAAAACATTGTCCTTCGGTCTATAGAAGAGATATCCAAAAGATGTCTGTGGGTAGCCGATGAAAATACATCGCTCACTTCGAGGTTCAAGCTTGTCGTGAGTATCTCGTCTTACGAAAGCCTCGCAACCCCAAACCTTGATATGTGCCAACGAGGGAGCTTTCCCTGTCCACATCTCGTGAGGTGTTTTGGCAACCTTCTTAGTAGGGACGCGGTTAAGGATATGGGCGGCAGTCTCTAAGGCATACCACCAAAAAGAGATTGGTAGTGAAGCACGACTCATCATAGAGCGAACCATATCCAATAAGGTTCGATTACGCCTTTCTGCCACACCATTCAACTGCGGTGTCCTAGGAGGTGTCAATTGCGAAACTATTCCACACTCCTTGACATAATCGTGGAATTCAAGACTTAGGTACTCTCCTCCTCGATCGGATCGAAGCATCTTTATTTTCCTGCCCAATTGATTCTCTACTTCATTCTTGAACTCTTTGAACTTTTCAAAGGTGTTTGACTTTTGCTTGATTAGGTAGATATACCCATATCTACTATAGTCATCGGTAAAAGTCACATAGAAGCGGTTCCCATCCTTCGTGGTTGATCTAAACGGTCCACATACATCGGTATGTATTATGTCCAATAGACCCTCGCCCCTTTCACATGTACTTGTGAAGGGTGAGTTAGTCATCTTTCCAAGCAAACAAGACTCGCATGTGTCATCTTCCCTAAGGTCGAATGACTCCAACACTCCATCCTTTTGGAGTTGGGCTATGCGTTTCTTGTTGACATGTCCAAGACGACAATGCCACAAGGATGCTTTATCCATACTAGTGGAAGAATCAATATTCAAAACATCATTTCCTAAGTTATCAACAATCATAACGGTTTCATATATTCCATTACATGGTATAGCTTCAAAGTAAAAGACACCATTTAGATAAGCCAAAATAGAACCATTCTCATTATTAAAAGAAAATCTAAATCCTTGTCTATATAAACCATGAAATGAAATGATGTTTCTAGCCATTTCTGGCGAATAGCAACAATTGTTCAAATCTAAAACCAAACTATTTCTAAGCACTAAAGAATACACTCCAATCTTGGTCACATGCGACGATCTTCTGTTCCCCATGATTAGATTGATCCTTCCTTGCTCCACATCCCTACTTCTTGTTAGTCCCTGCACATTAGAACAAATGTGATAACCACAACCGGTATTAAGAACCCAAGAAATAGTATGATTAGAATCGTTAGATTTGATTGTGTATATACCTGCGAAAGATGGCTTGATCTTTCCTTCTTTGATTGCTTGCAGGTAATCCGGGCAACTTCTCTTCCAATGTCCTATCTTGTGGCAGTGGTGACACTCTGCCTCCTTCGGGTTAGAGCAGGGCTTAGCGGGATCAACTTTGGTCCCACTAGAAGAGGCACCATCTCGGGCTTTCACCTTGCGATAGTTCTTCGATGAAGCTTTCCTCTTCTTTCCCTTCCCTTGTCCAATAGCCAAGACAGGAGCATCGGGCGGATTGGGAGTAGGTGCAACAAACTTGTCCTTGAAGTTGCTCTCAGCAACCCTCAAGAGGCCTTGGAGCTTGCTTAGGGTGACCTCTTCTTTGTTCATGTGGTAGGTCATCCTAAATTGGTTGTACATCGGAGGCAAAGAGTGAAGCACCATGTCGATCGCCAAGTCCTCACCGAAGTCAACATTTAACTTACGAAGGCGGTCGACATACCTTTGCATCTTTTGCAAGTGCACGGTAAGAGATTCTCCATGACCCATCTTCACGGAAATCATGTTAGTGAAAATCTCATACCTCTCTTGTCTCGCGTTTTAGTGGTACCTCTCCAATAAGTCTTGGTGCATCTCGTACGGGTACATGTCCTCGTAGGACTTTTGGAATTCGGAGTTCATGGTGGCGATCATGATGCAATGTACCTTCGTTGCATCTCGCTCATGAGTTTCAAAGGCGGTGATTTCGGCTGGAGTAGCGATTTCGGTGTTGATTTTCTCGAGCTTCTCATCAAGGACATACTCCTTGTCCTCATAGCGAGCAATGGTGCGAATGTATCTTATCCATTCGCTAAAGTTCGTTCCATCGAAGGTGACCTTTTGGCAAAGGCTCATCAACGTGAAAGAACTAGCAGCAGCGTTCTTAGCGTTTGACATCTACAATTAGAAAAGGACAAAGATAGATTAGAATAAGAATCCCTAATTATCACCCAATAAGAAAATTAGGGCTAGGATCCAACAATAACATTTACATACTAGAAAAGGGATGCCGTAATCTAACATGTAAATAAATTGAAGGTAAGTGAATGACGATTCACTAATTCTCCATCACAAAACTTAAACTATTAGTCCTAAGTGTTTTTGAGAATTCCTAGGTTCGGATGAGATTCATTGAAACTATTCAATGGCATGTTTAAATCTCGATATGCCCCTCTTGTTTGTGACTGGGATGCCGAGGATCACAAAGCGGGTGTGAATTACCATGCAAATTCACATGGTGCCTTCATTGTAACGATCACCTATTCGATGTGCCGGTAAACCACACACGCTCCATCGAACTATGATAAACAATGAATCACCCTTTGCCACCTTCTCTTAGAACCAATTAGTGTGCCGGTAAACCACACACGCTCCACTAACATCTTAGCAAGGTGCAAAGTGTAATTTCATGGGATTGCATCAATTCACTTTTCCTAAAGTAACTAGGATTGGGAAATTTTGAAAAATATGTGTAGTTACTTTGTATTTCTAATTATACTTTTAATGAGAGGATGAGGTTGCCCTATCCTACCCGTTCGGCTAACGACCCTCCACCAATCAAGCAAGCGGTGGGTGTGAGTGTACACCCATTAAGCGCCATTTTATAGGCCGCAACCTTATACCCACCTTATAGATCGGCTTCGTGAATGAGGCCTACTAACGGTAAGACTAGCATTTAGTTATACATATATATATTATTCTAGTAATATCATATTAGTATAGGGTTGTTTTTTAAAACCTTTAAAATCTAGGGTTTGAAATTTAAGTTGTCTAAATTAAAACTTTTAATCACAAATATAAATTTCAAAACATGAGGGTAGGTTTTAAACATTTAAAACATGGAGGATCAAATAACAAATAATTCCAATTAACAATTAATATCCTAATTATCTATATTTGATTTATTCAAGATTTCTTTGAAAGATAATTACCAAAATAATTAAAATAATTAATTAATTATCATATAAGGAAATTAAATATTTAATTAGTTGATAAATATCTTTTGCTAGATCAAGATAATAGTCATATATATCATAAAATCGGATTTAGATTGATCTATTATGATTAAGGTAAGTTTCCATAAGATAAAAACAAAGAAATCCCGAATCTGGTCATTCCTGACGCCTGGACTCGCCGAGTGCACAAGGGGACTCGCCGAGTCAGGCCTACTCGCCGAGTCCTCCTTGGGACTCGCCGAGTCAGTGACTCAGAAACCAAAAAATCGAATTTTGCAGGTTTGTTTCAGTTAATCAAGCAATAATTTAAAGAAAACCAAGCTAGGCTCTGATACCACTGATGGGATTTAGCCATAAGAACTTTCCTATGTGCGCATGCAAAACCCTAATGCTTGGATCTAGGCTTTCTAATAAACATGCTTTGAATCCAAGACTTCTAATTACTAATTAGGTTAAATAACAACATTGAAACAGATCTAGAATCATACCTTTGAGTTCCTTGTTGATCTTGAGGTCTTGGAGCTTCTAGAGTCACAAATGTCACTCCTCTAATGGCTTACAAACACCAACGCAAGGAGGATGATTTGGGAGAGAGGAGAGGGGAGGAAATCGGCCAGGGTTCTCTTGCTTTATGAGATGTGCCGATTTCCTTATGCCATGGGGTCTATTTATACTTGTAGACTCCTTAAGGGTTACAACCTAAACCCTAATTGGATAATCTTCTCTTAAGGCTATCCAAATCCATTCCATAGATAACTCATATGGACGATTTTAGCTATCCTAAATCTCTTAGAATTCGTCCATACCATATCCAAATGGATTTACAGTATAAAGTTTAACTATCAAACGATTGACAGTTTATACCCCTTTATTTAATTAATCTCTTTAAGTCACCAAATTAATTCTAATTAATTCTATGACTTATATTAATCAAATAACAAATATATTATTCAGTATAATATATTAATAATATTTACTCTCTCTTAATAAATCATCCTATCAAGTTGCTATGGTGAAGGCAACCCAAAAGGACCATGCACAACCGGATCAAATACTTGCCTAATATAGTTGCAGCCTTAGACACTATTCCAACAGATTCGACCAGTGAAGGCCGAGGCCCCGAGGGCTCGTGGGAGAACTTTCCAGTTGACTGCGGAGGAGGTCCGCGTTGCGCCTGATGTTGTGACTGGTATGCTTTATTTCATGTATTTATTTTGATGTTGAGATATTATGCTTATGTTATATGATGTGTAGGTACTTTCCTTGTGAACTCTGTACCTGCTTTAGTGTTATTTGACTCGGGTGCGAGTCGGTCTTTTGTATCTTTGGCCTTTAGTTGGCATATCAGTGTTAGTCGTGAGGCGTTGAGTCAGCCTCTGAGGGTTTCTATAGCTGACGATGGAGTGATTTGTGCCACGGAGGTCCTCCGTGGATGTGTGTTAGAGATTTTCGGGGTTGAGTTTCCGATTGATCTGGTTCCTATTGCGATGGGTGATGTCTGTGTCATTGTGGGCATGGACTGGTTGAGCAGATTCGGCGCAGTTATCGACTGCGAGCGTGAGCTGGTGACCATACGAGACCCTAGTGGGGGAGTTCTTTCAGTGTACGGCGAGGGTACACGTTCGGGATCAGCTTTTTGTTCGGCCGCTAGGGTGAGGCAGTGTCTACAGCAGGGCTGTAAGGGTTTTGTGGCGTATGTGATGGATACGCGAGTGACTTCCGAGAGACCGAGTTCAGTTGAGGAGGTTCCGGTGGTGCGCAAGTTTCCTGATGTCTTTCCCGACGAGTTGCCGGGTGTGCCTCCTATGAGGCAAGTGGAGTTCAGTATCGACTTGGTCCCGGGGGCCGCGCCTATCGCTAAGGTGCCTTATCGTCTTGCACCTCCAGAGATGCAAGAGTTATCCTCGCAACTTAAGGAGCTGCTGGGGAAGGGATTTATTAGCCCGAGCAGCTCGCCGTGGGGAGCACCTATTTTGTTCGTCAGGAAGAAGGATGGTTCACACCGGATGTGCATTGATTATCGGGAGTTGAACAAGCTGACGGTCAAGAACCGTTACCCGTTACCGAGGATCGACGATTTGTTCGATCAGTTGCAGGGAGCATCTTGGTTCTCCAAGATCGATTTGAGGTCTGGATACCATCAGGTGAGAGTACGGGATGAGGACGTCTAGAAGACAGCGTTCAGGACGCGTTATAGGCATTATGAGTTTGTGGTGATGCCTTTTGGGCTCACCAATGCCCCGGCTGTTTTCATGGATCTCATGAACCGTGTATGTAGGCCGATGTTGGATCGGTCAGTGATTGTATTTATCGATGATATTCTGGTATATTCGAGATTTAGAGAGCAGCATGAGGAGCATTTGAGGGAGGTCCTTGGGGTCCTGAGATCGGAGTAGCTTTATGCAAAGTTCTCCAAGTGTGATTTCTGGTTACGGGAGGTCCAGTTTTTAGGACATCTTGTTAGTCAGGAAGGGATACTGGTCGATCCGGCCAAGGTTGAGGCGGTGATGAATTGGGAGGTGCCGAAGTCGCCCTCTGAAATCAGGCGTTTCCTTGGGTTGGCAGGGTATTATCGGAGATTTATCAAGGATTTCTCCAAGATCACAGTGCCACTCACCAGATTGACCCGGAAGGGTGTTGCTTTTTCATGGGGTCCCGAGCAGCAGACCTCCTTTGAGACACTTCGCCAAAGGTTGTGCGAAGCCCCGGTATTAGCTCTCCCGGAATGGATGGAGGATTTTGTAGTGTATTGTGATGCATCGATTTTGGGGCTGGGTGCGGTGCTGATGTAGAGGGGGCATGTGATAGCATATGCATCGAGACAGTTGAAGCCTCATGAGACGAGATATCTCACGCATGATCTAGAGTTGCGGGCAGTAGTGTTTGCCCTCAAGATTTGGCGTCACTACTTGTATGGAGTTCCGTGTACGATATACACAGACCATAAGAGTTTGAGGTACTTGATGGATCAGCCCAACCTAAATATGTGTAACAGCCCGGAATTTCAGGTATTTCTTTAAATTATTTTTGGGGCACATTTAGGAGGGGACTCGGCGAGTTGGTGCACGACTCGCCGAGTAGGGCCATGGTCTTGGTCGCAGACGCGCGACTGGACTCGACGAGTCCAATAAGGGACTCGGCGAGTCGACGCCGTTCAGCTGAACCCTAGCCGTTTCAATTCTGATCGTATATAACGATCTTATGGCCGTCATGTCGCGTCTTTTGGCCGGTTGAAGATCCCCTGGGAGTGTGTGAGCATCTGAAGCAAGAGAGGGGACTTGAGAAGGCTTGAAGAGATTGTTAGACAAGGAGGAGCAAGGTGGTGATCAAAGGAATCGAGTACTGGAGGTTTGGAGACACAGGGAACACGTTTCTAGGTAATCTTCGGATCGAAATCTGTAACTTTTACGTTGTATGCGAGTTTAGGGTTTAGGAAACCCAATTAAGGGTTAGTTAGATTATATTGTTGTTAAAAGTGTTAAAAACCCCCGTAATAGTATATGTGAAGGTCCAGGAAGCCCTATAGCTATATACTTCGAAATCATGCGAAATACAGGAGGCAGCGGATTGACTGCATGGCGAGGACTCGCCGAGTCCAATGATCAGACTCGGCGAGTAGCTTGAAGATTTACTAGAACTCGCCGAGTTGTTCTTCAGACTCGGCGAGTAGCTTGAAGATCTACTGGAACTCGTCGAGTCGTTCTTCAGACTCGGCGAGTGGTGTCAGGATGTCTATACTCGTCGAGTTACCCTTGCACTCGACGAGTCCGGTCAAGATTGACCGTTGACCTGTATATATCTTAGAGGGGTCAGTTGTCTTGTTTGATAAGATCATTAACTAAGGCTGTGGTATTATAGGGAACCTGCGGACTAGCGGATTGTGTGCGAGTAGCTCGAAGAGGTTATAGCCTGCGAACTACGAGGTGAGTCTTCTCACTATACTTCACCCGGAAGGGTTGACTGTTAGACCGGAAGGTCGTGTGTGTTATATTCATGCTATGTCTAGAGAGGTAGATGCTTTATATGTGATGTGTGCTATATGTGATGTATGCTTATACGGGCCGGAAGGCGAGACTTTATGTGATAGAAAGAACTGTATGATGTATGATTTATGTGTTATGAGTATTATGTCACATGTGTTATGTTTTATACTATCATGGGCCGGAAGGCAAAATGCTATGGGCCGGAAGGCAATCTAATACGGGCCGGAAGGCGATATATATTATGTGGACCGAAAGGTCCGGGCCGGAAGGCAATGTTATGTGGACCGAAAGGTCCGGGCCGGAAGGCGTATGTGGGTAAGTCGTATACTGGGGAACTCACTAAGCATTTATGCTTATTAGTTGTGTTTATGTTTTTCAGGTACTAGTGATGACCGTGGAAAGGCGCCGGCGTGACACGTACACACTGCCACTGTTGAAGATCCTGGAGATTTATTATTTATATTTTGAAATAAACTTGGAATAAACCCTTTTGTCGAATAATGATGTTTTGTTTTTAACGAAAATTTATTTGAAAATTTGAGCTGTTACAATTGGTATCAGAGCCTTGGTTTGAGGGATTCGGGGGTACTTTTGGGTGCAACTGAACTCAGACCGGGGATTTGAAGAAAAACTTTTTCTTAAAAATGATAAAGACGTAACATTTTATAAAGGGCAAGGCGGTAAAAACAAGGGTGGAACAGTGTGTACGAGCAGCCAGCGTCCGAACGGTAAAGATCCCCAGAATACCTTACGATGTTATGTTACGCACTGAATTATGAATTGTTATGCATGCTAGAAGACTAGGTATACATGATAGGAATAGAATTGCCTGTTTTGTGATGCCTTAGTCTAGGGAGATTGCTTATATGAGATATTTGGTAGCGTGCAAGTAAATAGTGCATACTAGAAGTAGAGTACTCGTTATTCGGGATTTGGGGAGGAAGATTTGGGACGAATACTGATACGGTGTGGTCGGTAGTATTGGGCCCGTACTATCGAAGGCACCGGATCAGTGGAAGACTCAAATAAGAATCCCTGGAAATCGGAGACTGGGTAGGGCGCGTATCGAGTACAATTGTACTTGGTGGAGTCTCTGATGATCTTATGTTGTATTTCAGAGGCATCATGGTTATCACACGCAATGGGGCGAGTTCGAGCGGTGCGAGTGACGAGGAGATTCGTCAGATTATTCAGGAAGAGGTAGCTGCGGCGGTCCGGGCTGAGATCCCGGAGATGTTTGGGTCTATTAAGACCACGTTGATGGAGGAGTTTGAGGAGCGGTGCGCCGCACTTACTGAAGCTGCAGTTGCTGCCGCTACCGCAGCGGTGGCTGCTGCCAGACCGCAAGGGGGTGATTCATTACTATTCAGGGAATTCAGCAACACGAAACCCCCTGAATTTGATGGGACGCAGGATCCGATTGCAGCTATGAGGTGGATCGCCGACATCGAGGGGTGTTTCTATACTTGCTCATGCCCGGAGCACTTGAGGGTACGGTTCGCCTTGAACCAGCTCCGTCTGGGAGCGAAGGATTGGTGGAAGTTCGTGACAGCGAACTTCACTCAGGCAGAGATTTCGGTAGTGACATGGGAGAGGTTTACAGAGATGTTCAGGGATGAGTACGTTCCCCCGGTGGAGAGGGAGCGATTGATTCAGGAGTTCTTGACCCTTAAGCAGGGTACTGATTCCGTGGCAGTGATCACACGGAAGTTTCATGAGAGGGCAATGTTCTGCCCCGAGCTGGTATCTACGGAGCAGTCGCGAATGAGCCGCTATTTGGGTGTTTTGAAGAGGGAGATTCGGGAGTTTGTGTCAAACTCCACCTATCGTACTTTCACTGAGCTTCAGGCGAACGCCAGGAAGCGCGAGATTGAGTTGGAGACTCAAGCGAGGGAGGAGGCTGAGTCTCGGCAGGTGGATCGACGGCTGGCCCAGTCTCAGCCGGCAGCCAAGCGGACTAAGTTCGCTGATTCGAGGATGGGAGGTTCGAAGGGTCGCACTTGCGCGAGGTGCGGCAAGAGTCACGAGGGGGCGTGTCGAACTGGTGGTTGCTACAAGTGTGGCAAGGACGGACATATTGCCAGGGATTGCCCTAAGGGGTTTATGGTTTGCTTTCACTGCAACCAGACAGGCCATCGGAAGGCCGAGTGCCCGCAACTTCGTCAGGGAGCTACACCTACTACCCGGACTACTGAGACCCGACCGGTGAAGGTCGAGGCCCCGAGGGCTCGCGGGAGAGCCTTTCAGCTGACTGCGGAGGAGGTCCGCGCTGCGCCCGATGTGGTGGCAGGTATGTTATCTTTCATGTATTTAATTAAAGGTCGAAATGTTATGCTTATGTTAATATATGTGTAGGTACTTTCCTTGTGAACTCTATGCCTGCTCTAGTATTATTTGATTCGGGTGCGAGTAGATCGTTTGTATTGTTAGCTTTTAGTCAGCACATCGGCATTAGTCGTGAGCCGTTAAGTCGGCCTTTGAGCATTTCCATTGCGGCTGAGAGGGTGATTTGTGCTACGGAGGTTTTTCGGGGATGTGTGCTAGAGATCTTCGGGGTCGCATTTCCGATTGACCTAATTCCTATTGCGATGGGTGATGTCTGTGTCATTGTAGGCATGGACTGGTTGAGCCGATTCAGCGCTGTCATCGACTGCGAGCGTCAGTTGGTGACTATACGAGACCCTAGTGGGGGAGTTCTTACGGTATACGGCGAGGGTACCCGTTCGGGATCAGCTTTTTGTTCGGCCGCTAGGGCGAGGCAATGTCTACGGCAGGGATGTAACGGTTTTGTGGCGTATGTGATGGATACGCGGGAGAGTTCCGGGAGACCGAAGACATTGAAGGAGGTCCCAGTGGTGCGCGAGTTTCCAGATGTTTTCCCCGAGGATTTGCCGGGAATACCTCCTGCGAGGCAAGTGGAGTTTGGTATTGATCTAGTTCCAGGGGCGGCGCCTATTGCGAAGGTGCCTTATCGTCTTGCACCTCCAGAGATGCAAGAATTGTCCTCGCAACTTCAAGAGTTGTTGGGGAAAGGATTTATTCGGCCGAGTAGCTCGCCGTGGGGAGCACCGATTCTGTTCGTCAAGAAGAAGGATGGTTCACACCGGATGTGTATCGATTACCGGGAACTGAACAAGGTGACAGTTAAGAACCGTTATCCGTTACCAACAATCGATGATCTATTCGATCAGTTGCAAGGGGCATCTTGGTTTTCCAAGATTGATTTGAGATCAGGGTACCATCAGGTAAGGGTGCGGGATGAGGACGTCCAGAAGACAGCCTTTAGGACGCGGTATGGGCATTACGAGTTCGTGGTGATGCCTTTTAGGCTCACCAATGCCCCAGCAGTGTTCATGGATCTCATGAACAGGGTATGCAGGCCGATGCTGGATCGGTCTGTGATTGTGTTCATCGACGACATTCTGGTGTATTCGCGGTCTAGGGAGCAGCATGAGGGACATTTGAGGGAGGTCCTTGAGGTACTGAGGTCGGAGAAGTTATATGCAAAATTCTCCAAATGTGACTTCTGGTTACGGGAGGTTCAATTTCTGGGGCACGTTGTAAATCAGGCAGGGATATTGGTCGATCCGGCCAAGGTGGAAGCGGTGATGAGATGGGAGGCACCAAAGTCACCTTCGGAGATCAGGAGTTTTCTGGGGTTGGCAGGGTACTATCGAAGGTTCATTAGGGACTTCTCCAAGATCGCAGTGCCACTTACCAAATTGACCCGAAAGGGTGTTACATTCTCATGGGGACCCGAGCAGCAGACTTCCTTCGAGACACTTCGTCAGAGACTGTGCGAAGCACCAGTATTAGCTCTTCCGGAAGGGATGGAGGACTTCGTCGTATATTGCGACGCATCGATTTCAGGACTGGGTGCAGTGTTGATGCAGAGGGGCCATGTGATAGCCTATGCATCGAGGCAGCTGAAGCCTCATGAAGCGAGATATCCCACGCATGACTTAGAGTTGGGGGCAGTAGTGTTCGCCCTCAAAATTTGGCGTCACTACCTGTACGGGGTTCGTTGTACCATATACACGGACCATAAGAGTTTGAAGTATTTGATGGATCAACCCAATCTAAACATGCGCCAGAGGAGATGGTTAGACGTGGTTAAGGATTATGACTGTGAGATCCTATACCACCCAGGCAAGGCTAATGTGGTAGCCGATGCATTGAGTCGTAGGGCGGAGAGTACTCCATTGCGGGACGTATGTTTGAGATTGACGGTGGTGACTCCGGTATTAGATACTATTCGTGGGGCACAGACCGAGGTTGTGAAGTCTGGGATGCAGAAACAGGAGCGGGTCGTCGGGATAATTTCAGAGTTCGTTACGGATGGGCGGGGACTTCTGACATTTCAGGGTCGGATCTGGGTGCCATTCGCGGGCGGTACGCGTGTTATTTTGATGGAGGAGGCATATAGATCGAAATTCTCGATCCATCCCGGTGCTACGAAAATGTATCTGGATTTGAAAAAGGAGTACTGGTGGCCTTGCATGAAGAGAGACGTTGCTTGGTTCGTGGAGAGGTGTTTGACCTGCCGTAAAGTTAAGGCCGAGCACCAGAGACCGCACGGTAAGTTGCAACCCTTGGAGATCCCTGAGTGGAAGTGGGATCAGATCACGATGGATTTCATCACCAAATTCCCGAAAACTGCCAGGGGAGTCGATGCGATTTGGGTGATCGTGGATAGACTAACAAAGAGTGCACATTTCCTTGCCATTAGTGAAAGTTCATCAGCAGAGAAGTTGGCGGAGTTGTACGTGAGAGAGATAGTATCTCGGCATGGAGTGCCGACCTCGATTGTTTCGGACCGCGATGTACGTTTCACTTCCAGGTTCTGGAATAAATTCCATGAGGAGTTGGGTACTAAACTGCATTTTAGTACCGCATACCATCCCCAGACCGACGGTCAAAGCGAGCGGACGATCCAGACATTGGAAGATATGCTTAGAGCGTGTGTGTTAGACTTCGGGGGTAGCTGGGATGCGCATCTGCCGCTAGCTGAGTTTTCCTACAACAACAGCCATCATTCGAGCATTGGTATGCCACCTTTTGAGTTGTTGTATGGTAGGAGGTGTCGGACTCCCATTTGCTGGGGAGAAGTGAGACAGAGAGTGATGGGCAGTACAGAGATCGTACTTCAAACGACTGAACAGATCCAACGGGTGAGGCAGAGGTTATTGACCGCCTAGAGCCGACAGAAGAGTTATGCGGACAGACGCCGGTCCGAGCTCGAATTCCAGGTCGGCGACTTCGTTCTCCTAAAGGTTTCTCCTTGGAAAGGGGTGATTCGGTTCAGGAAGAGGGGCAAATTGGGGCCCCGGTTCATAGGTCCATTTCGGGTAATTGCAAGGGTAGGTCGGGTAGCTTATCGGTTGGAGTTGCCAGCGGAGCTGAATCAGATTCACAATACCTTCCACGTATCACAGCTGAGGAAGTGTATAGCCGATGAGGCAGCAGTGGTTCCGTTAGAAGATATCCAGGTAGATGCGAGTCTGAATTACGCCGAGAGACCAGTAGCTATCAGGGATCGGAAGATCAAGGTTCTACGGAACAAGGAGATACCTCTGGTGTTGGTTCAGTGGCAACATCGGAAAGGATCGGAGATGACTTGGGAGCCGGAAAGAGAAATGCGGGAGCAACACCCGGAGTTATTCGCAGAATGAGAGACTTCGAGGGCGAAGTCTAGTTCTAGTGGGGGAGAGTTGTAACAGCCCGGAATTTCAGGTATTTCTTTAAATTATTTTTGGGGCACATTTAGGAGGGGACTCGGCGAGTTGGTGCACGACTCGCCGAGTAGGGCCATGATCTTGGTCGCAGACGCGCGACTGGACTCGACGAGTCCAATAAGGGACTCGGCGAGTCGACGCCGTTCAGCTGAACCCTAGCCGTTTCAATTCTGATCGTATATAACGATCTTATGGCCGTCATGTCGCGTCTTTTGGCCGGTTGAAGATCCCCTGGGAGTGTGTGAGCATCTGAAGCAAGAAAGGGGACTTGAGAAGGCTTGAAGAGATTGTTAGACAAGGAGGAGCAAGGTGGTGATCAAAGGAATCGAGTACTGGAGGTTTGGAGACACAGGGAACACGTTTCCAGGTAATCTTCGGATCGAAATCTGTAACTTTTACGTTGTATGCCAGTTTAGGGTTTAGGAAACCCAATTAAGGGTTAGTTAGATTATATTGTTGTTAAAAGTGTTAAAAACCCCCGTAATAGTATATGTGAAGGTTCAGGAAGCCCTATAGCTATATACTTCGAAATCATGCGAAATACAGGAGGCAGCAGATTGACTGCATGGCGAGGACTCGCCGAGTCCAATGATCAGACTCGGCGAGTAGCTTGAAGATTTACTAGAACTCGCCGAGTTGTTCTTCAGACTCGGCGAGTAGCTTGAAGATCTACTGGAACTCGTCGAGTCGTTCTTCAGACTCGGCGAGTGGTGTCAGGATGTCTATACTCGTCGAGTTACCCTTGCACTCGACGAGTCCGGTCAAGATTGACCGTTGACCTGTATATATCTTAGAGGGGTCAGTTGTCTTGTTTGATAAGATCATTAACTAAGGCTGTGGCATTATAGGGAACCTGCGGACTAGCGGATTGTGTGCGAGTAGCTCGAAGAGGTTATAGCCTGCGAACTACGAGGTGAGTCTTCTCACTATACTTCACCCGGAAGGGTTGACTGTTAGACCGGAAGGTCGTGTGTGTTATATTCATGCTATGTCTAGAGAGGTAGATGCTTTATATGTGATGTGTGCTATATGTGATGTATGCTTATACGGGCCGGAAGGCGAGACTTTATGTGATAGAAAGAACTGTATGATGTATGATTTATGTGTTATGAGTATTATGTCACATGTGTTATGTTTTATACTATCATGGGCCGGAAGGCAAAATGCTATGGGCCGGAAGGCAATCTAATACGGGCCGGAAGGCGATATATATTATGTGGACCGAAAGGTCCGGGCCGGAAGGCAATGTTATGTGGACCGAAAGGTCCGGGCCGGAAGGCAATGTTATGTGGACCGAAAGGTCCGGGCCGGAAGGCGTATGTGGGTAAGTCGTATACTGGGGAACTCACTAAGCATTTATGCTTATTAGTTGTGTTTATGTTTTTCAGGTACTAGTGATGACCGTGGAAAGGCGCCGACGTGACACGTACACACTGCCACTGTTGAAGATCCTGGAGATTTATTATTTATATTTTGAAATAAACTTGGAATAAACCCTTTTGTCGAATAATGATGTTTTGTTTTTAACAAAAATTTATTTGAAAATTTGAGCTGTTACAATATGCGGCAGAGGAGGTGGTTGGATGTGGTCAAGGATTATGATTGTGAGATCATGTACCACCCAGGCAAGGCTAATGTGGTAGCCGATGCGTTGAGCCGCAGGGCGGAGAGCACTCCACTACGGGATGTATGTTTGAGATTGACCGTGATGACTCCGGTACTGGATGCCATTCGTGGGGTACAGGCCGAGGCTGTGCAACCGGAGATGTAGAAGAAGGAGCGGGTCGTAGGGTTGGTTTCGGAGTTCGTTACGGATGGAAAAGGGCTTATGACTTTTCAGGGTCGGATTTGGGTACCGTTTGTTTGCGGTACGCGTACTACTTTGATGGAGGAAGCGCATCGGTCGAAATTTTCGATTCATCTGGGGGCTACGAAGATGTATTTGGATTTGAGGAAAGAGTATTGGTGGCCCTGTATGAAGAGGGACGTCGCATGGTTTGTTGAGTGGTGCTTGACCTGCTGTAGGGTTAAGGCCGAGTACCAGAGACCTCAAGGCAAGTTGCAGCCAATGGAGGTTCCCGAGTGGAAGTGGGAACAAATCACCATGGATTTCATCACCAAATTGCCAAGGACTGCCAGAGGAGTTGATGCAATTTGGGTGATTGTGGACAGGTTGACGAAGAGCGCTCACTTCTTTGCCATCAGTGAGAGTTCTTCAGCGGAAAAGTTGGCGGAGGTGTATGTGAGGGAAGTGGTATCTCGGCATGGGGTGCCGATCTCGATTGTTTCAGACCGTGATGTGCGTTTCACTTCAATATTCTGGAAGAAATTTCATGAGGAGTTGGGTACTAGACTGCATTTTAGTACCGCATATCATCCCCAGACAGACGGTCAGAGTGAGCGGACGATTCGGACGCTTGAGGACATGCTCCGGGCATGTGTGTTGGATTTCGGGGGTAGCTGGGATGCGTATTTACCCTTGGCGGAGTTTTCGTACAACAACAGCCATCATTCGAGCATTGGTATGCCACCCTTTGAGCTGTTGTATGGTAGGAGGTGTCAGACCCCCATCTGTTGGGGAGAGGTTGGGCAGAGAGTAATGGGCAGTACAGAGATCGTGCTTTAGACGACAGATCAGATTCAGCAGGTCAGACAGAGTTTGTTGACTGCCCAGAGCCGACAGAAGAGTTATGCGGACAGACGCCGGTCCGAGCTTGAGTTCCAGGTCGGCGATCTCGTTCTCCTGAAGGTCTCTCCTTGGAAAGGGGTGATTCGGTTCAGGAAGAGGGGCAAGTTAGGGCCTCGCTATATTGGTCCATTCTGTGTGATTGCGAGGGTAGGCCGGGTAGCCTATCGGTTGGATTTGCCGGCAGAGTTGGGGCAGATTCACGGCACTTTCCAAGTGTCGCAGCTGAGAAAAGTGTATAGCCGATGAGTCAGCAGTGGTTCCATTAGAGGATATTCAGGTGGATGCGAGGCTGAATTATGCCGAGAGGCCAGTGGCCATCAGAGATCGGAAGATCAGGGTTCTGAGGAACAAGGAGGTACCCTTGGTGTTGGTTCAGTGGCAACATCGGAAGGGATCAGAGATGACCTGGGAGCCGGAGCGTGAGATGCGTGAGCAGCATCCGGAGCTATTTTCAGAGCGAGACTTCGAGGGCGAAGTCTAGTTCTAGTGGGGGAGAGTTGTAACAGCCCGGATTTCCAGGTATCTTTTATGCTTTCAATTTCTGTTGTTTTGTAAGGGGACTCGGCGAGTTGGAGCTCAGACTCGCCGAGTAGGATCGCGATTCTGGACGTGGGTTCGCGCCTGGACTCGGCGAGTCCAAGGTATGGACTCGACGAGTCCGCGCTATTTAATGAAACCCTAATTTCTCGGGTTTGGGACCTATTTAAAGGTCCTTATGGCCGTCATTTGTGCTCACCAGTCCCTTGAGTGAAACCCTAATCGAGTGTGAGCGTTTGGAGCAAGGTAGGAGGCCATTATTAATCTTGGGGGTGTCATCTTGCAAGGGAAAGGGAGGATCAGCTAAGGGGAAAGCAAGAGGAGCCACTTTCTGAGAGTTTGGGGTCCAGAGCATCGCTATTGTGGTAATATCTTCGAGCTATCCTCTTCTATGTTGATGTTTATTTTGATTTAGGGCTTATTGAGCCCTTTTGTGGCTAGATCTAGTTCTCCCTTGGTCCCTTAAGCGATTTAGACCGTGGATCTGGACCCTTGGAGGTCCAGAGTGTCCCTTTGCCCAAGCTTTTTGTGAATCAATGGAGGTGTTGGATTGGAATCCTTATGCCTTATGTCAAAATGCCATTTATGAGCCATGGGGTGTGTTATGAACACCAAGATAAGGACTTTACGTGATGAATCAGTCTAGGAAGGCCAGATCTATGAATTGTCGGAGCAGATCTGACCATAGAAGCAAGTTTGAGTGGTTGCATGGCATGGACTCGCCGAGTCTGATGAACAGACGCGGTGAGTAGCTTGAAGATTCCCTTAGAATGGTCATGTCGGGTTATGGGTTGACTCGGTGAGTCAGGGCGAGTTAGAGAGGGTTGACAGGTGGTCTGAGTGAACTGGGACTCGCCGAGTTGTTCTTGAGACTCGGCGAGTTGAGTCGGGGTGGCCCCGTGATTCTTCCAGGTGGAACCCGTCGATTCAGGGGGAGTACTCGACGTGTAAAAAGGGAATCCTAGAAGAGATTCGTGAAAACGTCTAGACTCGCCGAGTCGCCTAGTGCACTCGCCGAGTCCGGTCAAAGTTGACCGTTGACCGTTGACCGTTGACCCTGAGTTGACTAGTGTGACTTAAAAAGGGAAGTCAACCTGAGTGATAAAAGTGATTAATAAGAGACGTATGATGTTATAGGGAGATTGTAGCTTGGAGGATCGAGCACGTGTGATTTCGGGATTTGCTAGCTATCGATATTCACGAGGTGAGTCTTCTCACTATACTATACCCGGAAGGGTTTTGACTGTGTGACCGGAAGGTCGGATATGTTATGAGTTATATGCATTATATGTGATATGTTAATCGTTTATATGTGCCATGTATGAAATGTTTGATATGGGCCGGAAGGCATCATGTTATGGGCCGGAAGGCATTGTAATATGGACCGTAAGGTTGGCGTGGGTAGGACCGGAAGGTTTACCCAGCAGGGACGGAAGTCCCCTGAGACACATGGACCAGAAGGTCAGGGCCTGGAAAGGCGTATGTGCGTAAGTTGTATTTTGGGGAACTCACTAAGCATTTATGCTTACAGTTGTTGTGTATGCGTTTCAGGTACTAGCGAGGACCGTGGGAAGGCGCCGACATGATCTGTACACACTGACGGCGGATTTATGATCTTGGGATTTACATGATTTGTATTATGACATGATACGTTGGATATTTATGCCTTGTTTTGAATGAAAATACATTTTTAGAAATGAAAATTTTGTTTTAAAATTTCCGTTGTTACAGTTTTATGTGATATGCTATGTTATGAGTTGCCTGGTTCGGACCGGAATGTCGATAGGGTTTAGACCGGAAGGTCAACAGAGTTGGGCCAAAAGGTCAACAGATTAGGACTGGAAGGTCAATAAAGCAGGACCGGAAGGTCATCAGGGTAGGGCCGGAAGGTCTACCAGAGTTGTGGAGCCAGAAGGTCCACTGAGACACATTGACTAGAAGGTCACAACCTCGAGTGGCTAATTTATATGCATGTGGTATTTTGGGGAACTCACTAAGCATTCTTGCTTACCGTGTTATGTGTTATGTGTTTCAGGTACTTCCGAGGATTGTGGGAAGGCACCGGCATGATTGTACACACACACTCGGGACATTAAGCTATGATTGTGGATCCTAGATTTGAAATAATGTTTAGAAAACTTTGTTCACTGTTATGGTGTTTTATATAAAATGACATGTGTTTTGTGAAATTAAAAATGAAAAATTTATTTGAAAAATCATGTCGTTACGCAGCGATCTTGAACCGCATTGCATCAGGCTGCGACAACACTGGAGCATGCCTTCACTCCCTCGACTGGTTCTCCAACTCAATCTCCCGTCGCCTAGTGGCCTCTTGTAACTCCACCAATGATCCATAGAGTTGTGTGGAATCAAACTAACGTATGTCCATCTTGAGCATGATCAAGTACCGAGTCATCTGATTTTTCTCAGAAGCAGCAAACTCAGAGCAAAACATAACTCTCTCTATAAACATCTTGGTGATCTCTGTCACCGACTCTGTCCCCTGTCTCAAATCCAAGTACTCTTAGGATAACCTCTCTCGCTCCATCAGTTGTATATATATTGAACGAAACATCTCAGAGAACTGCTCCCAAGTCACATAAGTCCTCTTCTTTGGAGAGTATAAACTAGTAACCAACCATCAACAATCATTCGCTCCAGACTGAAGAAGGTTCAGAGCTCACTTGACCTTCTGGTCAGCGGGCAAGAACAAGTAAATAAACATCCCCTCAACATATGACAGCCACCTCATGGAAATGATCAGATCCTGAATGTTATCCAACATCTGGGGCTTCATATTATCGAAGTTCCAGTACTTAAAAGCCCTCCCAACGCCAATCCCTACAACAACAACGGTTGCGGTGGCTGTAACAGCAAGGGTCTTAATATAACCAAACAACTCCAGTATCTGACCCCGGATGATGTAAACAACCTCCTCCTAAATGATCTCCCTAACCCAGTCCTCATTTAATGCTAGCCTATCCTAGCCACCCACTCCTGATCCAGTTCCTATCTCAAATTGCCTCGTAACCGCCATGTTGAAAATAAACCCGGGAGGCATCATATATACACATATAATACCACGGGTCCATTCAACCATAAACCCAGGGCTTGTGACTTCCCTATTATGCCTACTAGTCTTGTGCTTCCGGTAATACGGGCCCATACTACCTTCCACACATACCCGTATTTGTCTCAGAAGATCATTACAACATCCCTAACAACACACACTAAAATACGCATACATCCCCGTGCAAGACGATCATTCCTAACCGACCGACTAACCCCACATAACTCATCTATGAAACTTCCACCAATCCTACAACACTTGTGTATGCTAATCATACATAACATTGGATCCTATAGATAGTCGAATACTTGATCCTACCTTACGCCCACAACCAAACAAGGAATAGGAAATAAGGCCAAATCAAACAATCTCAAGCTATTAAATGTTAGTAATGTGTAATTTTGAGGTATATACTAAGCAACTAAAATAATGATGTCAGTTCAACATAAAAAAGAAACTCTAGGCATCATATAACCAGACAATTCTATCATGCAATTCCCGAAGATCTCTAGCCTAGCATTAGCATGTTTTTTTAACATATCACAATATCAGATAACAATGTGGTAATTTGGGGTCTACTTACTGGCTCTGGCTGATAGTACACATCACATCCTCTATTGATTACTTTTGGAAAATAGTTTTGAAAATCATTTTTAAAACATTTGCAGTTCCTTAGTTTGAAACCGGATTCACATGAGTGTTCCTCAAATTTACTCAAACAAAGGCTTTGATACCAACTTGTAACATCTAAAAAATGTAACATCGCAAAGATTTCAATAAATTTATACTTTTGAAAACATTTATATTTAAAATAAAAACCATTAAATCCATTAATTAACCAAAACCGTTATGTTTCAATTATTCAAATAACATTTCAAAATCAAAACATACTTCCAACAATATTAATCCATTTATACTTCAAAACAACAACGGAAAACTAATATTCTTAAAATCCAATATCAAGAGTCTGTAACAAGGACCCAATCTTCAACTGTGTCGTTGTACAATCAAGCCAAATCCTTATTCATACCATATGTACCTATAATAATCATTTTATAAAGTAAAGGGTAAGCACAAAGCTTAGTGAATTCCAACACAACATAACAATAGAAGTATTACACCCTACTCTTACATTCAATGCCATCAACAAATATGCAAACTAATGGGTTTTAGCCATAAGAACTTTCCTATGTGCGCATGCAAAAACCCTAATGCTTGGATCTAGGCTTTTTATTAAACGTGCTATGAATCCAAGACTTCTAATAACTATTTAGGCTAAATAACAACATTAAAACAGATCTAGAATCATACCTTTGAATTCCTTGTTGACCTTGTTGTCTTGGAGCTTCTAGAGTCACAAATGTCACTCCTCTAATGGCTTACAAACACCAAAGCAAGAAGGATGATTTGGGAGAGAGGAGAGGGGATGGAATTCGACCAGAGGTTCCTTACTTTTGGTTAGGCTTTTTTTTCGAATTCCTCATGCCATAGGGTCTATTTATACTTGTAGACTCCTTAAAGGTTACAATTTAAACCCTATTGGATAATCTTCTCTTAAGGCTATCCAAATCCATTCCTAGATAACTCTTTGGACGATTTTAGCTATCCTATAGCTTCTAGAATTCGTCCCTTGTATATCTATAAGGATTTACAGTCTAAAGCTTAACTATCAAACAATTGACAATTTATACCCTCTTATTTAATTAATCTGTTTAAGTCACCAAATTAATTCTAATTAATTCTTATGACTTATATTAATCAAATAACAATATATTATTCTTTATATTATTCTCATAATATGCTAATAATATTTACTCTCTCTTAATAAATCATCCTATCAAGTTGCTATGGTGAAGGCAACCCAAAAGGACCATGCACAACTGGGTCAAATACTTTCCTAATATAGTTGCAGCCTTAGACACTATTCCAACAGTCTCCCACTTGGATAAGTCTAGTAACTATATGCACAAGTACAATTCGGTTCGCAATCGTAGCTCTCAAAGATGCTGTCAAACTCTGATCTAATCAATCTTGTCCTTTAGATAAGGGATCTTGCAGTCCTCTATTAGATATCATGCTGACAATCCTATGGAATGGTTAGTCAAGCATTTAGGTTTCTCGATCTCTGATTTATTCAACATAGAACTTAATCGAACACATCAACTCAGTTCTGACCGGGCCCGACACATAAGTCAAATCAAATCATCGAGCGGCCGAGATATTGCTTTTACCTTCTTAGATAAAAGTTACAGATAAACTTCGACTTATATGCATTTACTTATTTATTAACCAACTATACACAACAATGCGTTTTATAACACCGAGTTACTGATGCGTTTTCGCATTATCAATATACAATCAATTAACAAATAACAAACCATATATCTAGGTTTTAAGACTATATGATATTATCGTCTTGCGATCACCCTTTTATATCTTATTCCATAAGGTGATTCCAGCCAGCGCGGGTTTGTTCCAATGCTCAAAACCAATTCATAAGCACTCATGAACGTTGCAGCAACCCTTTGCTATGTCTAACACCATTTAGACAATCTACACACCAATTCATGACAATCTTCATTCATATCTACTTCCAACATATGAACGATTGTGGACAATTTGAAGAATTCGATTATTCATAGTAACCTCAATTATTCTGGAAGTAAAAACATGCAAAGTGAAACAATTGTTAAACAATTAACATAAGATAGTAACATTACTGATAAATAAAACTCCTTTATTTAATCATCAAATGTTAATTACATTTACCTATTACACGTTTCTAATACTATCTAATCTATGCTAATATCATCCTTCAGCCCAATACTCCTAGCATGCTGCAAGTGCTTAACCCTACTCAGTCCCTTCGTAAGCGGATCTGTTGGGTTATCTTCTGATGATATCCTCTTTACTACGAGTTGTCCTTCTTCTACACGATGTCTAATGAAGTGGTATTTTCTTTCGATATGTTGTGATCTACCATGATCCCTCGGTTCCTTGGTCAAGGCAACCGCTCCTTCGTTATCACAGAAAATCTCCATGGGCTCCTTTATGGCAGGTACAACTCAAAGATCACCGATGAAGTTCTTTAGCCATATTTCCTCCTTCGACGCTTTGCTCGCTGCAATGTACTCTGATTCGCACGTTGAATCAGCTACGGTTTCCTGCTTGGAACTCTTCCATGTCACTGCTCCACCATTTAGGGTAAAGACCCAGCCCGACTGCGAACGGTAGTTGTCCCTGTCGGTCTGAAAACTGGCGTCACTATACCCTCGCACTTTTAAGTCATTACTCCCTCCGAGGACTAAGAACCATTCCTTCGTCCTCCGAAGGTACTTAAGAATATTCTTCACCGCAATCCAATGTGCTCTGCCAGGATTCCCTTGATATCTGCTAACCATGCTCAAAGCAAAGGCTACATCAGGGCGAGTACAAGTCATAGCGTACATGATTGAGCCAACTGCGGAAGTGTATGGTACTCGGCTCATCTCTGCTATCTCAGCTTCGGTACTCGGACTTTGAGTCTTACTCAACTTGGCATTACTTTGTATCGGTAATTCTCCATTCTTTGAGTTCTCCATACTAAAACATTTTAGTACCTTCTCTAAGTAAGTGTTCTGACTAAGTCCTATTAGTCTCTTACTTCTCTCTCTTACTATCCTTATTCCCAAAATGTAAGAAGCCTCTCTGAGGTCCTTCATAGCGAAGCACTTCCCGAGCCAGGATTTAACCTCCTACAGAGTCGGGACTTCGTTTCCTATGAGTAATATGTCATCGACATATAGAACGAGAAAACTTACTATACTCCCACTGGCTTTGACATATACACACGATTCATCTTCACTTCGTACAAATCCAAACTCTTTGACTTTCTCATCGAAGCAAAGATTCCATCTGCGAGATGCTTGCTTAAGTCCATAAATGGACTTCTCAAGCTTACACACTCTATTCCGATGCTTCGGATCCACAAACCCCTCTTGCTGAGCCATGTAAACATCCTTAGCCAACCTTCCGTTAAGGAAAGCAGGCTTGACATCCATTTGCCAAATCTCATAATCATGAAATGCGGCAATAGCTAGCATCACTCTAATAGATTTTATCTTCACAACTGGTGAGAAGGTCTCATCATAGTCAACTCTGGGAGTTTGAGTAAAGCCCTTCGCAACCAATCGTGCCTTATACGTGTGTACTTTTCCATCCACGTCGGTCTTCTTCTTGAAGATCCATTTGCACCCAACGGTCTTACGTCCAGATACATTATCAACTAAATTCCAAACTTGGTTATCATACATGGATCGGATCTCGCTATCCATTGCCTCTTTCCATTTTTCAGACTCCGGGCCTACCATGGCTTCATTATAGCTATTAGGTTCATCTAGGTTTATTAGTGTACTATCACTAATATACGTGTCCCCTTCGGTAGTAATATGAAAACCATACAACTGGGGTTGAAACCTAACTCTTTCGGAATGTCTAAGAGGTAACGATACGTCAATCGGTTCAACCAGAGTTTCCTCCTCGGGTTGAGTGTCAGCGGTAGAGGTTCCTTCATCTATCGATTCTTGAATCTCTTCGAGATCGATTTGCCTCCCACTGTCTCCTTGGCCTATGAGTTCTCTCTCTCGGAAAACTCCTCTCCTCGCAACAAAGACTACATTGTCCTTCGGTCTGTAGAAGAGATATCCAAAGGATGTCTGCAGGTAGCCGATGAAAATACATCGCTCACTTCGAGGTTCGAGCTTGTCGTTAGTGTCTCGTCTTACGAAAGCTTCACAAACCCAAACCTTGATATGTGCCAACGAGGGAGCTTTCCCTGTCCACATCTCGTGAGGTGTTTTGGCAACCTTCTTAGTAGGGACTCGGTTAAGGATATGGGCGGCAGTCTCTAAGGCATACCCCCAAAAGGAGATTGATAGTGAAGCACGACTCATCATAGAGCGAACCATATCCAATGAGGTTCGATTACGCCTTTCTGCCACACCATTCAATTGTGGTGTCCTAGGTGGCATCAATTGCGAAACTATTCCACACTCCTTGAGATAATCGTGGAATTCAAGACTTAGGTACTCTCCTCCTCAATCGGATCGAAGCATCTTGATTTTCCTGCCCAATTGATTCTCCACTTCATTCTTAAACTCTTTGAACTTTTCAAAGGTTTCTGACTTTTGCTTGATTAAATAGATATACCCATATCTACTATAATCATCGGTAAAAGTCACGTAGAAGCGGTTTCCATCCTTCGTGGTTGATCTAAACGGTCCACATACATCAGTATGTATTAGGTCCAACAGACCCTCACCCCTTTCGCAAGAACCAGCGAAGGGTGACTTAGTCATCTTTCCAAGCAAACAAGACTCGCATGTTTCATCTTCCTTAAGGTCGAATGACTCCAACACTCCATCCTTTTGGAGTTGGGCTATGCGTTTCTTGTTGACATGTCCAAGGCGACAATGCCACAAGGATGCTTTATCCATACTAGTGGAAGAATCTATGTTCAAAACATCATTTCCTAAGTTATCAACAATCATTACAGTTTCATAAATTCCATTACATGGTATAGCTTCAAAGTAAAAGACACCATTTAGATAGAACCATTCTCATTATTAAAAGAAAATGTAAAACCTTGTCTATACAAACCATGAAATGAAATGATGTTTCTAGCCATTTCTGGCGAATAGCAACAATTGTTCAAATCTAAAGATAAATTATTCCTAAGCACGAAAGAATACACTCCAATCTTGGTCACAGGCGACGATCTTCTGTTCCCCATGATTAGATTGATCCTTCCTTGCTCCACATCCCTACTTCTTCTTAGTCCCTGCAGATTAGAACAAATGTGATAACCGCAACCGGTATCAAGAACCCAAGAAATAGCATGATTAGAATCGTTAGATTTAATTGTGTATATACCTGCGAAAGATGGCTTGATCTTTCCTTCCTTGATGGCTTGCAGGTACTCTGGGCAGCTTCTCTTCCAATGTCCTATCTTGTGGCAGTGGTGGCACTCTGCCTCCTTAGGGTTCGAACAGGGCTTAGCGGGATCAACTTTGGTCCCAGTAGAAGAGGCACCAATAGCCAAGACAGGAGCAGCGGGTGGATTGGGAGTTGGTGCAACAGACTTGTCTTTGAAGTTGCTCTCAGTGACCCTCAAGAGACCATGGAGTTTGCTTAGGGTAACCTCCTCTTTGTTCATGTGGTAGGTCATCCTAAATTGATTGTACATCGGAGGCAAAGAGTGAAGCACCATGTCGATCGCCAAATCTTCTCCAAAGTCAACATTTAACTTACGAAGGCGGTCGACATACCTTTGCATATTTTGCAAGTGCACGGTAAGAGATTCTCCATGACCCATCTTAGCGGAAATCATGTTGGTGAAAATCTCATAACGCTCTTGTCTCGCGTTCTGGTGGTATCTCTCTAATAAGTCTTGACGCATCTCGTACGGGTACATGTCCTCGTAGGACTTTTGGAATTCGGAGTTCATTCTCGCGATCATGATGCAATGCACTTTCGTTGCATCACGCTCGTGAGTTTCGAAAGCGGTGATTTCGGCGGGAGTAGTAATTACGGGGTTGATTTTCTTGAGCTTCTCATCGAGGACATACTCCTTATCCTCATAGCGAGCAATGGGGCGAATGTATCTTATCCATTCGCTAAAGTTCGTTCCATCGAAGGTGACCTTTTGGCAAAGGCTCATCAATGTGAAAGAACTAGCAGCAACGTTGTTTGCGTTTGACATCTACAAAAAGAAAGGACAAAGATAGATTAGAATATGAATCCCTAATTATCACCCAATAAGAAAAATTATGGCTAGGATCCAACAATAACATTTACATACTAGAAAAGGGATGCCGTAATCTAACATGCAAATAAATTGAAGGTAAGTGAATGACGATTCACTAATTCTCCATAACAAAACATAAAACTATTAGTCCTAGGTGTATCGAGAATTCCTAGGTTTAGATGAGATTCATTGAAACTATTCAATGGCATGTTTAAATCTCGATATGCCCCTCTTGTTTGTGACTGGGATACCGAGGATCACAAAGCGGGTGTGAATTACCATGCACATTCACATGGTGCCTTCATTGTAACAATCACCTATTCGATGTGCCGGTACACCACACACGCTCCATCGAACTATGATAAACAATGAATCACCCTTTGCCACCTTTGCTTAGAACCAATTAGTGTGCCGGTAAACCACACACGCTCCACTAACTTCTTAGCAAGGGTGCAAAGTGTAATTTCATGGGATTGCATCAATTCACTTTTCCTAAAGTAACTAAGATTGGGAAATTTTAAAAAAAATATGTAGTTACTTTGTATTACTTATTATACTTTTAATGAGAGGATGAGGTTACCTTATCCTACCCGTTCGGCTAACGACCCTCCACCAATCAAGCAAGCGGTGGGTGTGAGTGTACACCCATTAAGCGCCATTTTATAGGCCGCAACCTTATACCCACCTTATAGATCGGCTTTGTGAATGTGGCCTACTAAAGGTAAGACTAGCATTTTAGTTATATATATATATATATATATATATATATATATATATATATATATATATATTATTCTTGTAATATTATATTAGTATAGGGTTGTATTTTAAACATTTTAAAAACTAGGGTTTGAAATTTAAGTTGTCTAAATTAAAACTTTTAATCACAAATATAAATTTCAAAACTTGAGGATAAGTTTTAAACATTTAAAACATGGAGGATCAAATAACAAATAATTTCAATTAACAATTAATTTTCTAATTATCTATATTTGATTTATTCAAGATTTCTTTTAAGCTAATTACCAAAATAATCAAAATAATTAATTAATTATCATATAAGGAAATTAAATATTTTATTAGTTGATAATTACCTTTAACTAGATCAGGATAATAGTTATATATATCAGAAAAACGAATTAGGGTTGATCTAATTAGTTTAAGGAAAGTTTCCATAAGATAATTATGAAGAAATCCCGAATCTGGCCATTCTTGACGCTTGGACTCGCCGAGTGCACAAAGGGACTCGCCGAGTCAGGCCAACTCGCCGAGTCCACTCTGGAACTCACCGAGTCCATGACTCAGAAACCAAAAAATCAAATTTTGCAGGTTTTTTTTCAGTTAATCAAGCAACAATTTAAAGAAAACCAAGCTAGGCTTTGATACCACTGATGGGTTTTAGCCATAAGAACTTTCCTATGTGCGCATGCAAAAACCCTAATGCTTGGATCTAGGCTTTCTATTAAACATGCTATGAATCCAAGACTTCTAATAACTATTTAGGCTAAATAACAACATTGAAACAGATCTAGAATCATACCTTTGAATTCCTTGTTGACCTTGTTGTCTTGGAGCTTCTAGAGTCACAAATGTCACTCCTCTAATGGCTTACAAACACCAAAGCAAGAAGGATGATTTGGGAGAGAGGAGAGGGGATGGAATTCGACCAGAGGTTCCTTACTTTTGGTTAGGTTTTTTTTTTCGAATTCCTCATGCCATAGGGTCTATTTATACTTGTAGACTCCTTAAAGGTTACAATTTAAACCCTATTGGATAATCTTCTCTTAAGGCTATCCAAATCCATTCCTAGATAACTCTTTGGACGATTTTAGCTATCCTATAGCTTCTAGAATTCGTCCCTTGTATATCTATAAGGATTTACAGTCTAAAGCTTAACTATCAAACAATTGACAGTTTATACCCTCTTATTTAATTAATCTGTTTAAGTCACCAAATTAATTCTAATTAATTCTTATGACTTATATTAATCAAATAACAATATATTATTCTTTATATTATTATCATAATATGCTAATAATATTTACTCTCTCTTAATAAATCATCCTATCAAGTTGCTGTGGTGAAGGCAACCCAAAAGGACCATGCACAACTGGGTCAAATACTTGCCTAATATAGTTGCAGCCTTAGACGCTATTCCAACATAAACATCCATATAACATATAAAAATTAAGATCATACATCTCGTATCTATTTGAGAACACATTTCAAACAACACACAAATAAAGACTCGGTATCCAGCCGTTGAGTCCATGGACTTGGCATTTCCGCCTTTAGTCCCCCTGACATGGCACAATGGCCTTCGGTTAGTCAGCTCGATATTCAGCCGTTGAGCTCAAACATAGCATGCATATACATTCCACATAACAAATAAGAACATCAAACATAGTTCGTTCAAAAGTATTACTTTAACTATCATTCATATAGCTCCTACTCACACCCGACCTAACAGTATGCATATAATACCCTAAGGTTATGAAGTCAGGAACTTACCTTGAGTAGTCAGACACCCTTCAAATAATCCAAACACCTCTTCACTCCAGGTCAAACTTCAACTTCCTAATAATGACCAAAAACAATTATGTTATGGTCCTTTGATATCTCAAATGTACAATAACTAATGGGTTATTATTTTTTTGTCAGATTTATACATAGAAGGTATGGTCTGTTCGGGACCTGTTTTACCTCCCTTAAACAACTTATTTTACAAATATGTTTTATATGAATGAAGTTCTGGTCCTTAGATTTAGAATTAGTATGCTCACACCTACGTATTACTTTTCAACAATTTTTGGCAATTTTTACAAAACTGTCTCGCAAAACAATTCATTACGGACAAGTCTAGGTATATGGTCGATTTCACCCTAGTTAGAGGAATTTATGGCCTTCGGTCAGAACTAATTAATTGTAGGGGACTCAGTAAAGAAACTATGGGATTTTGTTTTGACTAAAAAGAGATTTCTATGACCAAGATATGATCTATCAAATATCTGGACAAATTAGGGCATTTTAAGAAATTCATAGCTTTGGCTTTTATGGGTTAATTAGCTTCTTAACCCATTAGGACCCAATTCAAAGGGTCTTATAATATGAATAATAGTTCCTTAATAGTGTCTTTGTGGTATAAAGTTAAAATGACCATTTCCAACAGTAATTATGTTGCAAAGTAACTTATTCTAAAGAGAAACTAAAGTATGATGCCCTTTTGGTAAAAACATCAATTACAGTTTAAACTTCAAATTAATGCTCCAAGGTTTCTAAGCATGCAACATGAAAAACTGTCGATAACCATTTTACCATAGTGGCCTGAGGTGGTCAACGGTGATGGCTATGGCCAGCGGCTATGCAGCCACGGTGGGGATAATTCTCGGGTGAAGGCACACAAGAAAGAGGAAGAAAATTAAATTATTTAAAAGGCTTACATGCACTAGAATCGTTCCACCAACAAACTAAATCCTCCTTAACTCTATTATTTCAGAAGCTCGTCTCCCTGTCTCCTTCCCTCACGATGGCTACCTCTCTTCCTCTCTCAGTTTCTCTTCTTTTTGAATGAGAATAACAATACACGCACACAACATACACAGCTAACTGGGCTACTAGGATTTGATCCAAGGCAAGCTAAATGAGTCCCTTTAAAGGAACTGATCATCCTTCCTTTCGATGTATTAGTTAAATGGGCCAAAAAACTGAATTTACTGCAAACACCCCAACTATTACATAATGACAGTTTCTACCCTCAAAACAATTTCGTTTGCACCAATAAGTTTCAAAGATGTCAATTTCATCCTTGCCTTTAGAAATTAGTCACAAAGCCTTGAAAAATTCATTTTCTTCTTCTTCTTATTATTATTATAATTATAATTAATAATTTTCCATTAATCACTTTAAATTTATCTAATGTCCTTTTTAACCAATTCCTTTATAAGACCTTACAAGTTTATTTCTCTGTATTTTATTATTCATATTACTTACTAAATTTTCATTTCTATAGAATAACTCAAAACGACGTGTTACAACTCTCCCTCGCTTGAATCAAACTTTGTCCCCGAAGTTACCGTTAACAAACTGCTCTTGATAACAAACTTGCAACTCCGCCTCAGGCTTCTAAGTCCACTAAAAACTTTTCGATACTGACACTAGAATTCACACATCATAATCATCTCGTTGCTTAAGGTGAAAGAAGATGGTACACTTGAATTGTATTATTTAAGTGAACAGACGCATGGGACTCACCCTTTACTTGGGAATAGAGAGGGGAAACATAGCATGTCACAAGAGCGAGGCGAGGTTTGGAACTCTACTGCGAGAGGGACGCCTCGCGAGCCGGGCTTTTAGAGATGAGGCCAGTAATAACCCTCTTTACATAATCGAGTCATTCAGCAATCTTAATGTTTTCAAAAGAAACCATCATTGTGTCTTCCACCAAACACTTCCGAGTGTAAGACACATGAAAATTATTTTGAATCAAAATCAATTCATCTGGCAGTTCTAAAATATTTTCTACCTTCTTCACTCGAACAACAACCTTGTATGGACCTATGCACTGAGGTCCAAAGTTTTATCTCTTACGAAATCAAAACAATCATTCCCATGGCGTGGCTCCTATGTCGACCTTTCACGATAATCAACTGCTCCTGCATCATCTGAATCAACTCGTTCATCATAATCATGCTGATATATACTCCCTAACACTCGATACCGAAACTTTCCCCAACATATGGATGTCCTGCACTTCCTATCGTATGACATTCTAAATGACAGCCTTTTTGATGTAAATGTTTACTCTTTTATTCTAGTGTAGTAACACAGATTTGGCTATATTAATGAAAATAATCCAATTATCTCGATCAACATTCGAAACTTCCCCTGAATCTCTCACATATTTGGTGTCTTAGCCTAAAATTCCACCCTTGTAGCTTTTCCATCAACTCCACCAGATGAGTAAACATTTTCATTGAATGGCACAACTCCTGAAGTGGATCATCAACCTACTTATGACTAAGAGAATCAACAACTACATTTACTTTACCAGGATAATGGAGTATCTCACCATATAAATTCTTAACCATGTCTAGCAATATAACTCAACTCGTTTCAAAAATCACATAAATCTAAAATTTATTATCTGAAATTTCTGATACCGACCTTCTAAGGTTGATGATCATTCTTACTCCTTCGGGAATCTAACCGACTAATCTTTTAACAGGGAACTCTACCAATCCAAAATGAAACAATATCTTGATCTACACCTCCTAAACATCTCATCATAGATGATGGTTCTAGCAAACATCGATACAAGTCTAACGCTCTAGTTGTCTTCCTGACGAATCAACACTTTCAACTACATGAACGAAACATATCCTATGTACAAGCTAGAGAGATTCCCTCGATATGTTTAACTGACACTCTTGCATTATTCCTCTTCACACCTAAGTCTTGTACCTCAAACCTATGTACACCATGGTATCCTCATAAATTAGTTACCGAACAATCATACTAACTAGTCTAAATATGTATTGATTACATACCAATTTTAAGCTCATAACCATCCATTATCGGTATGTATGACTGTTACCATCATTCCATAAACCTATAGGTTTCCAATTTCCATTCCTTCAGCTCAGCAATCTTGCTATCATCCCAGTCCGGCCTGTTCGGTTTACTACCAACACTTCCATGGGGCTATAGGTATAACACCATCATTCCATTGACTCAAGGAATTCACCATCATCCCACATCCTATCATAGTAGTCGCTAAGAATGAAATGAAGTACCAATCTCTAGAAACCTAGACAATACTCTCCTGTTTTTAGCCCACGCCTTAATCTCCAAGGCTTTGTTAGACAAGAGAAATGAAAGTGAACTCCCACTTCATTTATTAGAAAAGTGAACTCTCACTACAATCCTAAACAAGGTATTTACCAAATATTTAGTATATGAGTCGATGTTGATGACTCAAAATTGCCAGACGCACACTCACTCGTTATAACGATCAAATACTGTGACATTCTTGATTACATAGCATGACACAACAATATACCATTCCCAAACCAAATCAACCATCTCGGATGTTTTATGCTTTCTCTCTCTCTCTCTCTCTCTCTCTCTCTCCTGTACGTGTCAACTAGAGAGACTAGAAATTACAAAAATCTGCAGTGGCTATCTGAAATCTTCCTTAATATATATACTGAGTTTTGAGTAGCCTTTGAACTATTCTCTTGGATGGGTAACTCTACCCAACTTGGAATCTAACGAACCTCTGTCGATTCCCCTAGATAGTTCAAGCCACACCATTCAGATTCTAAATGATCAATTATGTTATGGAACTAAGTAAACATTCTTCTCCTTGAAAATATGCTATGAAACACCCAAAATAAGATTAAGACAAAATCCCATCCGTTGCTTGGATATCATCACCAACAATTATTCAAGGGATACGTCCACAAAACTCTGTAACGTCCTCGACTCTTTGATCACCTCTTATTCTTTATTACCATACATATACTTCAAGATTTCCAAATACTCTATAATGTAACACATCATGTAGCTTTGAGCCCTATGGCCACATATGTCATTGTGTGTCGATTAAGGTATCACCCTGAATCAACGGTTCTCCACCACTTTTATTTGAACCTATACTTATTTGTCAAGATAAACAATCCCCACACCAATGTGGCTATTCATCTATTTTCGCTATCATACGTAGCTCCTACATCGCTATCGAAAAAAACTTATCGGTAGTCTCTACCCAAGACCTCCAACGTGCACCCTTGATAATCATAGGTAACCGTCACCATCCTGTCATCAATGGTATCAACCGTAAGAGTATGGAATAGGGTCCACATATCACAAATCTGCTGATCCCAAAAGCATGAGATATAAACGAGTGGCAGTCCCTCCATCAACAATCACTAAGGCAGTTGAGTAACAGTTTCTAAGGCTATGTAGATCTACTCATGGAACTTCCTGGTCCTAAACACACTATAAATAATACCACGTTGGCTATACATATCTAAACGCATGTAATAAGAATATAATAACAGTAATATACGACATGAAGAATACATTGAAACTATGTTTTGAGGTCCTACCACTATTTCCTACAAAACGTAGGTACCGAGACCTATGTCACCCCTATCGCAAAACAAGTACATTTGGCCCTATTTAACCAAGTAATAACTCCATCTCCACTGAGCAGTCATGGTGAGCATGTCCTTTTCGTTCATAACTGTAACATTTAAACTTGCACCGCACGAACACGAGGGTTCTTCCACCCTTACTCAAGATGTCGTGGTTCTTCTAACATCCCTCTCTTGGAACAACATCGACAAACTTCTCGATACTTGTCAACAGATTCAGGCCCTACGCTCGCTTTCTCTTTCCCAGCTGCATCTGCAATCTAAGGTCACTTATTCCTAGTCATCTCAACACTCCTTTTAGCCTTTTGCACATTTGTAATCTGCTCCTTAAACCTAATAACCAACCTATGAAAGCAACTTATCAGCTTATTTGCTATCTGCCAGTAATGGTACCAGAGAAATCCTACAGGAAGATTTTCGAGACCACAACATCAATCCAATCACTCAGTGATGTTTTGTCTGAGCAAATCCCAAAACTCTCTACTCCAACTCGCGTAGTCGTTATTCTGTTTAATAAAAACAATGCTCATCACCACGTATTCAAAGTGTTATCATTAAAATAATCTCTACATACTCGCTCACTGTTACCCTCATCCGTCATTCCCAATTGCATACAACATCACTATCACAGTTATCTTAAGTATCTTATCGGCACTCTGTACAGTACTATATCCCATCGTATAGATCTCGTAGTCACCATCCTCAATCGAATAGGAAGACTTAAGAGCACTACAATTTAATAATACACCAATAATCATAACAGTATTACCACTCTCATCTCCTTAGACCTTCATGAATTCACCCAGCCCGAACACAGATCCTATGTTTCAAATAGTAAGAGCTCTACTACTATCTTTCACACCTACTATTGGATTAGGTATCTAAGTTCATAACTATTTCTGGAATGTACTTGACCCGATTAGCATGGTCCATTTGGCTTGCATGGCATCATGCACTTGGGTAGACTAAAATGAGAAAAAGGACACTTATGGTTTAATAATATATTATAAGTTCTAATATATTGATAATATTATTTAATTAGTATTAATCAAGAATAACTTGAGAATTAATTAAGTGATCAAAAAGAGACTAATAAAATATATGGGGCTGATTGTGTAAATCATCTATTCTTGTATAGTGGGCTAAGGATCCATGGTTTGTATGGATTTGGTTAAAACCTAGAAGGTGCTCCATGGATAATCCATGGAGGTTAGAAAACCATGAATCATGGAATATGAAAAGCCATGACAATTAGGGTTTACATGGTGTAACCCTACTTGTGCCACAACTATATAAGAAGCTCCAAGTAGACCAAAATCGGTCACTAAGTAAGAAAAGTGACGGCTAGCAGATTTCTAGAGTGTTGTGCATTTCTCTCTAAGTTATTCCAATTGCTTTTGTTTTATGTGAGACATTTAAGGCATCACACTTGAGGTGCTAGGCTCACAAGGTTCTCAAGGAATCCAAGCAACTAAAGGTATGTATTTCTTACTAGCTTCTATGTTTAAAAGTTCCCCATGTATGCAAGATAGGTTATGAACCTTCGAAAAATAAATTTGCATGTATCATTATTAAAACATAAATCCAAGGTTTCTACGGTTGCATGTACACCGTAGGAGTGTTAGAATGCTCAAAACACTTCACCTACACATGCTCGTTCCGAGATCCATCCCCGACTGTCGAATTTTCTCCATGCCGCCGATTTCATTCCACTATCTACACTAGTTCCTAGTGCAATGAATTCATTTCTTCTCATTCCTCTACTCTAATCTAGAAGGAAGCTCCTCCGGCCATGACGTTTCGTCTCGTGAATGCACAGTCATACACAATGTGAAGCCAGATAGTCAGTCGAATAGAAAATTCCGCACCAGAATGGGTAGACTCAAACAAGAGAAGCACACTAGGATAAATCACGCATTCTAAGTTGATTTAGATCCTATTGCATACAACCTAAATCATTAACTTAATGAGATATCAATGCTAGCATAACTTCCAAGTGACATATAGTAGGCATTCAACATGGCATGAAAGTGATAGGCTATCTAATACACATCAATCTTACGTTTTAGAAACCAATAATTCATATCAAACAATTAAATCCTTTTCCTTTGGCTTCAGCTGACCGCACACGTTGTGTCCTCTGTCACACCCCCAAACCAAAACGGCGGAAATGTTGGGGGTGGAGGACGTCATATTCAGTATCACAACAGTTCATAGTAAGGAAAGTACACACCACCATATATATAAAGGTTTCAAAATGTTTACATAATTGTATTTGTCACATGTTCAAAAGATAAATACATAAACATCTTTCAAAAGAAGTAATTAACGCCAGAGCGTTAATCCCCAAAAGTTGGTTTCCAAACCTGCTTAGCAGTTCCCTGAGAATACAAGTTATTTCAAGGAAAAGTGTCAACAATTAAGTTGGTGAGTTCATAAGCGGCTTTAAGGAAATGTATTTCATTCCAAAGTTCGTGCGTTTTCCAAGAAAATCCCTTATTTTCTTATAAAAGTATGAAATGCATACGAATGTTCGTGTTGTAAATTATAAATAGTTGTACCAGGAAAATCCCTTATTTTCCTATTAGTTGATTGTTTTGGATACAGGAAAATCCCTTATTTTTCTTAAAGTAACAGGCAGTCTCTAATGTCCAAGACCGAAAATCGCAAGCAATCGACATGCTTAAAAGGTTGAGGCATAGTTTTATATAATAAAGATATAAGAAGATCGCACTTGTTAGATGAAGAATAGTTTTAATAGCTACTCATTTGTAAAATCAAAATACCATAATAATTGTCTATCCGGTGAGTTTTACAACCATACTAAACATAATATGCCTGTGGCGACGGTCTTCAGGCGTTGAAATGTTATGACAAACTGTCACACAAAGGACTGTAGCTAACAGTCAGGGCGCGGGATCATGACTTCCCGTATAGATCTATACACATTTGACACGCTCTCTGTCACACCCCAAAACCAAGAACGGCGGAAACGTTCCGGGGTGGAGGACGTCATGTACAGTATCATAACAGTGTAAAGTAGTAAAAAAGCAACAACATCATCCATTGCATTAAAAGTAATGTTTTAATACATGTGTGTTCTTTCAATGTAATAAGACACCAAAAATATAATCAAAATAAAAGACAAGTCTTGTCTGTGCTCTGTCTTCTCAAAACCTGGCCATCGTACCTGTCTACTGGTGACCTGGGAATACAAGTTATTTTGAAAGCGAGTATCAGCCTAAAGCTGGTGAATTCATAAGTATTTAAGTGTCATTGTCTTGTTTTGGAAAACTATTATGAATGCCCTGTAAACCTTTATATGAAACAGTTGATGTAAGTAATGAAAAACCCTAGAAGGGGCGAACTTCTTTTCAAAAATCAACTTAAGGTCCGGATATCACCAACTATGAGTGCTAGGGGAGGATGTTCCAAAGACAGCCTTCCGAAGTCGTTATGAGCACTACGAATTCGTAGTGATGTCGTTCGGATTAACGAACACACCCGCAGTATTCATGGACTTAATAAATAGGGTGTGTCGCCCTTACTTGGATCAGTTCGTCATCATCTTCATCGATGACATACTTATCTACTCTCGAAGTAAGGAGGAGCACAGTCAACATCAACGACAAGTCCTCGAAACATTACGTTCGGAGAAGCTCTATGCGAAGTTCTCGAAATACGAATTTTGGATACGTCGAGTCGAATTCTTAGGGCACGTGGTTAGAGAAGAGGGTATACACGTGGACCCTTCCAAAACCAAGGCCATTGAGAACTGGTCAGCACCGAAGACGCCTACGGAAATTCGTCAATTTCTAGGCCTCGTTGGCTACTATCGCAGGTTCATTCAGAACTTCTCCCGCATATCGAAACCTCTTACAACACTGACCCAGAAAGGCATGGCCTTTGACTGGGAAGAGAAACAGGAAAGAGCTTTCCAAACGCTCAAGCGAGCTTTGTGCACCGCACCAATACTATCCCTCCCCGAAGGAATAGAAATCGTCGTAGTCTATTACGATGCGTTGAGTCAAGCGTTCGTGTGTGTTCTGATGCAACGAGGTAAGGTCATCGCCTATGCCTCAAGACAGCTGAAAACACACGAAGTTAACTACACGACCCACGATCTTGAGCTAGGAGCACTTGTGTTTGCTCTGAAGATCTGGAGACATTACTTGTACGGAACGAAAAGCACTATCTTTACCAACCACAAGAGTTTACAACACATATTCGATCAGAACGAGCTCAACATGAGACAACGACAGTGGGTCGAGCTACTTAGTGACTACGAATGCAAAATTCGTTATCATCCGGGTAAAGCCAATGTAGTAGCAGACGCCCTAAGTCGGAAGGAATATTCTGGTCGAAGAGTTAAGTCGTTGACAATGTCTATCCATTCACACTTATCTAAGAAAATTCAGGCGGCCCATCTTGAAGCCATGAAACCTGAAAACGTGACGAGTGAATCCCTTAGAGGAATGGATAAAAATTTAGAATCCAAGGGTGGCGGAGCCTTATATTTCATGAACCGGATCTGGACACCGAGACACGGTGGTTTCCGAGACTTGGTCATGACAGAGGCACACAACACTTGGTATTCCGTCCACCCAGGTTCAGATAAGATGTATCTGGATCTTAAAAAGTATACTGGTGGCCTAATATGAAAGAAGAGATTGCTAACTTCGTAAGTAAATGCCTTACTTGCGCAATGGTTAAGGTCAAGTACCAGAAGCCCTTCGGTTTACTACAACAACCAGAGATTCCGGAATGGAAGTGGGAGTGGATCACTATGGATTTCATAACCAAGTTGCCCAAGACAACGGGTGGACTTGATACCATATGGGTCATCGTCGATAGATTGACCAAGTCTGCACACTTCCTGCCTATCAAAGAAACTGACAAGATGGAGAAACTTACGAGAACATACATTAGGGAAATCGTACGGCTACATGGTGTACCTATATCCGTTATCTCCGATAGAGATAGTAGGTTCACCTCAAGATTTTGGCAATCGCTACAACATTCCCTGGGAACAAGGCTGGACATGAGCACAGCCTACCATCCACAGACCGATGGACAAAGTGAGAGTACCATCCAAATACTGGAAGATATGTTGAGAGCCTGTGTGATTTACTTTGGAAAGGCATGGGATACTCATTTACCCCTTGTCAAGTTTTCCTACAATAACAGTTATCACACGAGCATCAATGCTGCTCCATTTGAAACCCTATATGGCCGAAAGTGCAGATCCACTATGTGATGGGCGGAAGTGGGTGATACCCAATTAGCTAGGGGCAAGTTTCTGACAGTACTCTCGCAGGCCCGGAAATCATTAGGGAAACGACATAGAAGATCGTTCAGATCCGTGAACGATTGAAAGCCTCTAGAGACCGACAAAAGAGCTACGCTGATAAGCGAAGGAAACCTTTGGAATTCTAGGTGGGAGACCGAGTCCTTCTTAAAGTCTCAACCTAGAAGGGCTTGATACGCTTCGGTAAGCGTGGGAAGCTTAATCCAAGATATATAGGGCCCTTCGAGATTCTCGCAAGAATCAGCCATGTAGCTTACAAATTCAATCTACCCGACGAACTTCGTAATGTACATTCTACATTCCACGTATCTAAATTGAAAAAGTGTTTGTCCGACGAGACTCTTGTAATCCCACTCGACGAGATCGAGATCAACGAGAGCCTCAACTTCGTGGAAGAACCAGTAGAGATCATGGACCAAGAAGTCAAGCAGACGAAGCGAAGCCGTATCCCGATAGTGAAGGTTTGCTGGAACGCCAAGCGAGGACCGGAATTCACTTGGGAGCATGAGGATCAGATGAAACTCAAATACCCTCATCTTTTTGCTTAGTTATTTGTAACTACTTTATTTGTCTAGACATTAATTTCGGGACGAAATTCGCTTAACAGGGGGATGGTGTGACAACCCGAAATTTCCATTCGGTCAAACCCTAAAAGTCAACCACTTTGCATCATAAATTAATGTAATTCGTTCTTATTTTTAAGAAATATAAAGTTCGTTTGATTATTTTAATATTATTTTTAAACAAACGGGTGAATGAAAGTGTCGTCTCGGGTTTTGAATTTCAAAAAACCGCAAACACTTCGCGTATTAGAATCACCTGACCAAAGTTTTATGTTTTGGGTTGGGAAATCACCCAAAACCGTAAACTCATACCTATGTATGAGTTTACTCCCCAAGAAGTTAGTCATTTGTGTTTACTCCCTAAATGTCAATAGAGTAAACTCCAAATATTCTCTCAAATACCATCCAACATTTAATTCCAAATCTTCAATCTTGTTAGTGTTCTAACCTTTTTAAGTTAGTAAAACACTTGATCTAGTGTTTATACATCTAATCATCCAACCATATTTGTATTTTGGCTAGATTTCCAAAACACCAAGAACACACACCAAGTGTTCTTAGCCTTTTAGCTCAAATCAAGCATTCTAATAGTAAGTGCTTTCATCCTTGACTGATTTTAAGCTAATATTACATTTAAATATCAAGGAAATTTGTCAAGAACACAAGGATATAGGTGTTCATGGTCCAAGGAGATGCTTGGACCGTAAACACCAAAAAGAGCACCAAAGTGTGCCTAAGTCCTTATCTAAGACCTAGTTTGATGTTTAAGCCTTCCATGAATTGATTAAACCTTCCTTTGATGTATCTATGCCTTGAAAAACACCAAACTCCAACATTTATAGGTGTTTACGGTTTTGGGATCTCCCAAAACCGTAAACACCCTAAAGTGTGTCTAAATGGGTTATTTTCCTTCCTTAGGCTTAGAAAATAGCACATATACTTACCTAATTGTGTTAGGGACTTGAAAACATGGCAATACACTTCTCCATAAGGTTTTACGGTAGTAAACCCAAAGGAAAATGCCATTAGGCCGTAAACTCCTCAAAAGAGGTGTTTTGTTGCCCTAGTCCCTTCAAAAGGCCAAACCACTTAGTAGAATTGCTTCAAAAGGCTTGCTAAACCACAAAGCAACACTTGGACCATAAGACTAGGGTTTACGACCATAAACTCTAGATTTTACTGCCATAAACTCCCTAGGTCTTGACCATCAAAACCGTAAACTCCAAGGGAGTTTACCCTTCGACTCCAAACACACTAGTTTTGCCCTACCAACACTTGGATGCAATCCTTGTGATCTTTAACACTTGAAGAAAAGTGTTTTCATTTTCTAGAGTGTTCCAACTTAATTTATTAGTTATAAATTGTCTAATTAGTTATATATATTTTCATTATATGATAACTAGGCTCGTGCGTGTGAACAAGTCTCCGTTTGTCACCTAGCACCGTACCCGACACTCCAATCAAATCCACTCACCACAAGTGAGTCCATACCCCTTAATCAATGGTTTAGATGTTTTTAAATGCTTATATGGGGGAATACAAGTCAAATACTTATAGTTATTACATCAATCACATGTGATTAATAACTACAAAACCGGTGATTTCCTTATTGTTCAAATTGTTTATCAAACTGTTTTACTTCAAACTATTTTACAAAGTTCTTATACTTATCAAATACATTTGCTTAAACTATGTTATACTTATTATCAATTGCATGTCTATGTATGTATAGTTATATAAGAAATGTTTAAAGGACAAAGGGAGGCTATCCACCCTATTTCCTTTTCGCGCTTGAGATGTGGTCTGGTGGGATATCGGGTACCCGTCCGAAGGCCGTTTAAATATTAGTTATATATCATGTGTACATATATAGTCATAAAGGTCCTTCCAGTTCATTTAGTACCCTTGGGTAGCAAGGGTATACTTCCATATTCAAACGTACCAGTTACATCACTAGTAAGTTACCATAGGGGTAGCATAGGAGGATACTATTACTATTACTAGAACAATGAAACATACAATGAGTCAGTTCATGCATGAGTCAGTATGAGTAACACAAATAGTACATTACAGCTAGTATGCACAATACATTACTATACATGCTAGATAGAGAGAACATACATTACAGCTAGCACATGCAGAACATTCCAGTACATACAGGTTAGACAGAGAAAGATTACACTTTCAGTTAGCACATTCATTACATATACATTCATGCAGTTATGTGAACCGTTGAGTGGGTCATGGCACTTCCTGCAATGACCGCTCTTGTATCCCGAATCTCCTTAATTGGGGAGCGTATGAGTTTGCGTATAGATCTATACTGGATTGACTATCCTACACCTTCTTGCTCGCTATAGTGGGACTTGCAAGTCTACGGGTGCCAAATGTCATTTCTTACGGCGCCTTACATCTCCGTTTTACTAGAGTCGGTAGCAGGATACAGGTCGATCACATGTTATTTGGAACACCTTTTGTTTTAAGGTAGTTAGTACTACGGTAGTCACTTATTACAAATACCACGGTACGATAATATTTTCCTAGTTGCATTCACTTCGTGAATATTCACACGAGGCATGGTAATGTAGAAACTATATTTTGGTTAATGATAGTCAGACTTGGGAAAACACACACTCTATCAAGAGACATACACACATACACTAGATGCCTTGGTAGAAGGCTACAGTTAGTAGGAAACATAGGGTTTTCTAGGAGAGTTCAAACATTATACAAAACATTGTACAAAACATCTTACAGAAACATTTCACAAACGTTTTCATACAAAGACAGACATTAATATACTTAAGATCTCACCAGCATTAAGCTGATACTCGCTTTCAAAATAACTTGTATTCTCAGGTCACCACTAGACAGGTACAGGTGTCAGGCTTTTGAGAAGATGGAGTTCGTTCAAGACTCATCTTTTATTTTGATATGTATATTTTGGTGTCTATAAGTTTGTCAGAACACACATGTATGAAATTATACTATTAATGCAATGGATGATGTTGTTGCTTGTTTGCTTGTATTCATTGTTTGTGATACTGTACATGACCTCCTCCGCCCCAGAATGTTTCCGCCATTCATGGTTTTGGGGTGTGACACAAAACCTCGAAGTTAATCTACTATCTCTGTCCAAGATAATAGATAAGGGAACACCGCGCAGCCTTACAATCTCCCTAATGTAAGTTCTTGTAAGTTTCTCCATCTTGTCTGTTTCTTTGATTGGCAAGAAGTGTGCAGACCTGGTCAGTCTTTCGACGATGACCCATATGGAATCAAGTCCACCTGTCGTCTTGGGCAACTTGGTTATGAAGTCCATAGTGATCTGCTCCCATTTCCATTCTGGTATCTCCGGTTGCTGTAGAAGACCGGAGGGTTTCTTGTATTCGACCTTGACGTTTGCACAAGTAAGGCATTTACTCACGAAGGTAGCAAGATCTGCTTTCATGTTAGGCCACCAATATAACTTTTTAAGATCCAGATACATCTTATCTGAACTTGGGTGGACGAAATAACGAGTGTTGTGAGCCTCGGTCATGACCAAGTCTCTGAAGCCATCGTGTTTTGGTGCCCAGATCCGATCCATGAGATATAAGGCTTCGCCACCCTTGACTTCCAAGTTCTTATCCATTCCTCTCAGGGATTCACCTGCCACATTTTCAGGTTTCAAAGCGTCGAGCTGAGCCTCCTTAATTTGCGTGGATAGGTGTGAATGGATAGTTAGAGTCAAAGACTTGACTCTACGACCAGCATATTCTTTCCGACTTAGGGCGTCGGCTACTACATTGGCTTTACCCGGATGATAACGAATTTTGCACTCGTAATCACTGAGTAGCTCGACCCACCGTCGTTGTCTCATGTTGAGCTCCTTCTAGTCGAAAATGTGTTGTAGACTCTTGTGGTCTGTAAAGATCGTGCTTTTTGTACCATACAGGTAGTGTCTCCAAATCTTCAGAGCAAATACGACTGCTCCTAGCTCAAGATCATGGGTGGTGTAGTTAACCTCATGTGTCTTCAGCTGTCTCGAGGCATAGGCTATGACTTTACCTCGCTGCATCAGAACAAATCTGAGTCCTTGATTGGATGCATCGAAATAGACAAGGAAGTCTTCTATCCCTTCGGGGAGGGACAGTATTGGTGCGGTGCACAAGGCTCGTTTGAGCGTTTGGAACTCTCTTTCCCGTTTCTCTTCCCAGTCAAAGGCCACACCTTTCTGGGTCAGGGTTGTAAGAGGTTTCACTATGCGGGAGAAGTTCTGAATGAACCTGCGATAGTAGCCAGCGAGACTTAGAAATTGATGAATTTATGTAGGCGTCTTCGGTGCTGACCAATTCTCAATGGCCTTGATTTTGGAAGGGTCCACATGTATTCCCTCATCGCTAACAACATGACCCAAGAATTTGAATCGTCGGATCCAAAATTCGCACTTGGAGAACTATGCATAGAGCTTCTCCGCTCGCAATGTTTGTAACACTCTACGGAGAAGTTGATTATGTTCCTCCTTACTTCGAGAGTAGATAAGTGTGTCATCATTGAAAACAATGACGAACTGATCCAAGTAAGGAAGACACACCCTATTCATCATACCCATGAATATTGTGAGCGCGTTAGTTAATCCGAACAGCATTACCACAAACTCGTAGTGTCCATAACGAGTTCGGAAGGTTGTCTTGGGAACATCCTCCTCTAGCAATCGCAGTTGGTGATATCCGGAGTGTAGATCTATCTTCGAGAAGTAGTTGGCTCCTTGAAGTTGATCAAATAAATCGTCAATGCGGGGCAAAGGATAAAGATTTTTAATGGTAAGCTTGTTGAGTTCTCTATAGTCGATGCACATGCGAAACGATCCATCTTTCTTCTTGACGAACAAGACCAGTGCTCCCCAGGGTGAGAAGCTTGGTCTAATGAATCCCTTCTTGAGAAGTTTGTTAAGCTGACTCGAAAATTCCTGCATCTCGGCCGGTGCCAGACGATAAGGAGATTTTGCTACGGGAGTAGCTCTTGGCAGTAAGTCGATTCTGAAATCGACTTGGCGTTGTAGTGGTAAACAGGGATGTTCTTCTGGGAAAATATTGGGAAAGTCGCGTAATTCTGGGATGCTCTGAATGTCTTTCATTCCTTGACTCGTATCAACGACGTGTGCGAGGAATGCATGATATTCCTTTCGCAAGCACCTATGGGCTTGAATGCACGAAATGATGCGAAGGCTCGTACTAGGTTTGTCTCCATAGATAACTAAGGTTTCGTTGTTAGGAAGGTTAAGACGAACTGCTTTTTCAAAGCACATGATGTCGGTGCGAAGAAGACTCAACCAATCTATGCCGATGATAACGTCGAAACATTTAATTGGGACCAGCATGAGATCTATCTTTAAAGTATGGCCATCTAAAGTTAAAGTACAACCTACGTATATGCAATTACTACTCTCGATTTTCCCGTTAGCCATTTCTACTGTGAATGAATTATCTAATGCACATGGTTTTTGTTTAAGTAGGTGTGCAAATTTGTGACTTACGAAAATTTTCTCTGCTCCACTGTCGAAAAGTATGCAAGCATATGAGTTATCGAGGAGAAACGTACCAGTAACTATCGTAGGATCAGCTACCGCTTCCTCGTGGCCTAGGTCCATAACTCTTCCTACTCCTCCAGCCATCCCCGCTTTAGGGTAGTTCCTCTTGTAGTGGCCCACTTCGCCACAACCGTAGCAAGCCTGGCCCATACCTGCGTTAGGAACCTGGGCAGCCTGAGCTGTTGGAGTCTTGCAGAAATGGGTTATATGCCCCTTCCTGTTGCAGTTAGAGCACTGCATCTCCATGCAAGGTCTGTGGTGGTGGAAGCTGCATTTGTTGCACTTCGGGAGAGTTCCAACATAAGTTTTTGCTGGTAAGGGGTTCACAGGGACAGTGGGAGTTACCGTGGCGGCATTGATTGCCACAAGTTGTTGTCTCTTGGAGGATTCCTACGAAGCCCATCTTTTCCTCTTGTTCCAACCATTTTTGTTGTCGTTGACCTTTTGTGGTACGGGTGCAGGGATTGTTGGGTTCTGAGGTTTCCTGTGATCTATGAGAGATTGTGCCAGCTCCTTGGCACTATCAAAAGTGACAGGGTTGGAAGCTAACACACTTGACTAGATCTGGGGCGACAGTCCCCAGATATATCTCTCTATCTTCTTGCTCTCGAGAGCAACCACATCAGAGCATAGGATTGCCAGATCACAGAACCTATTTGTGTAGGTTGATATGTCGGATCTAACCATTTGTAGACCCCAGAGTTCGTGCTCGAGTTTTTGTACTTCACCTCGAGGATAGTACTCTCTCATCAGCATGTCCTTCAAGTGTTCCCAGCTGATTGGATATGCCACCACTAAAGTCAGATACATAACATGGCCGTTCCACCATGTTAATTCTCTGTCAGAGAAGGTACAAGCTGCAAACTTGACCTTGTTTCCCTCCTGGCAAGCACAGATTTCAAAGACGTATTCCATCTTTTCAATCCATTATCTTAACACCATAACCCCAGGAATGCACCTACGAACCATGATGGGTAGGACCCTGTCAGCAGATCCTCCCTCAGTGAGGTTGTAGAAACTTCTGTCTCCGTTGTAGGGAATGGGTTGACCCTGTTCCTGACTCCATCTATTCAAGTTAGTGGCCATTTTTAAGGCCCATTATGCAAAAATTTACGTTTTTGGCCCCTTTATCACCAAAATATCGTAAAACCCATTTATTTTATAAAAATAACTCCTTTAGTCCTTGTAAAAACGTATATGCCAAGAAAGTCTCATATTTTTGGTTATTTGTCAAAAATGGCCCTTTTTCAAGATTTTGTTTAGTTTCTTATGAATCTTCACATGTTTAGCACATTTTTCCTTATAGTAAGTTGTATAAAGTGTTTTAGATTCCAATAATTGTCTAGATCTATGAATTTCTTTACATAATCACAACATACACTTAGAAAACACACATAAACATGCACAAATACATAGATCTAACACATACCAACTTGTATTCTCCGCCAAAAACAAAGTAAAACCGAAAAAGGGGTATGAACTCACTTTGCTTTGATGTTTTCGGTTCTTGGTCGTAAAATGAGTAGATCTCGGCCCTAGGAAGCTTCATGAGAAGGATTTTCGAACTTTATTAACCAAAGATGTAGAAATCATGAAATGTTATGGTTTAAGAAGAGATTTTTGAAGAAATCAAAAGGCTAAACCATAGATCCAAGTTAGAACTTACCAAAGATGATGATCTTGGTGAAAACCTTCTTGGAAATACCCACAAATCTCGAAAAATTGGGAGGAATGAGGAGAAGTTCTTGAGAGTGTTTGAGGGTGTTTGGAAGGAAAATGGAGGTGGTGTGATGGGGGTTTCAGCCGAGGGTAATAAGGAGAGGGGGAAGAGAAAAATTGAAGTGATGTTTGCATGGATACCCACCATGCAAACATGAGGTGTCAAAGCCAAATAAATCCTTCATTTCTCTTTTTTTACACATCAATATATATATATATATATATATATATATATATATATATATATGTGGCCAAGAATTGGGCTAGAGAGAATGAAAATGATTTGGTTTGGGCCCATTCTTGGTCTTGTTCGAATTTATGAAGCCCAAAAATTATTTTTTGGCCCATTGGGCCATTATGAGGGTTTACGGCCCAATAGAATTCCAATAGGTAATTTACAACCCATTAGGACTAATGGAATCGTTTATGGCCCATCAAGGCCCATTAGGGATAAGAGAGCCCTTTTAGATCCACATGGCCCAAAATGCTAAAGTTTTACAAGTGTGGGTCTAATTAGAGCCTAATTAGGGTTCCTAGGCCCAAGATAGTCAAGTTGAAGCTTGAATGGTCCATTAGGCCCTATAAGAGAATCCTAGTTCATATTAAACTGGAACCAGGATTTCTATGGTTTCCAACCCTTAATTGAACATATGAGATGTATTTGAATGAGCATAGAGTATGATATTCATTTAGATTAAAAGTTATTACACTAGATGAATCTTTACATGAGAATAGAATTTCCTAGCTAAAATGATAGTGTTGGATAAGGTGTCTAAGTCCATAACTTATTTGGTATATACTTGACCCGACCGGCATGGTCCATTTGGGTTGCATCTCATCCAAACTATTATGGATAATTTTAGGAGAGTTATACACATATGTTTATTAATATATTATGAGTTATAATATATTAATATGAAGTTACGTTATTTAATTAGTTTTAGTCTTAAATTAATTATGGATTAATTTAGAGATTAAAAGGAATACTAATTAAATTATGGGCTATTTGTTTTATATAGTGTGGGCTAATACTCATTTGTTAATGGGCTAGGCTTATGTGGAAGTCCATGGATGATCCATGGAGCTTTTAACCCATGGATCCTTGGAATAGGAAAAGACATGGGTTATTAGGGTTTCACCCTAACCATGCATACTATATAAGCATGCTTATGGAGCATGAAAATTAGCCTAAGATAGCCTAAGAGAAAGCTAGTGTTCTAGTGTGTGTGTGCATGTGTGTGGCCGAAAATACAAGAGTGTGTATACTCTCTCAAAGTTTTCCAAGAGTTTGTGGTGTTTGTGATTCCATTTGAGGCATTCACACTATTGGTGCTTGGCCCTCAAACTCCTAAGAACCCAACACAACAAAGGTATGTAATCTCTTCTAACTCTTTTATGTTGAAATGTTCCCCATGCCATGTTAGATAGGTTATAAACCTTGGAAAATTATTATTTTGCATGTATTTAGACAAACATAGATCCAAGGTTTATTAGGGTTGCATGCACACTTAGGAAGTGTTAGATTGCTCAAAACCCAACAGTGGTATCAGAGCCTAGGCTTGCTTGTTTGATACTTGATGCAAAATAGTGAAAAAAAGTCGAAATCGTTGCTGTCTGCATGCTAGACTCGCCGAGTCCATTGGGGGGACTCGCCGAGTCCAAGGCAAACTTCAACCTACTCGACGAGTCCGTTCATGCACTCGGCGAGTAGGATCGAAAGAATGCAGAATCTCGACTTTTGCTGCTGGAAATGGACTGGAAACATTACCCTAAATTGTTTTGGTGTTGTAAAACTTATTTTAGTTGGTGTAATGGTTGTTCTAATCCATTTACAATAGCACATATCAAAAATCCATGATTTTATGTGTTCATATAAATTCTTGAATTTTTGATGATCATGTTCATGTTCTTATGAATTTAGAAAATGATAGGAATTATTTGCTGAATTGTTTAGAATTAATTCTTAATCATTTATGTGTTTTAACAAAGTCCATAATTTGTCCTCAAGTTATGGATTACCAAAGGTCACTTTCATTTAACACACACTTAAAACACATAAGTTACATGAAAATGAAGAGTCTTCATTTTTATGAACCTTTAATTCATAAGTTATGAAATGAAGAGTTTTGCAAAGTTACAAAACTTGTCCTCAAGTTTTGGAATTTGTAAAGTTTCACACACTTTAATAAACTTTAATTCCAAACCTTAGAGTTTTAATAGTTAAAATTCAACCCTTATACTATTTATAACATTAATGGTTAATTATTATATATATGTATAAGAATAAGTCGTTTTACCGTTAGTAGGCCTCATTCACGAAGCCGGTCTATAAGGTGGGTATAAGGTTGTTGCCTATAAAATGGCGACTTAATGGGTGTATACTCTCACCCACCGCTTGCTTGATCGGTGGAGGGTCGTTAGCCGAACGGGTAGAACAACGACTTTAAATCCTCATTAAAAGTATAATGAATATTATAAAATAACTAAACTCTTTTAATTCCCAATCTTAGTTATTTTAGGAAAATGTGAACATGGTGCTAATCCATGGAATTCACACTTTGTACCTTACCAAGTCGTTAGTGGAGCGTGTGTGGTTAACCGGCACACTAATTAGACTAGTAAGGATCACGAAGGGTAACTTAATGTTGTCATAGATCAATGGAGCGTGTGTGGTTAACCGGCACATTGATTAGGTGATAATATTAGGAGTACCAAGTGAGTTAGCATGGTTATTCACACCTTGTTTTGTGATCCTCGGCATCCCAGTCACAAAACTTGAAGGGCACAATCGAGATTGAAACATGCCATTGAAAAGTTCAATGAATCTCAAAAGAATCTAGGAATTTCAAATCCAATTAAACCTAATTAATCATTTCGTTTTCATGGTGGAAATTGGTGAATCGTCATTCGCCTACCTTTCAAATATATTATTACTTAGATTACGGCATCCCTCTTCTAAGTGTAATATATTGTGATTGGATCCTAGCCTTAATATTACATTTGGGTGTCTTATTAAGGATCCTAAATATCTAATCTAAACTTACTTTCTTCTTTCAGATGTCTTCCAACACTAATGCTTCAGGCTCTAACCCAACTGGTTCTTTCTCTCTCATGAATCTTTGTGGGAGGGTCATCTTTGATGGTTCCAACTTCATGGATTGGATTAGGAACATCAGGATGGTTACTCGTTACGAGGACAAGGAATATGTCCTCGATAAGGAGTTAAAAGAACTTGATGAGTCTACTGCTACTCCTGAGGAGATCGCTGAATTCAGGACTCATGAGAGAGATGCTACTAAGGTGGCATGTATCATGATGGCCACGATGACAGCCGAGCTCCAAAAGTCATATGAAGATTTCTACCCTTTTGAGATGCACCAAGACTTGATGGAAAGGTACCATCAGAGTGCTCGTCAGGAGCGGTATGAAATAATCTCCTCCATAATAACTACCCGCATGAAGGACGGTGAATCCGTCACGGGCCACATGCAAAAGATGCAAAGGTATGTGGACCGTTTGCTGAAGCTGAATGTTAACATCCCCGAGGAGTTAGCAATTGACATCATTTTGCACTCCTTGCCTTCTTGTTATGATCATTTTCGAATGACATATCATATGAACAAGGAGGAAGTTACCCTCAGCAAGCTTCAAGGACTCTTGAAGACCGCTGAAACCGGTCTTAAGGGTAAAGCGGTTGTTACCTCTACTACTCCTACTCCAACTTCTACCCCTGTTTTAGCTATTGGGCAAGGCAAAGGGAAAAAGAGGAAGCACCCTTCGAAGGGTACCAAGGGAAAGTCTCTGGAAGGCTCCTCATCCAAGACTAAGAACGGTTCTGTCACTCCTTCTGCCATTCCAAAGGATGCTGAATGCTTTTATTGCCATGAAAAGGCACACTGGAAGCGAAACTGCCCTAAGTACTTGCAGGATCTAAAGGATGGGAAAGTGAAACCCACCTATGCAGGTATTTACACTATATTGTCTAATTACTCAACATATTCTAACTCTTGGGTGCTTGATACAGGATGTGGTATTCACATATGTTCTGATTTGCAGGGCCTAAGAAGAAGTGAGAATGTGGAGCACGGGAAGATAAACTTAATCATGGGGAATAGGAAGGCTTCACCTGTTTCCAAGATTGGAGTTTATACTTTGTTGCTTAATAATGGGTTAAAATTAGATTTGAATAAATGTGTATACTCGTCTGAAATGGCGAGGAATATTATTTCTTTTCATGCTTTGTACAAACAAGGTTTTACCTTTTCGTTTGATAATGAATGTGGTGGTATTAATGCTTTCTTTAATAATGTGTTTTATTTTAAAGCATTACCTTGTGATGGCGTGTATGAAACTGTGTCGATTGTAGACAACTTAGGAAATAATGTGTTGTATATTGATTCTTCTACTAGCCTAGATAAAGCATCATTGTGGCATTGTCGTCTTGGACATGTAAACAAGAAACGCATAGACCAACTCCAAAAGAGTGGAGTCTTGGAATCATTTGACCTCAAATCAGATGATAGTTGTGAATCTTGTCTACTTGGAAAAATGACAAAATCACCCTTCACTGGAACTTGTGAGAGGGGTGAAGGTTTGTTGGACCTAATACATACTGATGTATGTGGGCCATTCAAAACCGCCACAAGGGACGCTAATCGGTATTATGTGACTTTTATTGATGATTATAGTAGATATGGGTATGTCTACTTGATCAAACACAAGTCCGAAACCTTTGAGAGGTTTAAGGAATTCAAACAGGAAGTAGAAAATCAATTGGGCAGGAACATTAAGATGCTTCGATCCGATCGAGGTGGTGAGTATCTTAGTACCGAGTTCCTTGACTATCTTAAGGAGTGTGGGATTGTCTCACAATTGACTCCTCCCAGGACACCACAGCTGAATGGTGTAGCTGAGAGGCGTAATCGTACCTTGTTGGACATGGTTCGCTCTATGATGAGTCGAGTTTCGTTACCAATCTCTTTTGGGGGTATGCCTTAGAGACTGCCGCCCATATCCTTAATCTAGTCCCTACAAAGAAGGTTACCAAAACACCTCATGAGATGTGGACTGGGAAGGTTCCCAATTTGGACCACATCAAAATTTGGGGTTGTGAAGCTTTCGTGAGGCGTGAAACTCATGATAAGCTTGAACCCCGAAGTGAAAGGTGTATTTTCATCGGCTACCCACAGAAATCCTTCGGTTACCTTTTCTACAGACCCAGTGAGAATGTGGTCTTTGTAGCACGAAGAGGGATCTTTCGCGAGAAAGAATTTATAAGCCAAGGAGACAGTGGGAGGCAGATTGATCTTGAAGAAATTCAAGAATCAATTGGTGAAGGAACCTCAGACACTAGCAATCAACCTGAGGTAGAAACTCCTGTTGATCCAGCTGACGAGTCTGTACCTCCGAGACGTTCCACACGGGTTAGGAACACACCTTCGTTTTATTATGGTTTTCATATTACTACGGAAGGTGATACGTTTATTAGTGATAGTACACTAGTAAATTTGGATGAACCTAGCAGTGTTAAGGAAGCCATGGCAGGCCCGGAGTCTGCTAAATGGAAGGAGGCTATGGACAGCGAGATACAGTCCATGTATGACAATCAAGTTTGGAACTTGGTTGACAATGTACCAGGCCGTAAAACAGTCGGGTGCAAATGGATCTTCAAAAAGAAGGCGGACATGGAAGGAAAAGTGCATACTTATAAGGCTCGACTGGTTGCGAAGGGTTTTACTCAAACTCAAGGTATTGATTATGATGAAACCTTCTCGCCGGTGGCCAAGATTAAGTCTATTAGGGTTATGTTAGCCATTGCAGCATTTCATGATTATGAAATATGGCAAATGGATGTCAAAACCGCTTTCCTTAATGGAAAGTTGGCTGAGGATGTGTACATGAATCAGCCAGAGGGTTTTGTCAATGCAGAGTACCCTAATAGAGTATGCAAGCTTAAGAAATCCATTTATGGATTAAAACAAGCATCTCGTAGCTGGAATCTTTGTTTTGATGAGAAGGTAAAAGAGTTTGGCTTCTTGAGAAGCGAAGATGAGTCTTGCGTGTATGTCAGAGCTAGTGGGAGTATAGTTAGCTTCTTGGTACTGTATGTGGATGACATACTACTCATAGGAAATGACATCCCAACCTTGCAGGAGGTTAAGTCCTGGCTTGGGAAGTGCTTTGCTATGAAGGACCTAGGGGAGGCTACCTATATCCTAGGGATAAGGATATTAAGAGAAAGGAGTAGAAGACTAATTGGACTTAGTCAGAGTATCTACTTGGATAAGGTGTTGAAAAGGTTCAACATGGAGAATTCCAAGAAAGGAGATTTACCGATCCAAAGCAATACCAAACTGAGTAAGACTCAGAGTCCGAGTACAGAGGCTGAGATAGCTGAGATGAGCCAATTACCATATGCTTCCGCAGTTGGCTCGATCATGTATGCTATGACTTGTACCCGTCCTGATGTGGCATTTGCTTTGAGCATGGTCAGCAGGTATCAGGGGAACCCTGGCAAGGCTCATTGGACCGCGGTAAAGAACATTCTCAAGTACCTGCGGAGGACTAAGGATTGGGTCCTTACCCTTGGTGGCAGTGATGACTTGAGAATATTAGGGTATAGTGATGCTGGTTTTCAGACTGATAGGGATAATTTCCGCTCTCAGTCGGGCTGGATCTTTACCTTAAATGGAGGGGCAATTTCTTGGAAGAGTTCCAAGCAGGAGACGGTGGCTGATTCGACTTGTGAATCAGAGTATATAGCAGCGAGTGAAGCAGCGAAGGAGGCGATATGGCTAAAGAACTTCATCGGAGACCTTGGAGTTGTACCAGCTATTAAGGAACCTATAGAGATTTTCTGTGACAACAATAGTGCGGTTACCTTAGCCAGGGAACCAAGAGATCATGGCAGATCCCGACACATTGACAGAAAATATCACTTCATAAGACACAAGATTGAAGAAGGACTCCTTGTGACAAGGAGGATATTGTCAGATGAGAATCCTGCAGATCCCCTTACGAAGGGACTGACGAGGGTTAAGCATTTTCAGCATGCGAGACGCATCGGGCTGAGGGACGATATTAGTTTTACAGATTAGATAGTTTTCCTGAAACTTGTAAAATGTAATCGACGTTTGATGATGAATAAAATTTGTGATTTATTTATGAGTAAAGTGTTACTATCATCGTCAATTATTTACTATTGTTTCAGTTTTGCATGTTTTGACTTCCAGAATAATTAATTTGTTCAAACCTCCACAATCGATCATACGTCGGAAGTAGGTATGAATCAAGATTGTCATGAATTGGGTTTGTAGATGCCTTAAAGGTGTTTAGGCATGGCAATGGTTGCTGCAACATTCATGAGTACTCATAAGTTATGAGTATTGGTATAAACCCACGCTCACTTGTATCACTTCATGGAATTTATCTCGAGTGATCGTGAGACGATAACATCATATAAATCTTTAAACCTAGAGATATGAGTTGTTACCTATGAGTTGGTTGTGCATTGATTGCACGTAAACGCATCAGTAACTTGATGTTATAAAACGTGCCTTTGTGTACAATTCAATAAGTAGTAGAACAAGCATATCAGTCGAAGTTTATCTGTTCCTTCTAGAAATAGAAGCGATATCCGGGCCCCTCGATGATTTTGTGTTGACCCATATACCAGGCCTGGTCAGAACTAAACCGATGTGTTCAGTGAAGTTCTTCGTCAAACAAATCGGATAATCGAGAAACAACTGCTAGACAATAAGCAAGACATAGTTCCATGTGTTTGTCCGGCTGATATCATGAGAACAGAGGATTATGTGATCACTTATCTAAAATGGCGCTTCATAGTTCGACAGAGTCTTCATTGTTCGAGGGAGTTTTCGAGAGCTACGATTGTTGGTTGGTTCCTGAAGTTATAGGCAAATATAGTTATTAGACTTATCCAAGTGGGAGTCTGTTGGATAAGGTGTCTAAGTCCATAACTTATTTGGTATATACTTGACCCGACCGGCATGGTCCATTTGGGTTGCATCTCATCCAAACTATTATGGATAATTTTATGAGAGTTATACACATATGTTTATTAATATATTATGAGTTATAATATATTAATATGAAGTTACGTTATTTAATTAGTTTTAGTCTTAAATTAATTATGGATTAATTTAGAGATTAAAAAGAATACTAATTAAATTATGGGCTATTTGTTTTATATAGTGTGGGCTAATACTCATTTGTTAATGGGCTAGGCTTATGTGGAAGTCCATGGATGATCCATGGAGCTTTTAACCCATGGATCCTTGGAATAGGAAAAGACATGGGTTATTAGGGTTTCACCCTAACCATGCATACTATATAAGCATGCTTATGGAGCATGAAAATTAGCCTAAGATAGCCTAAGAGAAAGCTAGTGTTCTAGTGTGTGTGTGCATGTGTGTGGCCGAAAATACAAGAGTGTGTATACTCTCTCAAAGTTTTCCAAGAGTTTGTGGTGTTTGTGATTCCATTTGAGGCATTCACACTATTGGTGCTTGGCCCTCAAACTCCTAAGAACCCAACACAACAAAGGTATGTAATCTCTTCTAACTCTTTTATGTTGAAATGTTCCCCATGCCATGTTAGATAGGTTATAAACCTTGGAAAATTATTATTTTGCATGTATTTAGACAAACATAGATCCAAGGTTTATTAGGGTTGCATGCACACTTAGGAAGTGTTAGATTGCTCAAAACCCAACAGATAGTTGTGACACCGAAGGATGCAATGCTTCTACTGTCAGGAAAAAGGGAGCTAGAAGCGAAGCTACCCCTAGTACTTGCAGGATGTTAAGGATGGGAAAGTAAAACCCACCCATGCAGGTATTTACACTATATTGTCTAATAACTCACCACATACTAATTATTGGGTCCCTGATACAAGGTGTGGAATTCACATTTGTTCTTATTAACATGCCCTAAAAAGAAGTGAGGATGTGGAGCACAAGAAGATAAACTTGATCATGGGGAATAGGAAAGCTTCACCACTCACCGATATTGGAGTTTATTCTTTATTGCTTAGTAGTGGCTTAATATTAGATTTGAATAAATGTTTTTACTCATCTGAAATGCGAGAAATATTTTTTCCTTTCATGGTTTGTACAAAAAAGGATTTAATTTTTCATTCGATAATGAATGTGGTGGTATTAATGCTTTTTATAATGGTGTTTTTTTATATTAAAGCATTACCTTATCATGGTGTATATGAAACTGTGTCGGTTGTAGACAACTTAGGAAATAATGTATTGCATATTGATTCTTCCACTAGTTTGGATAAGGCATCCTTGTGGCATTTTCGTCTTGGACATGTCAACAAGAAGCGCATAGGCCAACTCCAAAAGGCAGGAGTCTTGGAGTCATTTGACATAAAGTTAGATGATAGTTGTGAATCTTGTTTACTTGGAAAAATGACTAAGTCACCCTTCACTGGTACTTGCGCTAGGGGTGAGGGTTTATTAAATCTCATACACACCGATGTGTGTGGGCCCTTCAGAATCATCACAAGGGATGCTAACCACTTCTATGTGACTTTTACTGATGATTACAGTAGATATGGCTATGTCTACTTAATCAAGCATAACTTATAATCCTTTGAGAAATTCAAAGAGTTTAAACAAGAAGTGGAGAATCAGTTGGGTAGGAAGATAAAGATGATCTGATCCGATCGAGGTGGTGAGTATCTTAGTATCGAGTTCCTTGGCTATCTTAAGGAATGTGGAATAGTTTCACAATTGACACCTCGTAGGACACCATAGCTGAATGGTGTGGCTGAGAGGCACAATTGAACCTTGTTAGACATGGTTCGTTCCATGATGAGTTGGGTTGCCAAAATATCTCACGAGATGTGGACTGGGAAAGTTCCCACTTTAGACCGTATCAATATTTGGGGTTGTGAGGCTTTCATGAGGCGCGAGACTCTCGAGAAGCTCGAACCTCGAAGTGAGTGGTGTATTTTCATCGGGTACCCACATAAATCTTTTGGTTATCTGTTCTACAAACCGAGTGACAATGTTGTCTTCATGGTGAGGAGAAGAGTCTTTCGTGAGAGAGAATTCATAAGACAAGGCAAACAGCGGGAGGAAATTTGACCTTAAAGAACTTTAAGAGTCAAGCGGGGTAGGAACCTCAAAAACTAGAAATCAACCTGAGGAGGAAACTCCTGTTGAGCTGATTGATGAATCCATACCTCTGAGGTGTTCCATAAGAGTTAGGAGCACACCTGATTTTTATTATTGTTTCCATATTACTACAAGAGGTGATGCATTTATCAGTGATAGTACACTGATAAATTTAGATGAACCTAACAACTTCAAGGAAGCCATGGCATGCTCTGAGTCTGCCAGATGGAAAGAGGCTATGGACAGCGAGATTCAGTCCATGTATGAAAATCAAGTTTGGAACTTGGTTAACAATGTACCGGGTTGTAAGCCAGTCGGGTGCAAATGGATCTTCAAAAAGACCGACATGGATGGGAATGTACGCACTTATAATGCGCGACTAGTAGCGAAGGGTTTTACTCAAACTCTGGGAGTTGATTATGATGAAACCTTCTCACCAGTAACGTAGATTAAGTCTATTAGGGTTATACTAGCCATTGCTTCATTTCATGATTATGAAATATGGAAAATGGATGTCAAAACCACCTTTCTTAATGGAAAGTTGGTTGAGGATGTTTATATGAGTCAACCAGAGGGTTTTGTCGATGCAAAGTACCCTAATAGAGTGTGTAAGCTTGAGAAATCCATTTATGGATTGAAACTAGTGTCTCGCAGATGGAATCTTTGTTTTGATGAGAAAGTCAAAGAGTTTGGCTTTTCGAGGAGAGAGGATGAGTCTTGTGTATATGTTAAGGCTAGTGGGAGTATACTTAGCTTTTGGGTATTGTATGTGGATGACATACTACTCATAGGAAATGACATCCCAACCTTCCAGGAGGTTAAGTCCTGGCTTCAGAAGTGTTTCGCTATGAAGGACCTTGGAGAAGTTGCATATATGCTAAGGATAAGTTTATTGAGAGATAGGAGTAAGAGACTAATTGGACTTGGTCAAAGTAACTACTTGGATAAGGTGCTGAATAGGTTCAGCATATAGGATTCCAAGAAAGGCAACTAACCGATCCAGAGTAACGCCAAACTGAGTAAAACTCAGAGCCCAAGTACAGAGGCTGAGATAGCTGAGATGAGTCGAATACCATATGCTTCCGCTGTTGGCTCGATCAAGTAAGCTATGACTTCTACTCGCCCTGATGTGGCCTTTTCTTTGAGCATGGTCAGCAAATATAAAGGGAATCCTAGCAAGGCTCACTAGATTGTGGTGAAGAAGATTCTTAAGTACCTGCGTAGGACTAAGGACTGGATCCTTACCATTGGTAGGAGTGATGAATTAAGAGTAGTAGGGTATAGTGATGCCAGCTTTCAGAGAGATAGGGATAATTTCTGCTCTCATTCGGGATGGGTCTTTACCCTAAATGGAGGAGCAATAACTTGAAAAGTTCCAAGAAGGAGACAGTAGCTTATTCAATTTGAGAATCAGAGTACATAGCAGCAAGCTAGGCGGCGAAGGAGGCAATATGGACGAAGAAATTCATCGAAGACCTTGGAGTTGTACCAGTTATAAAGGATCCTATAGAGATTTTCTGTGATAACAAGAGTATAGTTGCCTTAGCCAAGGAACCAAGGGATTACGGCAGATCTAGGCACATTGACAGAAAACACCACTTCATTAGACATTGAATAGAAGAATGACTCCTCGTGGCAATGAGGGTATCGTCAGATGAGAACCCAGCAGATCGCCTCATGAAGGGACTGAGCAGGGTTAAGCATTTACAGCATGTGAGGCGCATTGGGTTGAAGGATGATATTAGTTTTAGTAATTAGATAGCTTTCGAAACTTGTAATAGTTGAAATGTAGTTGACATTTGATGTTTAAATAAAAGGTGTTTTTATTTACTAGTATGGTACTGTCTTGTGTTAATCATTTATTACTGTTTCATTTTTCATGTTTTGACTTCCAGACTAATTATATTATTCAAACTATCCAAAGTCGATCATACTTTGGAAGTAGGTATTAAAATAAGACTGTCATGAATTGGGTTTGTAGATTTGTCTAACTTGTATTAAAAATAACAATTGTTGCTTCAATATTTATGAGTGCTCATAAGTTCTGAGTATTGGATTCAACCCACGCTCACTTGTATCACTTCATGGAATTTATCTCGACTGATCATGAGACGGTAATATCATATAAGTCTTCAAACCAAGAGATATGAGTTGTTGACTGTGACTTGGTTGTACATTGATAGTACGAAACCGCATCAGTAACTTAATGTTATAAAACATGTTATTGTGTACAATTGATGATTAGTTAGTATAAGCATATGAGTCAAAGTTTATCTGTTCCTTTTAATCCTTGGAGGATTAAAAGCGATATCTTAGGACCCTTAATAATTTTGTTTTGACCTATGTATCGGGCCAGGTCAGAACTGAATTAATGTGTTATATTAAGTTCTATGTCAAACAAATCGGAAATCGGGAAACAAACTGTTGGACAATAAGTATGACGTTGTTCCATGTATTTGTCCAGTTGATATTTTGAGAACAGAGGATTATATGATCACTTATCTAAAATGGCACAACTTATTTCCATGAGACTTTTAAGAGCTACGATTGCTGGTCGGATCCTGAAGTCGTACTTGCAGCTATAGTTATTAGACTTATCCAACTGGGAGACTGTTGGATAAGGTGTCTAAGTCCATAACTATATTTGGTATGTACTTGACCCGATTTAGCATGGTCCATTTGGGTTGCATGGCATCAGAACAATTTGGATATACTTTTGTAAGAAGAGGATATTTATGATTTATTAATATATTATAAGTTCTAATATATTAATATGAAATCATATTATTTAATTAGTATTGATCAAGAATTAGTTTGGAATTAATTTTGTGATCAAAAGAGACTAATTAAATAAATGGGGATTGATTTGGTAAATCATTCATTCTTATATAGTAGGCTTCTGATCTATAGTTCTTCATGTTGGGCTAAATCCATGTGGTGACCCATGGATACTCCATGGAGGTTAAAACTTGTAACACCGTAAATTTTCAAATAAAATTTTCATTTAAAAACGCATAATTCTCATAACACATTTTACGAAAATCTCATTTATTTAGTTTACAAATGGAAACTCCATAATTGTTTGGTTCAAATCCAAGATCCTCAAAACATAACTCCTTCACTGATGTGTACAATCAAGTCGATGCCTTCCCGCAATCCTGAGAAACATGAAACACATAAGACATAACACGGTAAGCACGAAGCTTAGTGAGTTCCCCAAAATACCACACACATAGCTCATTAGTTACTCGAGGCTATATCACTATAAGACCCTCCAGTCAATGTGTCTCAGTGGGACCCTCCAGTCCCATGGTTTGTTGGACCCTCTGATCCGGTCTGTAAAGCTTCGCAAGGAATACTCAATGTAAGCACATAAGACCCTCCGGTCACACATAAGTTCCACTCTAGGTAAAGTATAGTGAGAAGACTCACCTTGCGAGCAAGCAAACAAATATCCTCGAACTCGAATCTCGAACTAGCCACTGCCTAACACAAAGGGTAAATATCTCTAATTAATACTCGATTCTTGACTCTAAGTAACCACATGTTATTCTTCTCTCTCTAACTCTCAAATTGGGGAAAAGACCATTTTACCCCTCCATGGTCTCCATTACTCATTTTGACCAAACCCTAAAGTCAACAAAAGTCAAACTCGAGTCAACAGTCCATGTTTGACCCGACTTGTCAAGTGCACTCTTGCGACTCATCGAGTCCCCTTGTTTCCTCAGAAGTCTCAAGAAATTCCAGCTCAACTCGTCAAGTTGACACCCAACTCGCCGAGTTATCGCACAATCAAACCCATCAGGACAAACCCTCACCGACTCGTCGAGTCGGCTCCTTGACTCGGAAAGTCCATTCGGACTCATATCTCATCTAGTCGTTTTCAAGGCAAAGAACCTTCCCAAATTCTAGATTTGCACTCCTAAGGCTCATCAATCACGCAAAGTCACAGGCTTTACGTTCATACATGGCATTTTGAGCTTAAAATGCCAAAACACACCTCAAAAAGGGTTTTACACTTAAGATCAGTATTATGGTTGGATAAAGCAGGGACTTTTGGACTCTAGGGACCTTACATGGTCCAGATCTGAAGTTCAATCCCTCCCAATGAACATAAAACACTCAAGGTCCTCATATTTGGGTGGAAAAACCCTAGATTCATAAATCATGAGATCTATACAAGATAATGAGAAAGCTGCAATCTTTATACATTTCCCAGAAGCTCTGAAAAGGAAATATCTAAGATCTTGTAGCACCTTCTTGACCCTTGGCTTGGAATTCTTCTCTCCTCTTCACAGGATGCACCAAACACTCACAATTATCCAAGCACTCTTTCTCAAAGCTCAAAGGTCCTCTAGGGTTTGTTCTCAGGGCAGTGTAGCCGCAAATGAGGCTATAAGTGCCTTTAAATAGGCCCTAACCCCCGGAAATTAGGGTTTCTCTACCCAGCACCTACTCGGCGAGTCATCTCTCTGACTCGTCAAGTCCACTCATTAAATCCATGTGGCCAACTCGACCCTACTCGGTGAGTCGGACTCATAACTTGTTGAGTCTCTCCATACATCTCAAAGATAAACACACATTCATGCATCTGAAAGTCCAGATGTTACAAAACCCATGGATCATGAGGAGTATGGAAAGTCATGTGTTACATGGTGTAACCCTAATGTGTACACTATATAAGGAAGCGTCATACTAGTAAAATCGGCACTGAACATACACAAGTGAGGGCTAGCCGATTTTGGTGAAATATAATCTTCTATCAAGCTATTGCAATTGTTGGTGGTGTTGTGTGAAGCATTTGAGGCATCACATTTGGGGTGCTAGGCTCACAAAGTCTTAAGGAATCAATGCTACAACAAAGGTATGTCATTCTACTAGTTTTTTATATTACATATACCCCATGGTATGCTAGTTAGGATGAAACCTTGGAAAAAAAAAAGTTTGCATGTATAATAGAGAAAACATAGATCCAAGGTTTCTAGGGTTGCATGCACACCATAGGAGTGTTAGAATGCTCAAAAGCCAACAAATTCTTGGATGAAGAGATCTAATAAGAGAATAGTCAAGGTAATAAATGTTTGCCTTCAAATGGAAGCCAAGACAAAGTAGATGTTGGATCTACAAGCTCATTCTCGCTCCAAGCTCTTGAATCTTCTAGCTTCCTTCCTCGAAAGCACCAAAATCACCTTCCAAGCCTTCACACACATACAAAATTCGAAACAACGCTCAACTAGGGTTTCTAAGGTGAAAGGAACAATGGGAGAGGCAGTAGGTGGGCTAATGAGTCTTTAAATATGGTGCAAAACCCTGGAAAGTAGGGTTTCATTTTTTTGTCATCAACTCATCGAGTTTTTCTAAACAACTCGTCAAGTTTTTCTAAATACCTCGTCAAGTAGAGAACTTTCTGAAGGGTTTTGAGCATTCTAACACTCCTAAGGTGTACATGCAACCCTAAATACCTTGGATCTATGTTTTCTCTATTATACATGCAAATAGAAAATTTTCCAAGGTGTTGTTCTAACTAGCATAATCTGAAGAACATATAATATAAATTCTAGTAGAATTACATACCTCTTTGTTATAGCTTGATTCCATGGAACTTAAGAGCCTAGTGCCTCAAGTGTGACACCTCAAATGATTCACACAACATCACCAACATCTTGGAATAATTTTAGAGAAAAGGTTCCTATGCTCAAATTAGTTATCCCTTATGTGTACACACACTAGTGCAAATTTCTTGAGCCATAGGGTCCTTATATATGGTGGCTATTAGGGTTACACCATGTAAATCATGTCTTTCCATATTCTTCATGCTCCATGGGTGAAAACCTCCATGAAGTATCCATGGGTTTAGCCCAACATGAAGAACTATGGATCATAAGCTTACATATATAAGAATGAATGATTTACACAATCAATCCCCATATATTTAATTAGTCTCCTTTTGATCACATAATTAATTCCAAATTAATTCTTGATCAATACTAATTAAATAATGTGATTTCATATTAATATATTAGAACTTATAATATATTAACAAATCATAATTATCCTTTTCTCACAAAAGTCTGTCCAAATTGTTCTAATACCATGCAACCCAAATGGACCATGCCAATCGGGTCAAGTACATATGAATTATAGTTATCGGCTTAAATACTAATTCAACAGTCTCCTACTTGGATAAGTCTAAAACTACTATTGCGTATGACTCCAAAACCCGACTAGCAATCGTAGCTCTTAAAAGTTGCTGTCAAACTCTGAACAAATCAATGACGTGTCCATTAAGTAAGGGATCATATATTCCTCCATTCTAAATATCATATGTACTGAGACATGGATTACAATCATTCTCTCTGTCCATTTGGTGTTTCCCGATTTCCGATTTATGACGACCGACTAATTGAACAAATAACATTAGTGCTGGCTTGGCCAAGCACTTCAGGGTGTCATCACTAAATCATCGAGGGGCCCACAGATATCGCTTTTATCCCTTCAAGGTTAAAAGGAATGGATAAACTTCGACTCATATGCTTGTTCTACTACTTGTTGAATCATACACAAAGGCATGTTTTATAACATCGAGTTACGAATGCGTTTTCGTACAATCAATGCATAACCAAATCATATATAGGTAACAAGTCATATATCTAGGTTTGAACAATATAATATATTATCGTCTCATGATCACTCATGATAAAACCCATGAAGTGATTCAAATGAGTGTGGGTTTAATCTAATACTCAGAACTTATGAGCACTTATTGGGTACTATGTATTGCGTCATGGGCCATTCTTTTGTATATCCGGTTTGGGCTTATCCAACCATGATTCTAGATTAGGGTTACGTTATATATATAGCGCATGCATGTATGCCTTACAAGAGACGATATTCACTAATTATCTATGTTGGATTGTAACCCTAAACACCTTTACAGTCGAAGTTCTTCATCGAGCTCTTTTGAGGTGTTCAAGTTAATCATTCGACATCAGTTAAACCATTATTGTGTTCATCAATTCTTTATCTTTATTTTTCTGCTTGAATCTAACGATCTATAAGAAATTTTTATTCCAACAATTGGTATCAGAGCAGGAGATTGTGTTACTCATACACATTCCTTCTGTGTGAAGAGTTCATTAGGGTTTCCGCTTTTGTCAAATATATATAGGTCGTCTTCTTCCTGTCGACAGTAACTCTAGTGTTTGATAAAACCCTAATTCAAGTTTACAAGTCTGATTTTAGCAGATCTTGAGAACAAGCTCATCATGTCACACGAAGACTCTCAAAGCAATCCTATCAACATCTCGAATACCATTGGATCATCCACAAGAGTGCCTGTTCTTTACACTCAAGACTATGAAGTGTGGGCGCATCACTTTGAAGATTATGTGGTTGGATCTGAAGATAATGGTTATCTCATCTGGGAGGCTATCACAATCGGTCCGTTCATTCATTCTGGAACAAATAGGACAATGAAGACTCAAAAGGAGTACAATCATCATTTGGTGGACGTAAAGAAGATTCAACAAGATGAAGAAGAAAAGCAACTATGCAATCTCAAAGCCTTGAAGATGATTAGATTTGCCCTACAAGCCAATACCTTCTTTCTGGTTAGTTCATGCACGACTACGAAAGAAATATGGGACAGATAGAAAGAATTGTATTCAACCGACGAAGATCTAGAGCATTCAATACAAACCTTGTTACTCACTGAGTTTAGTGATTTTTCTCAAAATCCTGAGGACACTCTTCTTCAGACGTTTGATAGCTAAAATCATCTGCTCAGCAAGATGATGAAGCACGGTATTGAGAGGAAGGAGATTTAACAGAAAGTCACGTTTATGAATGGCCTGAGACCTGAGTGGATGGCAGTGGTCTCAACAGTAAAGGCCCATGAACAATTCAAATCTTACTCGCTGGCAAAACTGATGGGCATCTTAAAATCCCATGAAATCACAGTAATAAAAGTAGCGAAGGTTGTGTCTGGTACAGGCTCTTTAGCCCTTGTCTCAAAAGGGAAGAATGTGGAGGTAGAAGTAGATGACTTAGATATGTCTGAGTATGACCTTACAGGTGAAGAATTAGCAATGATGGTCTCCAACCCTAAGAAGTTTGCAAAAAGGAAATTCCCGGCCAATAAGAACCGAAACTGGCAAGGAAGTTATAGCTCCGAGCAAGTGAAAGAAGAATCAAAGAACGTCTCTCAAAAGGATGATGATAAGAAAGTAAGCAAGCTAGTAGGAGATTCTGGATACGATTTCAATTATTGTCACGGCAAGAACCACTTTGCCAAAGATTGCATGTTACAAAAGATGGATGAGAAAAGGGATAGTGAAGATGATGAGACTTATCATACACGAAAGCTAGAAGAGCTAAAGAAAAAGAAGGCAACTAACAGTTCAATGAATGCCTTGATTGTGCAAGAGAATGTGGTCGATGATGAATTTGGAGGCGTTGAAGTCTAGTAAACCGACTCCGAGGATGAAGAAGTGAGGAAGCCCACGCATGACAGAGCATATGTGGAAAGAGAGGGAGTTAATAGTTCGGCTGAGAAGTGCTTGATGGTGACTGTAGGAGTACCAATAGAAAACAAGCGTAAAGATCGGAACTTGAAGGAGGACAAGTGTTTTGCAGCAAAGCCCATGAGTGAAAGGATCAACGACTGCGATCGGTTGATCAAAAAGGTACAATCCATCCTTGAATCTCTTAAAGTTCCCGTCACAAATTATGAAGAAGAATTAAACGAACTTAAATTTAAATTTACTGATCTAAGTAGTAGTCTCATGCAAAATCGCTTAACGAACTCTAACCTAACTGACCAACTCAGCAGGGAGTCATCAAAGAGTGAGGAGAGACACATGTGGATTGAGCTGAAGGAGATGGAGTTAACTAGGGCTAGGGATGAGATTATTTATTTGCAGCGAGACAATTTAAAGTTTTTGAAACAAATAAACATTTTTTTTCTTGGTTGCTAAACGTTTATATACTAAAATTACTCAATTGCATTAAGATTGTGAAATAGCGAAAAAGATTCATAAGATGATCTTACCCTTCCTTGAGTTTAAGGAGGATGAGGTCATTACTGAATGTGAATCCATAATGTCCTCAGAAGAGACTTCCATCACTTATAAAATCGGTCTGCACAAAACTAAAACTTTCATTGACTCTAAGGAACACAAATGCATGCTTAAAAAGCTCTTAGATGAAAATGATAGGTTGAAAATTAAGACAGAGACCTTACAATCATTTAACTTGTCAAACGCCAAATTAATGATCAAACATAAAATTAATGTAGAAAGTACGTCTAAATTTGATGAGGAGAGTGAGATGAGTGAAATTTCAGTGGAAGATGTAGTTGATTGCTCTGAGTTTTTGAAAAGCAAAACCAAGAAACCCCTTATATCTGAGAACTCGGTTGAATATGCACGATTATCAAAGGATAAGTCAAAGAAACTCAAAGAGATGGCAATGGTTTACAAGAAAGTTCAAACCGTGCCAAATCAGGTTTATGATGTTACAGGGGTCACTGGAAAACAAACAACATAACTAAAAATCCTGGTTGACAAAGACAATGTTGAAGGATGTGATGATTATTTCTGGTCCACCCCTATCGATAATGCAGACGAGACCGTCAGCTTATCATAGCAAACCTCATGGAGGGTAAAGGGTAGATATGTTGCCGAACCCATCAACAAACCCTCAAGCTTTGACAAACCAAGCACAAGTGGGACAAAAGAGATACCAGAAGATCCGAAGAACACACCCAATGTATCTTCCAATACAACAAAAGCTCAAAAGGAGATGCCAAAATCTAGCTTCAACATTCATAAATCTCAAAAGCAACTGGCTGAACAGAAACGCCAAAGAAATCAGAGATACATGAAGAATCTGAATGAGAGAAAAATGTTTTGGCTATCTCAAAACCCTAACCATGTTCCCTTGAAGAAAGAAGCAAATGACAAAGCATAGATCAAAAGAAAGAAAAAATTCAGTTCCAGCTCTTACTATTTCAGAGCTCAGAACCGAACATCATGCTTCGGTCCCAACACCAAGAATGAGAACCGAAGGTCAAGTTTTCGTTCTTCCCAACAAAAGCCTCACTCAACAAAGGATGTTAAAGGGAAGGGAAAGCTTAAGTCAGATGCATATATCAATAATAAGAACAAGGTAGCTAACCCTAGGGATCAAAAGAATATTCCAACTGACAAAACACTAACTGGTACACTGCAATTTAAAAAAGATAAAAATAAAATAAAAGTGTACACCATCAAAAGAAAAGACGAAACCACACTAATAAAAAGAAATTGTCTTGTTGATATTTTTGTTGCTGTTCCATTTTTTGTGAAAAACTCACTAGGGCCCAAGAGAGTTTGGGTTCCTAAATCTTCTTAAATTTGTAGGTTATAAGTGACGAGCAGTTCAAAGACGAATGGTACATAGACAGTGGCTACTCACGTCACATGGCAGGGAGAAAGGAAGAGCTAAGGGAGTTTCGTTCCCTCAAGGATGGTGGATGAGTGAAGTATGGCAACAACTCTTATGGAACAATCAAAGGATATGGAATGATAACCAACGAAGAGTTCACAATTCGAAAAGTAGCATACGTGGGAGGATTGCAGCATAATCTCATAAGTGTATCTCAATTGGTTATGGGTACCTGACTCAAAGTCTCATTCGATGATGAAGGATCAGAAATTATCGAAAAGCAATCCAAAAGAGTCTTGTTAAAGTCTAAACAAAAAGGAGAAATTTACCCCCTAAACCTCAGTCCAATTAAAGGAAAACCAACTATTTGTATGTTGTCCAAGGCGAATTCTGATGAAAGTTGGTTATGGCACCGACACCTATCGCACCTAAACTTTAAAGATATTAATAAGTTGGTGCTTGGTGATCATGTACGAGGTCTTCCAGTTCTCAAGTTTGATAAGGAACGCCTGTGTGCAGCATGCGAAATGAGTAAACAAAGCCGAAAGAGCCATCCTACACGTATTAATACCAAGATCATGGAAGCTCTTGAACTTCTGCATATTGACTTATGTGGACCTTCAGCTATTGAAAGCATCGGTGGCAGTAAGTTCATTCTTGTTATAATAGATGATTTTTCACGCTTCACCTAGGTATTCTCTCTTAAACAGAAGTCAGAGGCGACTCCCAAGTTGAAAGCTTTCATCAAGCATGTTGAAATCCAACTACAAAAGGTGGTGAGGAACATTCGAAGCAATAATGGGCTTGAATTCAAGAATAAAGAGTTCGAAGACTTTCTGGCCGAAAAGGGAACTTCTCACAACTTCTCAGCTCCCTATACTCCACAACAGAATGTAATTGTTGAAAGACGAAACTGTTCCTGGTGTGAGGCATCCTGAACCATGATGAGCTTCGCTTCACTCCCATTATACTTCTAGGCTGATGTTGTTGCTATTGCATGCTATACTCAGAACCGATCCTTACTTAACAAGCGATTCGCCATCGCTCCGTACGAAATTCTGAACAACAGGAAGCCCAATGTTAAGTTTTTCCATGTGTTCGGTTCTAGATGCTTCGTTTTAAACTCCAAAGAGAACCAAAACAAATTTGCTGTCAAAGGCTGACGCAGGAATATTTCTTGGCTATTCACTAACTTCAAAGGCTTACAGGGTTTTGAATAAAAACGCCAAACAGATTGAAGAAAACTACTACATAACTTTTGATGACAACCATATGACAAAAGTTCAAACAAACAAGAGTATCATGGGAGATATATTTCCAGAATCAGGTCAAGTCTCAGTTCCAATTTCCAACTTGTTTGAAGAGTATATAAGGTTGTTCGACGAACCAGAAAAATCCATACTCTCAGTGGCGAAAGAAGCAGACAAAAAAATTGACCATCAAAAGAAGATCATCGATGAAGCTGCAAAAGATATGGAAAAAGATCCTTCTAAACCATTTGAAAGTCATCCCTCAACAGGTCCTCCTAACCACATCTCAATGTTCGAGGGGGAGGGTCCAACTATCCCCAACACAGCCAAACTGCCAATCGAGGGGGAGCATCCAACTCTAACTCATGATGCTCCAGTTGAGGGAGAGAACCCAGCTCCATCTGCAAGAGAGCATCCCACTCTTACCGAGGGAGAGGCTCCTGAACCTGACATGGGATACGCTTTGCCATTTGAGGGGGAGAATGCAGATACAAATGACAAAGATGATCAATCGGAATTTGAAGAAGAGATTAATGCAGAATTGGATCATGTTTATGACCTTAACTACCCTCTTCTGACAAAATGGACTAAGGATAATCCTAAAACACAGATAATTGGTGAATCATCTGAGCAGGTTCTCACAAGCTCTTAATTGAAAGCGAAGCAAACTGCATTATTCTCTCACATTGAATTCTGCATGATTAATTCATTTGTCTCTAAAATCAAACCAAAGACGGTCAATAATGCACTTGATCATACTGATTGGGTATAGGCAATGCAAGATCAACTTCATGAGTTTGAACGTACTCGAGTTTGGAGACTTATTCCCACACCAAAGGAAGCTTCTGAGGTCTGTTTGAAGTGGGTCTTCAGGAACAAGATGGATAAAGAGGGCAATGTCATTAGGAATAAGACTCGGCTGGTGGTAAAGGGATATTTCCAAGAAGAAGGAATAGAATATGAGGAGACCTTCGCTCCTGTAGCAAGATTAGAATCGGTTTGAATCTTTCTAGCATATGCTGCTCATAAAAACTTCGAAGTTTTTCAAATGGATGTGAAATGTGCCTTCCTAAATGGAGAACTAGAAGAAACGGTATATGTTGAGCAACCACCCGGGTTCATGAATGAGAAATACCCTAATTATTGCTATGTGTTAGATAAAGTTGTTTATGGACTGAAACAAACACCAAGGGCCTGGTATGAAACATTAACTCGTTTTCTAAAAATGTCTAAATTCAAGCAAGGTTTGGTTGACCCAAACTTCTTTCGCAAGAAAGAAGGCAAACATCTAATGATAGTTTACATTTATGTCGATGATATCATCTTCGGCTCCACGAATCCTAGCTTAACAGCTTAATTCAGGAAGCTGATGGAGACTAAATTTGAAATGAGCGCAATGGGTCCAATTAATTTTTTTTTTCTTGGGTTGGATATAAGACAGGGATCAGAAGGAATTTTTGTTAACCAGGAGGCCTACATGAAGAATCTATTGGCAACGTTTGGTATGATGGGAGACTCGAAGGTGAAAGTTCCCATGGCGTTTGGCACTAAGTTAACACCATCTTTGGAAAAGCCTGCTGTTGATATGACTCTTATCGTCAAATGATAGGATCTCTCATGTATCTAACTGCTAGTAGACCGGACATTATGTTTTATGTTTGATATTGTGCCTGGTTTCAGGCTAATCCTAGAGAAACTCACATGGTGGCAGTGAACAATATTTTTTGCTATTTGAAGCGAACCTCATCACTCGGTCTCTGGTATCCAGCAAAATCCGGGTTCTTTGTTCAAGCCTTTTCTGATGCTGATCTGGGTGGATGCGGTCTAGATAGAAAGAGCACAACTGGGGTATGTCAGTTCCTTGATGGTAAGCTTGTTAGCTAGCAGTCCAAGAAGCAAACATATGTGTCTCTCTCAACAGCCGAAGCTGAGTACATAGCTGCTACTTCATGTACATCACAAGTAGTCTGGATACAAAGTCAACTTAGAGACTATGGATTGAGTATGAAGAAGATTCCTCTTTATTGTGACTCTGAAAGCGCGATAAGAATTTGTCACAATTCGGTGCAGCACTCAAAGACAAAGCATAATGCACTAAGGTACCATTTCATCAAGGACCATGTTGAATATGGAAACGTGGAAGTCCATTTTGTTAGGTCCTCAGAATAGCTTGCTGATATCTTCACTAAAGCCTTACCAGAAGCAAGCTTCAATAAAATTTTGTAGGGTTTGGGAATGACCGAAGCAGAGTCGGTACCGAATCCTCAAACATCTCTCTGAAAAATCAGACAAGCGAAATAGAGCGAACGCTCAGCCTATTTCAGTTCCGGAATTTTAGGGAACCGAAATGAACCGAAAGCTCTGCTTATTTCGGCTCCTTAATTTTTGGGAACCGAAATGAACCGATCGCTCGGTCTGTTTCAGCTCCGGAATTTCAGGGAACCGAAATGAACCGAGCGCTCTGCTTATTTTGGCTCCTCATTTTTGGGGGACTGATATGAACTGATATCTCAGTTTATTTCGCTTCAATTATTTAAGATTTAAGTTCAGCTGTATTTGTACACTTTCTTTTCGACTCTTTACTTGCTTTATTTTTTCATTTATCTTTATTTCCAACTTGTTTAAAATTATTTTTCCTTATTTTTGTTTTTATTATTTTTCAGAAATTGCAAAAATCCAAAAAGATTTTATTTTTGTTTTTATTTTTTTTTATTGTTTTTTATTTATATAGAAAATTTGAAATTCCAAAAAGATTTTATGTTTTTGTTATCTCTTGTGATCTTCTCTATTGTTTCGTTTTCTATTTTTCTTGTGTGTGGTTTGTTTGTCTCTTCTTCTTTTATAGGTATCAAGTACACAATTGTAATATGAACTCCAGATGGGGCAGGTATGTCAATTTCAATATGCACTAGCTAGGTGTCCCTAGAAGCATGTTATTGCATGTAGACCAAAGTCTCTAAAACTTGAAGTGAGGCCTTAATGATTCAATCAGTACCTATCATCTCTTCCCAATCAGGCCGCTACATTCACTCAAGTCATAAGCTACCTACTCTTCTTAAATAAGTCAAGAGTTTTCTGCTATGTCACTCTTTTAAAGCAGGGTTACTTTCTGTTCTTTAACCACCTCCTAATATTCCCCATCTACTTTCGGTTCATCAAAGTAGCCCTTGAGGCTCTTAGAGATTACCACTGAGGTTTATGGTTACAAAAACTTTGAGTTAATGATCTTAGATGCGTACACCACGTGCTAAGTGAGACCCAAAATCCAACACCACTGCTGAATTGACGGTGAATATTTATATTCAAGAACTTACTTATTACCAAATGAAGTCTCTTTTATTTTCTTGCGTGATCATTATGAAACTGTCTAACACCAAGGCGTTTCTTCCCAAAAGATCCAGTTTAGTTTTTGTTTTTGAGATTTCTATTATAAATCCTGTTACTTCCAAACTATCCAACCTACTTGTTCAACAGACCACATCGGTCTCACAAGTACTTCATCAAACGTTCGGTCTTATATTAACTATCGACGTTCGGTTGAAGATTAACCACCAACTGTAGCCTATGTCTAAAAAGAAGCCTTTCAATTTTTCTTAACAAACATTTGATCGTATTCTCATGGGAAACCACACAAGCATTTTAAGTCTCTTTTGACTTTGGAGGAAGAGATTCATGCCCGGGATCCTCTGCTCTATGTCGTATTTGACATCACTAACCTCCCATACACGTATTGCTTTATTTCTTATTCTTTAGCACACTAATGCACGAAAATCTTCATGATTTTCCAAAATTCTGGCACATGACAATTATGAGTTGTTTTCACTTTCGGCTCTAACCATTGAACAAATTTATGGAAACAAAAGTGGTATTCTGTACCATTAATGAACAGCGGATCAGGTCAGTTGAATGGATAAGAAGTTGAAATGATTTTTTGGATAAGTTCAAGAATGGGTGCGTGCAGTTGAAACGACTCTGAAACCTTCGCCATATGATGTCTATCTAGGGAAACCAAGCTGTGAAATCCTGCTTTTCCAGGCGCTTTTTCAGAGATCTTCTCAACATTATGGCATGTTCTTTGTCTCTCCTAGAAATCGTATATAAAGGAATCCGCGCACCACTGTACCTTCTCCCTATTCTCCAATTCTCTCAAATACAACAGTGATATTAAACTGCTCATCTTCTTCACGAGTTTAACAATGGCGGAATCTTCATCACTTCAAGAACAGACTGCATCGTCGCCATTGCTCACGATCAAGCCCAATCAGAACATGATCATTCAGATGACTCCATTTCTGTATGATTCATCATGCTTCAAGTCGTGGAATGTCTCAAGTATTCTCCTCTGGTAATCGCTCTTACACAAGTGGAATGTGTTCCAATGTCGCTGTTGTCCTAGGTGTATTCTACAGCGACTTAAGTCAAAACCAAGGAGAGAATCTACTTTCATATTCTTAATCACAAGGCTTCCATCTCAAAAGGGCGATTTGCTCATTGCTAGGGCTTGCTGTAGACGCCTCAGTCATCTCTCCCGATTTCATCATTACGACTCGACTATTTTCGATGTTTTATGAGATGGGCTACACTGAGGTGCTTACTACCTTCACCAAATTCAAGAAATCATGCTTACCTCCTCAATGGAATGGGTTACTCACTCTTCTTCACTAGGGGTTAGCTGAGCGTGTTGGTGGGTCTGATGGTTCGAACAAATATTTTATGACGATTCTGTATGGTCTTTACAACGGACTCAACCTGGACTATAATTCATTGATCTGGACCCAACTGGTTCAGAGCTTGAACTCTTCAACGAAGCATTCAGAAATCTTGTGTGGTCGTATTTGGACTCTTGTCACATGACGAGCTATAAACTCTCTTGAGATTCCGGTCATGAAGGATGCCTTGCTCTCCTTTGTCTCAACATTTCATACAAGGAATATCATAGTAGCTGATCCAACCAGGTTCTTTCACAACGATTATATTCTGTAGACTATGTATCAGTGTGTCTCTTCAAAGAGTATGGTTATTTCAGAATACAAACTTATTCCTCCCAAAAGTCCACGCAAATTAACTCCAGAGATGCAAGCTGATCTGGATGAGGTTGAGAAGCCAGCTAAAAGAGGAAAGAAAGTCAATCCCAAGAAAGACGCAACCGAAGGTCCCTCCTCCAAACCAGCCAAGTCCAAGAAAAGAAAAGTGAAGCACATGACTCTTCTACTCCAAAGAAAGTGAAGAAAATGGTACGATGAAAACAAACTCCTTCACGTTCCCATTCAGAAAAGAATGATGACCAGTCTGTTGGTGAGGAAGAGCAAGAGCAAAATGAAAGTTCTCCTCGGGGGAATACACCTCCTCGGTCTCCAACTCTAGAGAAGGTTGTTAATGATTCTATTCCTACTCATCCTCCATCTCCACCGAAGACTACTTTTCAAGATTCGGCTCCACCTCCACCTACATCAGAACCTTCTTCTACAATTGCTCCATCACCACCTGTCAGCTCTACTCCTATCACTACCGCTCCATTACCACCTCCTATTTTTCCCAATCAACTTTCACCACTACACCTATCATCACCTCTACCACCGATTCTTCAATAAAATTCAACACATCTGATGTGGGGCTAAGACTAAAGATCCTCCTATAGTCACCACCGAACCAATTTCCCCAACTCCCTCCAGTGATTCTAATCTAGTTCTTGGAGGAGCCGAATTTGAGTTTGATTCTACTTACTACAGTCCATATAGAATCCCAAGTGATGAGGATGAATCTGCTCTTGCGACCAAGCAACAAATAGACAATGTAAATGAAAAGCTTGATGCACTGATTGAGTCATCTAAGAAGTGCAATGATGTTGTCATGAAAGCCTTTTTGGATACTACTTTGCACCAGTATCATGAGTCCATATACAAATGCATTGCTGCAGTGGATGATTCTACTTCCTTGTGCAAGAACGCTACAGCTGATGTCAAGGACCTTATTCATGATTCCAGGGTTTTCCTTGATTCTCTCAAGGGTCGTTCTGAGACAAACGCTGCTAAAGTGAATGCATTAGTTGCTTCCCTATCTCAGTCTTTTCAACGAGAACAAGCCAAATTTGAGACTCTTTGGTCTGATGTTTTTACTGATAACAAGACTTTTCTGGCATTTTTTTACTCTCGATTAGACAAGCTCAATGCTGATTTCCAGGTGGAAAGGAAACTACGAGATGATCTTGCTCAACAGATCGCTATCAATGAAGTGCAGAAGGCTGAAATTGCCAGAGCAGAAAATAGATTACGCTGCTAAAAACCGAACGAGCAGTTTTTAGAAGCTGTGTTGGGGATATTCTTACTCAGCTGCATAATGTGATTCAAGCTCATGAACCAATTCTTATGCTTACCGTTCGCAATCATCTAACCTCCAAACTCCTAGCAATTGAACTCTTATGAGAAATGAAGGGTGTTTCAGAGAGGATGGCCACTCCGCAACAAGGGGGAGAAGGTACTGTGAAGATCCCTCCTGATGTTAAAATGAAGGTGACTGTAAAAATCGAACCGAAGGATAGTGTAGCTTCGGGTTCTGGTAATAAAGAAAAGAAGAAACATGTCATTGGGGAAGATGATGATAGTTAAGAAGATCAAGAAACTATATCTGAGATCCTGAAGCGAAAGAAAAGATATCAGGAGCTAGATGAAAATCTTCGAGTTGCAAAGGAATAAGAAGAAAGAGAAAGAAAGAAGAAAGAAGAGGATGATGCACTTAGTTGCAAGAAGACGTTGTTCCCCCCTAGGACTAGGGATACACTAAATAAAGAAGCTATAGAGTTTCCAAGCACATACTCGACGGAACCTGTGACTTTGTTTGACTGTGATAATACGAGGAATTCACGGTTTGATATGCCTATAACACAAAAGGAATTCATCTTTCATTGTTTTGATTCAACTGCTGAAGTCCCTTCACCTCATCCTCAAATCCAACGAGAACTTATTGATTTTTATCTTCAGTTCGGTCAGCCTCAGTACTTAACCTGGAGCGCACAGAAAATTACAACGGTCAAGGTGCTGAAGCCTTTGCCTGCAGGGAAGTTCATTAATGTTCAATTCAAAATAACCTGAGGTTCAGATAACTCGGTTTCTTTGATTTCCCTGGCAGATCTTCCTAATTTAATTCCTCATGATTGGATCCTGCTGTTTAATATTTTGCTCTCTAATGCGAAAGAGTATGAGCCGATCCTAAATCATCTGAAGAGGATGTTGGCTTCCTACATCCATGAAGTTGCCAAGATGGATCAGTAAATAGCTTCTGTTTTGAGGAAGAAACCAATGGTGGAGCCTATTGCAAAGCCAAGAGATGTCAACAAAATGCGTCTTGGTCAGATTGACTCTGCTCACCTAACTGTTATGTTCACAATAGCTAAAGGTGAAAAGTTTTTTTTCTCTTGTTGACAAGCACCTGTTCTCCACCGATTGCTTGGAATTCATTATCAATCTTGTTCATCGGTGTTAGGAGAATTCTGCTTCAGATAAGAAGAACTTCACGGACATGCTTCGGTGGTACATCACATTCAGGCAAAATCTTTTGGCCATCATACCGAGCGTGTTCAAGACTATAAAGAAGTCTGTTGTAGCTCAACCGAACTATGCTCACGGCACCATTGACGCAAAGGGGGAGATTGTTGGGTATTATGTGTTGCGTCATGGGCCCTTCTTTTGTATATCCGGTTTGGGCCTATCCATCCGTGATTATAGATTAGGGTTACATTATACATATAGTGCATGCATGTATGCCTTACAAGACACGATAGTCATTAATTATCTCTGTTGGATTGTAACCCTAAACACCTCTACAGTCGAAGTTCTTAATCGAGCTCTTATGAGGTGTTCAAGTTAATCATTCGGCATCAGTTACACCATTCTTGTGTTCATCAATTGTTTATCTTTATTTTTCTGCTTGAATCTAACGATCTATAAGAATTTTTTATTCCAATAGCACTCATGAATATTGCAGCGCTCATGACAGTCTTGATTCATATCTGCTTCCAGCATATGACTGACTGTGGATGGTTTGAATAACTTAGTCATTCAGGAATAACGACCTAGTTATTCTGGAAATCAAAACATGCAAAGTGAAACACAAGGATAATCAAATCCAATATGGTTTCAGAACTTATGAATATAAATAAAACACATTTTATTTATCACCATATTTATTACCCATCATTCATTGCATACTGTTTCAAACTCTCAACTTTATACTTGAATTAAAACAATAGTTGTCCCATGCTCCGAGCATGTACACTATGTTTTCTAAACACTAGTCATGCGATACACCAAGTATGCACACTATGTTTTTCCAAACATTAGTTATGCCATACACCAAGTATGCACACTAAGTTTTTCTATGATCTTTACTTTGTGAAATAGACTGATTGAACATAATTCCAATGATTCTCATTTCACAATCCCAAATCCTTACCGAAAATGCAAGAATTCCAAATTCCTGCCATTTGCCTAAATCTGTTAGATTCTAAACTTATATGCATTGATCCTCTTGCAACGATTACGCACAGAGTCACCAAGACTTGTCAACAGACATTACAGAGTATTCCAATGGAGATCAAATCAATGGAAACGAAGTCTCATATTCAAAGTACATTGCTTTGAACGTCCTTCTTGCATTAAGTTTCCTAATCTTACACAGATTTAATGAATAACTTCCACCTATGGGAACATTTCCATATTCCCATTTTGACTATCACTCCTGAACAAGAGTTGCCTCTTTTCAGAATATGTCAATATGGCCCTTCCAAAATTTAGAACCTTAGATTGTCCTCGACAATTGCTTAATCAAATTAGTCATATCCAGTTCTAGTACTTTTTCCATTTTAATGTTCTAGGCATTTGGAAAATTTTAGAACAGATGAATATTATAGCACATGCAATTGATCCTATATCCAAAGCATATGTGACACGATTCATGATATCTCACATAAAGACATGATATTAGACCAATCTTTTTGCTATAATATTTCTATTTCTATTTGCCAAGTTTTCATAATTCAGATTATGAAAAGGGATGATGTAATCGTAATCGAATTTTAGAACGCAAATAATGGACTCATATATAGCATTTCTTTATGTTGAGCCATTCCAACATAATATTCATATATATATATATATATATATATATATATATATATATATATATATATATATATATATATATATATATATATATATATATCCTTGACTAAATATGATTAAAACCTCAAAATAAGCTTTTAGAATTGAAATGAAGTATTATTTCCTCTCCTTTAATTATAGCAAAACAACTTTTTCCCAATTGAAACTTTTGTTTTCTATAATTAACATTGATAAATTGAAACACTTATCATCATTGTCATGCTCCCACTAACATGAGAATTATCAGCATAACACTTATGCTCCCACTAGCTTTGACATGTACTCAGAAAATCAGTTGGACTTCTAGAAATCAGTACTTTATTGACTTTCTTACGAAAGTTCAGACTTCTGATACTTGATGCTTTCAAAAAACTTTATCAAAATCATACAACTTTCCTTAGATAGCACACATGTGTGTCTAAACAATTTCAGAACTATGAAAAGGGACACTGTAATCATAGTCTCAATTGTTTAGACCTTTTCCATTCCTCACAAGTCCATGTTAGTGTGCCGGTTAACCACACACGCTCCACTAACGACTTTGAGAATGCAAATATCACAATTGCTATCTACCTAAAATTTACTTAGTGAAAGCGTTTCCTTACCATCATGTTCATGAATCAAAGAGAAACCTTATAACACTTAGATTTCATGGTGTATGTGTTCCTATCCTTGTGAATTTGTCAAAACCATAATCATAAGACAAGGTAAGTGATAAATCCAAACTTATATGGATTGAACTTGTTCAATCTTAATTTCTTGCCATCTGGCAGCACAAGGGCCTACCATGTCTTCCAAGTTGTTATGCAACCAATTGTGAACTCACTGAACTCATATGCAAAGCCAACTTTAACTGGACTGGGCACAGAAATAGGAATATGTCAACACGATAGGTTATAAACCTCAAGTCATGAGCTAGTGAGAAACTACAGGTTTTATTATTCATTAGATCTTGAAATCTTTCAGGATCTTTTAGACTCCCACTGTCCTCTTGACATATAAGAAACACTTGCCAAATATTCAAGAAATAGTGCGGATTCTTTATCAAGACAAACACTTCACACAATTGGCCTTAGTTGGTCTCTGTTTTCTCCAAAACATCACAACTTACCAATTTCAAATGTACAAGAGCAGAACATATTTTACTCTTACATTGGACAAGTGTTATAATCCTTCTTTAAGATATGTCACTCAAGTTACAATCTTGGAATATAAATCTAAGAATTGTTTTGGAATTAAGTATAACTCGTCTTCTTGCTTTAACCATTTCAACAATTCATGATTCCTCTTCTTACCCATAGGAATGCACTAAGATGTCCTTATATGTGACAACCCGAAATTTCCATTGTATGAACCTCATCTATTCAATAGAAGCAAGTTCAGTTTCTGTGATTTTCAAGCTTTTCCGAACAAATTTGTGTACCTTAGGGTTTACACTTTAGGAGATATCAGGAGAGTGGATACTCCTGAGTTTGTGAAATTTGGGCATTTCAAGTTTCATAATGTTACAGTCCAAGTTTGAGAATAGAAATATTTTCTGTCAAAATATTCCAGGACTATAAATAGTTTTCTAAAGTTAATTTATTCATTATTCACAATTCCAACTAGAGAAAAGCCATTTTCTCTCTGACGGATCTTCGGGTTTTGATCCCAAATTGTGAGTACCCTTTTCTAGTAATGTTAGAATACATATTAAATGCTAATAACATGATTTAGGTGGCTAAATCATGAGATCTAGGAGTTTACTCCCCAAGGTGTTCTTGGGCGGTAAACTCCCGAAACAAGGCCAAAACCGACATTGATGCTAGAATAAGGCCTTAGGACATTAGGTAAACACATTAGGGACATGAAATCACACACAAAACCACCCAAGATTGGGAGTTTACGGCCCAGAACTCTCTTAGGCCGTAAACTCCATTTCAAAGGGCTAAATGGTGGTTTTTGGACTTAAGGACTTTAAGGCTTGCATCTAGATTTATTCCCCAATTAGCTTAAGGTCTTAAACACTTCAAATGACACAAAAGAAAGTGAGTTTATGGCCCGGAACTCTTCTTGGGCCGTAAACCCCATTTTGTGGGACAAAAATCGTTCCAAGCAACCCTTAAGCCTATAGACAATTTACCTTGCACCTTTGGGACTAGAATGGAGAGTAGAACACATAGAAATCACTCCTTGAAAGGAGTTTACGGCCAAGGAACATGACTTGGGCCGTAAACTCCAAGTGAAGGCACCAAAGTGTGCCTCTTGTCCCCATTAGCCTTAGATAAAATCATGGATGCCATTCTTGATGTTTAAGCGCCTCAAATCAATTATTTTCCTAGAGTTTACGGCCGTAAACTCTAAGGTGAAGGACCTTAGGCCGTAAACTCCCTTATGGAGTGTTCTAGAGCCTTAAAACTACTTCATACATTATTCCAATAAAGATAGAAGTGTTCTAGATGCAAGATAACACCACAAAACACCCAAAAACGCCATTTGAGGAGTTCACGGCCATAAACCTATGAGTTTACGGCCGTAAACTCCAAGGTGTGGGGTTTATTGGATGGTGAACTCCTATACAAGGCTATTTGATGTTTCAAACCCTTTTGCCTTGTCCCGTAGCAACTTAGATACAACCATTTGGACCCTAAACACTCACAAAAGTGTTTAAATGTTTTCTAAGCGTCTTAACTTATTTATTTAAGTTATTATTTGTCAAATTAGTTATATATATGCTTATTATATGATAACTAGGCTCGTGCGTGTAAACCAGTCTCCGTTTGTCACCTAGCACGGTAGCCGGCACTGCAATTCAGACAACTCACCACAAGTGAGTTCATACCCCTTGAATCAAACTTTAAAATGATTTTAAGTGTTTTAAATACTTTATGGGGGGAATACAAGTCAAATACTTATAAGTTATTGCTTCAATCACATGTGATTGCATTTAATCACATGTGATTAATAACTAGGAAAACAACGATTTTTACCACTGTTCAAACTGTTTATCAAATTGTTTTACTTTGAAATGTCTTACAAACTGTTTTACTATCCAAACTTACTTATAGACTGTGATTTAAACAAATGCTTCTTATACTTGAACTGTTTTTATTAACTTATGCCTTCAAATTGTTTTATAGATCGACATCAAGTCGATCTTCTCTTGAAATTATATTTATGCTTCAAATGTTTTATGAAAACTTATTTATGCTTTTATATATCCAATTGCATGCCCATATATGTATAGATATATAAATAATGTTCAAAGGGCTTAGGAAGGCCATCCGCCCTATTTCCTTTTCCTCGATTTGGATGTGGTCTGGTGGGATTTCGGGTGACCATCTGAAGGTCGTTTCCATATTACTTATATATCATATATACATGTATAGACATAAAAGTACTTCTATATTCATACTCATCAGTACATCATTAGCTGGTTACCATCGGGGTAACGCAAGATCAATACATATACAGATATACTAGAAACAATACATATACAGATATACTAGAAACAATACATATACAGATATACTAGAAACAATACATATACAGATATACTAGAAACAATACATATACAGATATACTAGAAACAATACATATACAGATATACTAGAAACAATACATATACAGATATACTAGAAACAATACATATACAGATATACGAGAAACAATACATATACAGATATACGAGAAACAATACATATACATAAATACGTAATAATTGTGATCCACTGTATCGGGCATGCCTTAAATGTCATGGCCCAAGTTGTAGCCAGAATTCTCTTGGAGGGAGAGCGTGAGTTTGCGTATAGATCTATACTGGATTGACTATCCTACACCTTGCTGCTAGCTACAGCCGGACCTGCAGGTCTGCGGGTGCCAAACGTCATTTCTTATTTCGACCATTCATTATGTCGTTGTTACCAGTCGATAGCATGGTGCAATTTATCACATTATGCCTTAATATAAATCCGGTTTAAGGTAGTAGTATTTAGTACAGCAGTAGTCTTATTATACAAAGCTACAGTACTACAATGATTTACCCATTACATATTTTAGTGATAACATCACTCAAGCGTTAATGTACAAACTATATTTTAACAAATGATAGTTATACTTGGGTAATTACACTCTTTTACAACAGACAGGTTCACAAAACAGTTTAGCCTTGGTAGAAGGTTACTTTTATAGAAAATATAGGATTTTCTGAGGGATTCAAACTTTTACAAACACTTTCGAACATTTGCTTACATTTTTACAACTTATACATTGAGACAGGTTCAAACGTTTTTCACAAGAAACATTGACACTAAAATACTTATGAACTCACCAGCTTAATGCTGATAAACTCTTTCAAAATAACTTGTATTCTCAGGTCATCAGTAGACAGGTACCGAGGCCAGCTTTTGAGAAGATGGAGTGCATTCAAGACTCATCTCATATTATTTTGTGTTTCGTTATTTTTGGTGTCTATAACTGTACAGAACACACTTGTATTAAAATTATATATTTAATGCAATGGATGATGTTGTTTGCTTATTTACATTTACTGTGTTGTGATACTATACATGACGTCCTCCGCCCCAGAACGTTTCCGCCGTTCTTGGTTTTGGGGTGTGACAGATTGGTATCAGAGCATTGTTTATAGTGAATCAAGTATGTCAACCCATAAAAGATATACTAATCTATAAACCCAAAAAGGGACTAAAACACTCTGACCAAGAGTCTATACTTTAAATAATAAAATATTTAATTAAGTATACTAGTCTGCATTAATACTAAAATCAGTGTCACAATGACAAGAACAAAAGTATTACGATTGTTGAATATCACAAGTGAGCTCGGGGATGTATGGTCAGTCCTGGGAATGGCATAGCCTGATCAACTATGCTGGTCCTAGGAGTGATTAGCATATGCCCTAGAATGGTTGTGATATGTTAGCAAGTCTAAAAACTTACCAACAATACCACAAGAAGATCAGTAGAACTTAACCTTAAAAATACTATAGGAGTATTTTGTGCTATTAGTTACACGTATACTATATTCTTATACCTCTCTTCTCGCGTAGATCTAAATGGCTGGATTCCATCATGGCGACCCGTACTTTCTCGATGAAGGCAATGCCGGGTGGATCGATGAAGAGCCTGAAGATGATCATCCAATCCCTTTGGATGATCACCTCGCAGAAGGTTTTTCAGAAGGATCTGACTCCGAGCCTGAAGTCAACAACCTACCGCTAGTAGGTCAAGCCCCGAACAACAACCCTCGACCAGCGTTTCCAGGTCCTACACCCATGTGGGCAAACAATCTGAATCGCTGGAGTGATGAGCAGGGTCAGCCCTTACCATACTTTGGGGACCGAACCTTTTACAATGTTAGCGATGGTGGCTCTGCTGATAGAGCTCTGCCGGTAATCATCCGCAGAATAGCTCGTAATGTTGAGCAAGGTCGAGCAGCCATCGACCGGGTCATGGAGATTGATGCCAATTCAGGCGTCAATACAGTCCGCATTCGCCGTCTTGAAGAAGACATGGAACGGACCCGGAGAACCAACGAAACTCTACAACAACAGCTGGCTGCCTCCCGTGCTGAAGTCGTAGAACTTCGAGCTCGTCAGAGAGCTCAGGACCGACACCTTCAAGAGGTGTTTCGCCAAGTGTCCGACCTCAGGGATCGCCCGAGGAATTCCCATCGCCATTAGATGATGTCTAGTACATCTCTGTCTTTTGATTTAGGGATAGCCTTGAACTTATGTGCACTAAGTGGCACTTGTTTGTAAAATATTCCTAACTTTCAGTACTCTAATTAGGAATCTAGGACTGTCAGTATTGTCCTTATGGTATGATGTAAGACCTACTGTTAGGTCGATTTTCCTTGAACTTATTGCATCAGTAATACCTGTACTATTGAAATCTATTGTGTGGGAAAAACTTGTACACTTGTGTATTCCTACTAATATTCCTTATTGTGATTTCAAACACTCATTCAACTGTTGGGCTATGGGTAATTAGTCCATGGGTCACTCTCACATTGATTACGAATTGATTCTTATCATCCTTCTTGTTTTTATAAACTTTTAGCTGAAGGATGCCTCCTCGCAAGTCTCCCAGAAACAGGAATAATCATGTACCTCCACCGCCTCCACCACCTGCAGTCATCGATACTGCAGCCCTGAATGCTGCCGTAGCTGCAGCAGTGGCAACTGCCATGGCTCAGTATCACTCATCGGATGCTAGCAGAGGTGGAACCCCCGTTGAATCTATCCCAGTTGAAATCCCTGTGCGCTCGAGGGAGTGCTCCTACAAGGATTTCACAAACTGCAAGCCGAAGCCTTTCTATGGCACCGGCGGAGTCATTGCTCTCTCGCAATGGTTCGAGAAGACTGAATCAGTCTTCAAAATATGTTCGTGCCCGGCTGCACATAAAGTGAAATATGCCGCGTGCACCTTCGAGGATAAAGCCCTAATGTGGTGGAACGGCCACGTCAAAGCCCTAACTCTCGTCGTGGCTAACGACATGGGCTGGGCAACGATGAAGGACCTCATGACTGAGGAATATTGCCCTAGGGGCGAAGTCCAGAAGTTGTAACATGAACTCTGGAATCTGACAATGAAGGGCACCAATGTGATCGCTTACACTGCCCGCTTTAGCGAACTGGTGGCCCTATGCCCCAATATGGTTCCCACTGAAGGGAAAAAGATTGAGCGGTATGTATGGGGGCTAGTGCCTCCGTACCAGGGGAATGTCTTAGCATCCAACCCTGCTACCTTCGACAGTGCCAAGCGATTGGCACAAAGACTTATTGACCATGGAGTCAAGACCCCTGCAACAACAACCACCCTAGCCATCCCGGAACCCTCTAAACCCGCTGGCAACAAGCGGAAGTTCTGGGACGAGAAGAAGAAGCAGCGTGCTTCAAAGAAACAGCAAATCGTAGCAGTACATGCTGCGGTAGCCCCTACTGCTGTTACTACTACGGGGAAGCAGTATTCTGGAAGTTTGCCGAAGTGCAACAAATGCAACTTCCACCATAACGGCGCCTGCCGTGAAATGCAGTGTTCTAACTGCCACAGGAAAGGACACACCGTCCGATTCTGTAGGTTCCCGGCGCAATCGATCTCCCAAGTTCCTGGCTCTGGCGTGAGCCCAACTTGCTATGGATGTGGCGAAACAGGCCACTTTAAAAGGGACTGCCCAAAGGCGAGGAATACTGGAGGAGCAGGGAGGGTACTAGCAATAGGCCACGGGGAAGCAGTTGCTGACCCGACAGTGGTGACTGGTACGTTCCTCCTTGATAACTCCTATGCATGCATTCTGTTCGATAGTGGAGCGGAGCGAAGCTTCGTAAACCACAAATTTGCTCGCATGCTTAAGCAACAACCACACACACTTAATGAACAATTCACAGTAGAGATGGCCAATGGGAAAACTGAAAGTACTAATAGCATATACTTAGGTTGTCTTCTAACCTTAGATAACCATTCATTCCCAATTGACCTTATGCCGGTCTCGATAAAAAGTTTCGACGTTATTATCGGCATGGACTGGTTAAGTCTTCATCGCGCCGACATCATGTGCTACGAGAAAGCAGTCCGACTAAACCTCCCGTCTAACGAAACTCTTATAGTCTATGGCGACAAACCTGGTGCGAGTCTTCGCATTATATCTAGTATTCAAGCACAGAAATATATGCGCAAAGAATACCACGCATTTCTTGCTCACGTCGTCGACACGAACCTAGAAACGAAAGAACTAAAGAACCTCCCAGTAGTGAGCGACTTCCCCGACATTTTCCCAGAAGAACTACCCGGGTTACCTCCACAACGACAAGTCGAGTTCAGAATAGACTTAGTCCCAGGAGCTACCCCAGTAGCCAAGTCGCCCTACCGTTTAGCACCAGCCGAGATGCAAGAACTCTCTGGTCAACTTAACGAACTGCTCAGCAAGGGCTTTATAAGACCAAGTTTCTCTCCTTGGGGAGCACCGGTCTTGTTCATTAAGAAGAAAGACGGATCATTCCGTATGTGTATTGACTACAGAGAACTCAACAAATTGACGATCAAAAATCGTTACCCTCTGCCACGCATAGATGACCTATTCGATCAACTGCAAGGGGCGAGCTATTTTTCCAAAATTGATCTGAGATTCGGATATCACCAGTTACGAGTGCTTGAGGAGGATGTGCCGAAGACAGCCTTCCGAACTCGTTACGGACACTACGAGTTCGTGGTGATGCCATTCGGACTGACCAATGCGCCCGCAGTCTTCATGGATCTGATGAATAGAGTATGCCGACCTTACTTAGATCAGTTCGTCATCGTTTTCATTGACGACATCCTGATCTACTCCCGAAGTAAGAAGGAGCATGGTGATCACCTACGACAAGTTCTAGAGACACTACGAAAGGAGAAACTTTATGCGAAGTTCTCGAAATGTGAATTTTGGATCCGAAGAGTCGAATTCTTAGGACACGTGGTTAGCGAGGAAGGAATCCACGTGGACCCATCCAAAATAAAAGCCATTGAGAACTGGTCAGCACCAAAGACACCTACAGAAATTCGCCAATTTCTAGGTCTCGCTGGCTACTACCGCAGGTTCATTCAGAACTTCTCCCGAATAGCGAAACCTCTTACGACCCTGACCCAGAAAGGCGTGGCCTTTGACTGGGAAGAGAAGCAAGAAAGAGCGTTCCAAACGCTCAAACGATCCTTGTGCACCGCACCAATACTATCCCTTCCAGAAGGAATAGAAGACTTCGTTGTCTATTGCGATGCATCCAATCAAGGACTCGGATGTGTTCTGATGCAGCGAGGTAAGGTCATCGCCTACGCCTCGAGACAGTTGAAGACACATGAGGTTAACTACACGACCCACGATCTTGAACTAGGAGCAGTAGTGTTTGCTCTGAAGATCTGGAGACATTACCTGTATGGAACGAAGAGCACTATCTTTACCGACCACAAGAGTTTACAACACATTTTCGATCAGAAGGAGCTCAACATGAGACAACGACGGTGGGTCGAGCTACTCAGTGACTACGAATGCGATATTCGTTATCATCCGGGTAAAGCCAACGTAGTAGCAGACGCCCTAAGTCGGAAAGAATATTCTGGTCGCAAGGTCAAGTCATTATCAATAACCATCCATTCACACTTGACTAAGCAAATTCAGGCGGCTCAGCTTGAGGCCATGAAACCTGAAAATGTGTCGAGTGAATCCCTCAGAGGAATGGACAAGAACTTCGAAGCCAAGGGTGACGGAGCTTTATATTTCATGAACCGGATCTGGACACCGAAACACGGTGGTTTCCGAGACTTGGTCATGACCGAGGCGCACAACACTCGGTATTCCGTCCACCCAGGTTCAGATAAGATGTATCTGGATCTGAAAAAACTATACTGGTGGCCTAACATGAAAGCAGAGATTGCTACCTTTGTGAGTAAATGCCTTACTTGCGCGAAGGTTAAGGTCGAGTACCAGAAGCCCTCTGGTTTACTGCAACAACCAGAGATTCCAGAATGGAAGTGGGAGCGGATCACTATGGATTTCATAACCATGTTGCCCAAGACAACGGGTGGACTTGACACCATATGGGTCATCGTTGATAGATTGACAAAGTCTACACACTTCCTACCTATCAAAGAAACCGACAAGATGGAGAAACTTACAAGAACATACATTAGGGAAATTGTACGGTTGCATGGGTTACCTATTTCCATTATCTCCGATAGAGATAGTAGGTTCACTTCAAGGTTTTGGCAATCCCTACAACGTTCCCTGGGAACAAGGCTGGACATGAGCACAGCCTACCATCCACAGACCGACGGACAGAGTGAGAGAACCATTCAAACATTGGAAGATATGTTGCGAGCCTGTGTGATTGATTTTGGGAAGGCATGGGATACTCATTTACCCCTTGTCGAATTTTCCTATAATAACAGTTATCACACGAGCATCAAGGCTGCTCCATTCGAAGCTCTCTACGGCCGCAAGTGCAAATCCCCTCTGTGCTGGGCTGAGGTTGGTGATACCCAATTAGCAAGAGGGCAAGCTTCCGACAGTACTCTCACTGGTCCGGAAATCATTCGGGAAACAACAGAGAAGATCGTTCAAATCCGTGAACGATTGAAAGCCTCTAGAGACCGACAGAAGAGCTACGCCGATAAACGAAGAAAACCTTTGGAATTTCAGGTGGGAGACCGAGTCCTTCTCAAAGTCTCACCCTGGAAAGGCTTGATACGCTTCGGCAAGCGTGGGAAGCTTAATCCGAGGTACATAGGGCCTTTCGAGATTCTTGCCAGAGTCGGCCCCGTAGCTTACAAACTTGATCTACCCGACACACTGCTTAACGCACATTCTACATTCCACGTATCTAACTTGAAAAAGTGTCTGTCTGACGAGACTCTCGTAATCCCACTCGACGAGATCGAGATCAACGAGAGCCTCAACTTCGTGGAAGAACCCGTAGAGATCATGGACCGTGAGGTCAAGCAAACGAAACAAAGCCGTATCCCTATTGTGAAGGTTCGCTGGAACGCCAAGCGAGGACCGGAATTCACTTGGGAACGCGAGGATCAGATGAAGTTGAAATACCCTCATCTTTTCGCTTAAATGTTTGTAACTTTTATTTGCTTAAATTTTAATTTCGGGACGAAATTCCCTCTAACAGGGGGATGATGTGACAACCCAAAATTTCCATTGTATGAACCTCATCTATTCAATAGAAGCAAGTTCAGTTTCTGTGATTTTCAAGCTTTTCCGAACAAATTTGTGTACCTTAGGGTTTACACTTTAGGAGATATCAGGAGAGTGGATACTCCTGAGTTTGTGAAATTTGGGCATTTCAAGTTTCATAATGTTACAGTCCAAGTTTGAGAATAGAAATATTTTCTGTCAAAATATTCCAGGACTATAAATAGTTTTCTAAAGTTAATTTATTCATTATTCACAATTCCAACTAGAGAAAAGCCATTTTCTCTCTGACGGATCTTCGGGTTTTGATCCCAAATTGTGAGTACCCTTTTCTAGTAATGTTAGAATACATATTAAATGCTAATAACATGATTTAGGTGGCTAAATCATGAGATCTAGGAGTTTACTCCCCAAGGTGTTCTTGGGCGGTAAACTCCCGAAACAAGGCCAAAACCGACATTGATGCTAGAATAAGGCCTTAGGACATTAGGTAAACACATTAGGGACATGAAATCACACACAAAACCACCCAAGATTGGGAGTTTACGGCCCAGAACTCTCTTAGGCCGTAAACTCCATTTCAAAGGGCTAAATGGTGGTTTTTGGACTTAAGGACTTTAAGGCTTGCATCTAGATTTATTCCCCAATTAGCTTAAGGTCTTAAACACTTCAAATGACACAAAAGAACGTGAGTTTACGGCCCAGAACTCTTCTTGGGCCGTAAACCCCATTTTGTGGGACAAAAATCGTTCCAAGCAACCCTTAAGCCTATAGACAATTTACCTTGCACCTTTGGGACTAGAATGGAGAGTAGAACACATAGAAATCACTCCTTGAAAGGAGTTTACGGCCAAGGAACATGACTTGGGCCGTAAACTCCAAGTGAAGGCACCAAAGTGTGCCTCTTGTCCCCATTAGCCTTAGATAAAATCATGGATGCCATTCTTGATGTTTAAGCGCCTCAAATCAATTATTTTCCTAGAGTTTACGGCCGTAAACTCTAAGGTGAAGGACCTTAGGCCGTAAACTCCCTTATGGAGTGTTCTAGAGCCTTAAAACTACTTCATACATTATTCCAATAAAGATAGAAGTGTTCTAGATGCAAGATAACACCACAAAACACCCAAAAACACCATTTGAGGAGTTCACGGCCATAAACCTATGAGTTTACGGCCGTAAACTCCAAGGTGTGGGGTTTGTTGGATGGTGAACTCCTATACAAGGCTATTTGATGTTTCAAACCCTTTTGCCTTGTCCCGTAGCAACTTAGATACAACCATTTGGACCCTAAACACTCACAAAAGTGTTTAAATGTTTTCTAAGCGTCTTAACTTATTTATTTAAGTTATTATTTGTCAAATTAGTTATATATATGCTTATTATATGATAACTAGGCTCATGCGTGTAAACCAGTCTCCGTTTGTCACCTAGCACGGTAGCCGGCACTGCAATTCAGACAACTCACCACAAGTGAGTTCATACCCCTTGAATCAAACTTTAAAATGATTTTAAGTGTTTTAAATACTTTATGGGGGGAATACAAGTCAAATACTTATAAGTTATTGCTTCAATCACATGTGATTGCATTTAATCACATGTGATTAATAACTAGGAAAACAACGATTTTTACCACTGTTCAAACTGTTTATCAAATTGTTTTACTTTGAAATGTCTTACAAACTGTTTTACTATCCAAACTTACTTATAGACTGTGATTTAAACAAATGCTTCTTATACTTGAACTGTTTTTATTAACTTATGCCTTCAAATTGTTTTATAGATCGACATCAAGTCGATCTTCTCTTGAAATTATATTTATGCTTCAAATGTTTTATGAAAACTTATTTATGCTTTTATATATCCAATTGCATGCCCATATATGTATAGATATATAAATAATGTTCAAAGGGCTTAGGAAGGCCATCCGCCCTATTTCCTTTTCCTCGATTTGGATGTGGTCTGGTGGGATTTCGGGTGACCATCTGAAGGTCGTTTCCATATTACTTATATATCATATATACATGTATAGACATAAAAGTACTTCTATATTCATACTCATCAGTACATCATTAGCTGGTTACCATCGGGGTAACGCAGGATCAATACATATACAGATATACTAGAAACAATACATATACAGATATACTAGAAACAATACATATACAGATATACTAGAAACAATACATATACAGATATACTAGAAACAATACATATACAGATATACTAGAAACAATACATATACAGATATACTAGAAACAATACATATACAGATATACTAGAAACAATACATATACAGATATACGAGAAACAATACATATACAGATATACGAGAAACAATACATATACATAAATACGTAATAATTGTTATCCACTGTATCGGGCATGCCTTAAATGTCATGGCCCGAGTTGTAGCCAGAATTCTCTTGGAGGGAGAGCGTGAGTTTGCGTATAGATCTATACTGGATTGACTATCCTACACCTTGCTGCTAGCTACAGCCGGACCTGCAGGTCTGCGGGTGCCAAACGTCATTTCTTATTTCGACCATTCATTATGTCGTTGTTACCAGTCGATAGCATGGTGCAATTTATCACATTATGCCTTAATATAAATCCGGTTTAAGGTAGTAGTATTTAGTACAGCAGTAGTCTTATTATACAAAGCTACAGTACTACAATGATTTACCCATTACATATTTTAGTGATAACATCACTCAAGCGTTAATGTACAAACTATATTTTAACAAATGATAGTTATACTTGGGTAATTACACTCTTTTACAACAGACAGGTTCACAAAAACAGTTTAGCCTTGGTAGAAGGTTACTTTTATAGAAAATATAGGATTTTCTGAGGGATTCAAACTTTTACAAACACTTTCAAACATTTGCTTACATTTTTACAACTTATACATTGAGACAGGTTCAAACGTTTTTCACAAGAAACATTGACACTAAAATACTTATGAACTCACCAGCTTAATGCTGATAAACTCTTTCAAAATAACTTGTATTCTCAGGTCATCAGTAGACAGGTACCGAGGCCAGCTTTTGAGAAGATGGAGTGCATTCAAGACTCATCTCATATTATTTTGTGTTTCGTTATTTTTGGTGTCTATAACTGTACAGAACACACTTGTATTAAAATTATATATTTAATGCAATGGATGATGTTGTTTGCTTATTTACATTTACTGTGTTGTGATACTATACATGACGTCCTCCGCCCCAGAACGTTTCCGCCGTTCTTGGTTTTGGGGTGTGACATTATAGGACCAATTGTGATATGCTTTCTTAATCATTAAGATGATCACAAAACATGATAATAAAGTACTCTCCCATCTTTTCAGATTTGAGAAACTTTTATCTTTCTGCCTAATTTGATTATTCTCATTCGTTCTGCCATACATCGAAACTTTTCCAATGTTTCAGAATTATACTTAAACTTATAAGTATAACCATATTTACTAAACTTTAGTAAATCATGACGAATAGTTTTATCGATCTTTGTGGTGGACTTGACTAGTGCACAAGAATGTGTACTCGATCCCTTAGTCCTTCACTTCACTCACATATACATGTGAACAAAGAATTAGTCTTAATTTTCCAAAGATGAAAATTATTATTCATCATACAATATAACTTGCATGATTCCAAGTTTCGGTCCAATTGAAACTTAGGTGATGAGAATCTTTCCGTGTTTGGTAAATTTAGACACAACCAAAATGAAATAATCAAATTCACATTTCCATTATTGCTAGAAACATACAAACATCAATTTTCCATAAATGTCATTGCAAGGGGATAAAACAAAATAAACAAAAAATTATTTATTTACAAGATGCGGAAAAATATGTTTCCTTACAATGCAACTTTAAATGGAAACTATGCTATTACATATTTTCTAGAAATCTATCATAACTCATAAGAGTAGCTCAAGAATCCGATCTTCGAACCATGTGATTGAAATCCATCTTCGCGATCAGATTTAGCATACTCTTTTTCTAAGTTCCCTTCCCTTTGCTTGATCCTGCCATACATTAAAAATGTATTAAGAATCTTCAAATAGGAACTTAAGAGAGTTAGATAGTGGAGTTACCTGAAGTAGAGTCAAGCTTTTTGACTAGACCTTCTCTCAGATCTTTCAGGTAGTTAAGGCAGCTTTGCAACCAATACCCCTTCCTTTAGCAACAGAAACATATAGACCCTTTGGGAATGGTGCATTGGACTATCTCATACTTTCATTTGTCTTTACCATTTGGTCAACGAAGTTGACTATGGCCAATCCCTTTCCATTAGGAAGAGAAAGTTTTTCTGGATATCCAATGTTACCATTTTCAAAGTCCATGGAAGTTTGGGAAGTTGATCTTCTAATCAAATGCGCTCTACCATTGCTCCAAATCATTGTTGATTTAGCAGCACAAAGCAAATAGATAAGATCATTAAGGGTCATGTCATAGTCTTTTACATAGTAGTCCATAAAGAACTCACTAAGTGTCTTAGGAAGTGATTAGTCAACATCCAACTTCCTCAAGACTTTGACACCCAACTCTTCCAGCTTGTCAATATGTGACTTCAACTCCAAGATGTGAGCACACATAGACCTTGCTTGCCAAAAGGGCTTGAGTGACCTTGAACTTTTGGGTTATGGAGAATAATTGGAGGAGGTGGAGGGAGTGAAGAATGATTTCTGGGACATCATCTTCATTAGGAAAACTTGTTCCATGAGTTTTTCAGAAGATCATAGATGTCTGAACCAGACATCTTTTGGGAGATATTCAAGATAGTTGATTTAAAGTCCTTAATATAACACTCAATATGAAATATTAAGCCTAGGACCCAACACAATATTTTATAACTTGGAAGAGGGATGCCGTAATCCAAGCTATAGAATATTTGAAGGTAGGCGAATGACGATTCACCAATTTCCACCATGAAAAACGAAATAATTTATTAGGTTTTAATTGGATTTGAAACTCCTATATCTTTTCAGATTCATTGAACTTTTCAACGGCATGTTTCAATCTCGATTGTGTCCTTTCAGGTTTTATGACTGGGATGTCGAGGATCACAAAACAAGGTGTGAATAACCATGCAAATATACTTGGTACCCTTAATATTTACCCCTCAATCGATGTGACGGTTAACCATACGCGCTCCATCGATACTATTATAAACATTAAGTTACCCTTTGCCTACCTTGTTAAATCAAGCTAGTGTGCCGGTTAACAACATGCGCTCCACTGACCGACTTAAGCAAAGTGCAAAGTGAAATTTCATGGGTTAGAAAAAAATTCAAATTTTCCTAAAGTAACTAAGATTGAGAATTTATAAAAGGTTTAGTTACTTTATATTATCATTAATACTTTTAGTGAAGGGAGAATTCTAGTCATTCTCCTACCCGTTCGGCTAACGACCCTCCACCAGTCAAGGAAGCGGTGGGAGAGAGTGGACACCCATTAAACTGCCATTTTATAGGTAATAACCTTATGCCCCCCTTATAGACCGACTTCGTGAATGAGGCCTACTAACGGTAAGACTGACTTGCTCTTATATATACATATATATATATATATATATACATATATATATATATATATATATATATATATATATATATATATATATATATATAGGGAAAGGATCAAATGAGAACACCTAAAATGTTGAGAACGCGAGAACATGTATATTCATTTGTAATTCCATGAACAAGTATATATATATATATATATATATATATATATATATATATATATATATATATATATATATATATATATATATATAGGGAAAGGATCAAATGAGAATACCTAAAAGGTTGAGAGCGCGAGAACAAGTATATTCATTTGTGATTCCATGTATTCATTTGTGGAGAAATGATAAAATTTTACGCACAATCAACATGAATTTGGTTTTTTTCTTCAATTGAAATTAAAGACGTAAAAATTTATCATTCCTCCACAAATGAATACATGGAATCACAAATGAATATACTTTGTTCTCGCGTTCTCAACCTTTTTGTTGTTATCATTTGATCTTATTTCTCTCTCTCTCTCTCTCTCTATATATATATATATATATATATATACATATATATATATATATATATATATATATATATATATATATATATATATATGTATGTATGTATGTATTATTAAGTTATAATACTATAAAGTATAAGGGTTGAATTTTAACTTTTAAAATTCTCAGGGTTTAACTTGGAATTAAAGTATTCATGAGGGAAAATTTATAAATTCCTAAACGTGAGGGCAAGTTTTGAATAATTCAAAAACTTTTCTATTCCATAACTTATGTGTTTATAGTAATTTTTAATAAAAAAACTCTTCAATTTCTATAACTTGAGGACAAGTTATGGAAGACTTTAAAACATTTATAAAATGAGACTCTTCATTTTTTTTAGAACTTATGGAAATCGTATAAATTTTAATAATCATAAATGTGACTTTTCATATAACTTGAGAACAAGTTACAAAAACACATATTATGAACAACTTTTAGAGAAATTTGGATTGAAAACGTATTATCACATACCTTTTCTATTAGTCTAAAACAACTCATAAGAACAAGATAATTCATATCAACAATTTTCAAGAACTTAGCTAATCACATAAACAAAAAAAAGTATTGAAACTTTGACAAGTATCATTTATTTGGATGAGAATAAACATTAGCATAACATCAAAATCATGTTTTATGAACAAAAACACTTTATGGTAATGATTCTAATCCAAAACAGGCCAAAAGCCTGATTTTTTTTTACTGAATAGTCACCACCTCATGGTGAACTGGCAGATTACAAAAAAAACGATTTTTCTTGCAAAAAGCATCAAGTATAATTGAAAACAAGCCTAGGCTCTGATACCACTGAAGGGTTTTGAGCATTCTAACACTCCTAAGGTGTACATGCAACCCTAAATACCTTGGATTTATGTTTTCTCTATTATACATGAAAATATCAATTTTCCAAGGTATTGTTCTAACTAGCATAATATGAAGAAGATATAATATATATTATAGTAGAATTACATACCTCTTTGTTGTAGCTTGATTCCATGGAGCTTAAGAGCATAGTGCCTCAAGTGTGACACCTCAGATGGTTCACACAACATCACCAACATATTGGAATAACTTGAGAGAAAAGGTTCCTATGCTCAAATTGGCTAGCCCTCATATGTACACACAGTAGTGCAAATTTCTTGAGCCATAGGGTCCTTATATATGGTGGCTATTAGGGTTACACCATGTAACTCATGTCTTTCCATATTCTTCATGCTCCATGGGTGAAAAGCTCCATGGAGTATCCATGGGTTACTCCATGGGTTTAGCCCAACATGAAGAACTGTGGATCATAAGCCCACATATATAAGAATGAATGATTTACACAATCAATCGCCATATATTTAATTAGTCTCCTTTATCTAATTAAATAATATGATTTCATATTAATATATTAGAACTTATAATATATTAACAAATCATAATTATCCTTTTCTCACAAAAGTCTATCCAAATTGTTCCGATGCCATGCAACTCAAATGGACCATGCCAATCGGGTCAAGTACATAACATATGGACTTAGACACTAATCCATCACTTCCTACTTGTCGAGTCTGAGGCCATCCACTTGACGAGTTCCAAGTCAAATTGTCCTTTACAAGATAATTTCATATACCTGGGAGTCGGGATGTTACAACTCTCCCCCACTTGAACTAGACTTCGTCCTCAAAGTCCATTGCAGCAAACAAATCCGGATAATGTTCCTGCATCTCAGCCTCCGGCTCGCAAGCCCACTCGGATCCCCTCCGATGCTCTCACTATACCTTAACCAAAGGTACCTCCTTATTCTGTAGAACTTTCACTTTCCTCTCCAGGACAACCACTAGCCTCTCCACGTAATTCAGGCGCTCATCAACCTGAATATCATCTAATGACATCATTGCCTCTTCATCTAGTATGCACTTCCGCAACTGCGACGTGTGAAAAGTGCTATGGATCTAACTGGGATCCTCTAGGAGATCCAGTTTGTATGCTACTTTGACAACCCTGTAAATAACCTTGAATGCTCCAATATGTCGGGGACCCAACTTTCCCTTCTTCTTGAAGCGAATCACACCCTTCCATGGTGAGACCTTCAGTAGTACCATATCCCCAACCTGAAACTCCAGCTCAGATCGGCACCGGTCAGTGTAACTCTTCTGCCGACTCTAAGCAGTCTGTAACCTCTGTCTGATCTATTGTATCTTCTCAGTGGTCAACATAACCACCTCAGCCTGACCCATCACTCTGTGGTCAACCTCACTCCAGCATACTAGGGTACAACACCTCCGCCCATGCAACAACTCAAATGGAAGAGCACCAATACTGGAATGAAAGTTTTTGTTGTAGGAAAACTCAGCATGATGTAGGTAGAAGCCCCAACTCCCACCGAAGTCATTGACACATGCTCTCAACATATTCTCGAGAGTCTGGATGTTCCACTCACTCTGGCCATTAGTCTGTGGATGATAAGTTGTGCTGAAGTGCAGTATCGTGCCTAGTTCCTCATGGAACTTCTTCCAGAATCGGGAGCTGAAATGAACATCATGGTCTGAAACGATAGAGACCAGAACCCCATGGCGAGCAATGACCTCGCGAATATACACATCGGCCAACTTCTCGGCCGATGAGCTATCCCGAATGGCCAGAAAATGGGCACTCTTTGTCAATCGATCCACGATGACCCATATACCATTAAAACCCCTTGACGTTCTTGGAAACATCGTGATGAAATCAATCATGATCTGCTCCCATTTCCACATGGGAATCTCAAGAGGTTGTAGCTTTCCATGCGGCCTCTGATGCTCGGCCTTGACCATCCTACATGTCAAACACCTCTCAACGTACCAAGCGATCTCTTGCTTCATGCACGGCCACCAGTAGCTCAATATAAGATCTCGGTACATCATGGTGGCCCCTGGGTAAATAGAGAAACGAGACTTATGAGCCTTCTACAGTACAATTTGTCTGACCTCACCAGACATCGGAACCCAGACCCGACTGCATCAGGTCAACAATCCGCGACTATCCTACACAAATTGGGTGATCTCACCTCTGATCCTCCCCAACTTCCAACTCTCTTGTCGAACACCCTTAGCCTGAGCTTCCTTAATCAAGCTCATGATTGGAGAATCCACATATATCCTCATACATGTAACTGGAATAGAGGGTACCGACTTACGACTCATGGCGTCTGCTACCGTGTTCGCTTTACCTAGATGGTAAAGGATCTCGCAATAATAAACCTTGACTACGTCCAGCCACTTGTACATTTTGTTTTATTTAAAAAAAATTATGTAAAAAATGTTATTTGTAAGTTATCTTTTATTTAACTATTAATGTTTCCATTATTATATAAGTTAGTTTTAGGAAGGTATAACCAGCTAAGCATTCAGCTCAACTGGTTAAGGCTTTGATAATAAAATGGCGATTGAGGTCGTGAGTTCGAGCCTTCCCCCTTTCCTTCAGCAAATTAACTCAATTTTTCAAAGAAACTTCGAAAATGGACCCTGTGGTTTATCAAATGTTACGAATTCATTCCCTTTATACTTGAACAGACGAAAATGCCCTTACAGATTCAGTCTCTAACGACGTTTTACTAATGATGTTAATAAAAAGGGCCAACTTTGCAAGTTTTACAAACCCCAATGACCATTTGCGACTTTTGGCAAACCACAGGGACCATTTTTGTAATTTTGTCTAAATGATTGTTATAATGGAGTTGAAAAGAAAAAATTCATGTGTGGGTAACAAAATAGAAAGTATGAGCAAAATATAGACAAACCTTTTCAATTAAGCGAAATTAAATTGTAACGGGTAGCTTGTAGCTGCTATCATTTTATTAAACGCAACATGAAGTAGCGTTTGGATTTGAAATATTTTATTTAAACTAAACACTAAAAGTTTGTAGTGCTAAACGAGACTTTCTGTTAGAAAAGAAGCGTTTTGTTAAACGCTAGAAGATAGAAACTCTCAAACGCTTCCAAACGTTCCGTGCCGAATACGCCTTAAATCTATTATACCATATTACTATTAATTATCATAAGTTAGAAAAGGAGAAAATGATTTGTACACATCAATTTTTCTTTATACACAATAATTTTTGTTTTATAGAGTTGTATAATACAAAATTTTAGCAAAAATTGTTTTGTACATAAAAAAACTGTTGTGTATGAATATGCTTCCTTAGAAATTTTTTTGAGTGGTTATTGTTTAATTAGGTAAAATTATTATTATATAAGATTATGATTAAAAAATATATGAAAATACACGAGAATTTCACATCAATATGATACTAAAAAATTAAAAGTTTTTGTTTTATTTATACTCGTATTTTTTAACAAAACTTTTCCTTTAATTAGAGTTTTTATTTAAAACTGAAAGCTTAAAACTTTTAAAAAACCTATCAAGGTTGCCGTCCTATATCTTTTAATTCCATATTTCAGTTGCTATATTTATATGTATTTCTCTCCATAAATTATATTTGTAATTCACGATATGTAGTTGTTAATTTGTCATCAATCATTTTGATATTAAATACATTTGATATATATATATATATATATATATATATATATATATATATATATATATATATATATATATATATATATATATATATATATATATATATATATATATATATATATATATATAAAATCAAATGTGAAATTCTTAATTATGAAGTGAGCTACATATTAATCCGTAGAGTAGTAGAGTTGGTAGAGTGTTTAGGTTTGATTTATTTAATATGCAAGTTCCTGGTTATTTAATTTTGTCTGGCTTTATTAAATAGGTTTCAAAACACAAGGTGTTTACGTAATGTCCTTAACTAGCAACAAGTGGTTAACTTTTCTAAATCTCGCATTTGTTTCTAAAAAAAATTATAAATATTATAAAACAAAACGTATTTTTTTTTTTTTTTTGGCATTTTAGTTTAATCAAAGTAGATCTAACTTTTAGAATTGTATTGATAATCCCTATTGTTGATCTTCCTTTACATCCTTCAAATTTAAAATGGAGGGAAAAAAAACTCTTTCGTTTCATTTTCAAGTTCAACTTAACGAGAGAAAAAAAAGAGTTTGTAAGAATGAGAAGAAAATAAAATAAATTGATTTTTCGAGTTTCATTTAAGGAAATAAATGGAAGGAAGTAGAGAGAACTTGGAAAGATCACTTTATTTTCAAACTTTTCTTTCCATGTAGGAAGATTTGGAAATAAATATCAAAAATTATAAATTTCCTTTCATCTATCTCCAACTGTGGACATAAAAGAAAATTTTATATTTTAATTTCTTTTATTTTCTCTTTTAACTTTCTTTTATCTTTTTTGTTTCTTTTTCTTTTATTAAACTCGAAAGCTCGGCGTTCGTATCATTTCCTTCCCGTCATCTCATATTTTGGGGATATTTTTAAATAAAAAACCTCAACTTTCTTTTCATTTTCTTTCTTTCCGGTTCTTAAATGAAATTTGAGATTACATTTTGTTGTATATCATTTCCTTTATCTCCTTTGAAGAAAAGCTCAAGAAGATAGTTTTTCTTACCTTTCATTCCTTAAAAAAAAAAAAAAAAAAAAAAAAAAAAAAAAAAAAAAAAACTCGGTAACATGGTGTTTAGGATTTGCTTAGTTAAAACAACTTAAGGTTTATTTTGTTTTATTTTATTTTGTTTTTGAAATGTTTATTAGTTGATTTGGTATAAAACGGAGTTTTAGAAATAAAATATTTGAAATAGTTTATCCAATAACAAACATTATAATTTGATACGTTGTTTTTTAAGTTCTCGTATACGTTTTTAACCACATAATAATTTTATTAATGTAAACAACTAGTCAATATATATATATATATATATATATATATATATATATATATATATATATATATATATATATATATATATATATATATATATTATGAGTTAGAATGTAAAGTCTTACCAAAACAAATCTTGTAGCTACTTATTTTATCTTTTATATCGAATATTATTAAGTTTAAAAATACCTCACAAATTAAACTTTCGCCGTAAGATAGTTTTGTCACAAATATGTTTTTATATTATGACTATTGTGTATATTTGTTGAGTTATAATCAATTAAACGGTTACCATAAAATATATACAATCATATGTTATTTCTTTTATTACACCTATTAAGAAGTTCCAATCACATGTTGTAACGTACATAAAATATGGTCTAAAAATTTTCATTTTTAATTATTAAAGAAAAATCATAGTTATCAAAACATATGTCAAAACATAAGTCAAAGTATCCAAATCATCAAAATCATAGTATCCATATCAAAAATATCAGAGTAGACATCCCAAGCTAAACATCATGGTGTGTACCATGCAGTCATCCTGAGCTTTTTCCTTTGCTACCGGACGTATCTGAAACCAAAACTGAAAACGTAAACATGAAGCTTAGTGAGTTTACCCAAACTACCACATACCATACACATGATCGCATATGGTGGGCCCTTCCCTTCATTGGGCCTCGCCCGACATCGAACAGTGTCTGACATCGGGCCCCACCCCACATCGAGCTGAGCTCGGTATACATATAAACATATCAGCAATACACAAAAAATAATCACAAAATACAATCATACACCATTCCTCGGGCATTGCTCGGTATCGGACATTGTTCAGAAACATACAAGTACAGACACATGCAAGAATCACAGAGACATAAAGCATACAAACATTCCTCAGGCATCGCCCAACATCGAACCGTGATCCGGAAAGCATATAAACATTCATCGGGCATCACCCGCCATCGGACCTTAGTTCGGAAAACATATAAACACACACACACACACACACACACACACATATATATATATATATATATATATATATATATATATATATATATATATATATATATATATATATATATGGGCCGACATTGGTCCTTCGACTTGTTCAAACAGGAGGAAACTCACCTCAAGTGTCGGATGATAGCTGAAACATCTCTGCTCCTGAATCAGCTCTACTAAATCGCTAAACCAAAACAACCTCTCAGATACCATTTCATACTCATAACCCTTCAAGGGTCAACTTTGGTCAAAGTCAAAGTCAACACCATGGTCAAAGTCAAGGTCAGCGCTCCGAGTTGACTCAACTCGTAGAGTTATCCTTCAACTCGGAGAGTTTCCATAAATCACAGAATCATGATAATTCGAATCAACTCGTCGAGTTCTTTCTTTTCAACAAAATTGGGACACTTCAAGTCAACACATCGAGTTTCTCCATGAACTCATCGAGTTCTTCAATCTGTTAACCCCTTCTTCATGCATTAAGCCATTATTGTTCAAATCTAAACCCTATATTCTAGATCTAGACTGAAAATGCCTCTAGAAGGTTAAAATTTTCAACTTTACCCATTAATACCCCTCCTAAAGAGATTAAGCTCAACCCAAACCCCATAAGGCGTAGATCTAAATCCAAAAGCCATCAAAACTTCAAGATAGGGCACAAGAACATAGATTTGGACCCTAGAGACTAGATGATCACGTAAAGTTCCCAACTTTCTCTACATGCATAGCCATAAGAAGCTTAAAAGGCCAAAATGATGGTTTAAAGGTTGCATGGGACTTCCATGACCATAAAGTTGGCACCTTTATTCCATGAAAGTCCTTCAAGACTCTAGATCTAAAGTGCTTTCCATTTGGTATGTCCAACTCTCAAGAACCATATCATTTGGACCACAAACAAGCAAAGTGTCACACCCCCAAACCAGAACGGCAGAAACGTTCGGGGGCGGAGGACGTCATATTCAGTATCATAACAGTTCATAGAAAGGAAATTACACACCACCATATATATTAATGTTTCCAAAATGTTTACATAATTGTATTCGTTACATGTTCAAAAGTTAAATACATAAACATCTTTCAAAAGAAGTAATTAACGTCAGTACGTTAATCCCCAAAAGTTGATTTCCAATCTGCTTAGCAGTTCCCTGAGAATACAAGTTATTTCAAAGAGAAAGTGTCAAGAATTAAGTTGGTAAGTTCATAAGTATTGTTTGAGAAAATGTACGCCATTCGAAAGTTCGTGTATATTTTCCAGAAAACGCATTATTTCAAATGTAAAGAGTTATGATTTGTTGTGTTGAAAATGAACGTATTAGATCCAGAAAATCCCATATTTTCCCTAATGGTTGAGATATGAATTGTTGTGTTTTCCAAGAAAAACCCTTATTTTCTTATAAAAGTATGAAATGCATATGAATGTTCGTGTTATAAGTTGTAAATAACTGCACCAGGAAAATCCCTTATTTTCCTATTAGTTGTTTGGTTTGAATACAGGAAAAACCCTTATTTTCCTAGCATGACTGGCAGTCTCTAAGACCGAAAATCACAAGCATCAGACGTTCTTAAAAGTTGTGTCATAGTTTTATATAATAAAGCTATACGAAGATCGCATTTGTTAGATGAAGAATAGTTTTAGTAGCTACTCGTTCATAAAAGCATAATACCATAATAATTGTATATCCGATGAGTTTTATAACCATACTAAACATAATATGCCTGTAGCGACGTTCTTCAGGCGTCGCAGTGTTATGACAACTGTCACCCCAAAGGACGGACTGTAGCTAACAGTCAGGGCGCGGGATCATGACTTCCCGTATAGATCTATACACATTTGACACGTTCTCCGAACGGGAGACTCTGGTTATAGACAGGACTTGCAGCATTACTTTCTAATGAAGAAAAGTAGTGTTTGAAGATATACACGTCTCATGGATTCTCAACTAAGTCCGCATTAAAGTGATAGTTTTGTATGCAAAGTTTATCCTTTTTCACAATGTTTGACAAAACAAAAATCATAAGTTTTTAGAATGTATAAAACGACTTAGCAATGAAAGGTACATTGAAATCACTATATATTTTATATAAGTCTAATGCACGCAATGTATGACAAGAGTTTTCCATAGTAGTAAGGAATTCCAAGTGATTTATTCGATAAAACAAGTGAAGTGAAACTTTATAAAATACACGATAATAACCGTATGTTTACTTGTATTCCCCCCCCCCCCCTAAAGAGTATAAAAGCATTTAAAATGTATTTAAAGTGTGTTTGAAAGGGGTATGAACTCACTTGATAGTTTGAAGAAGGTGTGATGAAAATCGAGCAGAACTTGGGCTTGAAAAAGCGGATTTCTCGGGAGTAAAATCGACCTTCGGGACTTGCACAAAATGACCAGGGCTTCGGGGCAGTGCGAGCACGGAAAACGAGGCAAAACGCAAGAAAAGTGAGAGAGAATGAGCAATTTTTCCAGGAACCCTCGCATCCCTTTTATAGGAGGCTGGAACCGCCTCGGTACGCGGGGCGTACGCGTACGTCACGCATGACCGAGTCATCGACTGCCTCGGACTTCGGATGGGAACGGGGGGTAGGGTTGCATAGGGGCGACGTGGACGATCCGAGGCCAAGGCCTTGAGTACGCTGGTCGTACTCGTGTACGCAGGGCGTACTTGTGTGACTCAGACTTCGGATAATACAGAAGTTTTGAATAAAAATATATATTAATTATTTATCAAACTTCAAAAATTCATATCTCCTTTATACGAACTCTGTTTTCGACGTTCTTTATATCCACGCGTAGGTGAGACTAAGATCTACAACTTTCGTTTAGATTCCGTGGGTAAATTCCGAAATTATTTTTATTATTTATTTATTAAAATGACGTGATTAAGGAATTTCTTTAAAAATTCGTAACTTTTTCATACGATGTCCGTTTTGAGCGTTCTTTTTATGCACATTTGTAGTTTAACGATATTTATGACTTTCATTTAGACACCTAAGGTCAAAAAGTGTTTTATTGAAACTTTGCGTTTTTACGTAACTTCGTATCGCCGGTTTTTGTCGAAAAACTTAGAATGGTCATAACTTCTTCGTTATAACTCGGATTTTTGTGTTATTTATATGTTTGGAAACCTTAAGACGATATTTACTACATAGCGTACTCTAAACAGAGTTTTTGAATAGTTCATTTTTCGATGATACTCTAATCCCTTTTTTAAAGAGGTTACAAGACTTGATCTTTGATGACCTGAAATGACAGGTTGTTACATCATCCCCCCGTTAGAGGGAATTTCGTCCCGAAATATCAATACAAAAGAAAAGTTTTAGGGGCTGAGGCAGAGGTGTGGATACTTCTGTTGCATTTGATCTTCTCGTTCCCACGTGAACTCAGGTCCCCTCTTAGCATTCCATCGGACCTTTACTATTGGAATGCGGCTCTGTTTAGTTTGCTTAACTTCCCTATCCATGATCTCGACGGGTTCTTCCACAAAGTTAAGATTTTCATTTAGTTCTATTTCATCGAGTGGAAATACAACTGTTTCGTCGGACAAACACTTCTTCACGTTCGATACGTGGAATACTGGATGTACTTTGTTAAGCTCGATTGGAAGTCGGAGTTTGTAGGCCACTGGACCAACTCTTGAAATGATTTCGAAGGGTCCAATGTACCTAGGATTTAGCCTCCCACGTTTTCCAAAGCGTATCATGCCCTTCCAGGGTGAGACCTTCAGTAGTACACGATCGCCAATATGAAATTCCAAGGGTTTACGTCTTTTGTCGGCATAGCTCTTTTGCCTATCCCTTGAGGATTTCAGTCGTTCTCGTATTTGCACGATCTTTTTTCAGTAGTTTCTCTGATGATCTCCGGACCAGTGAGGGTGCTATCAGGGACTAGACCTTTTGCTAATTGTGTGCCGCCCACTTCCGTCCAGCATAGAGGTGATCTGCACTTACGGCCATAAAGGGCTTCAAATGGAGCAGTCTTGATACTAGTATGATAACTATTGTTATAAGAGAACTCGACCAAAGGTAAGTGAACATCCCATGCCTTACCGAAGTCGATTACACATGCTCGCAACATGTCTTCCAAGGTTTGGATCGTCCTCTCACTCTGTCCGTCAGTTTGGGGGCGATAGGTTGTACTCATCTCCAATCTTGTTCCCATGGATCTTTGCAATGATTGCCAGAATCTGGAAGTGAATCTGCTGTCTCTGTCCGAGATGATAGACATGGGCACTCCATGGAGTCGTACGATCTCTCGGATGTAGGTTCTCGATAGCTTTTCCATTTTATCAGTTTCCTTGATCGGTAAGAAATGAGCGGACTTGGTTAATCTATCGACGATTACCCACATAGTATCTTGGCCACCCTGAGTTTTGGGCAGTTTGGTTATGAAGTCCATGGAAATCTGCTACCATTTCCACTCAGGTATTTCAGGTTGTTGGAGTAGCCCTGAGGGTTTCTGGTGTTCTATTTTTATCTTGGCGCACGTCAAACACTTGCTCACATAGGTAGCAATCTCCGCTTTCATGTTTGGCCACCAGTAGAGTTGTTTGAGATCTTGATACATCTTTTCTGACCCGGGGTGTACGGACTATGGAGTCTTGTGTGCCTCGCTCATAACTACCTCTCTGAATCCACCAAACTTGGGTGTCCATATTCGGTTCATGAGGTAGCGTGCTCCGTCACTCTTGATTTCTAAGTTCTTGTCCATTCCCCTAAGGGTCTCACCTGTCACGTTTTCGGGTTTCAAGGCCTCTATTTGAGCTTCCTTGACTTCTGCTGACAGGTGCGAATGGATCGACATGGCTAATGACTTCACTCTTCGGCCAGAGTACTCCTTACGACTAAGGGCATCTGCCACGACGTTTGCCTTTCCTGGATGATAGCGAATCTCACATTCGTAGTCGTTGAGCAATTCAACCCAACGTCGCTGTCTCATGTTTAACTCCTTCTGGTCGAAGATGTGTTGGAGGCTCTTGTGGTCTGTAAAGATAGTGCACTTGGTACCATATAGGTAGTGTCTCCAGATTTTAAGAGCGAAGACCACCGCCCCAAGTTCTAAGTCATGAGTGGTGTAGTTGACCTCATGCGTTTTCAGTTGTCGTGAGGCATATGCAATAACCTTTCCCCTCTGCATTAGCACACAGCCCAGCCCTTGCTTCGAAGCGTAACAATACACCACAAAATCTTTGGTCCCCTCTGGAAGAGAAAGGATGGGTGCACTGCAAAGGGCCTGTTTCAAAGTCTGAAATGCAGCATCTTGCTTTTCTCCCCAGTTGTAGGTCACACCTTTCTGGGTTAAAGCGGTAAGAGGCTTTGCGATGCTGGAGAAATTCTGAATGGACCTTCGATAATAACCAGCAAGACCTAGAAATTGGCGAATTTCTATTGGTGTAGTTGGTGCAGACCAGTTTTTGATAGCCTTGATTTTTGATGGATCCACGTGGATTCCTTCCTTGCTGACCACGTGACCAAGGAAGTCCACCTTTCTAATCCAAAACTCACATTTTGAGAATTTTGCATACAGTCTCTTAGTCCGTAACGTCTCTAAGACTTGCCTCTGATACCAATCTGTCACACCCCCAAACCAGAACGGCGGAAACGTTCGGGGCGGAGGACGTCATATTCAGTATCATAACAGTTCATAGAAAGGAAAGTACACACCACCATATATATTAATGTTTCCAAAATGTTTACATAATTGTATTCGTTACATGTTCAAAAGTACAATACATAAACATCTTTCAAAAGAAGTAATTAACGTCAGTACGTTAATCCCCAAAAGTTGATTTCCAATCTGCTTAGCGGTTCCCTGAGAATACAAGTTATTTCAAAGAGAAAGTGTCAACAATTAAGTTGGTGAGTTCATGAGTATTGTTTGAGAAAATGTACGCCATTCGAAAGTTCGTGTATGTTTTCCAGAAAATGCATTATTTCAAATGTAAAGAGTTATGATTTGTTGTGATGAAAATGAACGTATTAGATCCCTTATTTTCCTATTAGTTGTTTGGTTTGAATTGTTGTGTTTTCCAAGAAAAACCCTTATTTTCTTATAAAAGTATGAAATGCATATGAATGTTCGTGTTATAAGTTGTAAATAATTGCATCAGGAAAATCCCTTATTTTCCTATTAGTTGTTTGGTTTGAATACAGGAAAAACCCTTATTTTCCTAGCATGACTGGCAGTCTCTAAGACCGAAAATCACAAGCATCAGACGTTCTTAAAAGTTGTGTCATAGTTTTATATAAAAAAGCTATACGAAGATCGCATTTGTTAGATGAAGAATAGTTTTAGTAGCTACTCGTTCATAAAAGCATAATACCATAATAATTGTATATCCGATGAGTTTTATAACCATACTAAACATAATATGCCTGTAGCGACGTTCTTCAGGCGTCGCAGCGTTATGACAACTGTCACCCCAAAGGACGGACTGTAGCTAACAGTCAGGGCGCGGGATCATGACTTCCCGTATAGATCTATACACATTTGACACGTTCTCCGGACGAGAGACTCTGGTTATAGACAGGACTTGCAGCATTACTTTCTAATGAAGAAAAGTAGTGTTTGAAGATATACACATCTCATGGATTCTCAACTAAGTCCGCATTAAAGTGATAGTTTTGTATGCAAAGTTTATCCTTTTTCACAATGTTTGACAAAGCAAAAATCATAAGTTTTTAGAATGTATAAAACGACTTAGCAATGAAAGGTACTTTGAAATCACTATATATTTTATATAAGTCTAATGCACGCAATGTATGACAAGAGTTTTCCATAGTAGTAAGGAATTCCAAGTGATTTATTCGATAAAACAAGTGATGTGAAACTTTATAAAATACACGATAATAACCGTATGTTTACTTGTATTTCCCCCCCCCCCCCCCCTAAAGAGTATAAAAGCATTTAAAATGTATTTAAAGTTTGTTTGAAAGGGGTATGAACTCACTTGATAGTTTGAAGAAGGTGTGATGAAAATCGAGCAGAACTTGGGCTTGAAAAAGCGGATTTCTCGTGAGTAAAATCGACCTTCGGGACTTGCACAAAATGACCAGGGCTTCGGGGTAGTGCGAGCACGGAAAACGAGGCAAAACACAAGAAAAGTGAGAGAGAATGAGCAATTTTTCCAGGAACCCTCGCATCCCTTTTATAGGAGGCTGGAACCGCCTCGGTACGCGGGGCGTACTGTAACACCCCAAAGTTTGGAAAGCTAAGAAAAGAAAGAAAGCCTCAAGTTTAATGGGGAGACTCGGCGAGTCCATGGACGGACTCGGTGAGTCCGAGCGGGATCCGGGTTGAGGTGTAAGCGACCGACTCGGCGAGTCGGCCAAGGAGACTCGACGAGTTGGGTCTGAACAAGGAAAACCCTAAATCTGGGACTTGGAGCCTATTGAAGTGTCTCATTCTCTTTCCTAGGGTTCCTTTACTGCCTCTCTACTCCAGAACACCAAACCCTAGCCGCCATATCCGTTTTTGAGCTAGATCTTGCCTTGAAGAGTGCACTAAAGCTTGGAGGAGGAGGAAAGACCTTGGAGGTGCAAGAAGGGACTGTAGATCCGGGATTGTGAAGTCATTTCAGACCAATTGGAGGTAATAAGCTGTTGCTTGGACTCCCTTTGCACCTAGATCTATTCTTATGTGTGAGTTTTGGTCATTGTTGGTATGATATGTAACCAATTTGAGTTGGAGGTTCAGATCTGGGGTTGCTACCTCAGATCCATGTTGGTTTTGGTCGTGAATCCCCTAAAGTATCAGCCCTTGGTATGTTGAAGAAGCATGTTTGCCATAAACCCTAGTTGAATGTGTTTTGAGCCTAGATCTCTTAATCTACACGTAAAGTTTGCCACTTTACGTGGGGGATAGGCCTTAGAAGTATGGATCTATGAGTTGGAAGCTCTGTTTGGCTCGAAAAGCCACTGCATGGATTGAGGACTAAATAGACTCGGCGAGTCCTTCGAGTGGACTCGGCGAGTAGTTTGAAGATGAGGAGGAACTCGACGAGTGGGATGAACAACTCGTCGAGTCGGATGAAGTTAAGCATGAACTCGGCGAGTCTGTTGAAGGTTGTCTTGGACTCGGCGAGTCTGTTTTGAACTCGGCGAGTCAGATCGCAAAACCCTAAAACGTTCAAGTTGGGGCTCGAATCAGTGAGTCGGGTGGTGACCCAGCGAGTTGGACAGGACAGGACTTGGAACTAGTTGGACTCGGCGATTCATGGACTGACTCGGCGAGTCGAGTCGCGAATAAGAAAGACCCTGAGCATATGAACTCGGCGAGTCAGTAGGTAGACTCGGCGAGTAGGGTTGACCTGGAAGGTTGAATTTGACTAGGATTTTGACCTGGACCAGAGTTGACCTAGTGACCTTTGGAGGTCAGTTGGACTAAGTGTTATATTGGCTTTTGAAGCTCGAAGAGCTAGTGGAGCAGCAGTTCGGAGTCAGAGGTCAGGTAGCAGTCAAAGGATTAGCAGCATCAGTTCAGCAGTCTCAGGTGAGTTTCCTTCTAGTAGGAACGGGTCTAAGGCCACAATGCCGGCCTGTCTAGCTATCAGTCAGCTTCAGACCTCGATCCGATGTAGTATTTAGTATGTTTGATGCCTTCGTGGTTCAGACAGGATTATTGTGTTATGCCAGTTGATATGATTATGCTATGTTCAGTCAGTTAGCTTCGGACTTCGGTCCGATGTAGGGGACGTAGGTCCCAGTCAGCTTCGGACATCGGTCCGATGCAATAGTAGTATGTTTGATGCATTCGTGGCTTAGATGGGATTTATGTGTTATGTGTTATGTGTTATGTGTTCCGGGCAACAGCCCGATGTAGTATGCAGTATATGTAAGGATGCTAGTTGATATGTTATACTATGTTATGTTCAGTCAGCTAGCTTCGGACTTAGGTCCAATGGAGGGGACAAGGTCCCAGTCAGTTAGCTTCGGACTTCGGTCCGATGGAGGGGACAAGGGCCCAGTCAGTTAGCTTCGGACTTCGGTCCGATGGAGGGGACAAGGTCCCAGTCGGTTACCTTCGGACTTCGGTCCGATGGAGGGGACAAGGTCCCAGTCAGTTAGCTTCGGACTTTGGTCCGATGGAGGGGACAAGGTCCCAGTCAGTTAGCTTCGGACTTCGGTCCGATGGAGGGGACAAGGTCCCAGTCAGTTAGCTTCGGACGTCGGTCCGATGGAGGGGGCAAGGCCCCAGTATGTGCTTTATATGTTATTGCATGGTATGTGGTAGATTGGGGGAGCTCACTAAGCTTCGTGCTTACGGTTTTCAGTTTTGGTTTCAGGTACTTGATTTTCAAAAGAGGAGCTCGGGAAGATTGCAGCGCACACACCATAGTCAGCTAGCTTGGGGATGTTTGACTCTGATAATGATATTATGTTTTGAACCAATACTCGAGAAATTATGTTATGACTTGTGATATAGTTTTATAAATATGTTTTTAGTAATGTTTTTAAAGAAATTTTTGGGTCGTTTCAAGTTGGTATCAGAGCCTTGGTTTGAGGGATTCGGATACACTTCCGGGTGTATCTGAACTCAAACTAAGGGGAAAATGAAAAGATTTTTTTTAAAGGAAAATGTTTTCTAAAGAATTTTGAAAGCACTTAGAAATAAAGGAATTTTTAAAAGAGAAAAGGGTGTGGTGCATGCAATCAGCCGAGCTCAAGTAAGTACTCCCAATTTGCCCATACAAGTTATGTTATGATTATCAGTATCAGTCTCAGTTTCAGTTCAGTTTCAGTTTCAGTTTCAGCTTCAGTAGAACAGCATGCTAGAATAGGACTAAGGATCTAGGATGATGCCTTATGTGCCTGCTTTATGTGTTTCAGCTTGATAAGAATTGCATGCTAGTATTGAGTAGACAGTAGTAGGATAGCCTGTGTGGGTTATGCCTGATAGTATGAGCTTAGCATTGTATGCTAGTGCGGTCTTTCGTTATGAGGATAGATTTGCTTGAGTATGTTTCCTTTATCCGAATGTTGCTTGCTTTGTGCTTTGTGGGACTCTGAGTGATGGGAGTTAGCCATTAGTGTTGGGTTTTGAGCATTCTAACACTTCCTAAGTGTACATGCAACCCTAAATACCTTGGATCTATGTTTTCTCTATTATACATGCAAATAAGAACTTCCAAGGTATTATCCTAATCTAGCATACAAAACAATGACTATAGCAAGATAGAATACATACCTCTTTGGAGAAGAAAGTCTTCATGAAGCTAGAGTGCCTAGTGCCCCAAGTGTGACACCTCAAATGGAATCACAATCATCAAAACACTTGGAATGACTTGAGAGAATTCTACACTCTTCAAAATCGGCTAGCCCTTTCTTCACTATCTCTAGTGGCCGATTTTTCCTCAATAATAAGATGCTTATATAGTTACACAATTAGGGTAAACTCTTAATTGTCATGGCTTTCCATTTCCTTGGATCCATGGGTACAAATACACCATGGAGCATCCATGGACCATCCTATGGGTTTTAGCCCAACTTGATTATCCATGGAGCATTAGCCCACTATACAAGTATGGATGATTTACACAATCAACCCATATATTTAATTAGTCTTCTTTTGATCACTTAATTAATCCTAGATTAATTCTTGATCAATACTAATTAAATAATCTCATTATTCTTATTATTAATATACTAGAACTTATAATATATTAATAACCATAAGTGTCTTATTTCTCTCATTTAGTCTATCCAAGTGCATGATGCCATGCAACCCAAATGGACCATGCCGGGTCGGGTCAAGTCTTACCAAATATAGTTATGGACTTAGACATTAATCCAACAGTCTCCCACTTGGATAAGTCTAAAACTATTATTGCGAATGACTTCAAGAACCGACCGGCAATCGTAGCTCTCAAAAAGCTTCTGTCGAACTCTGACCTTGTAGATGAACTCTGACCTTTGTCAGTGACTTGTCCATTAGATAAGGGATCATATATTCCTCCATTCTAGATATCATATGGACTGAGACATGGATTATAATCATTCTCTCTCTGTCCATCTGTTGTTTCCCGATTTCCGATTTATGACGACTGACTAATTGAACAAATCAAATCAGTCCTGGCCCGGCCGAGCACTTCCATTTGTCATCATCAAATCATCGAGGGGCCCACAGATATCGCTTTTATCCCGAAGGTAAAAGGAACGGATAAACTTCGACTCATATGGCTTGTTCTACTACTTGTTGAATCATACACAAAGGCACGTTTTATAGCACCGAGTTACCAAATGCGTTTTCGTGCTATCAATGTACTATCAACTCATAGTAACAACTCATATCTCTAGGTTTGAAGAATATAAGATATTATCGTCTCATGATCACTCGTGATAAAATCCATGAAGTGATTCCAATGAGCGCGGGTTGAATCCAATACTCAGAACTTATGAGCACTCATGATTGCTGTAGCCTTGTCCAACACCTTAGACCTCTACAACCCATCATGACAGTCTTAATTCATATCTACTTCCAACATATGACCGACTGTGGATGGTTTGAATAACTTAGTCATTCCGGAAGGATAACCCAGTTTATTCGGGAAGTCAAAACATGCAAAGTGAAACACAATAATAATAGAATCCAATATGGTCTCAGAACTTATGAATATAAATAAAACACCTTTTATTTATCACCATATGATTACACATTATTCATTGTATACTGTTTCAGCTATCAACTTTAACCTTGAATTTAAAACAATAGTTGTCCCATGCTCCAAGCATGTACACTATGTTTTTTTAAACACTAGTCATGCCACACACCAAGTATGCATACTATGTTTTTCTATGATCTTTACTTTGTGAACTAGATCAATTGAACATTACTTCAATGATTCTCTTTTCACACTCCCAAATCCTTACTGCAAATGCAAGAATTCCAAATTCATGCCATTTACTGAAATCTGTTAGATTCTAAACTTATATGCATTGATCCTCTCGTAATGATTATGCACAAAGTCATAAAGACTTGGCAACAATCATTACAGAGTATTCCAAAGGAGATCCACTCCTTGGAAATATCCTTCTTGCATTAAGTTTCCTTAATCTTTCACAGATTGAAAATTCTAACTTTGAAACATTTCCAGATTCCATTTTGACTATCACTTCTGAACAAGAGTTGCCTCCTTACAGATTATGTCAATATGGTCCTTCCAGAATTATCACTATACTTCCAACTGTCCTTGAGCAACCAATCTTTGGTAAACCTTAGATTGTCCTCGACAATTGTTTAATCCTTTTAGTCATATCCAGTTCTAGACCTTTTCCCTTCTTAATGCCCCAGGCATTTGGAAAATTTTAGAACGGATGATTATAGCACATGTAATCGATCCTATATCCGAAGCATATGGGACACGATTCATGATGTCTCACATAAAGACTAAACTAGTCTTTTGCTATAATATGTCCATTTCAATTTGCCAAGTTCTCATAATTCAGATTATGAAAAGGGATGCCGTAATCATAATCGAATTTTAGAACGCAAATAATGAACCCATATACAGAATTTCCTTATGTTGAGCCATTCCAACATGAAATTCATATATATATCCTTGACTAAATGATTAAAACCTCACGATCTAAGCTTATAGATTTGAGATGAAGTATAATTTCCTCTCCCTTAATTATAGCAAAACAACTCTTTCCCAATTGAAACTTTTGTTTTCTATAATTAACATTGCTAACTTGCAATACTTATCATAATTATCATGCTCCCACTAACATGATGATTAATAGCATAACACTTATGCTCCCACTAGCTTTGACATGTACTCAGAAATCAGCTGGACTTCTAGAAATCAATACTTCATTGACTTTCTTACCAAAGTTCAGATTTCTGATACTAGATTGTTTTGATAAGACTTTATCAAAATCATACACCTTCCCTTAGATAGCACACTTGTGAGTCTAAACAATTATGAAGAGGTATGCCGTAATCATAATGTTTAGACCTTTTTGCCATTTCTCACAAGTCCATGTTAGTGTGCCGGTTAACCACACGCGCTCCACTAACGACTTTGAGAATGCAAATATCACAAATGCTATCTAGCTAAAATCTACTTAGTGAAAGTGTTTCCTCACCATCATTTTCATGAATCGGAGAGAAACCTTATGACACTTAGATTTACTGGTGTATGTGTTCTTATCCATGTGAATTGTCAAAATCATAGTCACAAGACAAGGATAATGACAAATCCAAACTCATATGGACCGAACTCAATCTTAACTTCTTGCCACCTGGCAGCTCAAGGGCCTGCCATTGCTTCCAAGTTGTTATGCAACACATTGAGAACTCTAAGAACTCATATGCAAAATCAACTTCAACTGGAATGGGCACAGTATATGTCAACACAATAGATTATAAACCTCAAATTGTGTGCTAGAGAAGAACTTTAGGTTTTATTCTTGATTAGTTCTTGAGACTTTCAAGACCTTTAAGACTCCCACTGTCCTCTTGACATATAAGACTCCCTTGTCAAATATCAAGAGATAGTGCGGATTCTAATCAAAAAACACTTTACCCAATTGGCCTAAGTTGGTCTTTGTTTTATCCAAAACATCACAACTTACCAATTTCAAATGTACAAGAGTAGAAAACTTTTACTCTTACATTTGACAAGTGTTTTAAACCTTCTTTAAGACATGTCACTCAAATGACAATCTTGGAGTATGACTCTAAGACTTGTATTGGAACGAAGTATGACTCATCTTCTTGATTTAACCATTTCAACAATTCAAGATCTCTCTTCTTAGTCATAAGAATGCACTAAGACTTCCTTAGAGAACTAATTGTGCTATGGTTTCTTAATCATTAAGATGATCACAAAAGCTGATACTAAAGTACTCTCCCATCTTTTCAGATTTGAGAAACTTTTATCCTTCTGCCTAAATTGATTCTTCTTATTCGCTCTGTCTTACATTGGAACCTTTTCCAATGTCTCAGAGTTACACTTAAGCTTGTAAGTATAATCATATTTACTGAGCTTTAGTAAACTATGACGAATAGTCTTATCAATCTTTTGTGGTGGACTTAATCAGTGCACAAGAATGTGTACTCGATCCCTTAGTCCTTTACTTGACTCACACATCCATGTGGCCGAGTAATTAGTCTTAATTTTTCCAAAACTTGAAAGTTCTCATTCATCATGCTATACAACTTGCATGACTCCAAGTTTCGGTCCAATTGAACCTTGGATGATGAGAATCTTTCCTTATTTGGTAAATTTAGACATTACCACAAATGAAAGAATCAATTTCATATTTCCACTCTTGCTCTTAACGGAATTATATAAGCAACAATTTTTCCTCAAATGCCATTGTAAGGATATTTTAAAATAAATAAAATCAAAAATTTTCCTTTTATTTTAAAACTTGCGGAAAAACTTATCCTTACAATCCATATGAAAACTTGTTGTTATCTATTCCTTAAGCAATATCTCATAACTCCTAAGAAGTAGCTCAAGAATCCGATTTTTCAAACTACGCGATAGAAATCCATCTATGCGATCAGATTCAGCATATTCTTTCTTTAAGTTTCTTCACCTTTCTTTCATTCTTAAAACATCACCATGTGACCCAGTCACATCATGTATCAAGAATCTCAGAATAGAAACTTAACAGAGTTAGATAGTGGAATTTACCTGAAGTAGAGTCAAACTTATTGACTTTAACATCCTTAGGTAAATTTGGCAGCTTCGTAACCAATGCCCCTTTCTTTGGCAATATAAATGTATGGACCCTTTGATAAACACACAAAGGACTATCACAGACTTAGTTTTTCTCTTTACCATTTGGTCAACCGAGTTGACTATGGCCGATCCCTTTCCATTGGGAAGAGAATGCTTTACTGGATTTCCTGTGTCACTATTGTCAATGTCCATCAAGTATTAAGGAAGTTGATCTTAACAAATAGATAAGATCATTAAGGGTCTTGTCATAGTCTGTTTCATAGGTGTTCCAAAAGAACTCACTATGTGACTTAGAAAGTGATTGAACCACCAACTTTCTCAAGACTTTGACACCCAACTCTCCCGGCTTGTCAATATGTGACTACATCTCCAAGATGTGTTCACACCTAGACCTTGCCTTGCCAATAGGGCTTGAGTGACCTTAAACTTTTCAAGAACTTGTGGGTTAGGGAGAATAATTGGAGGAGGAGAAAGAAGTATGATATCCATGGGACATCATCTTCATTAGGAAACCTTGTTTCAAGAGATTTGGGAAGATCATAAGTGTCTAAACCAGACATCTTTTGGGAGATATTCAAGATAGTTGATCTTAAGTCCTTAATATGACACCCAATATGAAATATTAAGGCTAGGACCCAACAAACTATTTTATAACTTAGAAGAGGTATGCCGTAATCCAAGCTATAAAATATTTGAAGTTAGGTGAATGACGATTCACCAATTTCCACCAAGATAAACGAAATGTATTATTAGGTTTTAATTGGTTTTGAAACTCCTAGATCTTTGAGATTCATTGAACTGTTCAATGGCATGTTTCAATCTCGAGTGTGCCCTTCAGGTTTTGTGACTGGGATGCCGAGGATCACAAAACAAGGTGTGAAGTAACCATGCAAATCACTTGGTACCCTTAATAAATTACCCCTCAATCGATGTGCCGGTTAACCACACACGCTCCATCGATACTATGATAAATATTAAGTCACCCTTTACCTACCTTGTTAAGTCCAAGTTAGTGTGCCGGTTAACCACACACGCTCCACTAACGACTTTGACAAAGTGTAAAGTGTAATTTCATGGATTAGCACCTTATTCACATTTTCCTAAGTAACTAAGATTGGGTATTATTAAAAGTTTAGTTACTTAGTATTTTTCATTAATACTTTTAATGAAGGGAGAATTCTAGTCCTGTCAAACCCGTTCGGCTAACGACCCTCCACCAGTCAAGCAAGCGGTGGGTGAGAGTGGACACCCATTAAGTTGCCATTTTATAGGCAACAACCTTATACCCACCTTATAGACCGGCTTCGTGAATGAGGCGTACTAGCGGTAAGACTGACTTTACTCTTATACATATATATATTATTAACTTATAATATTATAAAGTATAAGGGTTGAATTTTAACTTTTAAAATTCTAAGGGCTAACTTGGAATTAAAGTATTCATACTTGAAAACTTTACAAATTCCAAAACTTGAGGGCAAGTTTTGAAACTATTCAAAACTAATTAATTCCATAACTTATGTGTTTAAAGTAGTTTTAATCCAAAAACTCTTCAAGTTCCATAACTTGAGGACAAGTTATGGAAGACTTTAAACTAATAAAAGAACTAACTTTTCCTTTATTTTATAACTTATGGATTTAATTATGGTTACATATTTTTCTTTAATGAAGTGACTCTTGAACTTTCATAACTTGAGGACAAGTTATGGAGTCATAAAAAAAAAACATTCAATGACACAAGACTCTTCATTTTGTAACCATTGCCAACTCTTATGAATTTTATGAGTCTTTAATGTGACTCTTCATGTAACTTGAGGACAAGTTACACAAACACATTTTATACTCAACTCTTAGATTAAAATGGATTGAAAACAACTATTTCACTCAACATTTCTATTAATCTAAGCAACTCATAAGAACAAGATAATTCAAATCAAACTTTTTCATGTAATTAGTCTAAACCTTAAACTAATACAAAACATGAATCTATTGACAATTATCTTTGAAAATGGATTAGCATGAACATTACCACATCAAAAACAAGTTTATAAGTTCAAAAACAACTTAGGGTAATGTTCCTAGTCCATTTCTAGCCAAAACAGTCGAGTTTATGCTGTCTGGGGGTCCAACTCGTCGAGTGCACGAACCAACTCGGCGAGTTGGATGCATTTTGCCTTGGACTCGGCGAGTCCATTCATGGACTCGGCGAGTCTGCTGGGCAGACAGCATCAAAACTCGATTTTCCAGCTTCTTTTGCAAGTATAACAAGAAAACAAGCCTAGGCTCTGATACCACTGTTGGGTTTTGAGCATTCTAACACTTCCTAAGTGTACATGCAACCCTAAATACCTTGGATCTATGTTTTCTCTATTATACATGCAAATAAGAACTTCCAAGGTATTATCCTAATCTAGCATACAAAACAATGACTATAGCAAGATAGAATACATACCTCTTTGGAGAAGAAAGTCTTCATGAAGCTAGAGTGCCTAGTGCCCCAAGTGTGACACCTCAAATGGAATCACAATCATCAAAACACTTGGAATGACTTGAGAGAATTCTACACTCTTCAAAATCGGCTAGCCCTTTCTTCACTATCTCTAGTGGCCGATTTTTCCTCAATAATAAGATGCTTATATAGTTACACAATTAGGGTAAACTCTTAATTGTCATGGCTTTCCATTTCCTTGGATCCATGGGTACAAATACACCATGGAGCATCCATGGACCATCCTATGGGTTTTAGCCCAACTTGATTATCCATGGAGCATTAGCCCACTATACAAGTATGGATGATTTACACAATCAACCCATATATTTAATTAGTCTTCTTTTGATCACTTAATTAATCCTAGATTAATTCTTGATCAATACTAATTAAATAATCTCATTATTCTTATTATTAATATACTAGAACTTATAATATATTAATAACCATAAGTGTCTTATTTCTCTCATTTAGTCTATCCAAGTGCATGATGCCATGCAACCCAAATGGACCATGCCGGGTCGGGTCAAGTCTTACCAAATATAGTTATGGACTTAGACATTAATCCAACAATTAGGTGAATACGTCACATCACATGTGATCAGGGTTGAATAATCTCAGAGTGCTGGATTTGACCCTACTGCGCAGCTCTCGTTTGAGTCCAACCGTTGTAGGGACGAGACTTTTACTCGAAGGATTATCCGAGCCTCATTACATGTGATGGTATTCAGGTGGTGGATAATTGGCATTACAAGGAGGCCTTCAGCAGCTGATGACTGGTTTGAGTAGAGTCAGAGGTTCCCTAGGGCAAGCCTAGGAAGAGAGTAGAAGTGTAAAGGGGACTTGGTGGAGTTGAGGTAACTCTTGAGGAAAGTACGGATAGATGTGGAAGGTAGTAGGGGCCCATACTACTGAAAGCAGAGGATCCGTACTCGATTCAAGAGGGGCCGAGGCAAAACCAAGGAACTAGTAGAGTATGTGAGAGATCCCTCAGCAGTAGTGTGTAAATTGATCAGGAATTGTTATATTTTCAGCATGGTGTCATTGCGCGAGATACCAGTTAGCAGTTCAGGTGTCGAGGAGGGGTCTGGCTCGGGTTTTAGAGCCGGGTAGCTTGATGATCAGATGAGGGAGTTCATTTCCGCAGAGATTATGCGCAACATCATTGATCAGACTCCAGTGATTTTCGGTTCAGTTAGAGAGGCCATTGTGGAGCTCATGGACAGTCATCTTGAGGCCTTTAAGGCTGGTTTAGCTTCAGGACAGATTGGGGCTCGTCTAGGTCCCGAATCTTATGGAGTTCAGGGATCCATCAGGGAGGGAGATCCCATTTCTAGTTCCTGCCATCAGGGGGCAGGGGTGAGTGGGGCATTCTGTCTCCAAGAGAGACCATTGCATGATTGGATAGTTGAGGAAGTTTCGCGAGCCATTCACGAGGATCTGCCCGACATGGTTATGAGGATCACTGATAGATTGATAGCGAGGTTTCAGGATCAGACAGCTGTTGTTCAGTCGGCAGGCGTTGCCGTTGGGGTAACACAGGAGCGAGAGTCGGGCAGGGAGTCGGAAAGGAAGAGGAATATGGATGAGACTCAGGTAGCCACAGGTTCGGGTAAGAGGACCAAGGGTTCGGATTTGAGGACAAGGAACTACCAGAGCCGCAGTCGATGCGGGAAGTGCGGAAGGACGCACATGGGTGTGTGCAGGCGTAGAAGTGGTGGCGATGCCGGATGTTTCAAGTGCGGCCAGATTGGCCATTTTAGCAGGGATTGCATTATTACCATCGCCTAGGGACTTGATCCGATATGTTTCCATTGCAGTCAGAGGGGCCACAAGAAGGCCCACTGTTCGAGTTTGTATTCAGCAGGGCAGGCGCCAGCTCATGCCCTTGGGACTTCAAGTACCGCCAGCGATTGTCGAGGCCGGGCAAGGGTGCCTATGGCTCGGAGCCAAGTTTTTCCGGTAGATTTCAGCTGGGATTCGAGCAGCACTGAGTAATGGAGGTATGTAACTTTGTTTTTCTGTCAGCTTATGTTATGGTTATATTGTTATGGTTCTGCATTAATTGTGGTATAAGTGTTGTGTTATGGAGTGGCTTGCTTGTGATTATGTTATATGCCATTTGCATACCTCGGAAAATTGGTTGGTAGTCAGGGGATGTGCTCTTATGGAGAAGGTTTCGGAGGATGCAGTAACTGTAGCATGGTTGGGAGAGATTTGGTTCATTTCGCTAGTTCGGAGTGGTTAGTGTTTGGGATGGATTGGTTAATTTCCTACCTGGCGGGCTTGGGTTCTCCAGTAGATGTTTTGGAATGGTAGTAAAGGTCAGGATCTCTTTTGAATGTGAAGCAGCAAGGGGTAAGCAGGATCGAAGTGGGGGAGAACCCTCCGGGTATACATGGATGAGAGTCACGTAGACCCAGAATGAGTGCGCGGCCTCTGAGAAGAAATGGTAGTAGCACAGTGATAGATGGATTGAGAAGTTCAGAATTGGGAGTTCGAGAACTTTTCCCAGCAGTTAGGTCATGTAATCGAGATGGTTAGAAGCTGGTTGGGAATCCAAGATTTGAGGACCACCTGTAGAGGCTCAAGTGAGTCGGAATGAGGATCCGGAGAAACGGTTAACAAGAGATGTTTTCGTATTAGTAGCCAGTGGCAGAGTCAGCATGCGGGATTATGTGGATTCAGGAGTTGGGAGTTTGGAAACTTCCCAACAATAGCTTCTTATATCTGGATTAGTAGACGGTTGGTTCGGGAACCAAGCCGAAGAGTTCCTCAACGAAGCGCTACGCATTCAAGGATATAGGATGTCAAGGATGATGCAGTAATTCAAAGACTGAGAGCTGGTTTTGAGAAATCAGGATGAGGAATCACTAGTGGGACTAGGGATAGTCAGGATGTCCTCGGGATAGTGGTAGAGTGATGTAAGTCTGCAGGGGTAGCCGTAGCATTCACTAGCAGTCAGATAGTAGTAGAGTGATGTAAGTCTGCGGGGGTAGCCGTAGCATTCACTAGCAGTCAGATAGTAGTAGAGTGTTGTAAGTCTGCGGGGATAGCCGTAGCATTCACTAGCAGTCAGATAGTAGTAGAGTGATGTAAGTCTGCGGGGGTAGCCGTAACATTCACTAGCAGTCAGATAGTAGTAGTAGTGTTGTAAGTCTGCGGGGGTAGCCGTAGCATTCACTAGCAGTCCGATAGTAGTAGTAGAGTTATGAGTCAGCGGGTGTAGCCGTGGCTTTTATCAGATGGGTAGGCAGCATGAGCGCGTCGTTGGACGCGGGGAAGCAGTAGTTCCCACCCGTTCGGGTGCATCAGTGGGGATATGGGAATCCACGGGTTAGATTTCGGATTTCCCAAATGCTTCGGTTATGGCTAAGTCAGCAATTTTGGCTATAGATCGTCACATCAGTAGTGAGATCAGAGTAGCAGTGGACCGTTGGGGTTCGGGTATGTTAAGGGCTACCATCAGTCTGGGAGCCGTCGTGTTGTTAGTCGTGGAAGTTATGATGCCAGGATGTGACGTAAGGACCTGATCGGTGGATTGGGAGGTTGTTAGAGCCTCAGTGACAGGATAACTAGTGGAAACTAGTTTCAGAGAAAGATTTCGTTCAGGAGTCGGGGGAGCGACTAAGTGAGGAGTCCTTTGACTCCACAATTGAGTTGGAGCTCAGTGCTTCAGTCAGTTCAGTGTTTAGGGTAGCTCAGTGTTTCAAGCAGTTTAGAGTTTCAGGCATGTTCAGTACTGCAGGCAGATCAGTGTTTGGATAGTTTCAGAGTTTTGGATAGTATTAGTATTTGTGTTGGGTTGCAAGTGCTGACAGTATAGTTGGTTGATTTGAATATGGCAAGTCCTCTCAGCAGGATTAGTTGAGCTCTCCTGCCAAGTGTAAGTGATCTGTAAGGGTAGCTAGGCAGGTAGTTTTTCTTTCAGGATGGAAGGCTCGAGTTAGTAGTCATATGAGAGATAAGTAGGCTGGTTCCAGCAGCATCGATTCAATATGGATGGCAGAATGGATAGAACAGTTATAGATAGTCGCTGTATCTTTTGGAGTTGCTAGTAGCGACTAGGATATTGCGATGGAGTGTAGTGACAGGTGGGAGTCCGGTAACTCAGATATTGGTAGAATAGTTGGACCAGGGTGGTCTCAGTGTATCCGGTAGGTGGATGAGGGGTAGCAGAATTGCCAGTCAGAGGAAGTAACGCTAAGAAAATTATGGAAGGGAGAAGGATTCAGTATGTACCATCGGTAATGATCGGCACTGTGAGTGGCTGGAGTGATGGACAAAAGGGTGTTAGATTTCCCAGACAGAGAGTTGGAGGCAGTTCGCAGACAGTTGGTCATAGAAAACTTCGAGGACGAAGTTTAGTTTAAGTGGGGGAGAGTTGTAACACCCCAAAGTTTGGAAAGCCAAGAAAAGAAAGAAAGCCTAAAGTTTAATGGGGAGACTCGGCGAGTCCATGGAGGGATTCGGCGAGTCCGAGCGGGATCCGGGTTGAGGTGTAAGCGACCGACTCGGCGAGTCGGCCAAGGAGACTCGACGAGTTGGGTCTGAACGAGGAAAACCCTAAATCAAGGACTTGGAGCCTATTTAAGCGTCTCATTCTCTTTCCTAGGGTTCCTTTACTGCCTCTCTACCCCAGAACACCAAACCCTAGCCGCCATATCCGTTTTTGAGCTAGATCTTGCCTTGAAGAGTGCACTAAAGCTTGGAGGAGGAGGAAAGACCTTGGAGGTGCAAGAAGGGACTGTAGATCCGGGATTGTGAAGTCATTTCAGACCAATTGGAGGTAATAAGATGTTTCTTGGACTCCCTTTGCACCTAGATCTATTCTTATGTGTGAGTTTTGGTCATTGTTAGTATGATATGTAACCAATTTGAGTTGGAGGTTCAGATCTGGGGTTGCTACCTCAGATCCATGTTGGTTTTGGTCGTGAATCCCCTAAAGTATCAGCCCTTGGAATGTTGAAGAAGCATGTTTGCCATAAACCCTAGTTGAATGTGTTTTGAGCCTAGATTACTTAATCTACACGTAAAGTTTGCCACTTTACGTGGGGGATAGGTCTTAGAAGTATGGATCTATGAGTTGGAAGCTCTGTTTGGCTCGAAAAGCCACTGCATGGATTGAGGACTGAATAGACTCGGTGAGTCCTTCGAGTGGACTCGGCGAGTAGTTTAAAGATGAGAAGGAACTCCACGAGTGGGATGAACAGCTCGTCGAGTCGGGTAAAGTTAAGCATGAACTCAGCGAGTTGGAAGAACAACTCGGCGAGTCTGTTGAAGGTTGTCTTGGACTCAGCGAGTCTATTTTGAACTCGGCGAGTCAGATCGCGAAACCCTAAACCCTTCAAGTTGGGGCTCGAATCGGTGAGTCGGGTGGTGACTCAGCGAGTTGGACAGGACAGGACTTGGAACTAGTTGGACTCGGCGAGTCATGGACTAACTCGGCGAGTCGAGTCGCGAATAAGAAAGACCCTGAGCATATGAACTCGGCGAGTCAGTAGGTAGACTCGGCGAGTAGGGTTGACCTGGAAGGTTGACTTTGACCAGGATTTTGAGCTGGACCAGAGTTGACCTAGTGACCTTTGGAGGTCAGTTGGACTAAGTGTTATATTGGCTTTTGAAGCTCGAAGAGCTAGTGGAGCAGCAGTTCGGAGTCAGAGGTCAGGTAGCAGTCAAAGGATTAGCAGCATCAGTTCAGCAGTCTTAGGTGACTTTCCTTCTAGTAGGAACGGGTCTAAGGCCACAATGCCGGCCTGTTTAGCTATCAGTCAGCTTTGGACCTCGATCCGATGTAGTAGTTAGTATGTTTGAAGCCTTCGTGGTTCAGACAGGATTATTGTGTTATGCCAGTCGATATGATTATGCTATGTTCAGTCAGTTAGCTTCGGACTTCGGTCCGATGTAGGGGACGTAGGTCCCAGTCAGCTTAGGACTTCGGTCCGATGCAGTAGTAGTATGTTTGATGCCTTCGTGGCTCAGACGGGATTTATGTGTTATGTGTTATGTGTTATGTGTTATGTGTTCCGGGCAACAACCCGATGTAGTATGCAGTATATGTGAGGATGCTAGTTGATATGTTATACTATGCTGTGTTCAGTCAGTTAGCTTCGGACTTAGGTCCGATGGAGGGGACAAGGGCCCAGTCAGTTAGCTTCGGACTTCGGTCCGATGGAGGGGACAAGGTCCCAGTCGGTTACCTTCGGACTTCGGTCCGATGGAGGGGACAAGGTCCCAGTCAGTTAGCTTCGGACTTCGGTCCGATGGAGGGGACAAGGTCCGAGTCAGTTAGCTTCGGACTTCGGTCCGATGGAGGGGACAAGGTCCCAGTCAGTTAGCTTCGGACGTCGGTCCGATGGAGGGGGCAAGTCCCCAGTATGTGCTTTATATGTTATTGCATGCTATGTGGTAGATTGGGGGAGCTCACTAAGCTTCCTGCTTATGGTTTTCAGTTTTGGTTTCAGGTACTCGGTTTTCAAAAGAGGAGCTCGGGAAGATTGCAGCGCACACACCATAGTCAGCTAGCCTGGGGATGTTTGACTCTGATAATGATATTATGTTTTGAACCAATACTCGAGAAATTATGTTATGACTTGTGATACAGTTTTATAAATATGTTTTTAGTAATGTTTTTAAAGAAATTTTTGGGTCGTATTTTTGGGTCGTTTCACGTACGCTCGTACGCGGGGCGTACGCGTACGTCACGCATGACCGAGTCCTCGACTGCCTCGGACTTCGGATGGGACGGGGGGGGGGGGGTAGGCTTACATAGGGGTGATGTGGACGATCCGAGGCCAAGGCCTTGAGTACGCTGGGCGTACTCGTGTATGCAGGGCGTACTTGTGTGACTCAGACTTCGGATAATACCGAAGTTTTGAATAAAAATATATATTAATTATTTATCAAACTTCAAAAATTCATATCTCCTTCATACGAACTCTGTTTTCGACGTTCTTTATATCCACGCGTAGGTGAGACTAAGATCTACAACTTTCGTTTAGATTCCGTGGGCAAATTCCGAAATTATTTTTATTATTTATTTATTAAAATGACGTGATTAAGGAATTTCTTTAAAAATTCGTAACTTTTTCATACGATGTCTGATTTGAGCGTTCTTTTTATGCACGTTTGTAGTTTAACGATATTTATGACTTTCATTTAGACACCTAAGGTCAAAAAGTGTTTTATTGAAACTTTACGTTTTTACGTAACTTCGTATCGCCGGTTTTTGTCGGAAAACTTAGAATGGTCATAACTTCTTCGTTATAACTCGGATTTTTGTGTTATTTATATGTTTGGAAACTTTAAGACGATATTTACTACATAGCGTACTCCAAATAGAGTTTTTGAATACTTCATTTTTCGATGATACTCTAATCCCTTTTTCAAAGAGGTTATAAGACTTGATCTTTGATGACCTAAAATGACGGGTTGTTACACAAAGTACTCTACGATGAAGCTCTAGATAACCATAAGGCAAGGTTCAACTTTATACTAGAAAAATTCCATGGATGAGGCAAGGATTTTGGATCTATAAGCTCTTTCTCGTGTCTCCAAGCTTTTCCTTCTTCCAATGGCTTCAATCACACACCAAAAACACTTAGAATAACTCAGCAACACTCACAATGTCTTTAGGGTTTCGAGATTTAGGGTTAGGACAGTGGAGTCTGGAAATGAGGCCAAACACTAGAGCTTAAGTTGTTAAAATAGGTTGCAAACCCCGAAAATTAGGGTTTCATTTCTGCCATCCTACTTGTCGAGTTGAGGCCTCCCAACTCGTCGAGTAGGTTTCTTAACCCGCAACCCAAATCATCTCTACTCGATGAGTTTGGGGCTCCCAACTTGTCGAGTTGCTCTAAAAAGGTGAATAGTTTATAAATTTAAATGCGTACCAGGAAACAGACATTAAAATTCTCCCCCACTTGTCTCAAACTTCGTCCTCAAAGTCCACTGCTCCAAATAATCCTGGGTAATGCTCCCTCATCTCCTTGTCTGGCTCCCATGTCCATTCTAAACCCTTGCGGTGCAACCATTGCACCTTCACTGACTGCACAACCTTGTTCCTCAAGGTTTTTGTCTTGCGATCCAGAATCGCCACTAGCCTCTCAACATAGTTCAGGCGGTCGTCCACCTGAATATCCTCCAAAGGCAGAACTGCAAAAGCATCAACCAAACTCTTCCGTAACTGGAAGACATGAAAGGTGTTGTGGATTTGACTAAGTTCGGCTGGCAGATCCAGTCGATACGTAACCCGGCCCACCCAAGCTAATACCATGAATGAACCGATGTACATAGGGCCCAACTTTCCTCGCTTCCTGAACCGGATGACACATTTCCAAGGTGACAACTTCAGGAGAACCATATCCCCCACCTGAAACTACAGGTCTGACCAGCGCTTGTCGGCATAACTTTTCTGCCGACTCTGAGCAGTCTGGAGTCTGCTCTAGACATGCTGGGTCATCTCAATAGTCTTGAGTACCACTTCGGTACCTCCCATGACTCACTGACTGACCTCGACACAACAAATCGGGGTCTTACACTTCCTCCCGTAAGCATCTTGAAGGGAGTTCGATCTATGCTAGCGTGATAACTGTTGTTATATGAAAATTCCACTAACGGAAGATACATATACCAACTCCCACTAAAATCTAGTACACATGCTCGTAGCATATCCTCTAGAATCAAAATCGTCCTCTCACTTTGCCTATCTGTCTAAGGGTGAAAAGTTGTATTTATGTGAAGATGAGTACTTATCTCGTCATGAAACCACTTCCAAAATATAGAAGTAAAGAGAACATCTTGATCTGACACAACCGAAACTAGCACCCCATAACATTCCACCACCTTGCGGACGTAAATCTTGGCTAGCTTCTCAACTGATATACTCTCCTAGATTGGGATGAAATGCCCACTCTTGGTCAACTGATCCATGATAAACCTAATCGAATCCACTACACATGCGGTCATGGGAAGCTTTGTGATGAAATCCATAGTCATGTCCTGCCATTTCAACACGAGAATCTCCAACGACTGCATTTTTCCATGAGGTCGTTGGTGTTTGACCTTGACTTTCCTCTAAGTCAAGCACCGCTCCACATACCAGACCACATCCCACTTAATGTCGGGCCACCAAAAATCAGTACGAAGATCCATATACATCTTCGTCTCCTGGGGATGGATGGAGAACCTAGACTTGTGGTTTTCCTCCATCAGAACCTGACGTACACCACCCATATATGGAACCCAGACCCTCCGATGCAGGGTCAATAATCCTCTATTATCATAATCAAAGGAAGCCACCTGACCCACAATGCACTCGCTCTACTGGTGCTCTTCCTTCATAGCCTCTATGTGTGCCTCGCGGATCTGCTCCAACAATGGAGTAATCACTGTTATCCTCAGACATATATCTTGAGTCGGAGCCGCGACCGTCTTGCGGCTAAGAGCATCGACCACCACACTGGCCTTCCCCAGGTGGTAGAGGATCTCACAATCGTAATCCTTCACCACATCCAACCAACGATGCTGCCTCATGTTAAAATTCAGTTGGTCCATCAGATACCTCAGGCTCTTGTGTTCCGTGTAAATGGTACAACGAACCCCATGGAGGTAGTGCCGCCAAATCTTGAGGGTGAAAACAACATCCCCCAACTCCAAATCATGCGTCAGATAATTCGCCTCATGAGGCTTCAACTGCCTCGAAGCATATGCAATCACGCGACCTTGCTGCATCGGAACAACACCCATACACGTGATCAAAGCGTCACACTAAACCACGAAATCGTTGACACCCTCTGGAAATGTCAAAATCGGTGCCTTGCACAATCACTGTCTGAGAGTCTTGAAAGCCGCCTACTGCTCAGGCCCCCAACGGAACGTCACCGACTTCTTGGTCAGTCGGGTCAATGGAACAAAAATCATGGAGAAGTCCTGGATGAATCTCAGATAATAACCCTCCAGTCCAAGAAAACTCCGAAGCTCGGAAGGAGACCTTAGGATCTCCCACTGCATCACGGCCTCTACCTTGGCCAAATCTACCTGAATACCCTTCTGGTTAACAAGGTGCCCCAGAAACTGCACCTTGCGCAACCAGAACTCACACTTAGAGAACTTTGCAAATAGTATCTATGTGTATGAGTTAAACCAGATGGTAACCTTGTTACAATAGACCATGGAAATCCAAGAGAACATATTTATACAATTTTATAGGTATATACACTTTAAAATACAAGCTGTAATGAACCTTTGAAAGACAAATGAAGTTAACAAGCCATCAAGGACTCACAGAAGTCAACACAAGTCAAAGTAATAAGTCTATATGCATATTATTGTATATTAATTAAGGATTTCGACTTTAGAACGTTGGAACACTATTGAACTAAAATCTATTGTTTTTAGAATGTTAGGATCGAAATCAATACCATAAAACCCACCATGACCAAAAACACATTTACTAAAGCCCATTAAGGCAGAAATCCTTTCAACTAAGAACCGAAATCTATAATTTAAGGTGATTTCGGTCATGATAGACCGAAATCTACTTTAACAATTAGATAAGGTGCCACTTGATTCACTAATTCAGCTTCCTAATGCAATATGATAAATTTACCAACGTAACCATCCTATCAACCTCCTACCTTTCTTTCCTATTTAAGATACAACATTAAAATCATTCTTATTCATTTCTCAGTAAACATTTCACTCCATATTTGCTCTTAATATCGAATCCATCTCCAATAAACCAAATACTCTCAATTCTCTCAAATAGCTTAAGCTTTACAGTTTACAAAACTCTTCCAAGTTAGACTACAAGTATTGTTGTAATTTCTTTTGTAACATCCGGATTTTCAGGTACATTATTTTTGTGTTTCAATTTTTGGGGTTTAAGGAGAGACTCGCCGAGTCAAAGGTCTGACTCGCCGAGTCGTGTCAAGTTGTCCACGTGGATTTAACGACTGGACTCGACGAGTCAGAGGACTGACTCGCAGAGTAGGTCCTGGGTAGAGAAAACCTTAAGTTCCGGGGTTGGGGCCTATCTAAGGGAACTTATGACCTAAGATGCACCTCACCAGCTGCCTATACCTCCTGTGAGAAACCCTAGACCGCCATTGGAACAATGAGCGAGTTCTTATGATGAAATCATGTATTTGGTGGATATTTTGGAAGGAGAAGAGTATGATTCAAGAAAGAAACGAGATGGGGGATGTGGATCTAGCACTTCTTCACGTGGGGTTGCTGTAGAAGGTATAAGCTTGCATCCTTTTCATCTATTTTGATTAGATCTTATGATTTTGGGAGTTTTAGGGTTTTACTCTCCTTCTTTTGTACCTACGACCTATTTGAGACATGATCTGAGGTGGGAAACCTCAGATTTGGACCTTGTGAGGTCCTTGAAGACTAGATACCCCAGCATTAGTGTTCCAAATGAGGGTTGATGAGCTAAATCCTTCATGAACGACATGAAATGGTGTTTTGGAGCAATATCGTCATGCATGAACGTAAAGATCGAAGCTTTACATGATTACTAAGCCTTGAGATGATAGATCTATAGTTTAAAGTGATGGATCTGGTTGAAATCGTCTTAATGAGAATGAGTCTGGGCAAACTCGCTTAGTCAATGAGTCGACTAGACGAGTTGGTTAGGGTTTCCCGATCGAGCTGAATCACGTATTAACACGGCGAGTTGAGCTGAATCTTTGCGAATCTTCAGAGAAAAGGGATGGACTCGACGAGTCACAAGGGTGAACTCGCCGAGTCGAGTCAAATCTGGACTCTAGACTCAAGTTGACTTCGGTTGACTTTATGGTTGGGTCAACCATGTGTAATGGTGACCAGGGGAGCGGTAAAATGGTCTTTTATCCACTTCAAGAGTTAAGCAGGGAGAGATAGTGGCCATTGGTATATTTGAGTATGATGAAAATATTATTTAGAGATGTGTAACCTATGTGTTAGGAGGAGGCTAGTTCGAGATGTCCGGGTACGAGATTTATCCTGGCCAGCATATAAGGTGAGTCTTCTCACTATACTTTACCTGGAATGGTAACTATGTGGGACCGGAAGGTCTTATGTATTTGTATGAGTTATGTGACTTATATCATATGTTTATTGTGATATGTATATGCTGTATGAATTGGTCCGGAAGGCAAACATAGTTGGGGCCGGAAGGCAAGTCATGGTAGGGCCGGAAGGTCTACCAGAGCTGTGGGACCGGAAGGTCCCACTAAGACACATTGACCGGAAGGTCATAGAGTGCTATAGCCTAAAGAGGCTAACATTTGTATGTGGTATTTTAGGGAACTCACTAAGCTTCGTGCTTACAATGTTATGTGATATGTGTTTCAGGTTTTTCTCAGGATCACGAGACGGCACCAACTTGATTGTACACACTAGAGAAAGATTCATGCTTTGAGGATCCTGGATTATTATATAAAAAATAATGGAGTTGTGTTTTATAAATTAAAGAGATTTTTTTCTTAAGAGAACTGCTAGATTTTAAATGAAAATTTTACTTGAAAATTTACGGTGTTACAAGTTGGTATCCGATCTTTGGTTTGAGGGATTCAGATACACCTTTGGGTATGTCTGGACTCAAACTGGGGATTTGAAAAAAAAAATTAAAAAGAAATGAGTTTTTTTTCTAAGAGAGAAAGAGTTTAAGATAAATCGAGAAGGAGCAGTGTGTACAATCTGCCAGAGCCCGAACAGTGAATTCCCAAATTTCCCTTACTTAATTGTGTTATGCGTTATTGTTGAGATATTAGAGTTGCATGCTAGAAGATAGGCTAGGTATTTCATATATTAGGGCTAGAATTGCCTGATTTCTGATGCCTTAGCCTAGGGGTTGTTGCTATCTGTGATGTGCTTTGAGTATGTGCGGAGTAAGAGTACCTAGAAGGAATCTTTTAGAGAAAGAGATTTGAGTAGAGGAGTAATCTAGGAGAGATACCTAGATGAGCATTTGAAGAGCCAACTAAGGAAGTAGTTAGATACCCGCGTGGGGTAGAGTAGCTTGAGTTCGGTGACATCTTTGAGTGTGTGTAGAGTAAGTGGAGTTGTAACCTAGAGTGGTTTTATGTGCTGGTGGAGATGATTCAATGCCCGAATTCTGCTTGCTTCATGCTTTGTGGAACTCTTGATGATGGGAGTCAACTACTAAGTGAATATAACGATATTTAGGAGGTAGATGATTGGCATCATAAGGAGTTATTCAACAGCTGATGGCAGAGAGGTGTGAGAACCTAGGAAGAGCTTTGGGAGTGACCTTTGCTAGATGAGTAGGATGATAGAGGAGAGTATTCGCAGGAGAGCGACCAGTATAACAACATTAGTGGTTGAGGAGGTTGAGCGGCTACTTAGGAAATATGGGACGATCCGTGTGGAAAGTATGGGTAGATGTGGCAGGTAATATGGGCCCGTACTACTGAAAGCAGAGGACCCATTCTCGAAACAAGGAAAATTCCAGAGGTTCTAGGTAGCAGACTGAGAGGTAATCATGTGGTTTGGGTACCATGATTTGTGGAGGTTAGTACTTCTGGTTTTACCAATTATTCCATTGTGATTAATTAGATTGAGATTAGATGTGATAGAGTGTGGGGCCTGAGGGCCATGACAAGTGAGTTTCAATGGAGCATACCTGGAGAAGGAACTCGAGTTACTTTCTGAGAGATTTTGGTGAGATGCCAGTTGGAGTCGCGAGACTCAGGCATGAGGGGAGATGATGCTTATTGTAGGATCGCGGTATGAGTTGAGCAATCGATGGATAGGTGAGTCGTTACTTTCTGTGGCAAGAGTTGCGTTGTTCCTGTTACTGGGAAAAGTGAAGGAACAATCAAAATTCCAGTTTCAGAGTTTGGAGGTAGGACCCGTAGGGTAGCATTGATGGTGACCCTTTTCATCAGAGTATTTGGGCAGTTTGTCTGCTATAAAGTATTTTCTTGTACCATGGAGTCATTGGTGGAGGCTGAGATGGAAAAGACCAAGGAAGGTGCCTTTTGAGGATGGCATGAATTTACCAGCAGTTTCAGGTAGTAAGAGGAATATATCAGGGCGGCGGCCCTCGTTGTTAGTGTTGGAATAGTGTCTAAGCCTGTAACTATATTTGGTATGTACTTGACCCGGTTGTGCATGGTCCTTTTGGGTTGCCTTCACCAAAGAACCTTGACAAGGTAATTTAAGGAGAAAGAGAGAATATTATGGTTTATTATATATTATAAGAATAATATATTAAAGGAGAAATCATACTTACTTAATTAGTATTGGTCATAAATTAATTAGGAATCAATTTGGTGACTAAAAGAGATTAATTAAATAAAAAGGTATAAACTGTCAAATGTATGATAGTTAAATTTTGGGCTAAGTAAGCCTTGTGGACTTAAGGGGGAACGAAATTATGATGGGGATCCATCATATTTTCGTCCAAGGCCTTATTCCAGAAGGTTCCTTGGGCTGCTTGATGGTTAAGCTGTCCATTAGGGTTTAGACTGAAACCCTAGCAGCCTGCAAGTGTAAATAAGACCCCTAGGCTATGGAGATTGGCTACACATGCTTCGGCTGATTTCAGCACCTCTCATCCTTTCTCATATTGCTTTCTTGATTGTGGGGTTTGTGAACCATTAGAGGAGTTACAATTATGACTCTAAGCTCAAGATCAAGAAGATTACAAGGATTTCAAGCTACTTGAAAGAGGTAAAACACTTGGATCTGTTTTCTTTATGATAATTTCGAATTACATACGATAGATCTAGGTTTGTAACTCTTGGATTCAAAGCATGTACGTTAGAGAAACCTAGATCCAAGCATTAGGGTTTGTATGAGCACATAGGATTGTTTCTTATGCATAAAACCCATCAGTGGTATCAGAGCCTTGATTGGTTTCAATTGTATGTGATGCTTACCTGTTTTGCTTGCTGAAAATTGAGTTTTTTGCCTCTGCTAATCTCAACTCAGAAAGTCAGTATCTGGACTCGAGGAGTTGGCCCCTACTCGGCGAGTTCGTGCATCAGGCAGAGGATATTTCGGGATTTAGTTGCTGTTTTGTCTTGGATTTGATGCCTAAATCATTTTTTGAAGTTAAAATCCTAATTCTGCCTTAAATAAATGGTTATCCTAGCCAAAACAATAGATAATTTCGTATCTTTTGAATATTGGTTGTTTATATGATAAATATGGATTATTTAAAATTATTTGGTAATTATCTAATGACTAAATTTGGATTAGGTCAAATATAGATAATTATAAAATTAATTGTTTAATTTAAATTATTTGTTATTTGATCCCTTTAGTTTTGAAAAGTTCAAAGCTTGTCCTCAAGTTTTGAAATTTGAGTTTTGTGATTAAAAGTTTAATTTTGAAGAATTTAAATTTCAAACCCTTAGAGTATTACAAGTTTAAAATTCAACCCTATACTATTATATTATTACAAGCTTAATGAATATATATATATATATATATATATATATATATATATATATATATATATATATATATATATATATGTATAATTAAAATGCTAGTCTTACCATTAGTAGGCCTCATTCACGAAGCCGGTCTATATGGTGGGTATAAGGTTGTTGCCTATAAAATGGCGCTTAATGGGTGTACACTCACACCCACCGCTTGCTTGACTGGTGGAGGGTCGTCAACCGAACGGGTAGGATAGGGCAATCCTCTCCTCATTAAAAGTATAATGTATGACACAAAGTAACTACATGTTTAACAAATTCCCAATCTTAGTTACTTCAGGGTAAAATGTGAAAATGATGCTATTTCATGGAATTACACTTTGTACCCTTGTCAAACGTTAGTGGAGCGTGCGTGGTTAACCGGCACACTAATTTGGGATTGACATTGGTGGCGAAGGGTGACTCGATGTTTATCATAGATCAATGGAGTGTGTATGGTTTACCGGCACATTGATTAGGTGATAGAGACATTGAATGCACCATGTTGATTCGCATGGTTATTCACAACTTGTTTGCGATCGTCATTATCCCAGTCGCAAATTTGAAGTGCATATCGAGATTTAAACATGCCATTGAATAGTTAAATGAATCTCTAAGATCTAGGAGTTTTCAATACATTAAAAACTTAAATCTTCTTTTTCGGTTTTCATGGTGAGATCTAGTGAATCGTCATTCACTTACCTTCAAATTACTTACTTTTAGAGTACGACATCCCTTTCTAAGTTGTAAATAATGTTGTTGGGTCCTAGCCCTAATTTCTCATTTGGGTGTTTAATTAGGGACTCATTTCTAATCAAACTTTGTTCCTTTTTTCTTTTTCAGATATCTGGAAACAACAACAACAACAACAACGCTTCTGGGTCATTCTCGTTGATGAACCTATGTCAACAGGTGACATTTGATGGCTCACAATTCAACGAGTGGATGAGGTATATTCGCATGATCACTCGCTACGAGGACAAAGAATATGTCCTCAAGTAAAAGCTTGAGAATATCATCCTAGATGTTGCTACTCCTGAAGAGTTGGCCGCCTTTGAGGCCCACGAGTGTGATGCTACGAAAGTTCATAGGATCATACTGGCCACCATGAACCTCGAACTCCAAAAATCCTATGAGGACATGTATCCGTATGAAATGCATTAGGATTTGTTGGACCAGTACCACCAAAGCGCGAGGCGAGAGCGCGATGAGATCATTACTAACATGATCACTGCTAAGATGGGGAGTGGAGAATCCTTAACCTCTCATTTGCAGAAAATGCAGAGGTATGTTGATCGTCTTCTCAAACTTGATGTCACGTTTGATGAGGATTTGGCTATCGACATAATCCTTCACTCCTTGCCCTCCTGTTACAACTTGTTCAAAATGAGCTACCACATGAATAAAGAGGAGGTCTCCTTGAGCAAGCTCCAACGATTGTTGAGGACTGCTGAGAGCAACCTCAAAGACAAATATGTTGCACCATCCCCTACTGTGGCTGCTCCCGTGTTGGCAATTGGTCAAGGAAAGGGAAAGAAGAGAAAGGCTCCATGTAAGGGCCATCACAAGTGTAAGACCCAAGATGGTTCCTCTTCTAGTGGAACCAAAGCTGGTTCGGTCAAACCCTCTTCCGACCCCAAAGAAGCAGAGTGCTATTACTGCCACAAGAAGGGCCACTGGAAACGAAGCTGTCCTCAATATCTGCAAGACATAAAGGATGGGAAGATCAAGCCCACCTTCGCAGGTATGTATTCTATTATATCTAATAACTCATCATTTTCTACTTCATGGGTTCTTGATACAGGTTGTGGTTACCACATTTGTTCTGATTTGCAGGGCCTAAGAAGAAGTAGGGAAATGGAACATGGGAAGATAAACTTGATTATGGGGAACAAAAGATCGTCGCTTGTGACCAGAGTCGGAGTTTATTCTTTAGTGCTGAGTAATGTGTTAGGGTTAGATTTAGAAAATTTCTGTTATTCGCCAGATATGGCAAGAAACATTATTTCATTTCATGGATTGTTTAGACAAGGTTTCAGATATTCTTTTGATAATAGTGATGGTTCTATTAATGTTTATTTGAATGGTGTCTTTTATTTCAATGCATTACCTTGTAATGGGATTTATGAATTTGTGATGGTTGTTGATAATTTAGGAAATGATTTATTGAATATTGATTCGTCTACTAGCCTAGAAAAAGCATGCTTGTGGCATTGTTGCCTTGGTCATGTCAACAAGAAACGCATAACCTAACTCCAAAAGGATGGAGTGTTGGAGTCATTCGACCTTAGGGATGATGACGCGTGTGAATCTTGTTTACTTGGGAAGATGACCAAGTCACCCTTTACTGGCACTTATGAAAGGGGTGAGGGTCCATTGGATCGCATACACACCAATGTGTGTGGGCCCTTTAGATCCACCATAAGGGATGCTTGTCACTTCTACGTGACTTTTATAGATGATTATAGCAGATATGGATATATCTACCCAATCAAGCAAAAGTCGGAAAATTTTGAAAAGTTCAAAGAGTTTAAGAATGAAGTGGAAAATCAGCTGGGCAGGAAAATCAAGATGCTTCAGTCAGGCCGAGGAGGAGAATACCTAAGTCTTGAGTTTGACGACTATCTAAAAGGATGAAGAATTGTTTCGCAATTGACGCCTCCGAGAACGCCACAATTGAATGGTGTGGCTGAGAGACGTAATCAAACCTTTTTGTACATGGTTCGTTCTATGATGAGTCGAACTTCGTTACCAATATCTTTCTGGGGTATGCCTTAGAGACTGTCGCCCACATCCTTAACTAAGTTCCCACCAAGAAGGGTACCAAGACTCCTCATGAGATGTGGACAAGGAAAGCTCCCTCGTTAGCACATATTAAGGTTTGGGGTTGTGAGGCTTTCTTAAGACAAGAGACTCACGACAAGTTTGAACCTCGTAGTGAGAAGTGGTATTTCATCGGTTATCCACATAAGTCTTTTTGCTATCTTTTCTATAGACCGAATGACAATGTTGTCTTCGTTTCTAGAAGAGGAGTGTTCCTAGAAAGGGAATTGATAAGCCAAGAAGACAGTGGGAGGCAAATTGATCTTGAAGAGATTCAAGAACAAAGCAATGAAGGAACCTCTAACACTGGCGCTCAACCCAAGGAGGAAAATCCTATTGAACCCGTTAACGAGTCCTTACCTCTTAGACGTTCTAATAGAGTTAGTGTTCAACCCCAGTTTTATGGTTTTCATATAACTACTAAAGGGGATACGTTTATTAGTGATGAAGCACTAATGAATTTGGACGAACCTAGCAGCTACAAAGAAGCCATGGTAGGCCTGGAGTCTGCTAAATGGAAAGAGGCGATGGATAGTGAGATTCAGTCTATGTACGACAATCAAGTTTCAAACTTGGTTGATAATGTACCGGGTCGTAAGACAGTCGGGTGCAAGTGGATCTTCAAGAAGAAGACAAACATGGATGGGAATGTGCACACTTATAAAGCGCGATTGGTTGCGAAGGGCATTATTCAATCTCTCGGAGTTGAGTATGATGAGACCTTCTCACCAGTTGCGAAGATAAAGTCTATTAGGGTAATGCTTGCAATAGCTACGTTTCATGATTATGAAATCTGGCAGATGGACGTGAAAACCGCTTTCCTTAATGGGAAGTCGACTGAGGATGTGTATATGAATCAGCCAGAGGGTTTTGTCAATGCAAAGCATCCAAATAGAGTGTGTAAGCTTGAGAAATCCATTTATGGATTGAAACAAGCATCTCGCAGATGAAATCTTTGTTTTGAAGAGAAGGTTAAAGAGTTTGGCTTTCTGAGAAGCGAAGATGAATCTTGTGTATATGTCAAAGCCAGTGGGAGTATAGTGAGCTTCCTCATATTGTATGTTGATGACATACTGCTCATAGGAAACGATGTCCCAACCTTTCAAAAGGTCAAGTCCTGGCTTGGGAAATGTTTCGCTATGAAGGACCTCGGAGAGGTTGCATATATTCTGGGAATAAGGATAGTAAGAAACAGGGAAAAGAGACTGATAGGACTCAGTCAGGATACATACTTGGACAAGGTACTAAAGTTTTTTAGTATGGAAAATTCTAAGAAATGGGAGTTGCCAATCCAAAGCAATACCACGTTGAGTAAGACTCAAAGCCCGAGTACAGAGGCAGAGATAGCTGATATGAGCCGAGTACCTTACGCTTCCGCAGTAGGCTCTATCATGTACGCTATGACTTGTACTCGCCCTGATGTGGCCTTCGCTTTGAGCATGGTCAACAGATATCAGGGGAACCCAGGTAGAGCTCATTGAATTGCGGTAAAGAATATTCTTAAGTACCTACGAAGGACCAAGGAATGGTTCTCTAGTCCTCGGTGGGAGTGATGACTTGAGGGTACGAGGGTACAATGACACTAGTTTTCAGACGGATTGGGATAGTTACCGATCGCAGTCAGGCTGGGTCTTTACCCTAAATGGAGGAGCAGTGACTTGGAAAAGTTCCAAGCAGGAGACCGTGGCTGATTCGACGTGCGAATCAGAGTACATTGCGGCAAGCAAAGCGTCGAAGGAGGCTATATGGTTGAAGAACTTCATTGGAGACCATGGAGTTATGCCATCCATAAAGGAGCCGATGGAAATTTTTTGTGATAATGAAGGAGCGGATGCCTTAACCAAGGAACCAAGAGATCATGGAAGATCTCGACATATCGAAAAAAATACCATTTTATCAGACATCGGGTAGAAGAGGGACTCCTCGTTGTGAAGAGGGTATCATCAGAAGAAAATCCAGCAGATCCCCTTACGAAGGGACTGAGTAGGGTCAAACAGTTGCAGCATGCTAGGAGCATTAGGCTAAAGGATGATATAAGTTTGGATTAGATAGGAAACATGTAATAGATAGTTTGTACACGACATTTGATGAATAAATAAAGTTGTGTTATTTATAAGTAAAGTTACTATCTTGTGTTGATTATTTATCTATTGTTTCAATTTTTGCATGTTTTGACTTCCTGAATAATAAGATTATCCAAAAGGTCCACAGTCGTTCATGTTTTGGAAGTAGATGTGAATGAAGACTGTCATGAATTGTTTGTAGATTGTCTAAAAGGTTTAGCGCATAGCAAATGTTTGCTGCAAAGTTCATGAGTGCTTATGAATTTGATTTGAGCATTGGAATAAACCTGCGTTTGTTGGTATCACTTCGTGGTGTTGTACCTAAAGTGACCGCAAAATGATAATATCATATAGATGATGTGTAAACGCATCAGTAACTTAATGTTATAAAACACATTGTTGTGCATGACTCAATTAGTAAATAATAGATGCATATGAGTCGAAGTTAATCTGTTTCTTTTACTCTATGAGAATAAAAGTGATATCTTGGCCACTTGATGATTTGGTTTGACTTATGTGCCGGGCCCGGTCAGAATGAGGTTGATGTGTTCAACTAAATTCTATGTCAAAAAAATCAGAGATCAAGAAACAAGTGTTGGACAATAAGCATTGTCAGCAAGATATCTAGAACAGAGGATTATACGATCCCTTATCTGAAGGACAAGCTGATCAGCGTTGACAGCGAAGTATAAGAGCTACGATTGCTGATCGGATTCTGAAGTCATATGTAAGATATAGTTACTAGACTTATCCTAGTGGGGGACTGTTGGAATAGTGTCTAAGCCCGTAACTATATTTGGTATGTACTTGAGTCGGTTGTGCATGGTCCTTTCGGGTTGTCTTCACCAAAGCAACTTGACAAGGTAATTTAAGGAGAAAGTTATGGTTTACTATATATTATTAGAATAATATATTAAAGGAGAAATCATACTTATTTAATTAGTATTGGTCATAAATTAATTAGGAATCAATTTGGTGACTAAAAGAGATTAATTAAATAAAAGGGTATAAATTGTCAAATGTATGATAGTTAACTTTTGGGCTAAGGAAGCCTTATGGAGTTAAGGGGGAACAAAATTATGATGGGGATCCATCATATTTTCTTCCAAAGCCTTATTACAGAAGGTTCCTTGGGATGCTTGATGGTTAAGCTGTCCAAGGAATGGTTTCTAGTCCTCGGTGGGAGTGATGACTTGAGGGTACGAGGGTACAATGACACTAGTTTTCAGACGGATTGGGATAGTTACCGATCGCAGTCAGGCTGGGTCTTTACCCTAAATGGAGGAGCAGTGACTTGGAAAAGTTCCAAGCAGGAGACCGTGGCTGATTCGACGTGCGAATCAGAGTACATTGCGGCAAGCAAAGCGTCGAAGGAGGCTATATGGTTGAAGAACTTCATTGGAGACCATGGAGTTATGCCATCCATAAAGGAGCCGATGGAAATTTTTTGTGATAATGAAGGAGCGGATGCCTTAACCAAGGAACCAAGAGATCATGGAAGATCTCGACATATCGAAAAAAATACCATTTTATCAGACATCGGGTAGAAGAGGGACTCCTCGTTGTGAAGAGGGTATCATCAGAAGAAAATCCAGCAGATCCCCTTACGAAGGGACTGAGTAGGGTCAAACAGTTGCAGCATGCTAGGAGCATTAGGATAAAGGATGATATAAGTTTGGATTAGATAGGAAACATGTAATAGATAGTCTGTACACGACATTTGATGAATAAATAAAGTTGTGTTATTTATAAGTAAAGTTACTATCTTGTGTTGGTTATTTATCTATTGTTTCAATTTTTGCATGTTTTGACTTCCTGAATAATAAGATTATCCAAAAGGTCCACAGTCGTTCATGTTTTGGAAGTAGATGTGAATGAAGACTGTCATGAATTGTTTGTAGATTGTCTAAAAGGTTTAGCGCATAGCAAATGTTTGCTGCAAAGTTCATGAGTGCTTATGAATTTGATTTGAGCATTGGAATAAACCTGCGTTTGTTGGTATCACTTCGTGGTGTTGTACCTAAAGTGATCGCAAAACGATAATATCATATAGATGATGTGTAAACGCATCAGTAACTTAATGTTATAAAACACATTGTTGTGCATGACTCAATTAGTAAATAATAGATGCATATGAGTCGAAGTTAATCTGTTTCTTTTACTCTATGAGAATAAAAGTGATATCTTGGCCACTTGATGATTTGGTTTGACTTATGTGCCGGGCCCGGTCAGAATGAGGTTGATGTGTTCAACTAAATTCTGTGTCAAAAAAATCAGAGATCAAGAAACAAGTGTTGGACAATAAGCATTGTCAGCAAGATATCTAGAACAGAGGATTATACGATCCCTTATCTGAAGGACAAGCTGATCAGAGTTGACAGTGAAGTATAAGAGCTACGATTGCTGATCGGATTCTGAAGTCATATGTGAGATATAGTTACTAGACTTATCCAAGTGCGAGACTGTTGGAATAGTGTCTAAGCCCGTAACTATATTTGGTATGTACTTGAGTCGGTTGTGCATGGTCCTTTCGGGTTGTCTTCACCAAAGCAACTTGACAAGGTAATTTAAGGAGAAAGTTATGGTTTACTATATATTATTAGAATAATATATTAAAGGAGAAATCATACTTATTTAATTAGTATTGGTCATAAATTAATTAGGAATCAATTTGGTGACTAAAAGAGATTAATTAAATAAAAGGGTATAAATTGTCAAATGTATGATAGTTAACTTTTGGGCTAAGGAAGCCTTATGGAGTTAAGGGGGAACAAAATTATGATGGGGATCCATCATATTTTCTTCCAAAGCCTTATTACAGAAGGTTCCTTGGGATGCTTGATGGTTAAGCTGTCCATTAGGGTTTAGACTGAAGCCTTAGCAGCCTGCAAGTATAAATAAGACCCCTAGGCTATGGAGATCGGCTACACATGCTTCTAAGAGAAACCTAGGGCCGATTTCAGCAATTCTCATCCTTTCTCATATTGCCTTCTTGCTTGTGGGGTTTGTGAACCATTAGAGGAGTTACAATTGTGACTCTAAGCTCAAGATCAAGAAGATTACAAGGATTTCAAGCTACTTGAAAGAGGTAAAACACTTGGATCTGTTTTCGTTATGATAATTTCGAATTACATATGACAGATCTAGGTTTGTAAGTCTTGGATTCAAAGCATGTACATTAGAGAAACCTAGATCCAAGCATTCGGGTTTGTATGAGCACATAGGATTGTTTCTTATGCATAAAACCCATCAGTTAGGATTGTGTATCGGTTATGAGAGTGAGGCCTTGTGTCTTGATGATGATTCCCGTGTTGGGAGGCGGTCGATGAATCAGAGACGAGGTGTGTAATAGTGCATTATTTCCGACTGAGGGTCAGGGTTAATTCGGAGAAGTGAGGTACCCGACGGTGTGTTAGCCTGAGATTTTGAGACGACCAGAGGCAGTCAAGTTGGAAGGATTCTGAGATTCTTGTCTGAGCTATGGGATAATTGAAGATGCTTAGTTTCCACCAAGAAGATCATGGAATGATTATGTGGTACGTTCCAAGTGTCAAGGGCGATGTACCGGGAGAAAACAGTCTGTGGAATAGACTGTTGGTATGCCAATTAGTGATGGTTCGAACCCTAAGTGGGGGAGGACTGGGTGTTCTAGTGCGAGGATCAACAATCTGTTCAAGTGCGTTTAGAGAAATGGTTATGGGGATATGTGGTACGGATAAAGGAGACCTGGGTTATCGGTAGATGAGGCGAGGTGCAAGACGGGAAGATCTATGAGTAAGTGTTTAAGGAAGGATGTGTGTATCCATGAAAAGTGGCCACTAGTCAGAAAATTTATTATGGCTAGGGATTTTCGGGTTTGAAAATGTCGAATTTGAGGCAGTTGGGTCACTGAGTTCAGGGAGCAATAGCAGAGGTTTATGGGTATATGTATAGAATGTGATCTATACTCCAAGAGAGGTAGTAGTTGATTTGTCAATCAATTTCGGAGTCGGTATGAGTAATTTCTTATGAATAGTGATCATTAGAGGATGGAGCTTTAGGTGTTTGTAGACGAGTTCTGAGTCATTGGCGATGCCTCTGTGTTCAACTAGGAAATGGAATACTCCGAGGCTAGAAGTGGTGCAAGAGGAAGATCGGTTGCGAGATTCCGATGAAGCAATGCGATATCTGAGTATGATGTTGTGGGTATGAGATCACTGATAGAGACAAGGCATCACGAAGTTTGGTGATGGTGTTCTGAGATATCCTAGTGTGATGTCCTAAATTTGGGTTATTTTGCGTTTTGAGTTAAGAGATGGCAAGTGGTGTATCAAGTATCTATGGTTCCGGTGGGAGCCCTTCGGCTAATTGACATCAAGTTAAATTAATTAAGAATGGGAATTGTAGCGAGAAAAGGGGTTTTGTTATGGTAGGTTGCCATCAGGAGTAGTGATGTTTATTTTGGAGGGGTGTGTGAGCACCTATCTATGTTGACCTGCTCAGCATGAGTTAGTGAACTCAGTATGGTGATGCTTGATGATGAGGTTATGAGGTGATAAGAGAGCAAGCGAATCCAGGTAGGAGTGTTTGCTTGGGATTATCGGGAGGAATTGTTGAATGAGCCTATGGTGAGTCAATGAGTGAGAGAAGTCTTGTAAGGCTATGGGGAGCCGTAGCATCCATGAGTCAGCGAAATAGAGTGTCGTGATACTATGGGGGACCGTAGTATCAACTGGGTAGTGGGTGAAGACTGTAATACTGCAGGGAGCTGTGGTATTCACTAATCAGCGAGAGAGTGTTGTGATATTATGGGAGCCGTAGTATTCACTGGTTAGAGAGAGAGAGAGTGTGTGTGTGTGTGTGTGTGTGTGATACTGCGGGGAGCTGTAGCATTCACAAGTTAGAGAGTATCACAAGACAATGGGGGAGGTTGTAGCACTCAATAGTTAACGAGAGTAAATTTTGTTCCATGGGGAACTGTAGTATTCTCTAGTTAGAATATGAGGCAGAAGAGTTCCTAGGCTTGAGTAGCCTTATCTTTGAGTTTGTGGGAATTTGTGGGTCAGGAATGAGTACCAGATTGGAATGAGTAGTTCTAATTCTGCTGTTGAATCAGACTCTCAAGCTCGAGTCTGGATCCATTAATGTAATTGAATAGGCGAGGTGAGGTTCCAGATTCGTAGGTGTGTTTGATTTTGAGGAATATTGATCTCCATCTAATATCTTAAGTTGGAGTGGATCTGTTTCATTAATATGAGAAGTACTGCGAGATGCAGGGAATCAGCGGATGATAGATGACAAAGGTCGGAGGTGAGACCATTTCAGATGATTTGTAGCATTCGCTTGGTGTAAAGCGAATTTCGCGACTTGTTTGTCGCGATGAGTTGAGGAATCAATCATGAGAAGGAAGTTGGTGAGATGTTTGGTTGGCAGTGAATAACCTTTGGAGGTTCATCTTTTAGGTCGGGAGTTGACCTGATGCTCGGTGTTGGAAGGGAGTTTTGGGAGGAAGCCGTGTCTTTAGATGTCATAGGATACTTCCAAGCGAGCATGGCCTGTTCTTCTCTTTGAGGTCATAGTTTCAAGGATCATTCTGTTAGAAGAGTTTTGATAGCTGTTCATGCAGTGGGTCCTTAGTGGGTTGTGAGCTTTCTGTCCCTCTTGAGTTTGACCGGGACCGATTAGAGAATCAGAAGGGCAGTAAGTTTTTGGATTGTTATTCAAGGAGCGAATAACATGACTATATATTGAAAGGGGCAGTTTGGTAGTGTGACAGACCACTAGAGTCTCCAGAATTCAGGGAACCAGAAGAAGTACCGTAGTGGCAGTCGAGTCTGTCCTTTTCGGGGTTTGAAAGCTTGGGACCAGGTACCATTGAAGGATTATAGTTGTGTGGTATGAATTCATATTAGGTAGTATTTCCCGGACAATTAGGTTTTGCGATATGTGATGCTAGAGCCATTTCGAGGGCAAAATCAAATTAAGTGGGGGAGATTTGTAACATCCGGATTTTCAGGTACATTACTTTTGTGTTTCAATTTTTGAGGTTTAAGGAGAGACTCGCCGAGTCGAAAGTCTGACTCAACAAGTTGTTTCAAGTTTTCCACGTGGATTTAATGACTGGACTTGACGAGTCAGAGGACTGACGCACTGAGTAGGTCCTTGGCAGAGAAAACCCTAAGTTCCAGGGTTGGGGACTATTTAAGGGAACTTATAACCTAAGATGCGCCTCACCAGCTGTCAATACCTCCTATGAGAAACCCTTGACCGCCATTGGAACAATGAGAGAGTTCTTATGATGAAATCATGTATTTGGGGGGTATTTTGGAAGGACTACAGTATGATTCAAGCAAGAAACGAGATGGGGGCTGTGGATCTAGCACTTCTTCATGTGGGGTTTCTGTAGAAGGTATAAGCTTGCATCCTTTTCATCTATTTTGATTAGATGTTATGATTTTAGGAGTTTTAGGGCTTTACTCCCCTTCTTTTGTACCTATGAGCTATTTGAGACATGATTTGAGGTGGGAAACCTTAGATCTGGACCTTGTGAGGTCCTTGAAGACTAGATACCCCAACTTTACTTGTCCAATGAGGGTTGATGAGCTAAATCCTTCATGAAGGGCATGTAACGGTGTTTTGGAGCAATAACATCATGCATGAATGTAAAGATCGAAGCTTTACGTGATTATTGAACCTTGAGATGATAGATCTACAGTTTAGAGTGATAGATCTAGTTGAAATTTTCTGAATGAGAATGAGTCTGGATAGACTCTCCGAGTTAATTAGCCGACCCGACAAGTCGATTAGGGTTTCTCGATCGAGTTGAATCATGTGTTAACTCGGCGAGTTGTGGGGTCAACTCGATAAGTTGAGCTGAATCTTCACGAAAGTTTAGAGAAAGGGGTGGACTCGACGAGTCACAAGGGTGCACTCGCTGAGTCGTGTCAAATCTGGACTGTGGATTCGAGTTGAATTCGGTTGACTTTATGGTTGGGTCAACGATGTGTAATGGAGACCATGAGATGGGTAAAATGGTCTTTTATCCACTTCAAGAGTTAAGTAGGGAGAGAGAATGGCCCTTGGTATATTTGAGTATGATAAAATTATTATTTATAGATGTGTAACCTATGTGTTAAGAGGAGGCTAGTTCAAGATGTCCAGGTACGAGATTTATCCTAGCCATCGTATGAGGTGAGTCTTCTCACTATACTTTACCTGGAATGCTAATTATGTGGCACCGAATGGTCTTATGTATTTTTATGAGTTATGTGACTTATGTGATATGTTTATTGTGATATGTATATGTTGTATGAATTGGGCCGGAAGGCAAACAGAGTTGGGGCCAGAAGGTAAGTCATGGTAGGACCGGAAGGTCTACCAGAGCTATGGGACCGGAAGGTCCCACAGAGACACGTTGACCGGAAGGTCATATAGTGCTATATCCTCGAGAGGCTAATATGTGTATGTAGTATTTTGGGGAACTCAATAAGCTTCGTACTTACTGTGTTATGTGATATGTGTTTCAGGTTTTTCTCATGATCACGGGACGACACCGGCTTGATTATACCCACCACAGAAAGATTTATGCTTTGAGGATCCTGGATTATTATATAAACAATTATGGAGTTGTGTTTTATAAATTAAATAAATTTTTTTGTTAAGAGAACTGTGAGATTTTAAAAGAAAAAATTACTTGAAAATATTCGGTGTTACATCTTTTCGTTTTTATCTAGTAGTTATTCAACACTTCAAACCATTAGAACATCTTGTTCATATAGTATTGTGTGTTTAAAAATGTTAGGATTTTAGAAATTATACATGTTCTAACCCGAGGATCATAATGACCAAGTTGTACCCAACCAAAAACACGCATTCAAGGTGAATTCATACCCCAACATTTTCACGATTTTTAAGTTGTTTTAGGGGGCAATACAAGTAAAACGCAAGAAATCTTATGCTTAGAAAATATAAATTGCATATTATATTTTCTTACCATTAGTATGTATTTAAAGGTAAAATTTATTAAATACACAAAACATCGTTAATATCAAATTTACAATTATTTACAAAACATGTTAAGATGCAATGGTTTTCATAAACACGGAAACAAACTTATAAACTATAATAGGTATAGTTTATGGAAAAAAGGAACTATTTTACAAAGTTCAGGTTACAACACGGAAACAAACTGATAAACTATAATAGGTATACTTTATGAAACAAATGAACTATTTTAAAAAGTTCAAGTTAACATATAAACTGATAGGGTTTTCGGTTATTACTCGTAAACATGTTGAAGCACTTTGTGAGACGCCTTTACGTACTTACCTAAGTACCAACCAAGTCTAGACTTATAACCAAAGTCTCTTGTAGGGAGAATGATATATTTGTGTATATATATATATATATATATATATATATATATATATATATATATCTATATGAGACTGACAATCTGGCACCTTAATGTTGGATTTAGTGTCTAAGCCAATAACTATAAATTGGATGTACTTGAACCGATAGTAACATGGTCCTTTTGGGTTGCCTGTACCAGTGCAATTTGATAGGATGGACTTTTGAGAATAAGGTTATTTATGATTTATTAATATATTATAAGTATAATATATTAGTTGAGAAATCATATTATTTAATTAGTATTGATCAAGAATTAATTTGGAAATTAATTTTGTGATCAAAAGAGACTAATAAAATATATAGGGATCGATTATATAAATCAATGATTCTTATAGTGTGGGCTAATGATCCATGATTATTTAGGATGGGCTAAACCAATGAGATAGTCCATGGATAGTGCATGGAGATTTAACCCATGGAGCCTAAGTAGTATGAAAGGGCATGGTGCATTAGGGTCTGCATGGATCTAACCCTAGCATTTGTGACACTATAAAAGCGCACCCCTAGATGCAAAATCGGTTACCCCATTTGATTCTATGATAGTGATATTGATTTTGTGGTAAGTAACTTACTCTCTCAAGCCTCCTCTTGCATTTGGTGTTTGTGACACATTAGAGGCATCACACATGAGGTGCTCAAACTTTTAAAGGTCAAGAACTACACCCTACATATAAGAGGTAATAATCTAAACTAGTATTTATGTTGTATAGCTTCAATTGTATGCTAGTTAGGATGTATGCTTTGGAAAATTGAAAATGCATGCATAATTAGAGAAAACATAGATCCAAAGCATCTAGGCTTGCATGTGCACAATAGGAGTATTATAGTGGTCAAAACCCAACAGTGGTATTAGTGCCTAGGATTTTTTTTTCTATTATAGTTGATGCTTATTAATTTTCCAAAGTTGTAAAAATCGATTTTCTGGCTTCTGACTGATGAACTTGCCGAGTCCACTTGCTAAATCGATGAGTCCACTCAGTAAATGAGAAACTTGACGAGTCGGGTTCTTGCACTCGCCGGGTTGATGGCTCTGGTTGTAGATTTTTGGGTTTTTTTGGCCAGAATTGGATTAGGATCATTACAACAAACTACTTTTCATCATTCAATATGTTTTTTATGATATGGTAGTGATCATGATCATCCAATTAAAGGATAATTGTCAACATTTCAAGATTTGTATTAGTTTATATGATTAGGCTAATTTCTTGTAAAAATTGTTAATGTGAATTATCTTGACTTATGAGTTTAACTACGTCATAGATAAATTATTTGATAGTTTTTTGTTAGTTAAAATGTTGACCTTAATGAAAGGTCTCATCCATTAAAATTCAATTAAACTCATAAGTTATAAAAATGAATTCCAATAGTCATCAATGATAGTTGTGAAAATTCTTATGATAGTTGTTAGTTTATATGTTAAGCTAGTTAGCTGTATCATTTGATTTGAAACTATTTCGCCTTATATGTTAGTTTAGATCAAGATTAAAAAAAATTATATGATAATTTTCCTTGTTAGCATTGATCTACATGTTTTTTAGTGAGTTCCATAACTTGCCCTCAAGTTATGGAACTTGAAAAGTCTTATCATAAATGTTTTAATGAACTCCATAACTTGTCTTCAAGTTATGGAAAAAGAAGAGTTTTTTCATAAAACCAACATTAACTCATAAGTTATGGAAACCAAGAATTTTGAAAAGTTTCAAAACTTGTCCTCAAGTTTTGGAATTTGTAAAGTCTCACAACTGAAACATTTAATACAAATCCTTAGAGTTTTGAAAGTTAAAATTCAACCCTTATACTATTATTATATTACAAGTTAATATATATATATATATATATATATATATATATATATATATATATATATATAAAAGACAAGTCAGTCATACCGTTAGTAGACTTCATTCACGAAGCAGATCTATAAGGGGGTATAAGGTTACTGCCTATATAATGGTGGTTTAAAGGGTGTCCACTCTCACCTACCGCTTCCTTGACTGGTGGATGGTCGTTAGCGGAATGGGTAGGATAGGACATTAATTATCATTATAAGTATAATGATAAATATAAAGTAACTAAACTTTTATTAAATACCCAATCTTAGTTACTCTAGGAAAAATCTCAAAATGGTGCTATTCCAGGAAATTGCAATTTGCACCTTGTTAAGTTGTTAGTGGAGCGTGTGTGGTTAACCGGCACACTAATTTGGTACTGGCATTGTGTGGCAAATGATAGCTTGATGTTAACGATAGATCAATGGAGCGTGTGGTTAACTGGCACATTGATTAGGTGATTTGCAACATTGAGTGTACCAAGCTAATTTTCATGATTATTCACACCTTGTTTGTGATCCTCGACATCCCAGTCACAAATTTGAAGGGCGCAATCGAGATTTAAATAAGCCATTGAAAAGTTCAATGAATCTCAAAGAATCTAGGAATTTCAATCCATTTAAAACTTAATAATCTGTTTTGTTGTGGAAATTGGTAAATCGTCACTTACCTACCTCAAATATTTTATAATTAGATTACGGCATCCCTCTTCGTAATTGTAAAATATTGTGTTGGGTCCTAGCCTTAATATTTCGTTTTGGGTGTTATATTAAGGACTTAAATCAACTAACATGAATTTCTCCCGTTATAGATGTCTAGGTCAGAGAACTATGGTCTTCTAGAATTTGTTGGAAAAGGCTTTCCACATGAAGATGATATTCCACAATATCATAATTCACTTCCTCCACCTCCTCCAATTATTCTCCCTGACCCACATGTTCGAATACTTGAAAAGTTCAAGGTCACTCAAGCCCTATCGGCGAGCAAACATTAAGATGGAAGATCTGTGTGTGCACATGTCTTGGAGATGAAGTCACACATTGATAGGATGGGAATGTTAGGAGTCGATGTCTCAAGGAAGTTGGCTGTTGACTTGGTTCTTCGGTCACTTCTCGAGTCGTATAGTAAGTTTGTTAAAGACTACTATATGACAGACCGCAATGTTTCCCTTATTGATCTTACCTATTTGCTTATTGTTGCTGAGTCTGCAACGATTTGGCGCACTGGTAAAGCAAATTTGATTAGAAGATCTACTTACCAAAATTCAATGGACATTGGCGATGGAAACATTGGAAATCCAGAAAAGGTTTATCTTACCAAGGGAAAGGGAAAGGCTAAGTCTGAGATTGTCCCGTGTACCATTCCAGAAGAGACTGTTTTTTTCTATTACCAAGAAAAGGGACATTGGAAGCGAAGCTACCCTGACTACCTGAGAATTTTAATCAAATTGTATGCTTCTACCTCCGGTAAGTCCACTATTTAACTCTATTAAGTTCTTGTTTGTAGATTATTAATACATGATGTGATATGGTTACATTTTGATGTTTCGTAGGATCAAACGAAGCTAAAGAAAAGCCATGCAGAGTCTGATCGCGAAGAGATGGATTTCGATCGCATAGTTTGATGATCAGATTTTTGAGCTGCTGCTTAAGACTTATGATAGATTGCTTAGAAATTTGTAATAACATAGTTTTCATTTGTAATTGCATTGTAAGGAAAAGTTTTTCTGCAATTATATAAATAAAGAAAAAGATTTATAATATCTTATTTTATATTTCCTTGCAATGACATATGCAAAAATTGATGTTTGTATTTTTTAGCAATATGGATTTCATTCTTTCGTTTATGTTAGTGTCTAAATTTACGAAACAAAGAAAGCTTCACAACACCCAAGTTTCAATTGGACAGAAACTTGGGATCATGAAACTTGTATTGTATGATGAATGAGAACGTTCATTTTTTGGAAATTAGGACTAATTCCTATTTGACATACATAGGTGAGTTAAGTGAAGGACTAGGAGATCGGGTACACTTGTTAGTGCACTGGTTAGGTCCACTACAAAGAACGATAAGACTATTCGTTATGGTTTACTAAAGTTACTAAATATGGTTATTCTTACAAGATTAAGTATAATTCTGAGTCATTGAAAAGTCTCAATCTATAGCAGAAAGAATAAGAAGAATCAAACTCAGCAAAAAGATAAAAGTTTCTCCAATATGAAAACATGGGAGAGTACTTGAGTATCGTGTTTTATGATCATCTTAAGGATTATGAAAACCATATCACAATTTGATCCTCTAAGGATGCCTTAGTGCATTTGTTTGGCAGAAGAAGAATCACGAATTGTTAAAATGGTTAAATCAATTAAGATGAATAATACTTCATTCCAAAATCAAATCTTAAAGTCATACTCCAAGATTGTATTTTCAAGTGACATATCAGCAAATTTAAAGTAAAATGTTTTCTACTCTTATACATTTGAAATTGGTAAGTTGTAATCTTTTGGATAAAACACCGACCAACTGAGACCGATTGTCAAAAGTGTTTGTCTTGATAAGAAATCGCACTAGCTCTTGAATATTTTTTTGTCAAGTAATGTTTCTTGACAGAGAGAAACTTATATGTCACGAGGCCAATAGGAGTATTAAAGGTCTTGAAAAGTTTTTAAGAACTAATCAAGAGTCAACCTATTGTTAACCACTAGCACACGACTTGAGGTTTGTAACCTATTGTGTTGACTTATTCTTGTTTCTATGCTCATTCCAGTTAAGGTTGACTATGCACATGAGTTCTATGAGTTCTCAACTGTTTGCATAAGGCTAAGCGCCTTGATCAGTGAAAGTTCATTAATCAGTAAGGGTGAGCTGCTCAATAACTTGGAAGACATGGTAGGCCCTTGTGCTACCGAGTGGCAAGGAATTAAGATTAGGTAGGTTCAGTCTATATAAGTTTGGATTTGTCACTAACCTTGTCTGAAGATTATGGTTATGACAAATTCACATGGATAGGAACACATACACCATAAAAAAAAATCTAAGTGTCATAAGGTTTCTCTCAAATTCATGAAAATGATTATGAGGAAACTCTTTCACTAAGTAGATTTTAAAGAGTTAGCAATTGTGATATGTGCATTTTCAAATTTGATTACAACTACGACATCCCTCTTCATAGTTCGAATTGTGAGAAATGGCAAGAGGTCTAAACATTTGAGACTTATTGTTGTAAGTTCTAAAATTCTTTAGACACACATATGAGCTTTTTAATAAAAGGTGTGTGAGCTTAGAAAAAGGCTTATTGAAGCAGCTTGTGTTAGAAATCTATACTTTGGTAAGAAAGTCAATAAAGTATTGATTTCTAGAACTCCAGCTGATTTCTGGATTTATGTCACAACTAGTGGGAGTATAAATGTTATGCAAGTAACAAAATAATTGTTATGCTAGTGGGAGCATAAATATTATGGTAAGTGTTGCATGTTAGCAATGTTAATTATAGAAAACAAACTTTTCAATTTGGAAATTTGAAGGGTTGAAAATTTGTTTTGCTATAATTAAGGGAGATGAACTTATACTTCATTTCAATTCTAATAGTTTAGATTGAGATCTTAATCAAATTTAGTCAAGCACTTATATGAATACCATGTTGAAATGCTTCAACATTGGAAATTCTATATAATGAAATATTATAGCAAATGACTGGTCAATTATCTTGTCTTTATGTAAGACATTATGAATCGTATCCCATATGTTTTGGGTATATGATCGATTGCATATGCTATAATATTCATGTGTTATAATTTTCCAAATGCATAGGGCATTAAGTGGGGAAAAGGACTAGAATTGGATATGACTGAAGTTACTAAACAACAACTAAGAACAATCCAAGGTTCGCCAAAGATTGGTTGCTTATGGATAGTTGGAAGTATAGTAATGGATGGACCATATTGACATTATTATGAATATACAAGATTCTATTAGCAATGACCTGTCATATGGAAAATATGGAAATGTTTCCATAATCGGAGATGGAGATCAAGAATCTATGAGAAAGCTAGAAACTTTTATTCAAGAAGGATGTTCAAAGGAATATGCTTTGAATATGAGACTTAGAATCTATGGAATTTTCTTGTAACAATCTCCAATGGAAAGTTTTGTAATTGAAAAATTCTTTGTGACTTGTGTACGTAGTCATTACAAAAGGATCACTACATATAAGTTTAGAATCTAACAAATTATAGTAAGTGGCAAGAACTTGGTATTTTTACACTTACGATAAGGATTTGGAATTCTCAAATGACTATCATTGGAAATGTTTACAATTGATCTATTTCACAAAGTAAGGACCGTAGGTAAACATAGTGTGCATGCTTGGAGCATGGGATAGCTATTGTTTTAATTCATGTATTAGTTGATAAATCGAAATAATATACAATGAATAATGTGTAATCAATATGGTGATTAAATAAAAGATGTTTTTATTTATACTAAAAAGTTTTTGGGCCATATAGCATTAGTATTATTCTTGTCTTTCACTTTCCATGTTTTGACTTTCCAAATAATAAGTTTATTCAAACTATCCACATTCGATCATACGTTGGAAGTTGGTACTGAGGCTAGACTATAATGAGTTGGCTTGTAGATAGTCTAAGGCGTTAGATATAGCAAAAGTTTGCTACACCATTTGTGGGTACTCCTAAAATAAGATTTGAGTATTGGATTAACCCACGCTCACCTGAATCACTTCATGGAATTTATCACGAGTGATTATGAGACGATAATATCATTTAATCTTCAAAATAAGATATATGAGTTGTTTTTTTTGAAAAGAGAGATATATGAGTTGTTGACTATGAGTTGGTTGTGCATTGATGATACGAAAAGGCATCAGTAACTTGATGTTATAAAACATATCGTTATGAATGACTTAATGAGTAGTTAGTACGAGCATATAATGTCAAAGTTTATTTGTTCCTTTTATCCTAAGAGGATTAAAAGTGATATATTCGGCCCCTCGTTGATTCTGTTTTGACTATGTGTCGGGCCCGATCAAAACTAAATTAATTTGTTCAGTTATGTTCTATGTTAGACGAATCGGAAATCGGGAGACAAATTGTAGGAAAATAAGTATGACTATGTTCCATGTATTTTTCCGCATAGATATCTTGAGAAAGAAGAAATATATGATCCCTTATCTAAAGGACGAGTCACTGACTGGGTCAAAGTTCGACAACGACTTTTGAAAGCTATGATTGTTAATCGGGTTTTGGAGTTGCATTGGCAATTATGGTTATTAGACTTATCCAAGTGGGTGACTGTTGGATTTAGTGTCTAAGCCCATAACTATAACTGAGATGTAGTTGACCCGATAGTAGCATGGACCTTTTAGGTTTCCTTGACCAGTGCAACTTGATAGGATGGACTTTTGAGAAGAAGGTTATTTATGATTTATTAATATATTATAAGTATAATTTATTAATTAAGAAATCATATTGTTAAATTAGTATTGATCAAGAATTAATTTGGAATTAATTTTGTGATCAAAAGAGATTAATTAAATATATGGGATTGATTATGTCAATCAATGATTCTTATAGTGTGGGCTAATAATCCATGATTATTTAGGATGGGCTAAACCAATGAGATAGTCCATGGAGGTTTAACCCATGGAGCCTAAATAATATGAAAGGTCATGGAGCATTAGGGTTTGCATGGAAGTAACCCTAGCATTTGTCACACTATAAAAGCACACCCTAGAGCCAAAATTGGTTACTCCATTTAATTCTATGAGAGTGATACTGATTTTGTGCTAAGTAACTTATTCTCTCAAGCCTCCTCTTGCATTTGGTGTTTGTGACACATTAGAAGCATCACACTTGAGGTGCTTAAGCTTTCAAAGGTCAGGAACTACATGCTACATATAAGAGGTAATCATCTAAACTAGTTTTTATGTTGTATATCATCAATTGTATGATAGTTTGGATGTATGCTTTGGAAAATTAAAAAAGCATGTATAATTAGAGAAAACATATATCAAAAGCATCCAGGGTTACATGTGCACCATAGGAGTGTTATAGTGCTCAAAACCCAACACTTAACTGTTAGCTACAGTTAGACTGATAGGCCTGGAGTGATAAATGTCGTTAGCATTCTGACGCCTGAAGAACGTCGCGATCAAGCCATTTTAGGTCATAGTATGGTTATAAGAACTCACATGGAGAAAACAATGACATATTTACAGAGTAATATATTTTCAGAAAATTTTCATTTGAACATTAACCTTACAAGTGGATTACAAGGCAAATATACTTTGAATGGTTTTATTAAAATAATAAAACTATATTACATTATACTACTTACTAATACGATACGAATATAAGTGCAGAAAAACATATATCGAGGAATCTTATTGATAAAGTTTATGATTAATTAATGTATATGTTAGGATTATATACGATAAAGATCCGATTGGCAGTGGAATGTGTGATTTTCTCTTATTTCCCGTTCCTTGTTTGGTTGTGGGCTTAAGGAAAAATCACCCAATCGACTGCCCGTTCAACCTTAATTATATATAATTTGTATACACTAATCCATCATAGGAGGTAACAACACGGGCCATACCAATTACATGAATCACAACCTCAAATTAAAGACTATAAACATACGAAACTTATACTTTTTGCTCTTAACGTACTAAGACTATAACTTATTTACTAAGAAAATATTGGATTTTATAGAAGAACACATTAGCGTCTTCAATAACAAAGAACATATATATTCAAACAAAATACTTATGAACTTACCAACTTTGATGTTGACACTTTTTCAAACCACTTGTATTCTCAAGAAAGTTACTAGACAGGTATCCTCACAGGCGTTACGAAGACGGAGCATAGTAGTATCACGTCTTATCTTTTGTTATAGTTTTTATGTTAAACAATAAAAGTTTTGAATACAATGTATATATTAGGTTATCAATACAATGGTTGTTGTTACTTTGATTACTATTATATATTTATTGTGATACTGTACATGATGTCATCCACACCTGAACGTTTCCGCCGTTCCGGTTTCAGGGTATGACAGATTGGTATCAGAGCATTGTTTATAGTTAACTAAGTATATCAACCCATAAAAGATATACAACTATAAACACGGGATAAAAACCATATGACCAAGAATTATACTTTTAAAATATATTAATATTTTTATAAAAGTATACATACATGCATATATATATATATATATATATATATATATATATATATATATATATATATATATATATATATATATGTGTGTGTGTGTGTGTGTGTGTGTGTACACACACTAGAACAAGTATCACAAGAAGAAAAAAACAAAAGTATTTAGATGTTCGACACTACAATCAAACCTAGACAGTTATGTAATCATATCTGGGATAAATATAGTCTGATCAACTATATATATTAGCGATACGACGAACATGTGTTTCAAAGTGATAATGGTATTGCAAAAAGTTTAAAACTTACTAACACTACATGTCCAACAATTTGTTTAATCGATACAAATTGTGACCCCGATCTCGCAGATATTTCGATTCCAGCCAATGATGACGCTATATCTTCAATCCGATTAATTCTTAACAAATTAGTATTTGCAATTTGTGAAGGCCGTTCTGGCTATATAAGAAATCTGGGATTAATAATAAGATAAATAACTTATTTCATTTTGAAACCTTCATAGATTTATCAAATCGGTTACTATTTCTGAATCTCAAAAATAGAGATAAAAATAACAAGGAATAGAATTTAATTTGTATTTAAAATATATGATTCAAGTAGTCAAGTCATGAAAGAGATGGTTGAATCAAAATAATTTTGTTTAAAATTCTATTTTTGTCAGAGGGCAATATGAATATTCTGTCATGTTCCATCAACACACTAAATGGGTTATACGATATATCCGGTGTGGAAGTAGGCCAACATTTTTATTGGAAAATCAGGGGTTTCCAAGTCCACGGCCAAGTACTTATTGCTTCTTGGGTTGTAATTGCTATCTTATTAGCTTCAGCCACTCTAGCCGTTCGGAACCCACAAACCATTCTGACCAGCGGTCAGAATTTCTTCGAATATGTCCTTGAATTTATTCGAGATGTGAGTAAAACTCAAATTGGAGAAGAATATGGTCCTTGGGTTCCTTTTATTGGCACTATGTTTCTATTTATCTTTGTTTCTAATTGGCCAGGCGTCCTTTTACCTTGGAAAATCATACAATTACCTCATGGGGAGTTAGCCGCCCCCACGAATGATATAAATACTATTGTTGCTTTGGCTTTACTCTCATCAGTGGCATATTTCTATGCGGGTGTTAGCAAAAAAGGATTAGGTTATTTCGGTAAATATATTCAACCAACTCCAATTCTTTTACCTATTAACATCTTAGAAGATTTCACAAAGCCCCTATCACTTAGTTTTCGACTTTTCGGAAATATATTAGCCGATGAATTAGTAGTTGTTGTTCTTGTTTCTTTAGTACCTTCAGTGGTTCCTATCCCTATCATGTTCCTTGAATTATTTACAAGTGGTATTCAAGCTCTTATTTTTGCAACTTTAGCCGCGGCTTATATAGGTGAATCCATGGAGGGCCACCATTGACTAGTTTGCTAAACAGTCTGTTTTTAGTTTAACCTAAGGCAATGTTGTGTGGCTAAAAAAAATTGACTTAGGGAATGAAAATACCCAACTACACTATATATGATTTAGAGTAATAGAAAAAATATTACAATATTGATATTAGAGTAGAGAATAAAAATAAGGAAAGAGACCTCAAAGATCTTTTTCCTAAAATTCCCGTTTGGTGCATTTATATCATAATCATACTTTCCCCTCAATGAATATTGAGTTTAGATTGGTCATCGAATCCGAATATGAACTATTCGGATTCGTAATTTGACGAAGAAGTCTTGTACAATATGTGATTAAATAAAAAAAGGATGTTCTAGAGAACGATTCCCCCTTTTCAGTTGATTTTATTCAACGATTGACCAAACGAAAATATTAATAAATAATAAATTGTACGAACTTAGATCAATCAAATCAATTTCTATGCAACGATTCAGCCCAATCAATTTATCCATTTATTATCTTATCAATTTAGGTTGCAAGATAATGATAAAGAAAGGGAAATGATAATTTCTAAAAAAGGGGATTTATAAATGGTTCGTAGAGGCGAGGTCGAACTAGGTATATGGAATGGAATGGCTATAAGTTAACTCTTGTCAAGGGTTAGACGCATCCTTATCAAATCAGCTTGAATTAAAGATTAGGGAAGAGTTGGTTTACATTGTGGAAGAAAGACATGTATATGTGATATTAGATATTGACTAGTTATATATGAGCTAAAGATATATCTAATTTTCCTTACTAATCGAATGTGAATGTAGATGGGGATTCTATATATATAAGTCCTTCTGTCTCATCTGTTACTGTGAGTTCAATGAATAAATGGATGAAGTCAATAAAAAATTCGAAGAATTCAAAGGGCGTTTCGGGACAAAGAAACGGAAAAACTAAAGTTGTATGGACTCACAAAGACTTTCTCGAGGGAAACTAAAAAAGAGATATCTAAGTCATTTTGATGATTCAAGAATGTTATTACTTAAATTCAAAGTTCGTAGTTACTTCGACTGTATGAATTGTAGCAATGGAATCATTAAGTCATATTTCATTGGTTGAATGTATCATTAACCTTTTTTTTTGATACGAGGAACTTATCATGAATCCATTGATTTCTGCCGCTTCCGTTATTGCTACTGGATTGGCTGTAGGGCTTGCTTCTATTGGACCTGGAGTTGGTCAAGGTACTGCTGCGGGTCAAACCGTAGAAGGTATTTAGAAGTATTTTATGATACTACATAATAACAACAAGTCTAAAAACTTATCAACTTTGTATACCGATGTAACGCCCAGAGATTCGGGCTAGTCAAATTAGAGACAATAACCGTCAAAAATGACTATTTGATGGATGATTATTGAATAATGTTAACCAAGTTATAGTATATGTCACATGGGTTCCGTATATATAAAGAACGATGAAATCCAAATTATAACGAAGAAGTTATGCCCTGTCGAAGTTCTACGGAAAAACCGGCATGGCACCGCGTAACGTAAAAAGTGAATTTTTGATAATATACTTTTTAGCCTTTGAGATCTAAATGAAAGTTGTAGTATATGTTAAGCCAAGAGCGTGCATAAAAAGAACGTCCAAATCTGACTTCGTATGTGGAAGTTATGATTTTTCTAAGATTTGGCCTGGTAGTGCATAACCCGTGAATTTAAGGTTCACGATGTGAATTGACCCCAATTCAGCCTATAAATAGAGATCAAGGGCTGCCGAGTTATTCACTCCTATCAAGCCATCTCTCTCTAGAACCTCTCTCTCGCTTCTAAACCCCCCCTAAAGCCTAGGTAAACCCTAGCACCCGAAGGAAGCCCCAAGGCTCGTGGAGGGTCCGAGAAAAGAGCCTTTCAGCTCGGGAACGCTGCTCCAGGAAGCACGATTTTGAGAAAAACTCGTTGTAAGTGAGATACGTCAACCATACTTTAAATATAGCTTATATATAAATATAATATCATTATTACAAACCTATAAATAAGATTTATCAGTGATTCAAAGTCGTTATATTGGTTGATCTACTTACGGGAATGATGTCTAGGCTGTTATTTAGTGATGTGTCTAAAGTTGGATTTTTAAACACTATACTTCATATACCAAACAAAACCTACCTCCGATATGATCCTACCTGGTTGTTCCTTACTTGAGAGATCATGAAGTAGACTCTGAGTTAATAATGAATATAGGCTAATAATTAGTCACAATAAATATTAGACTAAAATCTAGTGGTAATAATACTAGTTTTGGTCGAAGGAAATCATATTGTTAAGAAGCGAAGTGCTGCTCGAATTTCAAGACGTCACTTTAACAAGTGAGTGCATAGTTACTTTCATCTTACACATAGATATGAAGTATTTTATATAAATTACATGCTATGTGTGCATATTTTCTGTATATTTGCTATCTGTGCTAGATGAACGATTTTATACATGGTTTAAATAATTTAAACTGTATATTTGTTTTATATCAACAAAATATGTTTGGTAAAACATGGGTAGATTAGAGATAAGATAAATGATGAGCGATGAAAGATGAGATGAATGATTAGCGATGATATACAAGTGGTAAATTATGGTGAGAAGTGATGACCTAACTGATGTGCCAAGTGATGGCCCTGTCATCTAGCAGAGTATGAATGACAATGACAGACTATTCTAGATAGTCTAGTGGAACACTAGCAGGCTCGCAACTTGTAGGTGTTGTCAACGATGTGTTCACCTGGTGTACCCTAAACCCTGGCGACTATGCGACTTAGTGCCTATTGTATAAACCTTGGCGACTATGAGACTTAGTGCCTAAACCCTGGCGACCATGCGACTTAGTGTCTGTCAACGATGGATTTCATGTCGATTCCTTAGGATGATCCATAGGAATGAAAGAATGAGGAATAACTAATTCTTAGGATAGATCCTTAAGAGTAATGAAGATAATGGGGATGGGTAATTAGGTTGAAAACCCTATGTACTCACCAGGTTTCCCAACCTGACCCACTCTAGCTTATTTGAATCACATGTGCTGATACGAAGTTACATTACACTGAGAGATTAAAGAGGTATAGATCACTAGTGTAAATGAATGTAAGTTCTATTTATGTTTATATTTCTGTATCGACAATGACATCCCAAATGTTTTAAAATGAATAAAAATACATTTCTTCAGAAATTCTTTGATAACGTATATATCATGTTTTACTGGGAACAAATTCCACAACATTTTTATTAAAAAACGTACTCTGATTTTTATAAAGCATAAACAAAATCGGTCTTTCGTGGCCGAGAAAATGGGGATGTCATAGTTGGTATCAGAGAATTAGTTTAAGAGAACTAGGAATAAGGATTTATTTATTGACTTAAACTTAGGATGCTAAGCAATGATGGTTAGGAGTGTGTCTAATAAATTTTAGGTAATACACCTGAATAGACACAAGCACTAGCTAATATAGGGAAAATAGATAACATGCTTTTATGTTCTAAATGATTTATGATGCTTTATGATGCTAAATTTCTGAACGGATCTATGGTCTATTGCCGACCGGATATAGAAACTTTATGTGTTCAGATTTCTAAACTTGTAAGTATAGCATTACAACTTGCATGTAACTTTTCGGAGTGATAGAGAGGTTTACATGTCAATTGTAAATACAATATTTACTATCTTAATTCTCTTCATTTCACACCAAACGTATGATTTGGTGTATAAGATCGAAATAGCAAGAACCCGAAGTGGAGTCGGAAGCGCGAACAGAAATAGGAATCAGCAACCTCAACCCCAAGTGATTGATCCAGTACCTGTGGTGCTAGCTGGACTTGTGCCAATCACAATGGATGGAGTACAAGCCATGGTTCAGACTATGTTGGCTGAGCAAAGAGAATAGATGAGGCACATGTTGCAAGAAAATATGGATGAACCTACAATACCCATTATACAACCTGAGTTGATCGTCAAGCAATCGGAGGAAGGAAACTATAGCCACACTGTAAGTCAAGCAAGAACCCAAGGGGTAAGGAGGAATGGCCCAGAGAGGGGAAACGACAAGGATGGACGGATGTATAAGAATTTATTGGGTACAAAACCACCGAGTCTTTCAAGAAGCCCAAAACCAGTGGAAATTATGGACTGGATCTCCGAGATGGAGATGTTATTTGAGAGCTACAACTGCAGCGATAAGAAAAAGACTATCTTTGCAGTCAGACAACTAAATACCGGAGTGCTAAGTTGGTGGAAGTTGTCGGCAGATACAATGCCACGAGGAGAAGCCATGCGAATGTCTTGGGAAACATTCATGGAGCAGTTCAAAATGCAGTACTGCTCAGAGATAGATATGATAGACCAAAACAACGAATTTTAGAACCTGAAGAAAGTGAAGATGAGTGTTGATGAGTATGACACCGCATTCACCGAAAGGATGAAGCTATTCGTCTACTTGGTGCCTACGGAACTCTCCAAGATAGATAAGTTTGCTAACGGGCTGCCCACATACTTTGGCCCAACAGTCAAAATGGCAACTACTTTGAAAATAGTCGTTAGAGCAGCTAAGAATGTAGAGACCCAAATAAGAGAAACAGGTCTAGAAAAAGATAAGGCAGGAGAAAAGAGGAAGTTTGAAGGATCTTCAAGGCACCATACGGAGAGTAAATTCTCGAAATTTGGAGGAGGAGGAGGAAGAGGTAATGCGAGATGGTGTGACAAGTGCGAGAAGAAACAATTAGGAAAATGTGGCGAAGAGGAGTTATGTTTCAAGGGTGGAAAGTCTGGGCATTACGGCAACGAATGCACATTCAACAAGAAGGTATGTTTTGGATGTAACAAAGATGGGCCTATTTCTAGAGTCTGCCTAAAGAAAAACGAAGCAGTAAGGCCGAATGCACCACCAAGGCCAAGGGCATTCCACATGATCATCGACAAAACAGACAACAACGCGAGGAATCAAGGATGAGGACTTCATATCCGATGGTCGGGTTATGAACTAGCCATAGTATCGTATGGTGTAGCCTATTAGAGGCATAGTCTAGGGTGAACTTGAACACCAATGTAATCGTTTGAAGGAATAATATAAAATTTCATTTTATTATCTGGTGTGTTAAGTGGTTATGTAATTTTCTTGTATGGTGACTTGGAAAACTGCGAGACAATACTTGGGACGATTATGAGTAGGTGTGAATGGTAGTAGAGGCCTATACTACTGGAAACACAAGACTTGCACTTGGATCAGGGAAAGTCACAAGGTTACCATAGCACTAGAAATTGATCCTATTTTGTTCATGTATGTCGTTACCATTGTTTCGGTAATGACTAAGAAGATTGTTGTTATTCTGACCCTAGTGGTCATATCAAATCGAGTCCGACTAAGATGAGTATGTAACGTGGTTCAAAGAACCAAGATCGATGTAGCATCTGAATTAAGTCAGAAGATTGAAGTGAACGATAATCGAACTGATCAATAAAAGTATCACAACCGTTGTTAAGGTTAGAAGCTTGTAGCTAGAAATGCTACATGTTGAAATGTGATCGTATCACATTAGAACATGAAGGAAGGTATAGTCTGTTTAGGAATTTGACTCTAAGAGACCTGAGTCTAAACGTTGCATCACACGATGATAGGTCATTAGAATATGACACATCGGTCTAATGTAGTAATTAGAGAACTTATCTTAAGTTCATTAATAAGAAGAAGGAGTCTCCAATAAGTATTGAGATTGTGATTGGAAGCTCATAATTTTGAGTCTAACATGAGATAGAGAGCAGGAGAAATATCGAGCACTACTTGCAGTCAAGAAAACCAGGAGTTAGATAATCATTCAAAGGAACATAGAAGTTACGATTATTACCTAGGATGAGGAGATAACATATGTAGTCATTATACAACCCTGTTTTGTTGATGATTCCAGGATGTAATCATCCTACAGGGGAGATAATTGTAACGCCCACAGATTCAGGCTAGTCAAATTGTAGACAATAACCGTCAAAAATGACTTTTTGATGGAATATTATTTTGAATGAATAATCTTAACCAGGTTATAGTATATTTGACAAGGGTTTCATATACATAAAGAACGTTGAAATCCGAATTATAACGAAAAAGTTATGGCCCTGTCAAAGTTTTACGGAAAACCGGCACGACATTGCGTAACGTAAAAAGTGAACTTTTGATGAACGTCCAAATCTGACTTTGTATGAGGAAGTTGTGATTTTTCTAAGATTTGGCCAAGCAATGCACAACCCATAATTTAAATTTTAGATCGAGCATTTTTTGGCCAATGCAACCTAAATGAGAATTGAAGATCTCATTAATAGGAACTCAAAGATAAAAAGACAGACGGAAACGAAATCCATACGTAGAAGTTATGAATTTTACACGATCATTTAATAGTATAATCTCCTCATATTGTTAAATTTAAGATTGGTCGAGAATTAGCCGATGGAGCCAAAAGGAAATTTGTAGATCTTATTTTCACCTACACGTAGATATAAAAAACGTCGAAAACGGAGCTCGTATGCGAAAGTTATGAGTTTTTGAAAATTGAATCATTTACACCCTATGTGCGATGCCACGTGTCAGCACCAGGTTGTGACTTGGTGCCCGAGCCAGTTCACGACGTGAATTAAAGGTTCATGACGTGAATTGATCCCAATTCAGCCTATAAATAGAGATCAAGGGCTGCTGAGTTATTCACACCTTTCAAGCCATCTCTCTCTCTCTCTCTATAAAACCTCTCTCTAGCCTCTAAAACCCCCTAGAGCCTATGTAAACCCCCCTGCACCCGAAGGAAGCCCCGAGGCTCCCGGAGGCTCCGAGAAAAGAGCCTTTCGGCTCAGGAACGGTGCTCCAGCGAAGCATGGTTTTGAGAAAAATCCGGTGTAAGTGAGATACGCCTACCACACTTTAAATATAGCTTATATATAAATATAATGTTGTTATAACGAACCTATAAATAAGATTTATCAGGGATTCAAAGTCTTTATACTTGTTGATCTAGTTACGGGAATGATTTCTAGGCTGTGATTTAGTGAGGTGTTTAAAGTGGGATTTCCAAACAGTATATTTCGTATACCAAACGGACCCTACCTCCGAGATGATCCTACGTGGTTGTTCCTTACTAGATAGATCATCAAGTAGACTCTGAGTTAATGACGAATCTAAACTAATAATTAGTTGCAATAAATATTAGGCTAAAATCTAGTGGTAATAATACTAGGTTTCGTCGAAGGAAATCATATTGTTAAGAAGCAAAGCGCTGCTCAAGTTTCAAGTCATCACTTTAACAAGTGACTACATAGTTACTTTCATCTTACACATATATATGAAGTATTTTATATAAATTACTTTCTACGTGTGCATATTATCTGTATACTTGCTATGTATGCTAAATGAACAATTTTATACATATTTTAAATAATTAAAAATATATATGTATTTTATATCTACAAAATGTGTTGGGTAAAACATGGGTAGATTAGAGATGAGATAAATGATGAGCGATGAAAGATGAGATGAATGATGAGTGATGATATACGAGTGGTAAATTATGGTGAGAAGCGATGACCTAAGCAATGAGCCAAGCGATGACCCAAGTGATGGCCCCGTCATCTAGTAGAGTATAGATGACAACCACAAATTATTCTATACAGTCCAGTGGAACACTAGCAAGCTAAAAACCTGTAGGTGTTGTGAATGATGTGTACACCCGATGTACTGTAAACCCTAGCGACTATGCAACTTAGTACCTATTGTACAAACCCTGACGACTATGAGACTTAGTGCCTAAACCCTGGCAACCAAGCGACTTAGTGCCTGTCGAGTAAACCCTGGAAACGATGGATTTCGTGCCGATTCCTTAGGAATGAATGAACGAGGAATAGCTAATTCTTAGGGTAGCTCCTTAAGAGTAAAGAAGTTAATGGGGATGGATAATTGGGTTGATTGTTTGATGTTTAAACGTAATAATTATATATTATTGTGGATTGAAAACCCTATGTACTCACCAGGTTTCCCAACGTGACCCATTCAAGCTTTTTTGAATCACAGGTGCCGATACGAAGTTACATTACATTGAGAGATTAAAGAGGTGTAGATCACTAGTGTAAAAGAATGTAAGTTATGTTTATGCTTATGTTTCTGTATTGACAATGAAATCCCAAATGTTTTAAAATAAATAAAAATACATTTCTTCGGAAATGCTTTGATAACCTATTTATCATGTTTTACTGGGAACAAATTCCGCAACATTTTTATTAAAAGAAGTACTCTGATTTTTATAAAGCATAAATAAAATTGGTCTTTTCTGGCCAAGTAAATGGGGATGTCACAACCAAGAAGCTCTTGAATCAAAAATATATTTAAAATACTATATGAGTATTTTAGGCACTATAACTAACTTACGTGATAAATAAAAGACCTTTTCTGGTAGATCTATAATTATTGAGTGTATACGTTAAGGTTATATATAATTGAGATTTTATAAATTCAGAATTTGTGATTTTCGCTCTACTTCCTGTTCTTTGTTTGATTGTGGATTATGGGCAGGGTTACATAGTCGACTGTGTTCTCAATCTTAACTATATACGGTTTGTATACACTAAGAGATTATAGAGGGACTTGGTAGGGATCATATTACAATATTTCATTACTAAGTATAGGAGCACTCTTACTGCCTATACTCGCTAAATGCGGTACAAATATTCACAATAGTAATAACAAGGATAAAACAGAAAGCACTAAATACATATACATAGAATACACCATCGCTCTAAACAATTACTCCTTCCAAATCGACTTAACAACTGTTACCATAAGAAGTTCCGACGTTGCCATTCGACATGGATTGCCTTGGTCCTCACCATACCAATTTCATGTGCTATGAAAAGACCCTTTGCCTTAACCCACCCTCTAATGAAATCTTTTCAGTCTATAACGACAAACCCAACGTAAATCTCCGTATCTTCTCTCGCTTCAATACTCAGAAGTACTCGTGCGAGGGGTACCACGCCTTCCTATCTCATTCCTTAGACAAGAAACTTGAAACGAAAAACATAGAGGATGTTCTGGAAGTCTGTAACCTTCCCAAAATAATCCAGTACACCTCCCAGGAATACCACTCGAACAACAAGTCAAGTTCAAGAATGGAGACTAAGGACCCATACAAATAGCCTATCATTACTAAGTGTATACACGAGAGTGCTATATAATTAATATTCTACGAACTTAGGATGTGCGATTCCACCCTACCTCCTGTTCCTTTTCTAGTTGTAGACTTGGGGCAGAGCCATCCATCTGACCGTCTTCTCAATCTTAATTATATACAACTTGTATATACAAGGTGATGATAGATGAACCAATTATGAGTCTTACCATGAACTTCAGGACAAAGCTGTCCAAGACAACGAGTGGACATGCTACCATTCGAGTGAACATAGACAAGTAAACCAAACCCACACTTTCCCCCTTCTTAAGTACAACTTACTATCCATACACAGATAGTCAGAGTAAACGAAACAAAGTCACATACTAATAATAAAGATCTGCTGGAACGCCAAGCGAGGACCTAAAGTTACATGGGAACGAGAATATCAAATGGAACCGAAGTACCCACCTCTTTCCCTAGTTCAAAGAATAACCACTCTAGAACGAATTTCGAGACGAAATTCCCTCTAACGGGAGGATAGTGTCATAACTCGAAAAAATTAAGACAAGTAAGGTCAAAATCATAGCCGTGTATGAGTGAAACCACATGGTAACCTTGTTACAATAGAACATTGAAAGCCAAGAGAAAATATTTATACAAGTTTATAGGTATATACACTTTGAAAGCCAAGTTGTAATGAGCCTTTGAAAGACAAACGAAGTCAACAAGCCATCAAGGACTCAAAGAAGTCAAAACAAGTCCAAGTAATAAGTCTATATGCATATTATTGTATATTACTTAAGGATTTAGATTTTTAGAATGTTGGAGCACTATTGAACCGAAATCTCTTTTTTTAGAATGTTAGAACTGAAATCAATCTCATAAAACCCACCATGACCAAAAAAACATTTCCTAAAGCCCATTAAGGCCAAAATTGTTTCAACTAAGGACCAAAATCTATATTTATAAAAGTAAACAAGGTGATTTCGGTCATGATAGACCGAAATACCTTCCAAGTTGGCTGAAATCTTCTTTAACAATTAGATAAGGTGCCCCTTGATTCACCAATTCAGCTTCCCTATGCGATATGATACATTTACCAACGTAACCATCCTATCAACCTCCTACCTTTCCTTCCTGTTTAAGATACAACATTAGAATCATTCATATTCATTTCTTAGTAAACTTTCCACTCCATATTTTCTCTCAATATCGAATCCATCTCCAGTAAACAAAATAATCTCAATTCTCTCAAATATCATAAGCTTTACAGTCCCGAGAACTCTTCCAAGTTAGACTACAAGTATTGTTGTAAGTTCTTTTCTTTTTTATCTAGTAGTTATTCAACACTTCAAACCATTAGACCATCTCATTCACATAGTATTATGTGCTTAAAAATGTTGGGATTTCATAAAATATACGTGTTCTAACCCGAGGATCATCACGACCAAGTTGTACCCAACCAAAAACACGCATTCGAGGTGATTTCAAACATCTACATTTCATGATTTTTAAATTGTTTTAGGGGAGGAATACAAGTAAAACACAAGAAATCTGGTGCTTAGAAAATATAAATTGCTTATTATATTTTCTTACCGTTAGTATGCATTTAAACGTGAAATTTATTAAATACGTAAAACATCGTTAATTTCAAATTTACAATTATTTACAAAACATGTTAAGATGCAACGGTTTTCATAAACACGGAAAGAAACTTATAAACTATAATAGGTATAGTTTATTGAACAAATGAACTATTTACAAAGTTCAGGTTATAACACGGAAACAAATTTATAAACTATAATAGGTATAGTTTATGGAACAAAGGAACTGTTTTACATAGTTCAGGTTAACATATAAACTAAAAGGGTTTTCAGTTATTACTCGTAAAGTTAGTAGACATGTTATCTCACATGCGTTACGAAGACTGAGCATATTAGTATCATGTCTTATTTTTTGCTATAGTTTTAATGTTAAAAAAAATGTTTTGAATACAATGTAAATACTATGTTATAAATACAATGGTTGTTGCTACTTTGATTACTATTATACATTTGTTGTGATACTATACATGACGCCATCCACCCCCGAACGTTTCCACCGTTCCGGTTTGGGGGGGTGACATAAACCAATATATCGTCGATAAAGACTATCACAGACCGGTCCAGCATCGGTCTGCACATGTGGTTCATGAGATCCGTGAAGGCGGCAGGAGCATTGGTGATCCCAAACAGCTTCATCACGAACTCGTAATCACCATAGCGAGTCCGAAAGGTTTTCTTCAGTACATTATCATCCCTGAATAGCGTTTGGTGATAACATGATCGCAGATCAATCTTGGAGAACAAAAATGCCCCTATACCTGATAAAATAGGTCGCTAATCCTCTTGAGGGGGTAACGGTTCTTCACCGTTACCTTATTCAACTCCCAGTAATCTACACATATCCGATGTGACCTGTCCTTCTTTTTTCACAAACAAAATCGGGGCTCCCCATGGCGAACTGCTCGGCCAGATAAATCCCTTGTCTAACAGCTCCTGCACCTATGTAGACAACTCCTACATCTTGGGAGGAGCGATCCGATACGGTGCCTTGGCTATCCGAGCCGCATCGGGGACTAGGTAAATCCTGAACTCTACCTGTCTCTTCGAAGCTACCCCTGGAAAATCCTTTGGTAACACATCCGGGTACCAAAGTACAAACAATACATCATGTACGGTCACCTTACGCTTATCTCGGGTATCCATAACATAAGCAACATACCTTGCGCAACCATGTTGAAGGTAGCGCCTCACCCTTGCTACCGAGCACAAAGTCGGCCCACTCTACGACCTCTCGTCCTCAATCACCAACCCTCCTTCACTTGGGGTCTGAAACGTGAACTAGTTGCTGCTCGTAGTCGATCACTACTCCATTGGGGATCAAATATTCCATACCCATGATAACCTTATTCCCTCGCAGGGGAATGGGAACTAAATCCACAGAATATTGCTCATTGAACAACTGCAGTGTACATCCCCGATGGACCCTCGCAACCCGAACAGTCCTATCATCTACGATCTATACATCAAGAGGACAGTCCAACTCCCCCATAGCTCTAACAAACGCTCGCTAAGCGCGAGCGATACAAACTATCGGGTAGCCTCCGAATCGAATAATACCATAGTAGATATATTGTTCACAAGGAACGATCCTATAACGAAACACATAAACGTAAGCGACAATCAATATAAATCACGAGATAGGGAGAAAATACATACCCGTCACAACATCGGGAGCTACACGTGCCTCTTTAGCAGTAAGCTGAAAAGCCCTACTCGTTGCCCCAGACGCTTCTGCCCGACGCTGAAGGCCATCGGTATTCCTCAGTGTTGTAGGAGCAGGAGTTCACAGTTGGCCCGCTGTAGCTGCTACTAGTAAACTCGGACACGGGGACCTATTATGGCCCATCTGATTGCACTGGAAGCAAATCAGATTAGATATTGAAGTGGTGGTGGTAGCAGTATAATACCTGCTGACATGACCAGTCCGGCCGCACTTAAAGCAACACGAACTGCCCATCCTGTACGTCCCCTTGTGCATGTTGCCGCACTTGCTACAGAGGATGCGAACATGATGGATCCTTGATCTAGGATCCGATACCTTGGGATTTTTTCCCAAACTCCTTGTCTGAACTCCATCCGGTTTCCTATTTCTCTCCATTTCCAAATCTGGCTCCCTCTCTCGAGCTATCATATCTTCCAGCGTCTTGCAGCTGGATCAGCTAACAAATTGTCAGATATCACCCCTCGGCATCTCATGATACCGGGCCTTTTCATCTCCTCGTCTGCCACATACTACGGAACAAGAAGGACCCTCTCCTTGAACATGGGGATGATCTCGGCCACCGTCTCACTAGTCTGCTGGAGGTCCTGGAACTCCCGTGCTTGCTGCTGCACCTCAATCACTGGTGCAAACTCGACCCTAAACCTGGTAGAAAAATCACTCCAAGCCATCACATCAATCGCAACATCATCTCCAGTAGCACATCGAACCTCCTCCCACCAATCCCATGCCCTACCCTTCAGGAGGCAGGAAGCGAGTCAGACCTTGTCCCCCTCGAGACAACGACTGGTGCGAAAGGCGTTGGCAACATCCGCCAACCACCTACTGCTAGCAATGGGGTCCCTAGCCCCATGATAGCATGGAGCTCCACAAGCTTGAAACACACTGAATGTCAATGTGTGCACCGCCATCATGGCGGCCATCTCAGTGTGGAATGCACTTGGCCTCTCATCTAGAATCTCCAAAAGGCCCCCCTTGACCATACCGAAGAACATTGGAGTCAGGTTAATAATATTGCGCGTAATCTCAGATGAAATGAGCTCCTTCACCTGATCATCGAGATGCCCGACTCTAGAGTCCGAGCCTGATCCCTCGTCGGCACCAGAACTACCAACTGGTCTACCATGTAGCGTCACCATACTGAAAATACACACTAACAATCATTAGATTACTCATCATATATTGAGGGATCACACACACTACAAGTTTCCTGTTTTATCTCTGCTCTCCTTGACTCGAGTACGAATCCTCTGCTTTCAGTAGTACGGGCCCATACTACCTTCCACATCTAATCGTACTTTCCTCCATGATTGCCTTGACTTCACCAATTCCCTTTCACGACCACTGCTTTCCGTGCTAATCACATCCTAGGCTTACCCTAGGGTAATCTCCGACCCACTCTCTACCAGCTGCATAAGAAGTCCCCACTACCTCCCCTAACTAGCTCGCGATTACCATTACATATTACTAAGACCAGATAATTCTTCGAATGAGAGGTTCCACCCTACAACGGTTGGACTCAGACAAGAGCTGCGCAATAGGGCTAAACCTAGCCTTCTGAAATTATTTAGCCTCATAATATGTAACTTAGCATATTCGTTTACTAGTTAGGTAAAGATAACTAGAACTCCTAAAATCACAAAGGCAAGCTGTATTCGAGCATTGAGTAACCAAACCAGGCATATCCTAATCAGGCCATCATATCACTGACTAATCAGTACTAGCATGCAGTTCAATAAGCTTTGATGTGTGTAAAATGCACTAGTTTTTAATCCTACTACTTCGAACACAAATAAACACATGAAAGGTAGTGTACCTATCATTTAGCAGTATAGTTCAAGCAAGCAGGGTATCGAACACAGGAAACAGTAATGATTAAACTAACTACTAAAATTATCTAATGAAAAACTAACAATTAAAAGAAGGGTTTTCTCTAGTTTTGCAACACTAGAAACTCAAACAATTAACTAACACTTAACCTAATATAACTAACAACTAATGCAAATAAAAGTAATTAAATTCAATAATAAAAGAGACTTCTGTTCATGTTCGATTCACTTGTTTCTATAGTTGATTCTATGGCAAGTGCAATGGATTATTTGGTCATTGGCTACCGATTAATGTGATTAGATTCATGTTCACTATGAGTAATCCTTAGAAAATAAATTAATTTAAAAAGTGGCCAATTGGTTAAACTAATGAATTTCCTAGTATTTTGATTTGGGTTAAGTAAGACTTGTAGTTGTAGCTGATTAAATTACTAATTCAATCAACATCTTGTATGCTTGTTCATCACACAAGCTCACACATTACTTACCTATTTTCTAATTAATCTTAGGTTCATATTCACTAACACTAGGCATATAATATTGTTTTCACATAAATCATATGAAGCAAGCAATTAAGAGGATGTTCACGCAACTTAATAGACTTGATATTTAACAAAAAATAGTTATTGTCAACACATAAGGATCAGTTACAACCTTAAGAAAACAATTTTACCAAATCAAATAATCCATGCTATAAATTCAATTCATATTAACAAGTTAATCTAACCCAAATAGAAGTAATGAGTTTTTTTAGCTCATATCAACAACAAGTAATATCTCAAAAACAAAATCCATAAGTAAAAACATAGTTTTATGAAATAGATTAAGAAAAAAAGAGTATATGTTGCCTTTGATATCTTCCAAATCAATCTCTGGGGTTGATCTTTGAATTCCAGAGCTTCAATAACCTTCTAATCACAGATAAGTCACCAAAAGATCCAGAGAAAAGTCATTGTCTCGGGAATTAGTGGCCTTTATATAGTTTTCTGAAAATAGGGGAAACTCGTCGTGTCCATAGACTGAATCGGTGAGCCCATCACTTAAATCCTGTTCACAGTAAGGGACCTTATGGTTGGAGAATATTCCTATCTACTCGTCGAGTTGAGGACCAACTCGCCAAGGTCTTCAGCTTTTTGGCTTAATTTCTTCGTTCTTCTTTCTTCAATTCCCGAGCTTCTGATTGCTAATCCTGCTTCCTTTTTAACTTGAGCATGTCTTTTATGCTGAAAATATAATTTAAACATAATTAAATACCTTTGGTCCAATAATTGAGACAAAATAGCCAAAAAGTATTAAGATATTAGACAAAATATATGACCAAATATGCACATGTCAAAATACCCCACACTTGACTTTTGCTTGCCCCCAATCAAAACTGAATTATAACACAGTAGTACTATATAAGAAAATTATAATCAAACCCAACCATTATGCCAAGACCGCATCGCATGCATTTGTATCTAAAATTTTTCCTAAAGACCCCCCTAATCCAAAATACTCACAATCCTCATAAAGACTCGCCCACTTCTTTTGAACAATGCTCATTTGATGCATCCCTCCGAACCCATCCATGAAAAACTTTCTTAACCTCAAGTCATTTTTGGTTAAATTACCAAGCGTACACAATTCTAGAAAAATTACAACTTTGATACCACAATGGAGCTCTTTGAATTCTTCACTTGTTTGATCTTTGATCTTTTGGAATTCACCACCTTCTTTGTTTGATTTTTGGTATCTTCAACTTTTGAATTTTGAACTTCGTACTTTATACTTTTGCTGCTCCAAAATTCTTTGACTTTTCAGTTATTTATCTCTTTTTTTACAAGTTCCTCACTTTTTTCTTTCACTCAAAATCTACATGCTTAAGCAAGGAGCTTAACTTCATCCTTTATTGGTTAAGGTACTTGTCTTATGTGCAATGACTACTTAAGTTTTCCTGGATGCATTTCTGGTACACAATGCTAAACATATTACATCCATCAAACTAAGCGAGGTTGTCTTTTTGTCCCATGATTTCATAAAAATAAAGGGGGCCACAAATGCATTATAACGTGTATAGGCTTAACTAAACATTTGGGTCCTCATACAATCATCAAAAATAATACTAGCATGGAATCCTAATTGCTTTACCAAGATTTGCTAAACTAACCCTAGCAATTTTTTATGCATTTTTTTTTTAAAACTGAATAAAATTATAAATTAACTAATATAACCAACCCCCTACCCCACACTTAATTTATGCAATGTCCCCATTGCATATTATGCATGATAAAAATATAAAAGTAAAGAGGGAATTGGAACAATCTCCCCTGGGATAGTAGTGGCGAGGTTGATCTTCTTCTTTTAAAGCTCCATTGTCAATTGACTTTAGGCATGGGAACAACTCATCCATGCCTTGGGTGTCAAATCTCGTGTGTACAACTCCAAATATATAGAAACAAGCTCCTGGAAATTCTCGGCAAATATTCTTCAAATAATATTGCCAATGCAAAATTAACGTCAAAGGGCATCGAATAATCAAACGGAAAATAGGAAGTTGAGAAACTCGTCGAGTCCATGTGGAGACTCGGCGTGTTATAGTTATAAAAGTAGAAAAGTCGTGTTCTTTCACATGGACTCGTTGAGTTCATGATGTGGGGTCGACGAGTAGGCGATGTATGGATAAAAATTATCTTATGCTTCAGGTCCGTTTCTAGTGTGTTTGGGCAATATCAAGATGACACTCCCCCTCATTTTTCTTCAGTAAATAAGCACTCTTTAACCCCTTTCATGATCAGACTCATATCCAGACTCAAAACTCCAATTTCTGTTGCCTAAACTCAACTTCTCTTGAATTTTTCTTTCTTTACACTATAATCTTGCACTTATTTCCTCACCCCCAAACTGAAAAAGATAAAAACCAAACACACGTAATAAACAAGGAAAACAAACTTAAAAATCCTAGTTACTAGGTGTTCAGACATCATACCAAACAAATTAAAACAAAAAAACAAACCAAACAATATAAAATTTGTCTTAAAACAAACCACACATATAAAATTAAAAGGATAACTAGTCTTCATCTCCTTCCTTATCTTCATCTCCAATTCCACTCCCCCCGGTTCCACTCCTTCTCGCATGTACCCTCTCTTCCTAACTACTAACATAAGGATACTCGAGCTCATCCATAGGTGGTATGTTAAAGTGATTAAACAAATGGGCAAGTGTCCGATGGTTATAATTCGTACTCCTCCCCAAATCATATTGATATATCCTCACTTCCACATTATACCAATCCATCGGTATATCATCATCAACAGGGATTACCAATGGGTCCTCTTGACAATTCTCTTGCCTCGGTCTAACACGTCTACCCGGTTCCTCGGTTGCCACAACCTCATCATCATCCGGGATTGTAAAAGTTACCATTACCATATTCTTCCACAACTCTTGCCCTACTATAAGCATGATACTAAACGGAGGTGTTATAACATAGTCAACATGATCCCGACTCCCCTTTCCATGACACCAAATGATCTTGCCAATAGAGTAACAAATATACCCCCATTTATTTTTGAAGTCTTGCTATTGTTCACTGCCCCTTCTCCGAAATACCTCGCCAAGAAATATGGAATATTGCAAAAGGTGTTGGGAATTATTATGCACCATAAGTTAAACACGTCAACAATCAGGACCTTGTCATCATATTTCCGCATGTTAATGGTGCTAGAAAATAGGCGGCGAATCAAGTGGTGAATGGGGGATCATATGCTCCCTTCTTGAGCCGCAGAAGGAATATATACTTTTTTTGAAATTGTGTTCCACCAATTTGCTAAATTTTTTCCCTCTGGAAAATCCTTGTGACAATTCTCCAAGAACATCCCAAAATCTTCAGTCATGACTACTAGCTCATCATATATTCCCAGCCTCCAGCTCAACTCCGCCATACTACACTCACGGTGCTCCCCACTAAGACAAAAGGTTAAGATATTTTTTTTGTAAAAATCATTCCCCCCTCGGAATGATACCGTAGAGAAAAACTCCAAACATAGCTCCCGATATACCGACTCTTGAATTCGAAATAACCTCCACCATCCATCACAAGTAATCAAGATCCCATCTTGTATAAAGACCTTAGTCATGTATGGGTTTAATGCATCTTCTAAACCTACTTGTCCCAGCCACTCAGAATCTATCTCATTTGGGATATAGATATCCTTAGCCTTGAGTACTTCAAGGTTCTTCTTCCACCACAACATACTTGATTTTGAACCCGTTTGTGGAAAATTTAACCAAGGGCAATCCCCTTTTCTACCTCTTGAGCTCTTCCCCCTTCCGAACATTTTCTGCAGAATCAAACACAAAACAAAACAAACAAATCACATAAACATTAAAATTAAAATTTTGGGAAATTTCAACACAGACTCATCGAGTCCATGAACAGACTCGGCAAGTTCGAAGAACTATTCAAGTCGCTCTTCTGATTTGGACCGATTTAACCGTGAAAACTCAAAATTTTCTCCAAGGTTTGTCTAGGGTCATGTAGCAAGTGTTAATTCACAAAAAATCCAACAAAAACACTCTAAATAGGCGAAAATCAAAACCCTAAAGTTTATGACAACATTCTAAAATCAGGTTTTTAACAAAATTTAAGCATTAAACTACCAAAGATTGAACCTTTACTTGTCCTTGATTTCAATGTCAAATTCTTGAAGTAGCAACACCCATAGGATCAATCTTGCCTTTGCATCTTGCTCGTCAACCAAGTACTTAATAGTAGAATGGTCAGTCAACATAGTAGTTTTAGACAAAATTAAATAGGGACGAAATTGGTCAAAGGCATACACCACGGCTAATAACTCTTTTTCAGTTGTGGTGTAGTTTTCTTTGGTAGGATTTCGGGTCTTGCTGGGATAGTAAATGGGTTGAAAGTGCTTATCAATCCGTTAGCCAAGTACAGCTCCGAAGGCAAAGTCACTAGCATCAAACATTATTTCAAACAATAAGCTCCAATTTGGGGCGATAATGATCGGCGCGTTAGTTAATTTTTCTTTCAAAATTTCAAAAGAGGGTAAACATTCTTTAGAAAAATTAAAAAGGTACATCTTTCAAGAGTATTTGAGTTAAAGGTCTAGTAATTTTTGAAAAATCTTTAATAAAGCGACGGTAAAAACCCGCATGACCTAGAAAACTCCTAATGCCCTTTACATTTGTTGGTGGGGGTAATATAACAATTGTTTCGATTTTTGCCCGATCCACCTTGATCCCCGCCTTGGATACTTTATGGTCTAACACAATGCTTTCTTTCACCATAAAGTGACATTTCTCCCAATTCAATACTAGATTTGTCTTTTCACACCTAGCAAGCATCAAGTCGAGCTAGCAAGACAAACATGAAAAGAAGAGCCAAAAATAGAAAAATCATCCACGAATACTTCCATGAATTTTTCCACCATGTCATGGAATATCGCCATCATGCATCTTTGGAAAGTTGTCGACTCATTGCGTAACCCAAAGGGAATGCGTCGATAAGAAAATGCTCCACTTTGACAAGTAAAAGTGGTATTCTCTTGTTCAATTGGGTCTATGGGGATTTGGAAATAACCTGAAAACCCGTCTAAAAAACAATAATAGCTATGATCCGATAAATTCTTAAGCATTTGATCAATAAAAGGGAGAGGAAAGTGATCTTTGCAAGTGGTTTAGCTTTTGATAATCGATGCACACCCGCCAACTGGTTACCGTTCGTGTAGGTATAAGCTCGTTCTTCTTGTTTGTGACGACCGTCATCCCTCATTTCTTTGGCACTACTTGAACTGGACAAAACCATGGGCTATCGGAAATGGAGTATATTATCCGTGCATCTATGAGCTTTACAACTTCTTTCTTGACCACCTCTTGCATGTTCAAGTTTAAACACCTTTGGTGTTGCACTAGCGTCTTCACACCTTCTTCAAGAATTATCTGATGGGAGTAATATGAAGGACTTATTCTGTTTATATCAGTAATTTTCCATGCGATGGCATTCTTCTTTTTCTTCAAGACTTCAACTAACTCTTCTTTTTCAGCTTTGGTGAGGTCTGAAGCAATGATAACATGTTTTTGATCACCTTCTTCGAGAAATACATACTCCAAATGTTTAGGCAGAGTTTTCAGCACTAATTTTGTATTTCGTACACTGAACATGTCGAGTCCAGATAGAGGACTGGTTGATTCCAGGTCAAGATTCTCTTTTGATCGCGATTTTCCAAATGGAATCATCGAATCAGTGTCTCCAACTTGGCGAGTCGATTTTTTAGAGCCTCAAATTATTTCATCGTGTTCATATTCTTCAAGCATTCTCTCTATCTCCTTCGGGTCACTTTCGGCATCAACATTATCCTCAAGGGCAATGACAGGCTCATTTGAGTGGTCCTCCTTCCGTTGTCCATTAGCTCTTCCAAAGTGTCCACCGAAAAGGCTGTGTCATCACTATACTTAGAATGATTCATGGCCTTACCAAATCAAAAATTGAATGACTCATTGTAACAACCCAAAGTTTTCTATCGCCGAAAACCCATTTTACCCGTATAACTTGTCGTATATCAAAACATCCCGATGTCGTTTTGGGTTAAATTAATTAAAGTTATATGTTTATTATCCTTCAATGGGAATAATTTGGGGTTCTATAATTCTCTTTATATCATGTATTGATATCTATATAAAGTTATTAGATAAACTATGTCTGATTCAGTTTATCTCTGTATCATTCGAATGTATTGCCAGATAATTTCATTGTATGTATCTATTTTCACTGTATCATGTTTCATAATCGTTGTATGTTTGATATCGTATAAGAATCCTGTGAATAGTTTAGTACTAGCTTGTGAGTAGTCACTACCCTTTATGGATGATCAGTAAATCCTCCCCGGAAGTGTAACCAGAGTCTCCTAGAGGGAGAGCGAGGAATTTGTGAATCTATTCGGGACTGACAATCCCACATCTTAACTGCTAGCTACAGTTAGGCGGGCACGCCTGGGATGACGAATTCTGATATCGTCCGACGTCTGAAAAACGTCAAGGAGGTCTCGTTGTCGTATCAACATGGTTACCCAACTCACAATATGTATTAATATAAAATTATTCACAACTTCGATTTTTAAATCTATATCTAGTTCGGGATGGTAATCCCATGGTTTTGAATCTATATTTCGTTCGGGATGGTAATCCCATGGTTTTGAATCTATATCTCGTTTGGGATGGTAATCCCATGGTTTTGAATCTATATTTCGTTCGGGATAGTAATCCCATGGTTTTGAATCTATATCTTGTTCGGGATGGTAATCCCATGGTTTCGAATTATATCTTGTACGGGATGATAATCCCATGGCTTTATCCATTTATCTTATATCTAATTTCGGGATAGTGATCCCATGGTTTTATCAAACTATCTTGTAACTATTTTGGGATGTTAATCCCAAGGTTATCAAACTACTTTCCATTTACAGTTCATGCATATTACGGTATTTCATATTTTATTCGGGATAGTAATCCTATGATTTTCAATATATAGTTTTGTGTATTAAACTATACTTTGTGGTATTCAATAAATCATGCATTTAGGAAAATATGGGATTTTCCTGGGGTTAACTATTGGATTAGTGTCTAAGTCCATAACTATTTTGGTATGTACTTGACCCGATGGTGCATGGTCCTTTTGGGTTGCCTTCACCAAAGCAACTTGATTGGAGAAATAAATAAAGAGAGAGAGGTTATTATGATTTATTAATATGTTATAAGAATAATATATTAAAGGAGAAATCATATTTGTTTAATTAATATTGGTCAATAATTAATTAAGAATTAATTTTGTGATCAAGTGTAATTAATTAAATTAGAGGGGCTGAATTGTAATTATCTGATAGTTACAAAATAAGGTAAGAATTATCTTATATATATGGTGGACGAATTTGAAGTGATAATCACTTAGAATTCGACTATGATAAGGATTCAAGGATTATCTTATGGGTTGCTTGGTGGATAAGCAACTAGATAAGGATAATGACTGAAACTCTATCTTTACACCTATATAAACCCCCTAGGGCTTAGGAATTTGTCTAACCCTTCCCAAGAGGTCCTAAGGACGAATTCCTACCTCCCTCCTCTCTCTTTATACCTTCTCCACTTGCTTATGGTGTTTGTAAGCCATTAGAGGAGTGACACTTGTGACTCTCAGCTTTCCAAGGTCAATTCAAGGAGGAATTGGATTGTTATTGCTATATAACAAGCAAGGTATGTTCTTAAACCTATTTACATGTGAATTCTGATTTCCATATGCTAGAATTAGGGTTTATAGTCTTGGATTCAAAGTATGTACAATAGAGAAACCTAGATCCAAGCTTTAGGGTTTGTATGAGCACATTGGATGTCTTATGACCAAAACCCATCAGTGGTATCAGAGCCATGATTGGTTTCTATTGTATTGATGCTTGATGTAACTGAAAATCGTGTTTTAGCCTCACTGTTCGATCTGACTCGGCGAGTCACTCTTGGACTCGGCGAGTCAGCCCTACTCGGCGAGTTCCAGAGGGTGACTCGGCGAGTCGGTGCATCAAATAGTGCTTATCTCGGGATTTCTTGCTGTTTTTGCATTGGGATAGTTACCTAATCTAGTTATATTAATATTAATCTGATTATATGATATATTTGACTATATTTTTAATCTAATTGAAGATATTTATCAATTAATAAGATAATTGTTTCCTTATAAGATAATTGATTAATTATTTTAAGTAAATTGATAAATTATTTTGCAAGAAATCATCAAATATGGATAATTATGTGATTAAATGTTAATTTAAATTATTTGTTATTTGATCCTTGTTGTTGTGAAAAGTTTCATATTTGGCCCTTTAGGTTTTATAGTTTAAATTTGAACCCCAAAAGTTTTGCTGTTTTGAAATTTAAATAGTTGAAACCCTAATGTTTTGAAAAAGGTTTCAAAACTTGCCCTCAAGTTTTGGAATTTAAATTTTGATTAAATAGTTTAATTTTGATGCATATTTAAATTCTAAACCCTTATGGTTTGAAATGTTTCAAAAACTTGCCCTCAAGTTTTGGAATTTAAAAGTTGATTAAAAGTTTAATTAGGAATGTTAAATTCTAAAACCCTAGTATAGTTTTGAAAAAGTTCAAATCACACCCTTATGGTTTTATTAATTAATTAAGGAGTATAATTAAAAGAGGTTTAATAAATCCATAAAAGTTTAGGTTAACAATTTAATTGAATTAAAAGTATAATTGTTAAATTTAACCACCTAGTATTTTGAAAGTATAAAATACACCCTATACTATATATAACATTAAAAGTCTAACATTATATATATGTATGAGTAAAAGTCAGTCTTACCGTTAGTAGGCCTCATTCACGAAGCTAGTCTATAAGGGGTGTTTAAGGAAATTGCCTATAAAATGGCGATTGAATGGGTATCCACTCTTACCCACCGCACTCTTGACTAGTGAAGGGTCGTTAGTCGAACGGGTAGGATAAGACGAAACCTTCCATTATAAGTATAATGAAATATAAAAGTAACTAAATGTTTTCATAAAATTCCCAATCTTAGTTACTTAGACAAAAGTGAATTGATGCAATTCCACGAAATTACACTTTGTGCCCTTGCGAAGACGTTAGTGGAGCGTGTGTGGTTTACCGGCACACTAATTGGTTCTAAGCAAAGGTAGCAAAGGGTGATTCAATGTTTGTCATAGTTCGGTGGAGCGTGTGTGGTTTACAGGCACATCGAATAGGTGATTGTAACATGTGAGGGCACCATGTAAGTTATCATGGTTATTCACACCCGCTTTGTGATCCTCGGCATCCCAGTCACAAACAAGAGGGGAATATCGAGATTAAAACATGCCATTGAAAGTTCAATGAATCTCAAAGGATCTAGGAGTTTTCATAGATTTAAATCTTAAATTTCTTTTTCGTTTTTCGAGGTGGAAATTAGTGAATCGTCATTCACTTACCTTCAAATGTTCTGCAATTAGGGTTACCGCATCCCTCTCCCGAGTTGTAGAATATTGTGTTGGGTCCTATCCTTAGTATCTTATTTGGGTGATTTACTAAGGACTCACTCAATCAACTAACTTGAATTCGTTTTTCTGCCGTTTTGTAGATGTCAAAGTTCGACAACTATGGTCTTCTCAAATCCCGTGGAACAAGCATTCCACATGAAGATGATATTCCACGATTCGATTGAGGAACAAGAAATCATGCTTCACTTCCTCCATCTCCTCCAATTGTTCTCCCTAACCCACAAGATCGAAAAATTGAAAGGTTCAACATCACTCAAGCCCTTTTGGCAAGTAAACATAAAGAAGGAAAATCCGTGTGTGCACACGTCCTAGGGATGAAGTCACACATTGATAGGTTAAGAATGTTGGGATCCATTGTCTGTGAAGAAATGGCTGTTGATTGGGTTCTTCAGTCACTTCCAAACTCATATAGTGAGTTCGTAAGAGAGTACTATATGATGAACTACGACGTGACCCTTATAGATCTCACCTATATGCTTATTGCTGCTGAATCAGCAATGATCTGCCTTCGAGACCTCTATGGATATAGACAATGGCAACTAAAGACAAACTATGATTGAAAAGTTTGATCATAAGAAAAAGGCGACGTCTGAAGTAGTTCCATGTCCTGTTCCAAAAGAGTCAATTTTCTTTTATTGCCAAGAGAAGGGGCATTGGAGACGAAGCTGCCCTATTTACCTAAGAGATCTAAGAGATGGGAGAGTCAAAACGTATGGCTTTGCTTTAGGTAAAATCCATTGACTAACTCTTTTAAGCTTCATTCTAGATTCTTAATACATAATGTGATAAGATTACAATTGATGTCTTGTAAGATCGAAGAAAAGAAAGGAAGCTTAAGGGAAGAAGTGAGCAGAATCTAACCGTGAAGGAATGGATTTTGATCGCATTTCTCGAAGATTAGATTCTTGAGCTACTACTTAGAGTTAGAATTAGATTGCTAAGAAAGATGTATTAGCATAAGTTTTTCAATGAGTTGCATTGTAAGGACAAATTTTTCCGCAATAAAATAAATTTTGTTTTTAAATATTATCTATTTATCCTTACAATAGCGTGTATGAAAAATTGATGTTAAAATGTTTCTATTATTAGCAATAATGAATTTGGTTCTTATTATGTTATTTATGGAAAGTCGAGAATTTACCAAATAGGGAGAGTTTCTCATCGCCCAAGTTTCAATTGGACAGAAACTTGGAATCATGCAACGTGGATGCACGATGAATGAGAAATTTCGTATTTGGAAATTAGACTAATTCATTGACAAAGTGTCAAGTGAAGGAGATCGAGCACACAAAGTTACGTGTTGGTCAAATCCACCATAAGAGTAACAATGATATTCGTCATGATTTACTAAAGGTTTAGTAAATATGATTATACTTACAAGATTAAGTGTAATTATGAATTGATTGAAAAAGTTTAAATCAATAGCAGAACGAATAAGAAGAATCAAGTAGGCAGAAAGATAAAAGTTTCTCCATTCTAAGAAGAAGGGACAGTATCTTTTATGCTTTATGATAGGTCTTAATGATTAAGAACCATATCTAAATTGATCCTCTAAGTGAGTCTTAGTACAATTGCATGTATAAGAAGAGGAAACAAGAATTGAAGAAATGGTTAAATCAAAAGTCAATCATACTTCGTTCCAAAACAAGTCTCAGAGTTAAGATTGTGACATTGAGTGATAAGTATAAAGAAGGTTTATAACATTCATTAAATGTGGAAGGTTGTGATGTCATGGATAAGACAAAGACCAACTAGGACCAATTTATGAAGTGTTTTGATAAAAGCTACACTAACTCTTGAATATTTTTTGTCAAGAAATGGTTATTGAAAATAGAATCTTATATGTCAAGGAGTCAGTGGGAGTCTTATTGGTCTTGAAAGGTTTCAAGAACAAATCAAATAGACCTTATCGATCATCACTAGCACACGAGTTGAGGTTTACAACCTATCGTGTTGACATTATTTTGTTTCTATGCCGTTCCAATCGAGTTAATTATGCATGTGAGTCCTATGAGTTCTCATTTGAATGCATAAAAGGCAAGGACCTTGATCAATGGAAAGTACATTGATAAGAAAAGGTGAGCTGCTTAACTACTTGAAAGACATGGTGGGCAGTTGTGCGACCATAAAGGAAAGAAATCGAGATCAAGAAAGTTCGATCCATATGAGTTTGAATTTGTCGTAAACTTTGGTTTTAACAAATTCACATGGATAGGAACAAATACACCGTTTAAATCTAAGTGTCATAAGATTTCCTCCTTCATGAAAATGATTGTGAGGAAATGCTTTCACTAAGAAAGATTTTAAGAAGATAGTGATTGTAAAATTGCATTCTCGAATTCGATTATGGTTACGGTATCCCTTTCCTTGATTTGAATTGTGAGGTTTGGCAATTAGTCTTAATTGTTTAGACACATATATGAACTATCTAAGGCAAAGGTGTATAAGTTCAAGAAGCCTTTATAAAAGATTATCAAAGCACTAAGTATTAGAAACATGAACTTAAAAATTCAATAAGTATGGATTTTTGAAAGTCAAGATGTTTATGAATACATGTCGAAGCTAGTGGGAGCATAAGTGTTATGTTTTATAATAATCATCATGATAGTGGGAGCATAAATTTTATGATTTTACGATTATTAAGGAAAGTATTGCAATTTGGCGATATTAATTATAGAAAACAAGAGTTATACCTTGCAAAGTCGTAAAGAGTTGTAAAGTTGTTTTGCTATAATTAAGGGAGAGAATATTATGCTTCATTTCAAATCTAAAGGATTAGGTTGAGAAATGTTAACCAACTTAGTCAAAAGTACATAGTGTGTTCTTAAAATTTCAATTATGATTACGACATTCCTCTTCACAATTCGAATTTTGAGAACATAACAAATAAAACATTATGCGTCGTGTCCCATACGCTTCGGGTATAGGATCGATTGCAAATGCTTTAATGTTTAACCATTCTAAAATTTCCAAATGTTTAGCGCATTTAGAGGGAAAAAGGACTAGAATCGGTTTTGACTAAAATAATTAAACAACTATCAAAGGACAATCCAAAGTTCGACGAGGATTGGTCGCTTGTGAGTAGTTGGAAGCATGATATTGGATGGACCATATCGACATCATTACGAATAGATGAGATTCTATTAAGAATAAGTTGTCATATGGAAAATATGGAAATGTATCCATATTGGGAATTGAATATTAAAAAAATCTATGACTAGATTAGAAACAAAAAGGATGTTCAAAGGAATGTACTTTGAGTGAGAGACATCATATCTATGGAATTGTCTTGTAACAATCTCCGATAGAGGACTTTGTAATATCATTGGCAATAGTCTTTGTGACTTTGGCGCAGTGACATTACGAAAGGATCATTGCATAAAGTGTTAGAATCTAGCATATTCTATAAGTAGCAAGAATTGATATTCTTACACTTATGGAAAAGGGATTTGGAGTTGTAAAATGAGAAAGATTGGAAATATGTTCAATTTGTCTATTTCACTAAAGTAAGAACCATAGGTAAACATTGTGTGCATGCTAGGAGCATGCGACAAGTGTTGGAATTCAAGTAAGAAGTTGATTACCTGAAACGACAAATAATGAGTAACCAATATGGTGATAAATAAAAGGCGTTTTATTTATACTCAAAGGTTTGAGGCCATATGGGATTAGTATTATTCTTGTGTTTCACCTTTGCATGTTTTGACTTCCAGAATAATTGAGTTTATAAAGAATAATCGAATTATTCGAACAGGCCACAGTCATTCATATGTTGGAAGTAGATATGAATGAAGACTGTCATGAATTGGTGTGTGGATTGTCTGAAGAGCATTAGACATAAGAAAATGTTTGCTGCAACATTCATGAGTGCTTATGAATATGATTTGAGCATTGGATCAAACCCACGCTCACTTGGATCACTCCATGAATTGTATCGCAAGTGATTGGTGAGACGATAACATCTTATATTCTTGAACCAAGATGTGTGAGTTGTATCTTGCAAATCGGTTGCACATTGATAATATGTAAACGCACCAGTAACTTGGTGTTATAAAACATATTATTGTGTGTAATTCGGTGGGTGAGTGCAAGCAAGCATTGTATCAAAGTTTATCCGTTCCTTTTATTCAAAGTAGGATAAAAGCGATATCTTTGGGCCCCTCGATGGTTTAGTGATGACAAACGTAAATGCTCGGCCGGGCTAGGGCTAATTTGATTTGTTCAATTAGTCAGTCATCATAAATCGGAAATCGAGATATAGTACAAAGAGAATGATTTGAAATCATATCTCATATGATATCTAGAATGGAGGAATATATGATCCCTTATCTAAGGACACGCGTATTTGATATGATCAGAGTTGATAGTGGCTTTAGAAAGCTACGATTGCAGATCGGGATCTGAAGTCATACGCATAATACTTGTTAGACTTATCCAAGTGGGAGACTGTTGGATTAGTGTCTAAGTCCATAACTATTTTGGTATGTACTTGACCCGATGGTGCATGGTCCTTTTGGGTTGCCTTCACCAAAGCAACTTGATTGGATAAATAAATAAAGAGAGAGAGGTTATTATGATTTATTAATATGTTATATATATTAAAGGAGAAATCATATTTGTTTAATTAATATTGGTCAATAATTAATTAAGAATTAATTTTGTGATCAAGTGTAATTAATTAAACTAGAGGGGCTGAATTGTAATTATGTGATAGTTACAAAATAAGGTAAGAATTATCTTATATATATGGTGGACGAATTTGAAGTGATAATCACTTAGAATTCGACTATGATAAGGATTCAAGGATTATCTTATGGGTTGCTTGGTGGATAAGCAACTAGATAAGGATAATGACTGAAACTCTATCTTTACACCTATATAAACCCCCTAGGGCTTAGGAATTCGTCTAACCCTTCCCAAGAGGTCCTAAGGACGAATTCCTACCTCCCCCTCTCTCTTTATACCTTCTCCACTTGCTTATGGTGTTTGTAAGCCATTAGAGGAGTGACACTTGTGACTCTCAGCTTTCCAAGGTCAATTCAAGGAGGAATTGGATTGTTATTGCTATATAACAATCAAGGTATGTTCTTAAACCTATTAACATGTGAATTCTGATTTCCATATGCTAGAATTAGGGTTTATAGTCTTGGATTCAAAGTATGTACAATAGAGAAACCTAGATCCAAGCTTTAGGGTTTGTATGAGCACATAGGATGTCTTATGACCACACCCATCACTTATATCACGTAACTGAACTGTAACGAAAGATAATCAAACTAACTTTACATAAGAAAATATGAGATTTTCTTGGATAACAAACCTTTTCAAAAAACTAAAGGAAACCGATACATTTTCACAAAACAAAACCGCTTATGAACTCATCAGCTTTATGCTGATTTTCAAACTGCTTGTATTCTCAGGTCCACGTTAGACAGGTACCCGATGATCTCTTTTGGTGAAGACGGAGTGCATGGAAGACTCATCTCGTTTTGTTCATATAATATATGTATAATCTTTTGTAAAATTTACTTTTGAACCAAATGTAAACTTTCATATATATGTAATGTAATGGTTGTTTACTGTGATTACTATGTACATTGGATTTGATATACAACTTAGAGTCAACCCCAGAAATGTTTCTGCCTTTGATTTTCGGGGTGTGACACTCATCCCCCACCCAAAGGGTAAGTTTGGATTCTCTCATGTCTACTATGTCACTCACGGTGTTTAAGAAAGGTCTTCCAAGGATGATCGACACTTGGTGGTCCTCTTCCATGTTTAGCACTATAAAGTCCGCAGGGAATACAAATTTATCAACCTTGACCAATACATCTTCGCATATTCCCCATGGAAATGTCACCATCTTGTTTGCTAAATGGATTGCCATACAAATCAGTTTCGGCTCTTGAAGGTTTAACTTCTTAAAGAAAGAGTATGACATAAGATTAACAGTTTCCCCTGAATCCGCCAATGCATAACTAGTGGCTAAGTTCTCGAATTGGCATGGCAAAGTCAACATCCCGGGGTCACCCATTCTCTTTGTCAACTTATTCAATATTGCAGCTGAACAATTTTCATTAAGTACTACATTGGACACCTCTTCCAGCTTCTTTCGATTTGTGAGTATCTCTTTTAATAATTTCACGTACTTAGTCATATGTCCAACCGCTTCTATGAAAGGCATGTTGATTTGGGGGGCTTTGATTTGTTCTAGGGACTTTTGATAATCTTCATTTTGCTTCTTTTGTCTAGCTCGGTCTGGAAATAGCAATGGAGGTTGAAAAGGTATCAAAGGGGATCACTTTTCTGTTCAGACCGTAGACTCGTCGAGTCCTTATCCCCAACTCAACGAGTCGAGTCAACTGTTTGCAGTTTCGGGTCTTCTTTCTGTTCCTCGTGCGTCTCTTTTGAATCTTCATTCATGATGGGTATCAGAGGGGTAACTATTTTTCTATTTCTAGTCGTCACGGTGTTGATTTGAGCGCCTCTCGAAATTTTCTCATTATTGCTCGGAAGTTCACTCGACGCTCTTCGATGGATTTGTAGTGCAAGTTGGCCCAGCTGTTTTTCAATGTTAAGAATAGAAGCTTGCTAATTCCTCATCAATGCTTGTCGCTCTTTCATCATGGCTTGTTGGTCTCTTATTGCAACATCGGTTTCGTTGTCGGATGCAGCTGTAAATCTTGTGAGCATATCTTCAAAGTCCAATTTCTTTTCTTGCACCGGCTCCTCCTTTTGATAGAACCCTCTTGTCTTCATCCTATATTTCTCATCCTTTGCCTTCTTGTACTCATCGTATGGTAGCCACTTTTTTTCGTTTTTTGCCAATCTTCATCATATTTATTGCTGCTAGAGTAACACACTTGCACTTTTCGGTTTCCATGCTTATCTAGATCATTTTCTTTAGTAAGGTGAGGCCCGCTAAAATTCTCACATCCTACCCGGATGGCATGGATGGATTGATCCATCTTAGTCATTCTTCGGTCAAAACTATCTAATTTAGCCATCATTGTTGCCATATTATCGGAAACCGAGTTCACCACCTCACGAGTCAATTCATTCCTTGCATTATGATATTCTGTGGAGTGCTTAGAGAATTATTCAATTAGCTCCTTTATGACTATGAGTTTTTTCTTCGTGAGTGGTCCTTGGGTGTCAAAGAGCTACCTAGTTGTCACATTCACTCCATCATAGAAAATGGAGACTTCATTTTGAATGTTTAAGTCATTGTGGGGGAAGTTCCTCAGCAAGCCTTTGTATCTCTCCCACGCCTCATAGAGTGACTCGCCCGGTTGTTGCTCGAAATTGGCAATGGCTTTCTTCAACTTTGCTATTTTTGAGGGAGGGCAAAATTGATCAATAAATTCTTCACGCATTTTAGCCCATGTGGTGATGGACCCTGGAGGGAGTGATTTTAGCCAATCGTTTGCGGCTCCCTTAAATGTCACCGATAGCATACAAAGCAAAACGGTCTTGTGAAGCACATTAGGAATGTTGAAATAGTCGGCTATGTCGTTGACCTCATCAATACACTTGTATGTGTCTTCGTGATCTTTCCCGTATAATGGGATGTCCTTGAGTTGGGCGAGTATGTGGCCTTTTAATTCGAAGGTAGCAGTTGCTGGAATCGCGGGTTGCATGAGTCCCATCCTGGTATCATCACACATCCTCTTCTTGTAGTCTCCCATGGTGATATCTGTTATGTTAGCCATGGTGTTATCGGGTTCGCTTTCTTGGTCGCTTTCTTCTTCGGTTTCTGTTTCTGTTTCGTGTTTTGTTTATTTTGGATTCGGATTTGGATTCTGTTCAAAACTTTCTATCTTACATTCTTCGCCCTTTTGACTGCTAGACTCACCCATTTTCTTTCCTTTCTTCTTTCCAAAGACCGATTTAAGGTCCTTGAAAGGCGACTTCTTTGGCGGGTTAGTCTCTTCAACGGTTTTATCCTTGTTCTTCCTCAAAACTGATTTCGTATCTTCAAAAGGTGGGACCAAAGGTGTATTTGTTCCTCCAGTCATAAAATACCTGAAAGAAAACAGAAAAACACGCATAAAAAGAACAAAACGAAAATGAAAAATGAAAATAAAAAACGCGTTGGACTTGTCGAGTAGGCTCGACTGGACTCGACTAGATAACTAATTAACTAAAATGGTAACTTTGTGTAAGATAAATCTTACACAAAGGATCGATAACGCTAGCAATTAAAATAACTATTTAAAATTGTTCCCCGCCAACGACGCCAAAAACTTGATGTGTGTAGAATACACTAGTTTTTAATCCTACTACTTCGAACACAAATAAACACACGAAAGGCAGTGTACCTATCGTTTAGCGATATAGTTCAAGCAAGAAGGGTATCGAACACACGAAATAGTAATAATTAAACTAAATACTAAAATTATCTAATTAAAAATAATTAAAAGAAGGGTTTTCTCTAGTTTTGCAAGACTAGAAAATTAAACAATTAACTAACACTTAACCTAAGATAACTAACAACCAATGCAAATAAAAAGTAATTAAATTCAATAATAAAAGAGACTTTTGTTCAGGTTCGGTTCACTTGTTTCTATAGTTGATTTTATAGCAAGTGCAATGGATTATTTTGTCATTTGCTAACGATTAATGTGATTAGATTCATGCTCACTATTACTAATCCTTAGAAAACAAATTAATTTAAACAGTTTGCCAATTGGTTAAACTAATAAATTTCCTAGTATTTTGATTCGGGTTAAGTAAGACTTGTAGTTGTAGCTAATTAAATTACTAACTTAATCAAGGTTCATATTCACTAATACTAGGCATATAATATTCCTTTCACATTAATCATATGAAGCAACAATTAAGAGGATGTTCATGCAACTTAATAGACTTGACAATTAACATAAAATAGTTATGGTCAACACATAAGGATCGGTTACAAGCTTAACAAAACAATTTTACCAAATAAAATAATCCATGCCATAAATTTAATCCATATTAACAAGCTAATCTACCTTAAATAGAAGTAATGAGTTTTTTAGCTCATATCAACAACAAGTAATATCTCAAAAACGAAATCCATAAGTAAAAACATAGTTTAGTGTAATAGATTATGAAAAAGAGAGTATAAGTTGCCTTTGATCTCTTCCAAATCAATCTCTAGGGTTGATATTCAAATTCCAGAGCTTCAATAACCTTCTAATCGCATATAAGTCGCCAAAATATCCAGAGAAAAGTCCTTGTCTCGAGAATTAGTGCCGTTTATATAGGTTTCTGAAAACAGGGTCAACTCGTTGAGTCCATAGATTGACTCGACGATTCCATCAATTAAATCCTGTGCACGGTAAGGCACCTGATGGTTCGTAAATATTCCAACTCGCTGAGTCCTTCAGCTTTTTGGCTTATTTTCTTCTTTCTTGAATTCCCGAGCTTCTGATTGCTAATCCCGCTTCCTTTTTTTAACTTGAGCATGTCTTTTAGGCTGAAAATACAATTTAAACAAAATTAAGTACCTTTAGTCCAATAATTGAGACAAAATAGCGAAAAAGTATTAAGATATTTGACAAAATATATGGCCAAATATGCACATATCATGCTCATATATTAGGCATACAAGGCATCCTTCCTAGATCCTTAGCCCTAATCTGGCATGCAGTTCACATATTCATAATTCATATCATAACATAAACGTATGTGGGTAATTTAGGAGAACATACTTGAGCTCGGCTAATTGCATGCACATCACCCTTTTTCTCTTTTAAAATCCTTTTTACAAAAATGATTTTCTTTTGAAAAAATTTCATACCAAGTCCTCAATTTAAGTTCAGACACCCGGGAATGTGCTCGAATCCCACAATCCAAGGCTCAGATACCAAACTATAACATACTTAATATATGGTCCTAAATATTTCATTTTTAATTATTAAAGAAAAACCATAGTTATCAAAACATCTATCAAAATTGAAAACCGTAAGCACGAAGTACCTGAAACCAAAATTGTATCCAAATCATCACAATCAGAGTATCCATATAAAAAATATCAGAGTAAACATCCTAGGCTAAACATCGTGGTGTGTTTAATGTTGTCATTCCGAGCTCTGCACTTTGCTACCAGAAGTACCTGAAACCAAAACTGAAAAGCGTAAGCATGAAGCTTAGTGAGTTTCCCCAAACCACCACATACAATACACATAATCGCATCTAGTGGGCCCACCCAAAATCGGGCTGAGCTCGGTATACATATAAACATATTAGCAATACAAAAAAAATAATCAAAAAATAAAATCATACAGCATTCCTTGGCTACTGCCCGACATCGGACATTGTCAGGAAACATACAATTATAGAAACATGCAAGAATCATGGAGTCTTCAAGCATACAAATAATCCTTGGGCATCACCCCACATCGTACCATAATTCGGAAAGAAGATAAACATTTCTCGGGCATCACCCGACATCGGAACTTAGTTCGGAAAACATATGAACATATATATACGGGATGACATTCGTACCTTCGACCCATTCAAACAGGATGAAACTCACCTCAAGTGTTGGATGATAGCTGAAACGTCTCTGCTCCGGAACCAGCTCTACGCAATCCTTAAACCAAAACAACCTCTCAGATACCATTTCATACTCATAACCGCTCAAGGGTCAACTTTGGTCAAAGTCAGAGTCAAAGTCAAAGTCAACACCAAGGTCAAAGTCAAAGTCAACGCTCCGAGTTGACTCAACTCGTGGAGTTATCCTTCAACTTGGCGAGTTTCCATAAATCACAGAATCGTGATAATTCGAATTAAATCGTTGATTTTCCCTTATAAACTCGTCGAGTTCTTTCTTTTCAATAGAATTGGGACACTTCAAGTCAACTCGTCGAGTTCCTGCATGAACTCATCGAGTTCTTTAGTATTTTAACCCCTTCTTAATGCATTAATCCATTATGCTTTAGATCTAATGTGACATCCCCAAAATCTCGGCCAAAAAAGACCGATTTTCATTTATGCTTTTAAAATAATTTCAGAGTAAATCCTTTTGATTTGAAACAGTTGCGGAATTTGTTACCAAAAACAAAACATGATAAAACAATGTTTACCAAAGCATTTCATAAAAGAAATGTATTCTCATTATATAATCAAAACTCAGGGTGTTATGTTCCGATACAGACCAATACGCATAAACGATAACATTACAAGTCATTCAACAAATATATACATATACAGACTTGTAAACAAAACAACTTGATGGTTAATCCATCTTACGCCCTTGCGCCACGACCTGTAATACAAATAAAACTGAGTGGGTCAGGCTTGGGAGCCTGGTGAGCATATAGGGTTTTCAACCCACAATAAATAATTAAATTAATTATTATCAACCAACAATAACCCAGTTACCCATTCCCGTTATTCTCACTTTATGTCCCTAAAATAACTAACACAAGGGACCTAGTCTAAGAATATTTCATCGGGGTGACAACACATGCTTCGGGGGTTCCTCAGCAATATAAGTCAAATAAGGCAACCATGAGGGGGATGGAATATAGCAAATGAACACCCAAGCTCATTAACACCTACAGGTTATGAGCCTGCTAGCGTTCCATTGGACTGTCTAGAAAAGTCCGTGGTCGTCATCTAAATTCCGCTAGATGACTGGATCAAAACAACATCGAGGCCTCTCATCTGTTTATTACACACCGACTATCTACCCATGTTCTACCCAACATATTAGTAGATAAAACATACATTTTTATACATATTTTCAAAACCTGTATAACATGCTCAATCAATACATTTTCCACATAACAAATGAGGCACACCCACATAACGCGTATTTAATAGAGAAATAAACAGATCTATAAGTTAGAAGAAAGTGAATATACATTCACACACATAACAACAAAATATACACATAACACGTATTTCGTATAAAATACTTCATAATTATACGTTTGAAGAAAGTAACAACACACTCACACATATAAACAACAAAATACTTAATACACTCAAACCGTACTTGTATTATTATCGTGTTTATGAAAGGTAGTATACACTCACTTGATCAGAAGATGATCGGACAGCACTATGGCTTGTAGAAGTAGTAATCCTCAGCAGATCTGGAAGATCTTCACAAAAATCGAAATTCTCGCGGGAAGAGCTTCGGCTCGGGAACCGCACTTCTCGGGATCTTCGGGATCTCGGGACTTGCTTCGAGACTCGGGAATATTACCGGGGCTTCGAGGTACTTCTGGCACGCAAATCGATGCAAAACGGGAGAGGGAGGAGAGAAAAATAGCAAAAGAGTCGGCTGCCCTCGCATCCTATTTATAGGAGGCTGAGGCCTCGCAGTACGCGGGGCGTACTGCTCCGAAATCGTCACTGCATGCATCATCCAAAGTCCTCGAGTGCGAGTGTCGACATCCTTCGCTGTACGCGGGGCGTACCTCGGATGAGTCCGGTGACTCCTCTTCGGATAAGGCCGGATTTAATAATTAAATTTAATTACTAATTATTTAATAAACTTCAAAAATTCATATCTTCTTCATACGAACTCCGTTTTCGACGTTCTTTATATCCACGCGAAGGTGAGACTACGCTCTACAACTTTTGTTTAGACTCCATCAGCTAATTTTGAATTTATTTTTAATAGGCCGGGACAGAAAATTCCGTTATAAATTCTTAACTTCTTCGTTTGACGTCCGTTCTCGCCTAACTTTTTATCGCTTCGATACTAACAACGAGATCTTCGATTCTCATTTAGATCACTAAGCCTAAATATCGCTGTAACGTAAATTTCACTTTTTACGTCATTCAGCGTTGCCGGTTCTGTTGCGAAACTTCGACAGGTCATAACTTCTTCGTTATAACTCGGATTTCGGCATTCTTTATATCTTCGGAATCCTTGTTTCAACTACTACAACATTATCTAAAGATATCAAGCTTATTATACACTTAAATTTTGATGCTATTTTTATTCTTAATTAATCAAACCACATAATTAAGAAATTAAGCACAAAACACATAATACTCAAATAATACACTTCTATTATTTCAAAACTGGTTACAAAGGTTAACCTAGACTATTACATTGCTAAAAAAGGCAAGCCCGGAAACACAGGCGTTAGAATTCTCTCCACCTTAGAAAGATTCCGTCCCCGGAATCACACATCAAGAAAAAAATGCGGATAGCGACCCATCATGTCACCCTCCGTCTGCCAGGTGAGATTCGGCCCATTCGTGTGTTTCCATCGGACAAGCACTAACTCGACCATATTGCGTCACAACTTCTTAGTCTTTCGGTCAACAATTGCCTCTGGCTCTTCAATCAACCTTTTGTTCTCATCGATTCTCAACTCCGAAAGTGGAATCATGTCGGGAACTTCCCCCGTGAACTTCCTCAAATAACACCCATGGAAAGTGTTATGAATTCCATTCAGTTCTTCTGGTAGTTCGAGCTTGTAAGCTTGGTTCCCAATCCTTTGAAGAACTTTAAACGGTCCAATAAACCTTGGACTTAATTTTCCCCTTTTTCCAAATCTTATAAGTCCCTTCCACGGCAATACTTTAAGCAAAACCGAATCCCCAACTTCAAAATTCATCGGTCTTCGCTTTTTGTCAGCATAGCTCTTTTGATGATCCTGAGCTGCTAACATTCTTTCCCTAATTATTTTCAACTTTTCAGCAGTTTGATGAACCATCTCCGGCCCCATAAACTGCTTTTCCCCAGCCTCAAGCCAACAAGACGGTGTACGGCATTTTTGTCCATACAAAGCTTGGTAAGGTGCCATCTTAATGCTCGAGTGAAAACTATTATTATAGGAAAATTCTACCAGTTGTAAATGTTCATCCCAATTACCTAGGAATTCCAAGGTACATGCTCTCAGCATATCTTCAAGTGTTTGTATCGTTCTTTCACTCTGACCATCAGTCTGCGGATGGTAAGCTGTACTTAAACATAACTCGGTACCCATTTCCTCTTGTAGACTTTTCCAAAACCTTGAGGTGAAATGACTATCACGATCCGACACAATTGTTAGCGGAACACCGTGAAGTCTCACAATTTCCTTCACATAAGAATTTGCAAGCTTTTCCATAGACCATTTCTCCTTGGCTGCTATGAAATGCGCACTCTTTGTGAATCGATCGACGACCACCCAAATCATGTCATGACCATTCTTTGTTCTGGGTAGTTTAGTGACAAAATCCATAGCAATGTCTTCCCACTTACCCATAGGCACAGGTAAAGGTTCTAAACTCCCATACGGTTTCTGATGTTGTGTCTTGACTCTCGCACAAGTCACACACTTGGCCACATACTTTGCAACGTCAAGCTTCATCGTCGGCCACCAGTAGTAGGGTTTTAGGTCCCTATACATTTTTGTGCTACTGGGATGAATCGAGTACATGGTTTTGTGAGCTTCTTCCATCAGAAGATCTCTGATTCCTCCTATCTTAGGTATCCAAATCCGATCTTGGAACACCTTCAGTTCGTGACTATTTACACCGAACACCAACGTTTTGCCCAAACGTTCCTCCTTTCGGTCATTCTTCTCAGAAGCTTCCTCTTGTAGCCTTTCCCTTAGCATGGTTAGCAGGTATCAGGGGAACCCTGGTAAGGCACACTGGACTGTGGTAAAGAACATTCTCAAGTACCTACGGAGGACTAAGGACTGGGTGCTTACCCTCGGTGGGAGTGATGACTTGAGAGTTGTAGGGTATAGTGATGCTAGCTTCCAAACTGATAGGGATAATTTATGCTCTCAGTCGGGCTGGGTCTTTACCCTAAATGGAGGAGCAATTTCTTGGAAGAGTTCTAAGCAAGAGACAGTGGCTGATTCAACTTGTGAATCAGAGTATATTGCAGCTAGTGAGGCGGCAAAGGAGGCGATATGGCTGAAGAACTTCATTGGAGATCTTGGAGTTGTAACAACTATTAAAGAGCCAATGGAAATTTTCTATGATAGTGAAAGCGCTGTTGCCTTAGCCAAGGAACCAAGGGATCACGGGAGATCCAGACACATCGACAGAAAATACCATTTTATCAGAAATCGAATAGAAGAAGGACTCCTCGTGGCAAAGAGGGTATCATCGGATGACAACCCAGTAGATCCCCTCATGAAGGGACTGACTCGGGTTAAGCATCTCCAGCATGCTCGGAGCATAGGGCTGAAGGATGATATTAAATTTAGTAGTTAGATAACCTCGAAATTTGTAAAGTGTAATTGACATTAGATGATGAATAAAAGGTGTTTTATTTATGAGTAAAGTGTTGCTATCTCTTGTCGATCGTTTACTATATTTCTTTTGCATGTTTTGACTTCCAGAATACTTTTGTTTGGTATAACATATTATTCAAACCTCCACAGTCGGTTATATGTCGGAAGTAGGTATGAATCAAGACTGTCATGTTTGGTTGTAGAGGTCTAAGGTGTTAGACAAGGCTACAACAATCATGAGTGCTCATAAGTTCTGAGCATTGGACTCAACCCACGCTCACTGGAATCACTTAATGGAATTCTATCTTGAGTGATCGTGAGACGGTAATATCATATAAGTCTTCAAACCTAGAGATATGATTTGTTACTTACAAGTTGGTTATGCATTGATTGTACGAAAACACATTGGTAAATCGATGTTATAAAACGTGCTTTTGTGTATAATTCAATGAGTGGTAGAACAAACATATGAGTCGAAGTTTATCTGTTCCTTCTTGGATTAGAAGCTGATATCTGGTCCCCTCGATGATTTTGTTTTGACCTATGTACCGGGCCCGGTCAGAACTAAGTTGATGTGTTCAATTAAGTTCTTTGTCAAACAAATCGGAAATCGGGAAACAAACTGCTGGACAATAAGTAAGACATTGTTCCATGTATTTGTCCGGCTGATATCTAGAACGGAGGATTATATGATCCCTTATCTTAAATGGCGTACCATCATCTTCTCAGTTCCGAGAAACCTTGAAAGAGCTACGATTGCCGGTCGATTCCTGAAGTACTAGAGTTATAGTTATTAGACTTATCCAAGTGGGAGACTGTTGGATAAGGTGTCTAAGTCCATAACTATTTCGGGTGTGTACTTGACCCGACCTGGCATGGTCCATTTGGGTTGCATGGCACCATGCAATTGGATAGACTAAATGAGAGAAATAACACTTGGAGATTATTAATATATTATAAGGTCTAATATATTAATAATATTATTTGATTAGTTTGATCAACAATTAATTTAGAATTAATTAAGTGATCAAAAGATAACTAATTAAATATATGGGTTGATTATGTAAATCATTCATATCTTGTATAGTGGGCTAAGAGGCTCCATGGATTATCAAGTTGGGTTCCACCCATAGGATGCTCCATGGATGCTCCATGGGAGTTACAAACCCATGGGTTATGGAAATGAAGAGTCATGACACATTAGGGTTTACATGGTGTCATGGTGTAACCCTACATGTGTCAACACTATATAAGAGTCCCATTCTCCACAAAATCGGACACACATAAGACACTAGAGGGCTAGGCCGATTTCAAGAAGTGTGTATTCTCTCAAAAGTCTTTCCAAGAGCATTTGGTGTTGTGTGAAGCATTTGAAGCATCACACTTGGGGTGCTAGGCTCACAAGGTTTCAAGGAACATAAGCAACAATAAGACAAACATAGATCCAAGGTTATTAGGGTTGCATGTACACTTAGGAAGTGTTAGAATGCTCAAAACCCATCACTAAGGAGCATGTAAGGGTGGGTAATCGAGTATATGTGTTAAGTTGGTCTGTGATGATTTTGTGTTTGCGTTTCATAGACACTATGGTGATTACCCGCAACAACGTTCTGGGAAGTGGTACCAATGACAAGGAGATATGCATCATCATTCATGAGGAGGTGGCCGCAACTATCAGAGAGGCCATACCAGAGATGTTTGCGTCTATTAAGACCATATTGATTGAGACGTTCGATGAGAAATACGCTACTCTTACGGAGACTGCTTCTGCAGCAACCACCGCAGCCATAGCTGCAGCCAGGCCATAGGGATGTGACTCTCTGTTGTTCCGTGAGTTCAGTAACACGAAGCCACCTAAGTTTGATAGGACGCAGAATTTGATCGCTGCCATGAGATGGATCTCCGACATTGACGCGTGTTTTTGTTGGACTAGTGTCTAAGTCCATAACTATTTTGGTATGTACTTGACCAGATTATGAGCATGGTCCTTTTGGATTGCCTTCACCATAGCAATATGTAGGATGAATTAAGGAGAGAAAGGTTTAATGATGATTTATTAATATATTATAAGAATAATATATTACAGGAGAAATCATATTATTTAATTAATATTATTCAAGAATTAATTAAGCATTAATTTTTTGGCTAAAAGATATTAATTAAACTTAAGGGACTTATTGTGTAATTATAAGATAATTACATAGACGGTCTTATGGACTCCACAAAAGGATGAGTGGATAAATTCTATGGGGAAACCCATTAGAAATCGTCCAAGGCTTCTAAAGAAGGAGTCCATGGGCTGCTTAGGGCTTAAGAAATCAAATTAGGGTTTCCTAGCTTGATAACCCTAATAGCCTAAGTATATAAGGAGCTCTTAGGCACCAAAAACGTGGTTAACACTTCCTTTAGGGTTTCCAGCCGGTTTTGGTGCCTCCCCTCTCTTCTCTCTTCATCCATGTTGCTTAGTGGTGTTTGTGATTCTATTAGAGGTGCAACACTTGAGGCACTAAGCTTTCTGAAGCCAAGGAATTGATTGTTATTGCTAAATACAATCAAGGTAAGATCTAAACCCTAATTCATATGTTAATTTGATTACTAGTATGCAAGATCTAGGGTTTGTAAGTCTTGGAAGTTTATTGCATGTTCAAATTAGAAAAACTAGATACAAGTAATTAGGGTTGCATGAACACCATAGGATTGATATTATGCTTAAAACCTATCAGTGGTATTAGAGCCTAGGTCGTTTTTCTATTGAATAGATGCATAATTGGACTGCCAAAGATAAAAAAAATACAAAGTTTTGCTGTCTGGAGCATGAACTCGACGAGTTCTAGACCCAACTCGACGAGTTTGCTTGTCAGTTGCCGGGATTTTCGATTTTTTGAGCAGATTTTGCTAAGGATAATTACCAAAACTCGTTTTTATTGCCTAAAATCGATTTTTTATGTTTGGAATGTTTATCCTTATGAAAATTAATGTATTTGATTAAATATGGATAACATAGGATTATTATTAGATAAATATTTAACCTAGTAAGTTTGAAAAGTTTCAATTTGTACCCTTTAGGTTATATAGTTTAAATTTCAACTTAAAAGTTTTTGTTTTTGAAATTTAAATAGTTAAATCTTAATGTTTTGAAAGGTTTCAAAATTTGTCCTCAAGTTTTGGAATTTAAATTTTGATTAAAAGGTTAATTTTGAAATATTTAAATTCATAACCCTAAGTTTGAAAAAGTTTCAAAACTTTCCCTCAAGTTTTGGATTTTAAATTTTAATTAAAAGTCTTAATTTGAAATCTTAAGATCTAAAAACTTTGTACTTTGAAAAGTTCAAATTGGACCCTTATGGTTTTATTAATTAATTAAAGTGTATAATTAAAAGAGAGTTAATAATTCCATAAAGTTTTGGTTTACATTTAATTAAATTAAAAGTATAATTTATTAAATTAAACCTCCTAGTATTTTAAAAGTGTAAAATACACCCTATACTATATATATATGTAACATTAAAAGTTTAATATTATATATATATATATATATATATATATATATATATATATATATATATATATATATATATATGAGTAAAGAGTCAGTCTTACCATTAGTAGGCCTCATTCACGAAGATGGTCTATAAGGGGTGTTTAAGGAAATTGCCTATAAAATGGCGATTGAATGGGTATCCACTCTTACCTACCGCACTCTTGACTAGTGGAGGTTCGTTAGTCGAATGGGTAGGATAGGACAGAAACCTTCTGTTATCAGTATAATGAATTACAAAGTAACTACATGCTTTTACAAATTCCCAAATCATAGTTACTTTAGGAAAAATGTGAAATTGTATGCTAATCCATGGAATTACACTTCATACCCTTGTCAAACGTTAGTGGAGCGTGTGTGGTTAACCGGCACACTAATTTGGGGATGACATTGGTAGCGAAGGGTGGCTCAATGCTTATCATAGATCAATGGAGCGTGTGTGGCTAACCGGCACATTGATTAGGTGATAGTAGCATTGGGTGCACCACGTGATTCGTATGGTTATTCACACCTTATTTGTGATCCTCGGCATCCCAGTCACAAATAGAAGGGCATAATCAAGATTAAACATGCCATTGAAAAGTTCAATGAATCTCAAAAAGATATAGGATTTTCAATTCATTTAAAACTTAAATTTCTTTTTTGTTTTTCGTGGTGGAAATTGGTAAATCGTCATTTATCTACCTTCAAATATTCTGCAACTAGATTACGGCATCACTCTTCTAGGTTGTAGAGTATTGTGTTGGATCTTAGCCTTGATGTTTCATTTGGGTGTTACATCAAGGATTCTAATCAACTTAACTTGACTTTTTTTCCCGTTTTATAGATCTCTGAATCTAACAATGGTCTTCCCAAATCCCTTGGAACAACTTTTCCAAATGAAGATGATATTCCACGATATGATCGAGGAACCAGACATCATGCTTCACTTCCTCCACCTCTTCCAATTGTTCTCCCTAACCCACAAGTTTGAAGGATTGAAAAGTTCAAGATCACTCAAGCCCTATTGGAAATTAAGCACGAAGATGGAAAGTCTATGTGTGCACACGTCTTAGAGATGAGGTCACACATTGACAGGTTGGGTAAGCTAGGTTTTGTCATCCCCAAGGAGTTGGCTGTTGGCTGTTGACTGTGTTCTTCAGTCACTTCCTGAATCATATAGTGAGTTCGTTAAAGAGTACTATATGATGGATCACGACGTGACCCTCATTGATCTCACCTATTTGCTTATAGTTGCTGAATCATCATTGATTTGGTGTGTTGGTCAAGCAAATTTGTCTGGTGAATCAAACTCTCAAACTTCAATGGACATTGAAAATGTTGACCTTGGAAATCCAGAAAAAGTAAGCTCTGAGATAGTTCCTTGTGCCATTCCAAAAGAGTCCATTAGCTTTTATTGCCAAAAGAAGGGGCATTGGAGACGAAGCTGCCCTATTTACCTGAGAGATCTAAGAAATGGGAAAGTCAAGATGTATGGCTCTACTTCAGGTAACATCCATTAACTAATTCTTTTGAGATCCTATTCTAGATTCTTAATACATGATGTGATAAGATTACATTTTGATGTTTTGTAGGATCGAAGAAAAGAGAGGAAGCTTAAGGGAAGAACTGGGCTTAATCTAATCGTAAAGAAATGGATTTTGATCGCTTGCTTGAAGATTAGATTCTTGAGATACTACTTGGAGTTAGAATAAATTTCTAAAAAATATGTAATAACATAGTTTTTCAATTTAATTGCATTGTAAGGACAAATTTTTTCCGCAATAAAATAAATTTTGATTTTATCTTATTTATGTATCCTTGTAATGGCATGTATGAAAAATTGATGTTTGAAGGTTTCTATTATTAGCAATAATGGATTTTATTCTTAATTATGTTATTTGTGGAAATGTCGAGAATTTTCGAAATAGGGAGAGTTTCTCATCGCCCAAGTTTCAATTGAGTAGAAACTTGGAATCAGACAACTTGGTTGTGTGATGAATGAGAAACTTTATAATTGGAAATTCAAGACTAATTCATTGACAAAGAGTCAAGTGAAGGACTAGGAGATCGAGTTCGCAATTTTGTGCATCAATCAAGTCCAGCACAAGAGTGATAAAGATATTTGTCATGATTTACTAAAGCTTAGTAAATATGATTATACTTATAAGATTAAATGTAACTATGAGCTGATTGAAGGAGTTTCAATGAATAGCAGAACGAATAAAGAAGGATCAAGTAGGCAGAAAGATAAAAGTTTCTCTATTCTAAGAAGAAGGCAGAGTACCTTTTATTGTGTTTTATGATAAAGTCTTAATGATTAAGAACCATATCGCAATTGGTACTCTAAGTGAGTCTTAGTACATTTGTATGTCTAAGAAGAGGAATTAGGAATTGTGGAAATGGTTAAATCAAGAAGTTAATCATACTTCGTTCCAATATCGAATCTTAGATTCATACTCCAAGATTGCGAATTGAGTGACATGTCTTTAGTAGGTTTATAACACTCAACAAATGTGGAATTTGGAAAAGTTTTCTTATTCTTTCACATTTGAAATTGGTAAGTTGTGCTGTCTTGGATAAGACAAAGACCAACTAGAACCAATTATGTGAAGTGTTTTGTCTTGATAATAACTGCACTAGCTCTTGAATATTTGTTTGTTAAGAAATGTTTGTTGACAAAGAGAATCATATCTGTCAAGAGGTCAGTGGGGTTTTTAATGATCTTGAAAAAGTTTCAAAAACAAATGAAGAATAAACCTTATCGATCATCACTAGCACACGAATTGAGGTTTACAACCTATCGTGTTGACATTATTTTGTTTCTGTGCAATTCCAATTGAGTTAATTATGCATGTGAGTTCTATGAGTCCTCATTTGAATGCATGAAGACAAAGCACCTTGATCGATGGAAAGTACAATGATATGTAAGGATAAGTTGCTAAACCACTTGGAAGACATGGTAGGCACTCGTGTTACCATAAGGCTAGAAATCAAGAAAGCTCGGTCCATAAGAGTTTGGATTTGTTGTAAACTTGGTTTTGGCAAATTCACATGGATAGGGACACATACACCATAAAATCTAAGTGTCATAAGATTCCCTTTTTCATGAAAATGACTGTGAGGAAATGCTTTCACTAAGAGAGATTTTAAGAAGATAGCAATTGTGAAAATTGTATTCTCAAATTCGATTATGGTTACGGCATCCCTTTCCATAGTTCGAATTGTGAGATTTGGCAATTAGTCTAACATTTGGGACTTGTTGATATAAGTTATGAATTGTTTAGACACACATATGAGCTATCTAAGGAAAAGGCGTATAAGGTTAAGAAGCTTAGATAAAGGTTTATCGAAGCATCTGGTATTAGAAATATGTACTTCAAAAATTCAATAGGCGTTGTTTTCTGGAAGTTCAGCTGTTTTCTGAATACATGTTAAAGCTAGTGGGAGCATAAGTGTTATGCTTATGTGATAGTAAACATCATAATAGTGGGAGCACAAGTGTTCTGTTTGTATGATTATTATGGCAAGTATTTCAAGTTAGCATTATTAACTATAGAAAACCAAAGATTCAATTTGCAAAGTTGCATGGGTTGAAAAGTTGTTTTTGCTATAATTAAAGGAGAGAATATTATACTTCATTTCAAAATCTAAAGCTTAGATTGAGAAATTTTAATAAATTTAGTCAAAGGATAAATAGTGTGTTCTTAAATTCCGATTATGATTACGACATCCCTCTTCATATTTCGAATTATGAGAATGTGACACATAAAATATTATGGCAGAAGATTGATAAAGCATCATATCTTTATGTAAGACATTATGCATCGTGTCCCATACGCTTCGGGTAATGGATCGATTGCAAATGCTAAAATTTTCCAAATTTCTAGCGCATTAAGAGGGAAAAGGACTAGAATCGGTTTTGACTAAAATAATTAAACAACTATCAAAGGACGATCCAAGGTTAGCTGAGGATTGGTCGCTTATACATAGTTGGAAGTATGGTATTGGATGGACCATATCGACATTATTATGAATAGATAAGATTCTATTAAGAATGAGTTGTCATATGGCAAATATGGGAATGTTTCCATATTTGGAGATGGATATTGAGAGTCTATGTCTAGATTAGAAAATTTTATGCAAGAAGGATGTTCAAAGGAATGTACTTTGAATGTGAGACTTCACGTCTATGGAATTGTCTTGTAACAATTTCCGATAGAGTACTTTGTAATTTCATTGGCCAAGTCTTGGTGGCTTTTGTGCTATGATTTTGCGAAAGGATCGTTGCATAAAATGTTAGAATCTAGCATATTCTAGTAGTGGCAAGAACCTTGTGTTCTAACACTAATGATAAGGATTGAGAATTGTGAAATGAGCATCATTGGAAAAGTTTTTCAATAGATCTATTTCACAAAGTAAGGACCATAGGAAACATAGTGTGCATGCTTTGTGCATGGGACATCTATTATTATAATTTGAGTAATAAGTTGATTTTCTAAAACAGTAAACAATGAATAATGAGTAATCAATATGGTGTTTAAACAAAAGTCTTTTATTTACTCCCAAAAGTTTGGGGCCATATAGGACTAAGTATTATTGTTATGTTTCAGTTTGCATGTTCTGACTTCCAGAATAACTGGGTTATTCGAACCTCCATAGTCGGTCATAACACAAGTTTATTGCAGGGTTCATGAGTGCTTTGATAAGATTAGAGTATTGGATTAAACCCACGCTCACTTGGATCACTTCATGGATTTATCACGGGTGATTAGTGAGACGATAATATTGTATATTCTTGAAACCAAGACGTGTGAGTTGTTATTTGTTGGTTGGTTGCACATTGATAATAAGTAAACGCACCAGTAACTTGGTGTTATAAAACTTATTGTTGTGTGTGATTCGATCAGTGAATGCAAGCAAGCATATGAATCGAAATTTATCCATTCTTTTTTCCCAAAGTGGGATAAAAGCGATATTTGTGGGCCCCTCGATGACTTAGTGATGACACCCAAGCGCTTTGCCAAGCCAGGACTAAGTTGAAGTGTTCAATTATAGTCTGTTGTTAGTCGTCATAAATCGGAAGTCGGGAAACAGTATAGAGAGAATGATTGAAATTCATGTCTTATGTCTATACGATATCTTGAGAATGAAGGAATATATGGTCCCTTATCTAAAGGACACACGTATATAATAAGATCAGAGTTGACAGCGGCTTTTGAAAGCTACGATAACTGATCAGGTTCTGAAGTCATACGGAAAATAGTTATTAGACTTATCCAAGTGGGAGACTGTTGGATTAGTGTCTAAGTCCATAACTATTTTGGAATGTACTTGAACCGATTATGAGCATGGTCCTTTTGGGTTGCCTTCACCATAGAAATATGTAGGATGAATTAAGGAGAGAAATGTTTAATTATGATTTATTAAAGGACACACGTATATAATTAGTCACGAATTAATTAAGAATTAATTTTATGGATAAAAGAGATTAATTAAACTTTAGGGACTTATTGTGTAATTATAAGATAATTACATAGATGGGCTTATGGACTCCATAGAAGGAGGAGTGGACGAATTCTATGGGGAAACCCATTAGAAATCATCCAAGGCTTCTAAAGAAGGAGTCCATGGGCAGCTTAGGGATTAAGCAGTCAAATTAGGTTTCCTAGATTGATAACCCTAATAGCCTAAGTATATAAGGAGCCCTTAGACACCAAAAACGTGGCTAACACTTCCTTTAGGGTTTCCAGCCGGTTTTGGTGCCTCCCCTTTCTTCTCTCTTCATCCAAGTTGCTTAGTGGTGTTTGTGACTCCATTAGGGGTGCAACACTTGAGGCACTAAGCTTTCTGAAGACAAGGAATTGATTGTTATTACTACATAGCAATCAAGATAAGATCTAAACCCTAATTCATATGTTAATTTGATTACTAGTATGCTAGATTTAGGGTTTGATGAGAATGAATCTCAGATCGATTAGATCTTTCACAGGTAAAAGATGAAGATCAAACAAAACAAATACAATAATGTTATGAACACAGAATAGAATCAACGTTATGCTTATGATTCAAATGTATTCACGCAACAGCAGAGCTCGATCAAGAACTTCCATTGTAGAGGCGAGCTAGGGCTTAAAAAAAATTAATGAGAAAATAATGAAAGCGTTAATCACAAAGACTGCATGCATGCAACTTAAATACTAAAACCTAGAGTAAAACATGCACGGTTGGACAGGCCCAAACCGGCAACCAGCTGGGCTAAGGACCAAGCCCATGACGCAACACTATAAGCCCAACAATCTACCCTTTTGCATCAAATGAGGTGAGAGATTATTTCTTCTGAGTTGGCGTCACTGTCTTTACCACCTTGAACAGCCGAGGGATGATAGCAAGAAGTGCCTACTGAAATTGAAGATACCATCTCAGCATATCAGTAAACATCTTCTTGTCGGCTGCTGTGTTCTGATTACACCTCTGAACAATCTCCAAAATGTGCTCCAAGCAAGCACTTGAGAAGAGGTGTTTGTCAACAAGAGCGAACAGGCATTTCTGACCTTCGCCTCTAATGAACTTCATAGTGTGGTACTTCGTATCAATCTTCCCTTTGACCATCAAGTGAACATCGTCAGCTCTTCCCATTGGTTTTATTGTTGTTCGCTTGTGAATTGCTGAGGCGATTTCTTGGTCCATTTTTGCTACTTCGTGGATGTAGCAGACAAGCATTCTCTTGATATGGTCAATGATCAGATGATACTCCTGAGGATTTGACAGTAAGATGTTGTTGAGGAGTATCCAGTCATGGGATTGAGATTCGGTAGATCAGCAAGAGTGAAGTTGTGAACCGAGCCTTCAGATCCTTGAGTCACTTTGAATTTCACATTAACGAACTTCACTGCTGAATAGGGCTTCAGTACCTTGACAGTTGTGATTTTCTGCGAACTCCAGGTCAAGTACTGAGGCTTAGCAAACTCCAGATAGAATTCCAATAGATCCCGATTCACCTTCGGTTCTGGAGATGGGATGGCAACAGTCGAGTTGAAATAGTGAAAGATGAAAGCCTTTTGCGTGATCAGCATGTCAAATTGTGCATCCTTGGAGTTGACAAGCCCGAACAACATCACAGGCTCAAGTCAAAGTGTACTTGGTTCATCGATGACACACCTTTGGATCAAATCAAGAGTCCACTCAGGAAAAACGAACTTCTTCTTTTCCAGGAGCCCTTTTTCCTTTTGCTTCTGCTAAAGCTCAGCTATGTGTTGCTTACACTTTTCTTCAAGCTCTTTAACAGAAGATTTTGTCTTCTGAAAAGGGTTTTCGGGATCCTTTTCATAAACATGTTCTTCATTATCAGTGTCATCCTCCCTAATTTTCTTCTTCTTCTTCTTGTCTCTATTACTGACCGGAGCTTCATTAACCTTCGGTTCAGCAGTTGGTTTCGGTTCAGGAGGAGGTTGAGTCTTTGCTACCTTCTCTTCCCTTGTTTCGGCTGGACACCAATCACCAGAACACCCTCGATACGACTAAGGATGGCCAGTGCAGGTCGAAGTTTGTTAGCCAAATGCCTTCGGATGGTGATGGTGATGATGGTATCATGGGCTTCAAGGAGGTGATGTAAGATGGAGTGAACATCGCCCGCAGAGCTTCGAATAACATCCCTCTCAAACTTAAATTCATTGAGTTCAGCTGTTGCAGTGTGAAGTTTTAGATTCTGTATCTTCAGTTGAGAGGTTCTTTTGTCGAGTTCATCCATGATGCGATTTTCAACTGCCAAGTCTGCCTCCAATTGAGTCAATCGATCATTGACATTATCGTGCAGAGTGGCATTGGCTGCTTTGATTGCTTGACGAGTAGCTTCAAGTTTGTATCGTTCAGCTTGAAGAGAACGCTGAAGGTTATCAACCGAAGCGTTCGCAGTCTGAGAATTTTTCTGAGCTTCCGCCTGCAAAGAATCCAAAAATAAGTGAGCCTCAGAAACTAGTTTATCGACTTTTTCGGTCGCTTCTTTGCACTCCTTAGTGGAAGCCTCATCTACAAGGGAGGCTTTCTGGCATTGGGAAGTGGAGGCGTCTATAACCGTGGCTGCAGTTGTAAGGGAGGCATTGTGTTCTTGGACTACAGAGGAGAACAAAGCCTTTAAAGTAGTACCAATATAAGCCCCATATGAAGAGGAGGAAAGAAGTTGATCGAGTTTGTCATTGACTGATTTGAGATGACACTTGGTGACAGATTCATCGTCGTCTTCATGACTTTGTACACGGTAAGGACTGAAATAAGTAGAATGAAATTCCAAGTCCTCACCGCCTAGAACTGGGGTGGTGTCAGTGGATGGGGTAGGGGATAAGGGTTTGGAAGTGATAGGAGGTTCGGTTGTTAGTGGCGGTTCGGTTGTAACAAGTGGGGTAGGAGCTGTAGAATGAGCCCTATAGTAGTGGTGGTAGTGGTTGTGTCTGTGAAGATTGGAGTATGGATGGGAATAGTGGTTGATGGTTGAGAGGTAGGGATAGGAAATATTGGAGGGATGGATATTGGGATGGTAACAGGTGGATCGGAAGGAGGTAGGGAGCAAACTAGTATTTCTGGGGTAGGTGAGCGAGGCGGGGTGTCACCACGACCCGAAGCCTCATCGTCAGAGCTATCGCTTTCAGTTTTTGTAGGAGGAGCAGATTTGTTTTTGGGAGGAACATAATTTGCATCTGAATCGCTAAAGATTGAAGTATGAGTCTCTGAGTAGGCATTTTCTGCTTTTTCAGTTGAGGCTATAACGGATCGGCCTTATCAGACTTTCGCTTCTTAGGGGTTTTCCCCTTGGTTGGTTTAGTTACCTTTGTCTCCTTCTGTGTCTCAGTTTTCTTTCCCGTCTTTGCTGGCTTGTCAACCTCTTCAATGGAGCGAACGACAGCTGGCGTGAGCTCCCTTGGACCCGAAGAAGGAATCTTCCTGTATTGTTGCAAAACATTGCTTGCTGCAGACACACAGGCAAGCATAGTATCAGGAATGGATCCAATGAAGGATTACTTGGTGGGATCCGTGACGATTATCTTGGTTGTGTGAAAGATGGCGATGGAGGAAAGAAGAGAATCCGCCATTATTGGAACATGAAGACGATCCATTGCCCACTTAGTGATGATGGACCAGTACCTGCGACACGATATTTCTGAGTGTCTTGAGGAAGAATGCAAGCTTTGGACCAGTTGTTGCCAGATGATTTACCCATAGTCCAAATCTATCCCGTGATATAGATCGTAAAGCACAGTCATAAATGACTTGCTTGCTCCATCTGAGCCGGCGCTTTGCTCAGAGAGTCCTTTGAACAGTAGAGTAAATGCGCCATTCCATTGAGGAGGAAAGCAGGACTTCTTGAACTTGGTGATGGTGTTAGGGTTTCAGTGTACCCCATTTGATAAAACATTGATAACAGTTGACCAGTAGTGATCGATTCAGGGTTTACCAAAGTTGGTTCTTGAGAGAGACCAATTAGGGCACAAAAGCGGTGCTTGGAGATGGAAGTCTTCTCGTTGTGGATTTCAAAGTGAATCCTTTCAGCAGCTTTGTCATCGTAAGCAGTGGAGTAGATGAGTGAGAGGCAGGATATGGGAACAACTTCGACCTTAGAGAGAGCTGCGACAAGAGGCGAGTATTTGAGACACTCGACAACATATAGCATGTAGGGTTCATAGATGAAGGGAGTGAGATCGATTATCAGGTTTTGTTGAGCTTTGATGGTGAGGAGGGTTTGGCGAACAGAGGCATCGTGTACTGAAGAAGAGTCTGCCATTGTAGAAGCTTGGAGAAGAAGATGAACAGTAAGATGAATCGCCTTTGTTCTTTGAGGGAGTTTTGTAAGTGATAAAAGGGTAAAGTGGAGTGTGCCTGATCCTTTTATATGTAATAGTAGGAGAGAGAAAAATTCGGCTGATATCTTGGATTTATTTGAAAGACGGCGCCTGATTTGATGGATGAACAGTTGGCATACCCGATGATAACGCAGGAAAGAGAAAGGACGTTTCCTTTTTACACGCCATTCCATAAAAAGTGCTTTTTCAAATCATCAAAACGATTGGATAACTGCTGAGTCAGCCTTAACTTTATCCGAATCGTCACCCTATAATGCACATGAACCGTCATTGCCTTTTAACTTTATCGAGCATTGTAATTCTTGAAGAAACGAAGCTAGAAGAAATAGAGCATCATTAATAGAGCCAAATTTTGGAAAATCAAAAATTTTCGTGCAAAGAGTGTAAAAGATAAAGAAATAAAGCAAACTTTTTGTGATAATTTGTGATGTCTTAAAAAGACATAAAGTAACTGATTCTGGGCACGAATCTCTGCCTTCAAACTCAATAGAGACTTTAAAATGCTTGTGTGGCTTCCCATTAAATAACGATCAAGTACTTGTTAAGAAGTATTGAAAGGCATCTTTTTAATTAAAGCTTATAAAGAGTGGCTTTTGCTTCAATTCATGATTTCGATACTTGAAATAAGACCGAAACTGAACGAAGTACTTGTGAGATCAATGTGATATGTTGAACAAGTAGGTAGGGAAGATATGTATTGACTGTTGGATAGGTGAGAAATCCCAAAAAAAAAATTAACTGGATCCTTGGGGAAGAAAAATTATCGGTAACAGAAATTTTTAGAAGAATCACTCAATATAAAAAGAAATTTCATTTGTAACATAGGGTTCATGTACCGTCAATTCATTAATGGTATTGAATGGTGGGTTTCACTTAGTACATAGTGAAATGAAACTAAGATCATTAACACAAATTTTTGTATAACCATAAACCTCAGTGTTAAATGCTGAGAGTCTCAAGGGTTATATTGGTGAGATGAAGTATAATGGAGAAAAATGATGGAGGTGGTATAAGAAACAAATGTACCTCTTCTATAAAAGAAGGACAAAGAAGAAAACTCTAAGCTTAATATGAGTAGAGTAAGGTAGCTCATGATTAGAGTGAATATAGCAACCTAGCTTGCGAAAACATGATTTGTATGTATCATGTTATTAAGGCTTCACTCAAAATCCGTCGAGACTTTAGTCAACATGCAGCAACATGCTTCTAGGGACACATAGAAAGTGTGTAGAAAAGAGATTATACCTTCTCGATCTTCATCATCGAGAGTAACACTTATGCAAAAGAAATTGTTAAATTAAAACGAAAAATATTTTTGTATTTTGTGAAAATTATTTATTTGAATGAAAAAGAAAAATATTTTTGGGTTTTATAAATGTAAAAGGAAATATTTAAAAGAGTGTACATTCAATCAAAATGCTTTGATAAGAAAAAGAAGCAAACAAGTTCAGAAGGACCGAACTAGAATTAGACCGAACGTTGGGTTCATTTCGGTTCTTGGTCGAGCTTTACCCAAAATAGACCGAACCCAAAATATACCGAACGTTCGGTTGATTTCGGATCGCTCTATTTTGCTTCTTACCTTTATTGAAGCGAAGGTGATTTTGGTACTGATTCTGCTTCCATCATTCCTAGGCCTTGCAAAATCTTGTTGAAGCTTGCTTCAGGTAAAGCCTTAGTAAATATATCTGCTAGTTGACAATCGTCCTTACCAGAATGCCAAGAAGATCGAATATCGTGATCTTCATTAGTTTCAACATTTAGGGGAGATTGTTGAGTTTTTGAAATATTGAAAATGATATGGCATATTTGGTTATTTAGGGAAGCCTTTTTAGGGTTAATCCTTTTATGATTCCCTACGTTACCTTATGCTTCCTCTCGTTCCTGACATAGTGAGGATTTTGTGATCTACAAAACTGTTTTCTTTCTGAGAGATTCTTCTTGTATATCATATTTCGTTGGTGTTTTCGATATGCCACCTTTTTTGGATTTTTGTGGATGTTAGCCTTTTTCTTTGAATCACGAGCATAGTTTTCACTCTTTGTTGAAGTTGTTTCACTGGTAGTTTGTACCGATTCGCCCAATGATGTTTTGGTTCCACTTGTTCTTAGCACATCATATTTTGTAGGCTCATTTAGTGGTTCTAGCACGTACCTACCTTTCACTCTCCATGAGGTCTTTTGAGATAGGCCTTTCGTTTCATCAGCGTTGTCTATTGGTGCTGACCAGAAGAACTCATCACATCCAGCTGCATTATCTTCTTCCACCATAGCTGTCACCTCTGCGGTTTGTTGTTGAGTGACTCTTGGAACTGTGTAGACTTGATTTGGAGTGGTTTGTACCTTTTGATACACAACAACTTTTGCTTTGAGAATTTTGGTCTTGTCTGTTGATGAGCGAGCGAACTCAACAGAATTTTCAGAAATTAGATTTTTGCGTGTTTCAGGTTCACTTTTGACAAATTTTGAACAGTCCACCAAATCCTCTACAAAGATTTCACTCAGATCATCATCCTCATTAAGTTCAGATGCATTTTCAACATCAATTTTATTTTCTGAACTTAATTTGGCATTCAATGAGTCAAATTTCTATACGGTTTCGGTTCTTAACTTCAATCTATCATTCTCATCTAACAGATTTTTGAGCATATCCTTATGGTCTTTGGACTTTATGTAGGACTTAATTTTGTCAAGACCAATTTTGTATGCCGGTGAGACCTCGAGGAAGGGTAAAATCATGCGATGTATCTTCTTTCCTATTTCACAATCGAGATACAACTGAGTGATATTAAAATAAAGTCTTTTAGCAATCAAACAAAACACATTTCATTGTTTTAAAAGGTTAAGATTGTCTCTTTGCAAATAAACCGATTCATCCTTAGACCTAATCAACTCTTTCTCCTTCTGCTCAATCCACATCCTCCTTTCCTCACTCTTCAATGATATCCTGCTAATTTGATCAGTCAGGTAAGAATTTGTGACACGGGTTTGGGTGAGACTGCTACTTATACCTCAAAATTTAGATTTTACGCTATTCAATTCCTTTTCATAGTTAGTAACATGTATATTTAGAGAAGCAAGAATGTTTTGTACCTTCTTGATCAACTCATCACATTCGTTGATCTGTGCACTAACATGTTTCACAGCAAAACACATGTCCTCTCACTCCTTCTCGCCTTCTATCCCACCATCAGTTGTGTATCCTCTCATATGAGATACACCTTCGGTCACCATCAAACACCTTCCTGCAGCAGGTTCTTCTTTTGCCAGCATCGCCTTGCCATGAGTGGGTTTTCTTACTTCTTTGTGACAACCCAAAATTTTCATTCTGAACAAACCATATCAAGTCAATAGAGCCTAGAACAGTTACAGTGAAATTCCAGACTTTTGGGTATAAGTTTGAGTATTTCAGGATTTACACTTAAGGAGATATCAGGAGAGTGGATGCACTAGAGTTTTGTGCAACACTGTTATTCCTAAACTCTATGATATTAGAGTTCATTCCGGGAATAAAATATTTTCTGCCAAAAATCCCAGGACTATATATAGAAATTTGAACCATATTCATTCATTATTTACATTTCCAACTAGAGAAAAGCCATTTTCTCTCTCACGGATCTTCAGGTTTTCATCTCAAATCGTGAGTACCTCTCTCTAGTTGTATTATATAGCTTAAAATACCTTGATAGAAAAAGTATTACGTTTGAAATGTTTATTAAAATGACATCAAGTCATTGTTAATTATTGTTCAAAACTCTTAGATGTCTTACAAAACCATTTTTACCTTCTTGAACAAAACTATATATATACACTTATGTTCTTTTATATGTATTGATGTTATAGTTTTCATCCTTCATTCAGTTTCCCACACTCTTGTGTAGCAAGGGTGTATAAACCAATTTGGACAATCAATTACCTTCCAGTTAACTATTATAGGGATAGTTAGGAGATACATAACATTATTCCTATTACAAGGAATTACATCAGAGTTAGTTCATTCATGAGTCTACACTATACCTTACATGAGTACATTACATGAATATATTACATGAGTACCTTACATGAATACATTACATGAGTACCTTACATGAATACATTACATGAATACCTTACATGAATACATTACATGAGTACCTTTATGTAGATACATTTTCCTGTATACATTTACATGGATAGTTGTACCTCGATTCATTAGGATGATTTACTAGTACCTTCTGTGTAAATTGTCCTGCCTATCCCAGTTCAACGGGATATCTAGATGGGACTAACCATTCCGAAGCCCAGCTGTTAGCACCAGTGGTTGATGAACATCTATGGATGCCTATGGTTATTACTTATACTAGGAGTACCTCTACGGGACTAACCATTCCTCGGGCCTAGTGTTCGCTATAGAGGTCGATGAACATCTACGGATGCCTACGGTTAATACTTATATTAGGAGTACCTTAACGGGACTAAACCTTCCTCCGCCCTACTGTAGCTACAGAGGACAATTGAACAATCTACGAATGTTCAAAGGTTATACATTTCGCAAATCGCGATGTCGTGTTAATCCTAATACAAAAGGATAACACTTACATGATTATATTTTTCCTATTACTTTATTTTGTGATACATTCACATAAACGATGAGTTAGACTAAGTACTGTTTGTAATAGTAAAAAAGAAAGGAAAAACTATCATTTTCATAGCAAAACATTCAGGTCTTGGTAGAAGACTATTATATTCTTTTCCTATTTACTTTATTTTGTGATACATTCACATAAACGATGAGTTAGACTAAGTACTGTTTGTAATAGTCAAAAAGAAGGAAAAATTATCATTATCATAGTAAAACATTCGGGTCTTGGTAGAATACTACATTGTCATAACAAAACATTCGGGTCTTGGTAGCAGACTACATTTCATACTAGTAGGAAAGATGGGATTTTCTAGGGTTTTTCATACTTATATCAACTGTTTCATTTAAAGATTTACATGGCATTCATAATAGCTTTCCAAAACAAGACAATTACACTTAAATACTTATGAATTCACCAGCTTTAGGCTGATACTTGCTTTCAAAATAACTTGTATTCTCAGGTCACCGGTTAGACAGGTACGATGGCCAGGTTTTGAGAAGACGGAGCACAGACAAGACTCGTCTTATTTTGATTATTCATTTTATTGTTGTACATTATGAAAGAACACACATGTATTAAAAATTTACTTTTAATGCAATGGATGATGTTGTTGCTTGTTTACTACTTTACACTGTTATGATACTTCACATGACGTCCTCCACCCCAAAACGTTTCCGTCGTTCTTGGTTTTGGGGTGTGACATTCTTCATCCTCTGAGTCCGTGGACCATACTTCCACGCCACCGAATTCATCACAGTTGCCTGTATCCTGTACAATCAAAGCATTTATAGTTTTATTGTTAGCAACTGACTTTCTTTTCTTGATTTCCTCCAGTTTTCTCAGGAGGCTCGCTTCCTCATCATCCTCATCTGTCTTTTCTGCCCTCTTTTTCAGGATACAGTCTTTGGCGAAGTGATTCTTGCCTTCACAATAATGGCAATCAAATCCTGAGTCTCCACCAATTTTTACTTCTTTCTTGGACTCTTCTGACTTCGACCCTATCTTCGGTTCCTCCTTAACCTTTTTTGCGCTGTAACTTCCCTGCCAGTTTCGGTTCTTGTTGGCTTGGAACTTTCTTTTAGTGAACTTTCTAGGATTGGACACCATCAGGGCATACTCTTCACCGGTTAGATCGTAGTCAGCAAGATCTAATTCCTCTTCTTCTTCTACATAAGTTTTTCCTTTAGAAACAAGGGCTAACGAACCCAAACTAGAAACCACATTCGTTTCCTTAGAAAGTGCACTTTCATGGGATTTGAAACTTCCCACCAGTTTCGCCAGAGAATAGGATTTAAACTGTTCATGTGCTTTAAGAGTGGATACAATAGCCATCCATTCAGTTCTTAGACCGTTCATGAATGTAACCTTCTGTTTAATAACCTTCCTTTCGATCCCATGCTTTATCATCTTGCTTAAGAGATGATTAAAGCGATCAAAAGCCTGAACTAGTTTCTCTTCGGGCTTCTGTTTGAAATCACCAAATTCAGAACGCAAAAGAGTTTGAATCGAATGTTCCAGATCTTCATCAGTGGAATACAATTCTTTTAGCCTGTCCCATATCACTTTAGCAGTAGCGCACGAACTCACCAAACAGAACGTATCTGACTGCAAGGCAAACCTAATCATCCTCAAGGCCTTGATATTGCATTGAAACTTTTCCTTTTTGTCTTGAGGAATATATTTTACATCGTTCACTAGCTGATTGTACTCCTTCTGAGTTTTAAAAATCTTTGAGGTGCTTGAGTGAGCGAATGGGCCAACAATGATCGCTTCCCAGATCAAGTACCCATTATCTTCCTATCCAATCACATAATCTTGAAAGTGATGCGTCCAGACTTCATAATCTTGAGTATACAAGATTGGAATTCTTGTTATTGAACCACTGATGTTAGAGATGTTGATTGGATTGGTTTGAGAATCATCCATGGACATTGTGATAGCATTAGATCGATTACCTGTTTAAAGACCAGACTTGTAACTTTATCAATTAGAATAAGATCGACGATTAATGAGATACGTCAATATATAATGACGGCTCAATTAATATCAATCAATGCGGAATAAAGCCCTAATAACTTCTTCGACATAAGAGATGTGTATGAATTACACAGTCTCCTGCTCTGATACCAAATGATGAGAATGAATCTCAGATTGATTAGATCTTTCACAGGCAAAAGATGAAGATCAAAAAAAACAAATACAATCATGTTATGAACATAGAATAGAATCAAAGTTATGCTTATGATTAAAATATAGTCACGCCTTAGCAAACCTCGATCAAGAACTTCCACTGTAGAGGCGAGCAAGGGTTTACAAAAACTCAATGAGAAAATAATGAAAGCGTTAATCACAAAGACTGCATGCATGCAACTTAAATACTAAACCCTAGAATAAAACATGCATGGTTGGACAGGCCCAAACCGGAAACCAAAACTGCGCTAAGGATCGAGCCCATGACGCAAGACTATAAGCCCAACAGGGTTCGTAAGTCTTGGAAGTTTATTGCATGTTCAAAGTAAAAAAACTAGATCCAAGCAAGTAGGGTTGCATGAACACCATAGGATTGATGTTATGCTCAAAACCCATCAGTTTTTATGCGTGTTCATGTCTAAAGCATTTGAGAGTCTGGTTCGCGTTGAACCAGCTTAGCTTGGGAGCGAAGGATTTGTGTAAGTTTGTAACAACTTATTTTACCTATAAAAATCATGTTACAGTGACTTAGGAGAGGTTCACCAAGTTATTCCGAGATGAGAATGTTCCCCAGGTGGAGAGGAACATTTGGCACATGAGTATCTATCTCTCAAGCAGAAGACAAAGTGAGTGACAAAGATTACGAGGATGTTTCATGAGAGGGCGCTGTTCTACCCTGAGCATGTGTCCATTGAGCAGGCATATGTCAGTCGATATTTGAGACTCTTGAGGAGTGATATTTGGGAGTTCGTGTCGAACTCATCTTATCGGTCATTAGTTGAGTTGCAGACCAATTCCAGGAGGAGAGAGATTGAGCTCGAGATTTAGACCAGGGAGGAGGGAGAGCGGAAGGGGAGAGATAGGATACCAGTATAGTCACATCCGGCGAAAAATAGCCCGTTGATTCTAGAGTTAGAGGCCAGAAGGCCCGCACTTGTAGCAAGCGTGGCAACAGCCATGAGGGGTCTTGTCGAGCAGGGATTTGCTACAAATGTGGCAAGGAGGGGCATATGGCGAGGTAGTTCCCGAAGGAATTTTTGGTTTACTTTCACTGCAATTATACGGGCCATCGAAAAGCCGAGTGTCTCCAGCTCACTAAAGGATTAGCCCAGGCTGTTGCTCCTGCTGCTTTATGTGTTACTGATGGCCGGCCAGGGAAGGTCGAGCCTCCGAGAGCTCATGGGAGAGCATTCCAATTGACTGCGGTGGAGTCGCGCAGCGCTTGATGTTGTTGCTGGTATGTATCTCTTTATTTATGTTATTCTGAGATTTTTTTTATGCTTATATTTTTTTGTATATATGTACTTTTCTTGTAAGTTATGTGCCTACTTTGGTGTTATATGGCTCGGGTGCGAGTTGATCTTTCATGTCTTTATCCTTTAGTCGTTACATTAGTGTCAGACGCAAGGCGTTGAGTCGACCACTGAGGGTTTCTATAGCCGACGAGCATGCGGTTTTTGCCACTGATGTATTCTGGGGGTGTGTATTAGAGATTTTTGGTGTTGAGCTCCCGATAGATATGGTTCGGATAGCGATGCGTGATGTCGGTGTCATAGTGGGCATGGATTGGTTTAGCCAGTGTGGAGCTGTGATTGAATGTGAGCGTCAGACGGTGACCATACGAGACACTAGTGGGGGTGTGCTTACAGTGTATGGCGAGGGGACCAGATCTGGATCATCTTTCTGTTCTACCGCCAAGGCGAGGTAGAGTTTACAGCAGGGATGTATGGGCTTTTTAGCATATGTGATGGATATGAGAGTTACCACTGAGAGGCCGAGTTCTATCTCTGATGTTCTAGTTTTATGTGAGTTCCCGGATATTTTCCCCAAGGAGTTACTGGGTGTGCCTCCTGAGAGTCAGGTGGAGTTCCATATCGATTTGATTTCGGGTGCGACGCCTATCGCCAAGGCACCTTATCGCCTTGTGCCGCCCAAGATGAGAGTTATCTTCGCTGCTCCAGGAGCTGTTGGGGAAGGGTTTATTCGACCGAGTAGCTCACCGTCGGGAGCCCCGACCCTTTTTGTCAAGAAAAAGGATGGTTCATACCAGATGTATATCGGCTACCAAGAGTTAAACAAGCTGACGGTCAAGAACCGTTATCCACTACCGAGGATCGACGATTTATTCGATCAGTTACAGGGGGATATTGATTTTCCAAGATTGATTTGAGATATAGGTATCATCAGATGAGAGTTTGCGAGGAGGATATCTAGAAGATGGCCTTTAGGACTCGTTACGGGCACTACGAGTTTGTGGTGATGCCTTTCGGAGTCACCAATGCATTGGCAGCGTTCATGGATCTCATGAACCAAGTGTGCAGGCCTATGCTGGATGGGTTGGTGATCGTGTTCATCAACGACATTTTAGTATACTCGAGGTCCAGAGAGCAGCATGAGGAGCATCTTCGGGAGATTCTTGGTGTATTCAGGATGGAGAGGCTTTATGCCAAATTCTCCAAGTATGATTTCTGGCTACGAGAAGTCCAGTTCTTAGGACAACTCATTAACTAGAATGGGATTTTGGTCGACCCGGCCAAGATTGTGGCAGTTATGCGATAGGAGGTGTCGAGGTCCCTATCCGAGATCAGGAATTTTCTTGGCCTGGCAGGATACTACCGGAGATTTATCATGGATTTCTCCAAGATTGTCATTCCTCTTACCAGATTAACAAGGAAGGGTGTGACTTTTTCTTAGGAGCCCGAGCAACAGGCCCCATTTGAGACTCTTCGCCAGAGAGTATGAAGCTCCTGTTGGAATAGTGTCTAAGGCTGCAACTATATTGGGCAAGTACTTGACCCGGTTGTGCATGGTCCTTTTGGGTTGCCTTCACCATAGCAACTTGACAGGATGATTTATTAAGAGAGAGTAAATATTATTAATATATTATGAGAATAATATAATGAATAATATATTTGTTATTTGATTAATATAGGTCATAGAATTAATTAGAATTAATTTGGTGACTTAAAGAGATTAATTAAATAAAGGGGTATAAACTGTCAATTGTTTGATAGTTAAGCTTTAGACTGTAAATCCATTGGGATATGCTTTGGACAAATTCTAAGAGGGTTAGGATAGCCTAAATCGTCCAAAGGCTTATCTATGGAATGGATTTGGATAGCCTTAAGAGAAGATTATCCAATTAGGGTTTAGGTTGTAACCCTTAAGGAGTCTACAAGTATAAATAGACCCTATGGCTGATGGAATTCGACACCTAACCTAAAGTAAGGAACCTCTGGTCGAAATTCCTCCCCTCTCCTCTCTCCCAAATCATCCTCCTTGCTTTGGTGTTTGTAAGCCATTAGAGGAGTGACATTTGTGACTCTAGAAGCTCAAAGACCTCAAGATCAACAAGGAACTCAAAGGTATGATTCTAGATCTGTTTCAATGTTGTTATTTAACCTAATTAGTAATTAGAAGTCTTGGATTCAAAGCATGTTTATTAGAAAGCCTAGATCCGAGCATTAGGGTTTTGCATGCGCACATAGGAAAGTTCTTATGGATAAAACCCATCAGTGGTATCAGAGACTAGCTTGGTTTTCTTTAAATTGTTGCTTGATTAACTGAAACAAACCTGCAAAATTCGTTTTTTAGGTTTCTGATTCATTGACTCGGCGAGTCCCAAGGTGGACTCGGCGAGTAAGCCTGACTCGGCGAGTCCCCTTGTGCACTCGGCGAGTCTAGGCGTCAGGAATGACCAGATTCAGGATTTCTTTGTGATTATCTTATGGAAACTTACCTTAATCATAATAGATCAACCTAAATCCGATTTTATGATATGTATGACTATTATCTTGATCTAGTTAAAGGTATTTATCAACTAATTAAATATTTAATTTCCTTATATGATAATTAATTAATTATTTTAATTATTTTGGTAATTATCTTTCAAAGAAATCTTGAATAAAATCAAATATAGATAATTAGGATATTAATTGTTAATTGGAATTATTTGTTATTTGATCCTCCATGTTTTAAATGTTTAAAACTTGCCCTCAAGTTTTGAAATTCATATTTGTGATTAAAAGTTTTAATTTAGACAACTTAAATTTCAAAACCCTAGATTTTAAAAGGTTTAAAATACAACCCTATACTAATATGATATTACTAGAATAATATATATATATATATATATATATATATATATATATATATATATATATATATATATATATGTATAACTAAATGCTAGTCTTACCGTTAGTAGGCCTCATTCACGAAGCCGATCTATAAGGTGGGTATAAGGTTGCGGCCTATAAAATGGCGCTTAATGGGTGTACACTCACACCCACCGCTTGCTTGATTGGTGGAGGGTCGTTAGCCGAATGGGTAGGATAGGGCAACCTCATCCTCTCATTAAAAGTATAATAAGAAATACAAAGTAACTACACATTTTTTTTAAAAAATTTCCCAATCCTAGTTACTTTAGGAAAAGTGAATTGATGCAATCCCATGAAATTACACTTTGCACCTTGCTAAGAAGTTAGTGGAGCGTGTGTGGTTTACCGGCACACTAATTGGTTCTAAGCGAAGGTGGCAAAGGGTGATTCATTGTTTATCATAGTTCGATGGAGCGTGTGTGGTTTACCGGCACATCGAATAGGTGATCGTTACAATGAAGGCACCATGTGAATTTGCATGGTAATTCACACCCGCTTTGTGATCCTCGGCATCCCAGTCACAAACGAGAGGGGCATATCGAGATTTAAACATGCCATTGAATAGTTTCAATGAATCTCATCCGAACCTAGGAATTCTCAAAAACACTTAGGTCTAATAGTTTAGGTTTTTTGTGATGGAGAATTAGTGAATTGTCATTCACTTACCTTCAATTTATTTGCATGTTAGATTACGGCATCCCTTTTCTAATATGTAAATGTTATTGTTGGATCCTAGCCCTAATTTTCTTATTGGGTGATAATTAGGGATTCTTATTCTAATCTATCTTTGTCCTTTTCTAATTGTAGATGTCAAACGCTAACAACGTTGCTGCTAGTTCTTTCACGTTGATGAGCCTTTGCCAAAAGGTCACCTTCGATGGAACGAACTTTAGCGAATGGATAAGATACATTCGCACCATTGCTCGCTATAAGGACAAGGAGTATGTCCTTGATGAGAAGCTCAAGAAAATCAACACCGAAATCGCTACTCCCGCCGAAATCACCGCCTTTGAAACTCATGAGCGAGATGCAACGAAGGTACATTGCATCATGATTGCTACCATGAACTCCGAATTCCAAAAGTCCTACGAGGACATGTACCCGTACGAGATGCACCAAGACTTATTGGAGAGGTACCATCAAAACGCGAGACAAGAGCATTATGAGATTTTCACCAACATGATTTCCGCGAAGATGGGTCATGGAGAATCTCTTACCGTGCACTTGCAAAAGATGCAAAGGTATGTCGACCGCCTTCGCAAGTTAAATGTTGACTTCGGTGAGGACTTGGCGATCGACATGGTGCTTCACTCTTTGCCTCCGATGTACAACCAATTTAGGATGACCTACCACATGAACAAAGAAGAGGTCACCCTAAGCAAACTCCAAGGTCTCTTGAGAGTCGCTGAGAGCAACTTCAAGGACAAGTCTGTTGCACCTACTCCCAATCCACCCGCTGCTCCTGTCTTGGCTATTGGTCAAGGAAAGGGAAAGAAGAGGAAAGCTTCATCGAAGAACTATCGCAAGGTGAAAGCCCGAGATGGTGCCTCTTCTAGTGGGACCAAAGTTGATCCCGCTAAGCCCTGTTCTAACCTGAAGGAGGCAGAGTGTCACCACTGCCACAAGATAGGACATTGGAAGAGAAGCTGCCCAGATTACCTGCAAGCAATCAAAGAGGGAAAGATCAAGCCATCTTTCGCAGGTATATACACAATCAAATCTAACGATTCTAATCATGCTATTTCTTGGGTTCTTGATACCGGTTGTGGTTATCACATTTGTTCTAATGTGCAGGGACTAAGAAGAAGTAGGGATGTGGAGCAAGGAAGGATCAATCTAATCATGGGGAACAGAAGATCGTCGCCTGTGACCAAGATTGGAGTGTATTCTTTAGTGCTTAGGAATAGTTTGGTTTTAGATTTGAACAATTGTTGCTATTCGCCAGAAATGGCTAGAAACATCATTTCATTCCATGGTTTATATAGACAAGGATTTAGATTTTCTTTTAATAATGAGAATGGTTCTATTTTGGCTTATCTAAATGGTGTCTTTTACTTTGAAGCTATACCATGTAATGGAATATATGAAACCGTTATGATTGTTGATAACTTAGGAAATGATGTTTTGAATATTGATTCTTCCACTAGTATGGATAAGGCATCCTTGTGGCATTGTCGTCTTGGACATGTCAACAAGAAACGCATAGCCCAACTCCAAAAGGATGGAGTGTTGGAGTCATTCGACCTTAGGGAAGATGACACATGCGAGTCTTGTTTACTTGGAAAGATGACTAAGTCACCCTTCACGAGTACATGTGAAAGGGGCGAGGGTCTATTGGACCTAATACATACCGATGTATGTGGACCGTTTAGATCAACCACGAAGGATGGGAACCGCTTCTATGTGACTTTTACCGATGACTACAGTAGATATGGGTATATCTACTTAATCATGCAAAAGTCAGACACCTTTGAAAAGTTCAAAGAGTTCAAGAGTGAAGTGGAGAATCAATTGGGCAGGAAAATCAAGATGCTTCGATCTGATCGAGGAGGAGAGTACCTAAGTCTTGAATTCCACGATTATCTCAAGGAGTGTGGAATAGTTTCGCAATTGACGCTTCCTAGGACACCGCAATTAAATGGTGTGGCAGAAAGGCGTAATCGAACCTTATTGGATATGGTTCGCTCTATGATGAGTCGTGCTTCACTACCAATCTCTTTTTGGGGGTATGCCTTAGAGACTACCGTCCATATCCTTAACCGAGTCCCTACTAAGAAGGTTGCCAAAACACCTCACGAGATGTGGACAGGGAAAGCTCCCTCGTTGGCACATATCAAGGTTTGGGGTTGCGAGGCTTTTGTAAGACGAGATACTCACGACAAGCTTGAACCTCGAAGTGAGCGATGTATTTTCATCGGCTACCCGCAGACATCCTTTGGATATCTCTTCTATAGACCGAAGGACAATGTTGTCTTCGTTGCGAGGAGAGGAGTTTTCCGAGAGCGAGAACTCATAAGCCAAGGAGACAGTGGGAGGCAAATCGAACTTGAAGAGATTCAAGAGTCGATAGATGAAGGAACCTCTACCGCTGGCATTCAACCCGAGGAGGAAACTCCAGTTGAACCAATTGACGAATCCTTACCTCTTAGACGTTCCGATAGAGTTAGAGTTCATCCCCAGTTTTATGGCTTTCATATTACTACCGAAGGGGACACGTATATTAGTGATGGTACACTAGTAAACCTTGATGAACCTAATAGCTATAAGGAAGCCATGGCAGGCCCGGAGTCTGTAAAGTGGAAAGAGGTAATGGATAGCGAGATCCAATCCATGTATGATAACCAAGTTTGGAATTTGGTTGATTACGTGCCCGGACGTAAGACCGTTGGGTGCAAATGGATCTTCAAGAAGAAGACCGACGTGGATGGGAACGTACACACATATAAAGCGCGATTGGTCGCGAAGGGCTTTACTCAAACTCCCGGAGTTGACTATGATGAGACCTTCTCGCCAGTTGCAAAGATTAAATCTATTAGAGTGATGCTAGCAATTGCCGCATTTCATGATTATGAGATTTGGCAAATGGATGTCAAGACCGCTTTCCTTAACGGAAAGTTGGCTGAGGATGTTTACATGGCTCGGCCAGAGGGGTTTGTGGATCCGAAGCATCCGGATAGAGTGTGTAAGCTTGAGAAGTCCATTTATGGACTTAAGCAAGCGTCTCGCAGATGGAATCTTTGCTTTGATGAGAAAGTCAAAGAGTTTGGATTTGTACGAAGCGAAGACGAATCTTGTGTATATGTCAAATCCAGTGGGAGTATAGTAAGCTTCCTCGTCCTATATGTCGATGACATATTACTCATAGGAAACGACATCCCGACTCTGCAGGAGGTTAAGTCTTGGCTCGGGAAGTGCTTCGCTATGAAGGACCTCGGAGAGGCTTCTTACATTTTGGGAATAAGGATAGTAAGAGAAAGAAGTAAGAGACTAATTGGACTTAGTCAGAATACTTACTTAGAGAAGGTACTAAAACGTTTTAGTACGGAAAACTCAAAGAAGGGAGAACTACCGATACAAAGTAATGCCAAATTGAGTAAGACTCAAAGTCCGAGTACCGAAGCTGAGATAGCGGAAATGAGCCGAGTACCATACGCTTCTACAGTTGGCTCAATCATGTACGCTATGACTTGTACTCGCCCTGATGTAGCCTTCGCTTTGAGCATGGTTAGCAGATATCAAGGGAATCCTGGCAAAGCACATTGGATTGCGGTGAAAAACATCCTTAAGTACCTTCAGAGGACGAAGGAATGGTTCTTAGTCCTCGGAGGGAGTGATGACTTGAAGGTGCGAGGGTATAGTGACGCCAGCTTTCAGACCGACAGGGATAACTACCGTTCGCAGTCGGGTTGGGTCTTTACCCTTAATGGAGGAGCAGTGACATGGAAGAGTTCCAAACAGGAAACCGTAGCTGATTCAACGTGCGATCAGAGTACATTGCAGCGAGCGAAGCGTCGAAGGAGGCAATATGGCTAAAGAACTTCATCGGTGATCTTGGAGTTGTACCTGCCATAAAGGAGCCAATGGAGATTTTCTGTGATAACGAAGGTGCGGTTGCCTTGACCAAGGAACCGAGGGATCATGGTAGATCAAGACATATTGACAGAAAGTATCACTTCATTAGACATCGTGTAGAAGAAGGACAACTCGTAGTGAAGAGGATATCATCAGAAGATAACCCAGCAGATCCGCTTACGAAGGGACTGAGTAGGGTTAAGCACTTGCAGCATGCTAGGAGTATTGGGTTGAAGGATGATATTAGCATAAATTAGATAGTATTAGAAACGTGTAATAGATAAATGTAATTGACATTTGATGATTAAATAAAGGAGTTTTATTTATGAGTAATGTTACTATCTTATGTTAATTGTTTAGCTATTGTTTCACTTTGCATGTTTTGACTTCCAGAATAATTGAGTTTATTAGGAATAATCGAATTGTTCAAATGGTCCACAATCGTTCATATGTTGGGAGTAGATATGAATGAAGATTGTCATGAATTGATGTGTAGAATGTCTAAATGGTGTTAGACATAGCAAAAGATTGCTACAATGTTCATGAGTGCTTATGAACTAGTTTTGAGCATTGGAATAAACCCGCGCTTGCTGGAATCACCTTATGGAATATGATATAAAAGGTGATCGCAAGATGATAATATCATATAGTCTTAAAACCTAGATATATGGTTTATTATTTGTTAATTGATTGTACATTGATAATACGAAAACGCATCAGTAACTTGGTGTTATAAAACGTATTGTTGTGTATAGTTGGTTAATAAATAAGTAAATGCATATAAGTCGAAGTTTATCTGTAACTTTTATCTAAGAAGGTAAAAGCGATATCTCGGTCGCTCGATTATTTGATTTGACTTATGTGCCGGGCCCGGTCAGAACTGAATTGATGTGTTCGATTAAGTTCTATGTCAAATAAATCAGAGATCGAGAAACCTAAATGCTTGACTAACCATTCCATAGGATTGTTAGCATGATATCTAACAGAGGACTGTACGTTCCCTTATCTAAAGGATAAGATTGATTAGATCAGAGTTGACAGCGTCTTTGAGAGCTATGATTGCAAACCGAATTGTACTTGTGAATATAGTTACTAGACTTATCCAAGTGGGAGAGTGTTGGAATAGTGTCTAAGGCTGCAACTATATTGGGCAAGTACTTGACCCGGTTGTGCATGGTCCTTTTGGGTTGCCTTCACCATAGCAACTTGACAGGATGATTTATTAAGAGAGAGTAAATATTATTAATATATTATGAGAATAATATAATGAATAATATATTTGTTATTTCATTAATATAGGTCATAGAATTAATTAGAATTAATTTGGTGACTTAAAGAGATTAATTAAATAAAGGGGTATAAACTGTCAATTGTTTGATAGTTAAGCTTTAGACTGTAAATCCATTGGGATACGCTTTGGACGAATTCTAAGAGGGTTAGGATAGCCTAAATCATCCAAAGGCTTATCTATGGAATGGATTTGGATAGCCTTAAGAGAAGATTATCCAATTAGGGTTTAGGTTGTAACCCTTAAGGAGTCTACAAGTATAAATAGACCCTATGGCTGATGGAATTCGACACCTAACCTAAAGTAAGGAACCTCTGGTCGAAATTCCTCCCCTCTCCTCTCTCCCAAATCATCCTCCTTGCTTTGGTGTTTGTAAGCCATTAGAGGAGTGACATTTGTGACTCTAGAAGCTCCAAGACCTCAAGATCAATAAGGAACTCAAAGGTATGATTCTAGATCTGTTTCAATGTTGTTATTTAACCTAATTAGTAATTAGAAGTCTTGGATTCAAAGCATGTTTATTAGAAAGCCTAGATCCGAGCATTATCGCCTTGTGCCGCCCAAGATGAGAGTTATCTTCGCTGCTCCAGGAGCTGTTGGGGAAGGGTTTATTCGACCGAGTAGCTCACCGTCGGGAGCCCCGACCCTTTTTGTCTAGAAAAAGGATGGTTCATACCAGATGTACATCGGCTACCAAGAGTTAAACAAGCTGACGGTCAAGAACCGTTATCCACTACCGAGGATCGACGATTTATTCGATCAGTTACAGGGGGATATTGATTTTCCAAGATTGATTTGAGATATAGGTATCATCAGATGAGAGTTTGCGAGGAGGATATCTAGAAGATGGCCTTTAGGACTCGTTACGGGCACTACGAGTTTGTGGTGATGCCTTTCGGAGTCACCAATGCATTGGCAGCGTTCATGGATCTCATGAACCAAGTGTGCAGGCCTATGCTGGATGGGTTGGTGATCGTGTTCATCAACGACATTTTAGTATACTCGAGGTCCAGAGAGCAGCATGAGGAGCATCTTCGGGAGATTCTTGGTGTATTCAGGATGGAGAGGCTTTATGCCAAATTCTCCAAGTATGATTTCTGGCTACGAGAAGTCCAGTTCTTAGGACACCTCATTAACTAGAATGGGATTTTGGTCGACCCGGCCAAGATTGTGACAGTTATGCGATAGGAGGTGTCGAGGTCCCTATCCGAGATCAGGAATTTTCTTGGCCTGGCAGGATACTACCGGAGATTTATCATGGATTTCTCCAAGATTGTCATTCCTCTTACCAGATTAACAAGGAAGGGTGTGACTTTTTCTTAGGAGCCCGAGCAACAGGCCCCATTTGAGACTCTTCGCCAGAGAGTATGAAGCTCCTGTTGGAATAGTGTCTAAGGCTGCAACTATATTGGGCAAGTACTTGACCCGGTTGTGCATGGTCCTTTTGGGTTGCCTTCACCATAGCAACTTGACAGGATGATTTATTAAGAGATAGTAAATATTATTAATATATTATGAGAATAATATAATGAATAATATATTTGTTATTTGATTAATATAGGTCATAGAATTAATTAGAATTAATTTGGTGACTTAAAGAGATTAATTAAATAAAGGGGTATAAACTGTCAATTGTTTGATAGTTAAGCTTTAGACTGTAAATCCATTGGGATATGCTTTGGACAAATTCTAAGAGGGTTAGGATAGTGGCACCAAATCTTGAGGGCCAACACCACCGCCCCAACTCCAAATCGTGGTGTTGGCCCCAACACCACCAAATCTTGAGGGCCAACACCGTTATTTCCTATTTGTAAAGTCAACCCTAGTAAACTAAAGTCAAACTTGAGTCAACTAAAGTCTTCCTTATTTTTTGATGTTTCTTATTAAGGTTAAAATAATAACCTTTGTTTATTAAAAATCCTTAAAATAATTGTGTTCGAAATAGGAAAGGAAATGCTTACAAACCGAGAAAAGTTTGCATCTTATTCCTTTGCTTCGGACCGCATAGGTTTTACGATCGTACACTCCTCGGACTGTGAACCCTCGCATCCACACACACCTCGGATCTTATCACCTCATACTGTAAACGAGGTTATGGCATTGGGGCACGTTCTCGGTCGTAAATACTAGCCGACCTCGAACTGTAAAGGAGGTTCACAGCCGTAAACCCATCGAACCGTGAACCCTCGCATATATATATATATATATATATATATATATATATATATATATATATATGTGTGTGTGTGTGTATGTATATATATATATATATATATATATATATATATATATATGTGTGTGTGTGTGTGTGTCAAACCCCAAAACCGAGAACAACGGAAACGTTCCGGGGTGGATGACGTCATTTCAAGTATCACAACATATGCAGCATAGTAATCAAAGTACAACAACCATTGCATTAATAGTAATAATTTTACATAGGTTACATATAATATCAACATCAAGTAAATTCAGAGAATAATATAGAGTACAGCTCGGTACAAGGCTATCTTCACAAAAGCTCCCGGAGTGTACCTGTCTACTGACGACCTGAGAATACAAGTTATTTTGAAAGCGAGTATCAGCATTTTAATGCTGGTGAGTTCATAAGTATTTAATGACATTGGTTATAAATACATGTTTTCCTTCAAAATAATCACCTGAAAGGTAGTGGTTTAGAATTTACAGAGTATTAGAATCCTTTCCAGAAAATCCCATATTTTCTAATAAAAGATAGTCTTCTACCAAGACCCAATTGTTTTATGTTTAAATCAAAGAGTATCTCTACTAAAGCAGTCTTCTACCCAGACTCAATTGTTTTATGTTTAAAGAGTAATTTTCCCAAAAGTACTATCATTATCAAAATATAGTTTATACTTTAAAAGATTATGTGAGAAAATCACAAGCAAAAGTAGTAGGGAAAATAATAATTTAACTCAGCAGTAGCACTGCTGGCTAAAAGTAAATAAAACATAGACTCCAGGAAGTATTAAGTGAACAATACGCCTAGCAAAGTCTAAAAGGATCAAATACAGACCCCAAGGTGGTGTTGAATGAACAACACACCTCAAAGGGTCTAACAGGGTGAAATACAGACTCCAGGAAGTATTAAGGGAACAATACGCCTAGCAAAGTCTAAAAGGATCAAATACAGACCCCAGGGTGGTGTTGAATGAACAACACGCCTCGGAGGGTCTAACAGAGTAAAATACAGACTCCATGATGGTATTGAATGACCCAATACGCCTCGCAAAGTCTAAAAGAAAATCTTTAATCCTAATTAGGTTTATTTAAAGACTTAAAACGTGGCCTAGTGTATAACTAGGAAGGTATATATATATATATATATATATATATATATATATATATATATATAATGATTAATTTATATACAGAAAAATACCATTATCATACTTATTACCTTAAAGCCATGAATTATAAGGTAACTCTAGAGATACTCATGACCATACTGATTCACAATCAAATACTTTGAGAACCGGCTGGCGTCGGAGTGAATGTGACATTTATCATCCCTTGGCTTGGTCAGCTGGAACTGTAGCTAGCAGTCAGGATGTGGGAGTGTTTGTCCTGTATAGATATATACATACAATGGCCGCTCTCCCTCCAAGAGACTTTGGTTACCAACTTGACAACGGCGAAATTCGCGTCATTAGGATGCAACTCGTGTTTTGATTTCTATAAACCTTTCCTTTTACTAAAAAGTATATTTTTTATAGTATAGTTTTAACTAAGTTCTCTTTCATGAATGTTATGGTTGGTTTCCAAACTATACCTATTATAGTTTACTTGAGAAGTTATCGAGATGCCTTTGCTACCCAAAGGATGATGATCTGGTTGACGGAACCTCTATGACTACATATGTATACATGATATATATAACTACTATTAAACGACCTTCGGACGGATAACTGATACTCTAAAGCCACATCGAAACAGGGAAAGGGAATTAAAGCGAGTTAGCCTTCCTAAGTCCTTTAAACATTTCTTATATAACTATAAATATACAGGCATGCATTTAACAATACAAGAGTATAAAAAAAGAAGTTTTGGTAAAACCTTTGGAAAAACTTATAAATAAGGATTTATGACTTGATGTTAGTTTATAAAACAAGCTTTGAAAACCTTTAGCTGGATAAAACAGTTTAACATGCAGAAATCTATTTGCTATACAGTTATTAATCACATGTGATTGATATAATAACTCTATAGTTCAACTTGTATTCACCCCCCCCCCCCCCCATAAAAGCATTTAAAATCATTTAAAAGGTTAATTCAGGGGTATGAACTCACCTGACGTGGGTGATTAGGATGAACGGATTGTATAGGATGCTAAGTGTCAAGTGGGGACTTGACCACACACGTGAATTCCTATTTAACATGTAATGATACATTTAAGTATCTAATTAGTTATTTAACAACTAATTATGCAAGTAAGGACATCCTAAAGCATGAAAACACTTTGCTACAAGTGCTAGGAGTACCAAGGGTTGCATATAAAGAGAGTATGGCCTCACATTGGAGTTTACTCCACAAATGGTGGCCCTTAGGGGTGTTTACGGTTAAGGGACCATTTCCCCCATGAGTTTACGGCCGTAAACCCATGGGAATGGTGTATTTGTGTGCTTCAAGGTCTCATGTTTCACAAAGGAGTGCTCTAGGGTTGAATCAAAGGCTTAGGAAGTGGTTAGGGCTCGAATTGGCACAGTTTTTGGAGTTTACGGTCCTTGGACCATCTTTGGGAGTTTACTACCGTAAACTCATGGTTACTCCAACCATTTCGTGATTTGTGGTTCATAGACCAAGCATGTAAGTTTCTAGCCTTTTGTCCAAGAATTAAAAGGTGTTAGGGCATCAAAACACCCTTTGGGGGTGTTTACAGTTTTAGGAGATTCCCAAACCGTAAACCCATGTTCTTAGAGGTTTTTGGTGATTTCTCTTAAGGATTACAAGCACACTAAGCAAATAACTAGTTAGGGAGGGTACACTTACTTATATGAAGCTTGTAAGAGTGATTAGAGCCACAAAAACACAAATGTGTTCTTGGTGTTCTTGGTGCTTTGAAGATCACTTGAAGATCTAAGAAAAAGGCAAGATTTCATGGATGAAATCGTGTAAAAACACTAGATTAAGTGTTGTATAAAAGAATCTAGGAAGAAAACACTTACATTTTGGCGGATTTGACGGAATGATTTTATGATAGTTGAGAGAAAATCTTGAGTGTTCTTGAGGTGGGGAGTGAAAAGTGAAGAATGGAGGGTAAACTCATGCTATATGAATGAGTCCATGCCAAAGGGAGTTTACGGCCCAAACACCCTTGTTTGGCCGTAAACACCTAGCCAAGGTGTTTATTGATTTATCGTTATACAAAACACCTAATGGACACTTCCATTTAATTGTTCCTTCGATGAAAAATTAAAATAAAATACTCGAACAGGCTTAAATCCGGCCAAAAATGTTTTGGGATGAATTTGGTTAATTTTTAATGTGCTTGATTGCGGAGTTTATACGAATGAAAATTTCGAGTTGTCACAATATATATATATATATATATATATATATATATATATATATATATATATATATATATATATATATATATATGTTCCAACTAGTTTTCACTTGATTTCTTCACTTCCACTCGAGATTTCAAGCCTTTTCTCTCAAGTATCATCAAGAACACTCTCCTTTCTCTTCAAAATCGTAAGTGATTCTACCATATTCACTTGATATCCTTCTTAATTCACAAGAAAATCTTTAATTTCATCCATGAATTCAACGCTTTTGGTATAGATCTTCAAATCATCATCCTTTACACCAAGAACACACACTTGTTCTTGGGCGGTAACCTCCCTAAATGACTTCCAAAACACGAGTAACTCTTCTAATATCTTGTTATACAATAGAAACACTTAATTCCAACCAAGAAACAAACACTCAAATGCATGATCTTCATGAGTTCACGGCCGTAAACCATTCATCCATGGCCATGAACACTTCATATGATCTTGAACAGGCCGTAAACCCTTCATAAGATCATCATGTGACCATAAACCCTTCATAAGAACAAGTATTGGCTGTAAACACTTCATGTGTGTGGCCGTAAACACCTCTATGGCCGTAAACACCTATTGTGTGGTCGTAAACTCCTTACTTTGAATCACATGTGATTGTAACACTGCACTCCAAGTGTTTCCTAACACCTAAGGTTGTTTACCTCACATGATTAGTTGTTATATACACTAATTATACACATATATGTGTTATTATATGCTTAATGGGATCCAAATGTGTTCAAGACTTCACTTGGCATATCAACCATCCTATATCATATCTTCAATCAAATCTCCAACATAATGTGAGTTGATATCCATATAATCTACCTTTTAAATGATTTTAAATGCTTTTTTTTGGGGGGGGGGGGGGTACAAGTTGAACACAATTTAATTGTGTTAATAATTGCATGTGTCACATAAAATATTTCGTTATGCTTTTAAGGTTTACCAAATATTTCCATAACGACTTAAAGTCATGTAAACTCATTTAAAAAGCCACATAAACTCTTTTTAGAATACCGTTAAACTCTTTTAAAATTTTTAAAACTCTTTAAACTTATAATTGTCAAAAACATGTTCATATATGTATAAGTATATAAGTAAGACATAAAGGGCTTAGGACTAATTTAAGGTCCTAAAACAGATCTTACCAGTGATCAAGCAAACAAAACAATCTACAATAATAAGAATGAAGTAGAAACATAAATCATAACAAGCTTGCACACGCTTCTATTAACAAAAAAACGTCTGGTACAACTTGTTTACAGCAACCGTGAACTCTATGGCATCAACAACTATTAAATGACCTTCATAACCTCTATATATAGTGACCTGGGCCGACTCTGGGTTTACAGCCGTAAACAGCTTACGGCCGTAAAATCATACCATGGTCGTAAACTACAAATAATGCTACCAAAACTGCTTACAGACCCAAAAGAACTTATCACAATGAAAGCCTAGACCAAACCATTGATTAGACCCTTCAATCTCCCCTTGATTTGGTGCTAGCTTGGAGTTAATATTTGTCAATCACCACTACATCTGCTTGCCCCATTGCCCCGTTCCACATACATTTATTGATGATATCGGCAACCATAGACGTTTACTCCTTCGCAGCTTGATCAAAAATCTCCTCAACAACTTTAATTTAATGATGACTCAGATGATGAATATCCCACTTCCTGAACTTTAATAAATCCCTTCGATCATAAAGACGTGTTTGGAATAAATGCGGAGATGACAAATGAGGAAAATCAAGAACAATCAAGAATCAATCACCAACATATGCAAGTAATCTGATAAAGGTTTTTCTTGTATTGATTATGAGATGAACGTACAGAGAAAACCCTAATCTAGTAAAAAGCTTACATCAAAAGTAAACCTAATGATTATTTATAGGAAACAATAAATATCTACCATAAATATAAAATAAATGCCTAATATAAAACCAATTCCTTAGCAGAGCTCGATTAAGAACTTCTACTGTAAAGGCACCATAGGGAATCATAAAATGATTAACCCTAAAAAGGCTTCCCTAAATAACCAAATATGTGATATCAGTTTCAATATCTCAAATAATCAACAATCTCCCCCTAGATGTTGAAACTGATGAAGATCATGATTTTCGATCTTCTAGGCATTTCTCCCCCTAAATTGTGATACTCATCAGCACCTGGGGTCTTCAAAATGAGAGAAATAGAAATAATCTTCCAAATAGGAACTCCCCCTTGAATAATCATCACTCCCCCTTGAATCTTCAACAAATACCATGGAGAGAATCCAGAAAGTTAAGAAGAATCACCAACAATCTTCAAAACCTGTCAGATATGATGAAATAAACCCCTTTAGAATAAACCCATTTCTCAAAAATTAAAACCGGAAAAATAACAAATTTTGTATTTTCCAATATTTAAATTTAGACAAAAGAATAGAATATAAAGCAATTATTTTAGAAGGGTTTGAAAAAGAATAAGATCAAAGAAAAGGATAAGAAATGAAAATATTTTGGAAAGAAGGGATAAAAGTGGTAAAATCCAAAAAATTGTAAAGAGCTTTGGATTCTGGGATAAAAACGGATAAGTTCTAAAAATATAAGGACCGGAGTTGAAACTTTAACTCTTCTTCGTTTGATCCATAGAACACACATCTTTGACTTTCAAAATAAATTGAAGTTGCCAATTTGTTCAAAGACAGGGGACCGAAACTGTAAAGTAGCTGAAGATTCAGGGACCGATAATGTAACATGATCTTTCTTCCCCACTTAACTTTACCCTGATTAAAAGAACGCCTGTAACTCGTATACTCAGTAGGAATGTTTGCAAACAAAATCCACAAACACCGATTCCAACCAATCTCACTTATATATTCGTTTCGAGAATAAAGATGCGAATCCAAGCATAGGTTCTGGAGACGAATCCGAGTCCATCGATTATACCCCAAAGCGAATCTGATTTCAAACACGAACCCAATCACCGGTTCGCTATGAATCCCGATTCACACGTTCGCTGCGAATTAAATCCATAGTCCAAATGTTCCCTTTTCGATCTGAACACAGTGATTGTTTGTTAGATGCGAATCGAGTCAACTGGTTCGTTTAAATGCCGATGATACCAGTCCATTGACTTTTCAAAGTCAAAATTAAAGAACGATCGTATCAAATCCAAACAACAACACCAAAGAAAGTTCCGATCGACAGTATAGCATCGCTCAGATTTCAAATTTTGCTTGAAATCCGATTCCAGATTCCCAATCTTGAATTTCTAAAATCAAATTTTGTTTTCTTTTATGCCGACTGTAAATTCCATCTCCGGTTAAAAATCTGATTTCGATTCGTTTGATTTGCAACTGTGAACCATCGAACAAGAACCTGTAGATGTAGATGAGGAAGCGAACTTAATCCTCTCGCTCCAAATCAATTGTTCATGAACCGAAAGTAATCAGGGACCGAACGCAGATTAAGGACCGAAAGCTAATTAAGGACCGAAAGCTAATTAGGACCGAAAGCAAAATAGACCGAACGTTCGGTGTATTTCGGTTCCAATTTTTGTTGATGCTAACCCAAGTTTGCTTCTTGTGAGTTTCGTTTCCAATTTCGTTGATGCTACACTCAAAGCGAACGTTCGCTTCAGTACGTTCGCTTCATTGACTTTCCTTTCTGAATTTGACTTTTGCTTTTGTTTGATGAAGTTCGTTCCGTGATTTTGTGTCATTCGTTTCTTCAACGAACATTCGTTTACAGTTAATTCTGATTTCAAAATTGAGGCTTGAATGTGCCAATGATTCCGAAAGCCAAACAATAAAATCCGAACTACAATTCAGGTGCACAAAGTCCGAACGTGAATTTCAGTTTTTAAGAAAAATTACGTTGCAGAAGTTCATCGTTGAAAGTAGATTCCCAAGACAATTTCACAAGCAATAGATGATATATTTACGAGAACTACCCTTCAGGTTTGAAGGAAATGGCAGAATTTGCCAAATTACCAAACTAACAGCCTTTTGACAAAATTTCAAAATCTGACCATCTTTTTGCAGTAGAATGACAGTTTCAACCCTTTTTGCTGAAATGTATCAGCTGGCAGCATACTTTATGCAGAAAATGTCACTTTTCACCCTTTTTTCAACTTTTTCAGCTTTTTGTCAATTCCAACACACAAAAAAACAATAAATTTCATTTATTCAATAAAATTTCATATCTTTGACCCAATATTCACCAGATTTCACCAAGATTTTGTCCCCATTCTTTTTTTTTTAAATATAGAACAAAACTTTTATGGGACTTTTGGTACCCATTTATGGTTCAACTTTGAAGTTGGTTTCTTGCATACCCACTTATTTGAAGAAAATCTATCATCCTGTAAAAACAATACCCTCTTTTTAGTTGGAAAACAAAAATTTCCAAAAACTTCATTGAACCAACCAAATACTCTTTTCTCTTTTCTTCAACTTTTACCATGTTCATCTGAAGAAAAGTTTGAATGTAATTTCTTTTGAACATTCTTGACTTTAGCTTTCTAAACTTTTTCACAAGCATTGGGCACTTGTACTTTGGGCATCCAAACTTTCTTCATTTTACTATTGTTCTTCTTCCTCTTCTTCCTTCTTTTCTTATTTCTAGGTTTCAGAAAAAAAAATCTGATCTAAACAACCTTTTTATCTTTCTAAATTTGATCATCTGTAGTTGTTCCAATAGAACAAAACTCCTTCACTTTCACGATTTCAGAAGATTTACTTGGAGATTCCTCTTCAGAACAACTAGATTTGGATTGTGAAGCTTCTGAAAAATTTGAAACACTTGACTCCCCCTCAATAAGAACATCTGGAGTCGCTTTTTCTTCAGAAACTTGAAGAACATCATGAACTTCTTCAAGAACATCTTCTTTTTCTTTTCTTTCTTTCTCTGGCTTCTGTTGTATTTTCTTCAAAAGTAAGTATTCTTTGATAATGATAAATTATTTTAACAAATCTTTATCTTGGTCTACACAATTACTTTTAAATCCACCACTAGAGATCTGTGTAAAATCACCAATCTTCACATCAATATAGAGATTACACATCTCAATGGCATTCTTCAACATAGATTGTTCAGGAACATCCCAAAACAAATATCCTTATTTAAGACAATACTTTGGATCTGTAACTTTTAATCCTAGTCTCTTAATTTCTTTTAACACTTTATAATCTGCCATTTAATCCTCAACAAGAAAGAAAAGTTGAAGCGAGAGAAAGTAGATCTGATAAGTATTCTAGAGAGAGAAAACAGATCTGAAATGATTTTTAGAGAGATAAAGTAGATCTGAACCCGAAAATTCAAACAAACACGTAATTTTCTTCTAACTCTCTTCCAGAACTAAATTCAAGAACACATAAGATGAGATAATGAGTTGACGAAAACAGATCTGAACAAGATTTCCAAATATATATATATATATATATATATATATATATATATATATATATATATATAGACTTTTTCTTTTCAAAAAACTTACAAAACTTGAAGAACAAGGTGAGATTCATGATAAAATATCACCATAAACAAGATCGATCCTTGCAAAAATCGCTGAGATCTACAAGAACCCGCTCTGATACCAGTTGTTTGGAATAAATGCGGAGATGACGAATGCGGAAAATCAAGAACAATCAAGAATCAATCACCAACATAAGTAATCTGATAAATGTTTTTCTTGTATTAATTATGAGATGAACGTATAGAGAAAACCCTAATCTGGTAAAAAGCTTACACCAAAAGTAAACCTAATGATTATTTATAGGGAACAATAAATATCAACCATAAATATAAAATAAATGCCTAATATAAAACCAATGCCTTAGTAGAGCTCGATTAAGAACTTCTACTGTAAAGGCACCGTAGGGAATCATAAAATGATTAACCCTAAAAAGGCTTCCCTAAATAACCAAATATGCCATATCAGTTTCAATATCTCAAATACTCAACAAGATGGATGCATCTATCTTTATGTTTGATAACAGCAGACGTTGTAGTCTCGTCGAAAACCCAGTAAAGCATGGAGCTTAGGGATCCATCTGGGTAACTTTGAACCACGGGGATTTGTTTGACATGATTGGTTGCAGGCCACATCACCACTTGAAGTGGATGACCAGTCTTGGGATCTATGACATCAGGATAATGCTTTATAACAGACTCAACAGTCTTCATCGAAGGAAAACCCTTTTTCACCTGGTCTTCTAGAAAATGTTTGAACTGAGTTTCCTGTTGATTATCTAAGGGATTTCCAAAAGGAGATTGGGATAGCTCTGATAGATCCACCCTAGTCCACAAATTGAAATCATGACAATCTTTGTAGAGCTCTGTGTTGCCACTCTTTCTCATCACTATCCACATGTTTAGGGTATCATGAAATCCCCAAGAAATGAACCCTGACCGATCACCATACATATCTCTGAAGCATACGGCCTCAAGATCCGTAACGGTGATTACTGGTTGATCCCCTGGTGCATTTTTTTAGAACTCCTCTTAAACAAGAGTTAACCCTTTTCAGGAGTTTTAGCTTGTCTATCACAAATAATTGCTGCAACATGAGGAGCATGAGTGGGCTCTTCTTCAAAACGATTTACGACCCGTGAAGTTTGAACGGTTGGCATGGCAATAGGATGAGCTTGAGTATGTAGATTGATCCTGTACTCGTCTGTAGATGTTTTGTATTTGACACCAAGATCTTCTTCAAGCTTCTTCTTCAAATCAAAATAACTAGAGGTAAGGAGATTAAAAAGGGCTTGAAGATCAGATATCTGCTTTGTCTTTATTGCCCAATCATCCTAAAGATCAGAAACTTGAACTTTTAGATTCGCATTCTCGCTCAAAAGATCTTCGACTTGAATGCTAAGCTCTATATTCTTCTGGTCAAGCACATTGACTCTCTTTTGAAGCTCATCAACCACAGAGTCATCTTCTCCTGAATGACCTTCTCTAAAAGCAACTCCTTTAGCTTTACAAGAAGGTACAACAGTTTGTTCCTGGGCAAGATGCATAGCTAACAGCACAGAGGCATTATTAGCAGTGGAAAAAAACAACTAGAAAATAAAAATTAAGAGAATGAAATGAGAAAACAACTTAAAATAAGTAAAAAACAGAAAAACTTAATCCTCAAAACGAATCATTTTCAAAAATCCCACAAGCACATTCGAATCAAGCTTTGTTAAAAGGCTTGGTGAATAGATCCACTACATTATTAGCAGTGGGAACCTGTTCCAGCCGGATGAGTGAACGCTCATAACAATCTCTGATGAAATGAACTTTAATATCAATGTGCTTGGTTTTGGAATGTTGGACAGGATTTTTTGCAATTTGAATCGCGGACTCATTATCACAGTAAATAGGGGTTTCTAAATAATTCAAACCGTAGTCCAACAGCTGAAGTTGGATCCATATAACTTAGGAGCAACAAGCAGATGCAACAACACATTCCGCTTCCGCTGTTGAGGTTGAGACAGTGTGTTGTTTCTTGCACTGCCACGACACTAGCCTTTTCACCAAGATATTCACACCCTCCTAAAAAAGATTTCCTGTCAAGCTCACAACCTCCAGAATTACTGTCAGCAAAAGCTTATAAATCAATTTCGGAATTCTTCGGATACTGTCACACCCCAAAACCACGAACGGCGGAAACGTTCAGGGGTGGAGGACGTCATGTACAATATCACAACAGTGTAATATAATACACAAGCAACAACATCATCCATTGCATTATAAGTAAAGTTTAATACATGTGTGTTCTTTCATTGTAATAAGACACCAAAAATATACAATCAAAATAAAAGACGAGACTTGTCTGCTCCGACTTCTCAAAACTTGTCCTCCGTACCTATCTACTGATGACCTGAGAATACAAGTTATTTTGAAAGCGAGTATCAGCTTTAATCCGGTGAATTCATAAGTATATAAGTGCCATTGCCTTGTTTGTGAAAATCTGTTATGAAAGCCATGTAAACCTTTAAATGAAAATGTTGATGTAAGTATGAAATCCCTAGAAAACCCTTATTTTCTATAAGTATGAGATGTAGTCTTCTACCAAGACCCGAATGTTCTATATGTATGAAGTGTAGTCTTCTACCAAGACCCGAATGTTTTGTAAGTATGAAGTGTAGTTTTTGTATTGACTAGTACTAAAAGTGCTTAGTCTAACTCATCCTTTATGTGAAAGGTATCACAAAATAAAGTAATAGGAAATACGTAATAAAGTAAATGTTAGCCGGAGGTACTAGTGCTAACATGAGCTTTATATAACCTAATGAACATCCGAAGATTGTCCAATTGTCCTCTGTAGTAGCAGCAGGGCGAGGGAAGGGTTAGTCCCCGTAAAGGTACTCCTAGTATAAGTAATAACCGTAGGCATCCGTAGATGTTCATCATCCACTGTTGCTAACAGATGGGTTCCGGAATGGTTAGTCCCGTACGTATATCCCGAGGTACTGTGGGATAGAGGCCCATCTAGGTATCCCGAGGTACTGTGGGATAGGGTCCTGTCTTAGATATCCGGAGGTACTGTGGGATAGGCAGTAAGATTTACACAAAAGGTACTAATAAACCATCCTCGCAATTTGAGATACAAATATTCACTATAAACAAGTATACACAGGTAAAGGTATCTACGTAAAGGTACTCTTGTAATGTGTTCATGTATCATGTAAGCATATGTAAAGGTACTCATGTATCAGGTAAGGTTCTAGTAAGAACTCATGAATGAACTGACTCTTGTGTGATTCCTTGTAATAGAATTAATGTTTGATATCTTCAAATTATCCCTATGATAATCTACTGTAATATAACTGGATGATCATGTAGGTTTGTACACTCTTACTACTCAAGAGTGTGGGAAAACTAAATGAAAGATGTACGCTATAACAATCCATACATATGTAAGAATATAAGTGTATATGCATAGTTTAGTTCAAGAATGAAAAATGGTTTTTGTAAGACATCTATGGGTTTTGAACAATAATTAACAATGACTTGATGTCATTTTAATAAACATTTCAAAGGTAAAACATTTGGTAACAATGTGTTTTTAAGATGTAAAACCATTTCATGCATCACATTTTGTAGCATGTGAAATATGTTAAATGACAAACACAGTTATAAAATACATATCAATGATTAAATAACATGTTTGTTTCTACTTGTATTCCCCCCCCCCCCCCCCCCAATTAAAGCATTTAAAATCATTTAAAATATTGATTAGGAGTATGAACTCACTTGAAAGTTTGAAGATAGAGAGATGGAAAACCGGGCAGAGTTTCGTCTTGGGAAACGGATTTTTCTCGGGATTCTCAGGAATCTCGGGAGTAAAATCGACCTTCGGGACTTGAGTAAAAAGACCAGGGCTTCGGGTTTGAACGGGCACGGAAAACGAGGCAAAACGCAAGAGAAATGAGAAGAAATGAGCAATTTTTCCGGAAACCCTCGCATTCTATTTATAGGGGTCTGAGAAGCCTCGGTACGCAGGGCGTACGCTCGTACGCAGCACGTACGCATACGTCATGCATGACCGAGTCCTCGATTGCCTCGGCTTCGGATGGGACGGGTTGGATGGGGCGGGTCGGTAGCTTCGCATAGGGGCGACGTGGACGGACCGAGACCAAGGCCCTCGGGTACGCGGGGCGTACGAGGTTACGCAGCACGTAACTCGGATGAGGACGCTGACTCCTCCCTCGGATATTACCGGATTTTTGAATTAATTTTATATATAATTTATTTAATAAACTTCAAAAAATAATATCTCATTCATACAAACTCCGTTTTCGATGGTCTTTATATCCACGCGAAGGTGAGACTATGCTCTACAACTTTCGTTTAGACTCCGTTGGCAAATTCCGAAATTAATTTTATTATTTAATTATAAAATGACGTGATTAAGGAATTTCTTTAAAAATTAATAACTTCTTTATCTGACGTCGGTTTTTGCCAGACTTTTCACCGCTGAAATACCATTGTCGAGACCTTCGATTCTCGTTTAGGTCATTCCGGTCAAAAGTCGCTCGATCTCCTATTCGAGTTTTTAGCTGTCTGCTGCTAAGCCGAACTTGGAAAAATCTTAACTTCAATATACGAAGTCGGATTTGGGCGTTATTTTTACGTAAGATCCCGGTTTAATGACATTTAAACATAGAGGGAATTAAAATAGAACTTCTTGGACATTTTATTATCAAAGTTAATTTTATTAATTCAAAAGTGGTTACAATACTTGACTTTTTAGGTCATTACAAAGAGTTGAAATATCGGGTTGTCACATCATCCCCCCGTTAGAGGGAATTTCGTCCCGAATTTTAAAGTAAGAAAACACTTGTGGATTTAGGGAAACAGATGTGGGTACTTGTGTTTCATCTGATCTTCGCGTTCCAAGGTGTATTCAGGTCCTCGCTTTGCATTCCAGCGGACCTTCACAATGGGGATGCGACTTTGCTTGGTTTGCTTAACCTCTCGGTCCATGATTTCTACTGGTTCCTCCACGAAGTTGAGGCTCTCGTTGATCTCGATCTCGTCGAGTGGAATAACAAGAGTCTCGTCGGATAGACACTTTTTCAAGTTTGACACGTGGAAGGTAGGATGTACGTTACTGAGTTCTTGCGGTAGATTGAGTTTGTAAGCTACAGGACCGATCCTCGCAAGAATCTCGAAAGGCCCTATGTATCTTGGATTGAGCTTCCCACGCTTTCCAAAGCGCATCAAGCCCTTCCAGGGTGAGACCTTTAGTAGGACTCGGTCGCCTACCTGGAACTCCAATGGTTTCCTGCGCTTGTCAGCATAGCTTTTCTGTCGGTCTCTAGAGGCTTTTCAATCGTTCACTAATTTGAACGATCTTCTCTGTCGTTTCCCGAATGATCTCCGGACCCGTGAGAGTGCTTTCGGGAGCTCGTTCCTTAACTAACTGGGTATCACCCACTTCAGCCCAGCACAGAGGGGATCTGCACTTTCGGCCATAGAGGGCCTCGAATGGAGCTGCTTTTGATGCTCGTATGATAACTATTGTTGTAGGAAAATTAAACAAGGGGTAAATGAGTATCCCAAGCTTTTCCAAAGTCAATCACACAGGCATGCAACATATCTTCTAAGGTTTGGATAATTCTCTCACTTTTACCGTCGGTCTGTGGATGGTAGGCTGTACTCATGTCCATCCTAGTTCCTAGGGAACTTTGTAATGACTGCCAGAACCTCGAAGTGAATATACTATCTAGGTCGGAGATGATAGATAAGGGAACACCGTGCAGCCTTACAATCTCCCTAATGTAAGTTCTGGTAAGTTTCTCCATCTTGTCTGTTTCCTTGATCGGTAAGAAGTGTGCAGACTTGTTCAGTCTATCGACGATGACCCATATGGAATCAAGTCCCCCCGTCTTCTTGGGCAACTTGGTTATGAAGTCCATAGTGATCCGCTCCCACTTCCATTCTGGTATCTCCGGTTGTTGTAGAAGACCGGAGGGTTTCTGGTATTCGACCTTAAGCTTTGCGCAAGTAAGGCATTTACTCACGAAGGTAGCAATATCTGCTTTCATGTTAGGCCACCAGTATAACTTTTTAAGATCCCGATACATCTTATCTGAACCCGGGTGGACGGAATAACGAGTGTTGTGAGCTTCGGTCATGACCAAGTCTCTGAAGCCACCTTGTTTCGGTCTCCAGATCCGATCCATGAGGTATAAGGCTCCGCCACCCTTGACTTCCAAGTTCTTATCCATCTCTCTAAGGGATTCACCCGCCACGTTTTCAGGTTTCAAAGCGTCGAGCTGAGCCTCCTTTATTTGTGTGGACAAGTGTGAATGGATGGTTAGAGTCAATGATTTGACTCTACGACCAGTATATTCTTTCCGACTTAGGGCGTCGGCTACTACATTGGCTTTACCCGGATGATAACGAATTTCGTATTCGTAATCTCTAAGTAGCTCGACCCACCGTCGTTGTCTCATGTTGAGCTCTTTCTGGTCGAAAATGTGCTGTAGACTCTTATGGCCTGTAAAGATCGTGCTTTTCGTACCGTATAGGTAATGTCGCCAGATTTTCAGAGCAAACACAACTGCTCCTAGCTCGAGATCGTGGGTTGTGTAGTTAACCTCATGTGTCTTCAGCTGTCTCGAGGCATAGGCTATGACTTTACCTCGTTGCATCAGTACACATCCTAGTCCTTGATTGGATGCATCGCAATAGACAATGAAGTCTTCTATTCCTTCGGGAAGGGATAGTATCGGGGCGGTGCACAAGGCTCGTTTGAGCGTTTGGAATGCTCTTTCCTGTTTCTCTTCCCAGTCGAAGGCCACGCCTTTCTGGGTCAGGGTTGTAAGGGGTTTCGCTATGCTGGAGAAGTTCTGAATGAACCTGCGATAGTAGCCAACTAGACCTAGAAATTGACGAATTTCAGTAGGTGTCTTTGGTGCTGACCAGTTCTTGATGGCCTTAATTTTGGAAGGGTCCACGTGTATACCTTCTTCGCTAACTACATGGCCCAAGAATTCGACTCGTCGAATTCAAAATTCGCACTTTGAGAACTTTGCGTAGAGCTTCTCCGATCGCATTGTTTCTAAGATTTTACGGAGATGTTGACTATGCTCCTCCTTACTTCGAGAGTAGATGAGTATGTCATCAATGAAGATGATGACGAACTGATCCAAGTAAGGACGACACACCCTATTCATCAGATCCATGAATACTGCGGGTGCGTTAGTTAATCCGAATGGCATCACTACAAACTCGTAGTGCCCATAACGATTTCGGAAGGCTGTCTTGGGAACATCCTCCTCTAACACTCGTAGTTGGTGGTATCCGGATCATAGATCTGTCTTCGAGAAGTAGTTGGCTCCTTGAAGTTGATCAAACAAATCGTCAATGCGGGGCAAGGGGTAACGATTTTTAATGGTAAGTTTGTTGAGTTCTCTATAGTCGATGCACATGTGAAACGATCCATCTTTCTTCTTGACGAACAAGACCGGTGCTCCCCATGGCGAGAAGCTTGGTCGAATGAATCCCTTCTTCAGAAGTTCGTTAAGTTGACTGGAAAGTTCCTACATTTCAGCCGGTGCCAGACGATAAGGAGATTTGGCTACGAGGGTAGCCCCTGGCACTAAGTCGATTCTGAACTCGACTTGGCGTTGTGGTGGTAAACCGGGAAGTTTTTCTGGGAATATGTCGGGAAAGTCGCGTACTTCTGGGATTTTTTGAATGTCTTTCTGTTCTTGGCTGGTATCGACGACGTGTGCCAGGAATGCATGATATTCCTTTCGCAAGCACTTCTGGGCTTGAATGCACGAAATGATGCGAAGGCTCGTACTAGGTTTGTCGCTGTAGATAATTAAAGTTTCGTTGTTAGGAAGGTTAAGACGAACTGCTTTTTCGAAGCACATAATGTCGGCACGAAGAAGACTCAACCAATCCATACCGATGATAACGTCAAAACATTTAATTGTGACTGGCATGAGATCTATCTAGAAAGTATGGCCATCTAAAGTTAAGGTGCAACCTACGTATATGCAGTTTGTACTCTCTGTTTTCCCGTTAGCCATTTCTACCGTGAATGAACTATCTAATGCACATGGTTTTTGTTTAAGTAGGTGTGCAAATTTGTGACTTACAAAACTTTTTTCGGCTCCGCTATCGAAAAGTATGCAAGCATATGAGTTATCGAGGAGAAACGTACCAGTAACTACTGTTGGATCCGCTACTGCGTCCTCGTGGCCTAAGGCCATAACTCTTCCTAATCCTCCCGCCATCCCTGCTTTAGGGCATTTCCTCTTGTAATGGCCCACCTCGCCACATCCGTAGCAAGTTTGGCCCATCCCGGCGTTTGGGACCTGGGCGGCTTGAGCTGTTGGAGCCTTGCAGTAACGGGCGGTGTGCCCCTTCCTGTTGCAGTTAGAGCAAAACATCTCCTTGCAAGGTCCGTGGTGGTGGAAGTTGCACTTGGTGCACTTCGGGAGAGTCCCAGCATATGCTTTTGCGGGTAAGAGGTTCGCAGGGGCAACAGGAGTCACTGTGGCAGCATTGATCGCCACAAGTTGTTGCGTATTGGAGGATCCTTGCGGAGCCCCTCTTTTCCTCTTATTCCACCCCTTCTTGTCGTAGTCAGGGTTGGATTTTTGTGGTACAGGTGTAGGGATTGTTGTGTTCTGAGGTTTCCGGTGATCGATAAGAGATTGTGCTAGTTCCTTGGCACTATCAAAGGTAATGGGCCTGGAAGCGATCACACTTGACTGGATCTGGGGCGATAGTCCCCAGATATATCTCTCGATCTTTTTCCTCTGGAGAGCAACCATATCAGGGCATAAGTTTGCCAGATCACAGAACCTATTTGTGTAGGCAGTGATGTAGGATCCAACCATTTGTAGACCCCAGAATTTTTGCTCGAGTTTTTGTATTTCACCTCGAGGACAGTATTCCTTCATCAACATGTCTTTCAACTTTTCCCAGCCGATGGAATACGCCACCACCAAAGTTAGATAGTTAACATGGCTGTTCCACCATGTTAGTGCTCGGTCAGAGAAGGTACAAGCTGCGAACTTGACCTTGCTGCCTTCTTGGCATCCGCAGATTTTGAAGACAGATTCCATCTTCTCAATCCATTGTCTCAACACCATAACACCCCCAGTTCCATTGAAGCTGCGGGGTTTGGCGTTAGTGAAGTCCTTGTAGGTGCATTCCCGAGGGTGTCCATGGCTTTTGTCGTGGTTCGAGGGTGGTGCACCTGTTCCTGATCCGCTAGGGGCAGGAGCGTTGATTACTGACACAGCAGCTGCTACTGCTGCTGTGAAAGCTGCCTGGAACATGTTTGTATCGAAAGGATTTGGTGGTTGAAGAGGTACAGGTGGTGGTGGAGGTGGTGGTATTGGTGCTGCGTTGTTTGGGTTCCTCCTTGGATTCCTGCGTGGCGGCATCTTTAACTATACGTTTAAAAGATGAAGAAATGGATAAGAACAAATGATTAATGAATGTGTCTCATGGACTAAATCCCCATGGCCCAACAACAGAAGGAATAACTAAAATAGACGAACTGACTAAGATAATTACAGTAAGACCAAATACCCCTATGGTATTTCTTTATGGTTGTGTTGGTAAGTTTTTAGACTTGCTGCCATATCACAACCATTCTCGGGCATATTCTAATCACTCCTCGGACCAGCATAGTTGATCAGGCTATGCCATTCCCAAGACTGACCATATATCCCCAGGCTTACTTGTGATATTCAACAATCGTAATACTTTTGTTCTTGTCGTTGTGACACTAATTTTAGTATGAATGCAGGCACGTATACTTTGTTAAATATTTTATTATTTAAAGTATAAACTCTTAGACAGAGTGTTTTAATCCCATGTATTTATAGTTAGTATATCTTTTATGGGTTGATATATACTTAATTCACTATAAACAATGCTCTGATACCAATCTGTCACACCCCAAAACCACGAACGGCAGAAACGTTCAGGGGTGGAGGACGTCATGTACAGTATCACAACAGTGTAATATAATAAACAAGCAACAACATCATCCATTGCATTATAAGTAAAGTTTAATACATGTGTGTTCTTTCATTGTAATAAGACACCAAAAATATACAATCAAAATAAAAGACGAGACTTGTCTGCTCCGACTTCTCAAAACCTGGCCTCCGTACCTGTCTACTGATGACCTGAGAATACAAGTTATTTTGAAAGCGAGTATCAGCTTTAAGCTAGTGAATTCATATGTATATAAGTGCCATTGCCTTGTTTGTGAAAATCTGTTATGAAATCCATGTAAACCTTTAAATGAAAATGTTGAGGTAAGTATGAAATCCCTAGAAAAACCCTTATTTTCTATAAGTATGAGATGTAGTCTTCTACCAAGACCCAAATGTTCTGTATGTATGAAGTGTAGTCTTCTACCAAGACCCGAATGTTTTGTAAGTATGAAGTGTAGTTTTTGTATTGACTAGTACTAAAAGTGCTTAGTCTAACTCATCGTTTATGTGAAAGGTATCACAAAATAAAGTAATAGGAAATACGTAATAAAGTAATTGTTAGCCGGAGGTACTGGTGCTAACATGAGCTTTATATAACCTAATGAACATCCGAAGATTGTCCAATTGTCCTCTGTAGCAGAAGCAGGGCGAGGGAAGGGTTAGTCCCCGTAAAGGTACTCCTAGTATAAGTAATAACCGTAGGCATCCGTAGATGTTCATCACCCACTGTTGCTAACAGATGGGTTCCGGAATGGTTAGTCCCGTACGTATATCCCGAGGTACTGTGGGATAGAGGCCCATCTAGGTATCCCGAGGTACTGTGGGATAGGGTCCTGTCTTAGATATCCCGAGGTACTGTGGGATAGGCAGTAAGATTTACACAGAAGATACTAATAAATCATCCTCGCAATTTGAGATACAAATATTCACTATAAACAAGTATACACAGGTAAAGGTATCTACGTAAAGGTACTCTTGTAATGTGTTCATGTATCATGTAAGCATATGTAAAGGTACTCATGTATCAGGTAAGGTTCTAGTAAGAACTCATGAATGAACTGACTCTTGTGTGATTCCTTGTAATAGAAGTAATGTTTGATATCTTCAAATTATCCCTATGATAATCTACTATAATATAACTGGATGATCATGTAGGTTTGTACACTCTTACTACTCAAGAGTGTGGGAAAACTAAATGAAAGATGTACGCTATAACAATCCATACATATATAAGAATATATGTGTATATGCATAGTTTAGTTCAAGAATGAAAAATAGTTTTTGTAAGACATCTACGGGTTTTGAACAATAATTAACAATGACTTGATGTCATTTTAATAAACATTTCAAAGGTAAAACATTTGGTAACAATGCGTTTTTAAGATGTAAAACCATTTCATGCATCACATTTTGTAGCATGTGAAATATGTTAAATGACAAACACAGTTATAAAATACATATCAATGATTAAATAACATGTTTGTTTCTACTTGTATTCCCCCCCCCCCATTAAAGCATTTAAAATCATTTAAAATATTGATTAGGGGTATGAACACACTTGAAAGTTTGAAGATAGCGAGATGGAAAACCGGGCAGAGTTTCGTCTCGGGAAACGGATTTTTCTCGGGATTCTCGGGAATCTCGGGAGTAAAATCGACCTTCAGGACTTGAGTAAAAAGACCAGGGCTTCGGGTTTGAACGGGCACGGAAAACAAGGCAAAACGCAAGAGAAATGAGAAGAAATGAGCAATTTTTCCGGAAACCCTCGCATTGTATTTATAGGGGTCTGAGAAGCCTCGGTACGCGGGGCGTACGCTCGTACGCAGCGCGTACGCGTACGTCATGCATGACCGAGTCCTCGACTGCCTCGGCTTCGGATGGGACGGGTCGGATGGGGCGGGTCGGTAGCTTCGCATAGGGGCGATGTGGACGGACCGAGACCAAGGCCCTCGGGTACGCGGGGCATACGAGGTTACGCAGCGCGTAACTCGGATGAGGACGCTGACTCCTCCCTCGGATATAATTTATTTAATAAATTTCAAAAAATCATATCTCCTTAATACGAACTCCGTTTTTGATGGTCTTTATATCCACGCGAAGGTGAGACTACGCTCTACAACTTTCGTTTAGACTCCGTTGGCAAATTCCGAAATTATTTTTATTATTTAATTATAAAATGACGTGATTAAGGAATTTCTTTAAAAAATCATAACTTCTTTATCTGACGTCGGTTTTTGCCAGACTTTTCACCGCTGAAATACCATTGTTGAGACCCTTCGATTCTCGTTTAGGTCATTCCGGCCAAAAGTCGTTCGATCTCCGATTCGAGTTTTTAGCTGTCTGCTGCTAAGCCGAACTTGGAAAAATCTTAACTTCAATATACGAAGTCGGATTTGGGCATTCTTTTTACGTAAGATCCCGGTTTAATGACATTTAAACATAGAGGGAATTAAAATAGAACTTCTTGGACATTTTATTATCAAAGTTAATTTTATTAATTCAAAAGTGGTTACAATACTTGACTTTTTAGGTCATTACAAAGAGTTGAAATATCGGGTTGTCACAGATACCAAAGACCCAATTTTGGACTGCCATTGATATACCGAAAAATTCTTTTGACAACAATAAGATGTGAAAATTTAGGATTAGCCTGATAACGTGCGCATTGACAAACTGAAAACATGATGTATGGACGGCTTGCAGTACGATACATCAACGATCTGCTCATCGATCTATAGAGTGTCTGATCTACGGAGTCGCCATCGGTATCTGTTGTTAGAAGAGATCGTTCAGCCATCAGCATCAATGCAGGTTTAGCATCTTGAAACCCGAACTTCTCAAGAATATCCTCCACATACTTGGCTTGATGTAGCAGGATTCCGGTTGAATTTTGTTTGACCTGAAGCCCCAGAAACATGGTCATCTCTCCCAACAAACTCATCTCGAACCACTTTTTCATAACACCTTCAAACTCCTTGCATAGCTACGGGCTGGTCGACCCTAAAATAATGTCGTCAACGTAGATTTGAACCAGAATCTGATCATTACCAACATGCTTGATAAACAAAGTTTGATCAATAGTGCAACGAGAGTATCCATGCTCGAGCAAGTGCTTTGTAAGAGTCATATACCATGCTCGAGGAGCTTGATGTAACCCATACAATGCCTTGTCCAACTTGTAGACATGATTAGGAAACTTTGAGTCAATGAACCCAGGGGGCTGATCAACGTAGATTTCTTCCTTCACTTTGCCATACAACAAGGCTGTCTTGACGTCTATTTGGTAAACCATGAAGTTCATGTAGGAGGCATATGCAAGAAAGATACGAATAGCCTCCAAGCGAGCTACTGGAGCATAAATCTTATTGTAATCAAGACCCTCGACATGTCAAAACTCGCGAACCACCAATCTAGCTTTATTTCACACTATAACCCCTGAATCATCCTGCTTGTTTCAATAGACCCAACGTATGTCAAGAGACTTTTTGCCCTTTGGCAACTCAACCAATTTCCAAACCACGAGTTTTTCAAACTGATTTAACTCTTCATGCATAACATCTACCCAGGTGGGCTCATTCAGAGCCATTTCAACATTCTTGGGCTTTATCTGAGAGATAAAACAAGACTAGAGACATGTATTGACATCTCCACTTTGACTTCTGGTTTTAACGCCATCTCCCAGCTGACTAATGATGTTCTCAATCGGATGATCGTGTTGAATTCTTGAGGGTATCTCCTGGATGATATCATTAAGCGAGACGGGAAGATTGTGAATATCGACACCTCCTTCATTTGCTGATTGTTCCACACCAGATGACTCTGCTACAAACTCATTAGAAATGTCTTCATGAAAGAGTAGTTCCATAAAGGTTGAAGTGACAGCGGAAGCATCTCTAGATATGAACTCTCTTTCTACAGGAGTAAGTGGTGTAGTCTCAGCATCAGGAGTGTCATTCTGAACTGGAGATTTTGGACTATCAGGTGGTACAAATGACACCCCCTTAGGCGAAGCAGAGGACTCCCCACTCAGATGGTGAAGAGGATACCGTTGGGTGTCTGTAGATAACTTCTTCGTCTTTGTCTTCAGAAGCATTCTTCAAACCAGAGAAAGGTCCAGATGAGCTATCCGAGGACACATTTATGGACATGAAAAGCAATGTGTAATCAAACAACCAATCCGGACCCACTCGAGCATCCGTTTCGTTCTCCTCCAACCAGCACATGTCATAAGATTCCACAATCTGCTTCGTCTTCTTATTGTAGACCCTATATGCGGTGCATGCAACATACCCTAGGAAGTAACAATCATTGGCTTTGGCATTAAACTTTGGGTTGGTCTCTAGGTGAAGAAGGGTGCAAGGGAAGCCAAATACACGCAAATGACTCACTGAAGGCTTGTGACCATATAGAATCTCATACGGAGTCTTCATCTGAGCTTTGTTGATCAACACACGATTCTGAACGTAGCAAGCAGTGTTAATCGCATCGGCCCAAATGAAAACTGGTAACTTGGAGTCACACAACATTGTCCTTGCATTATCTTTTAAAGTTCTATTTCTCCTTTCAGCAACACCATTTTGTTGAGGGGTGTGAGCGGAGCTGTATTGACACATAATACCCTTTTCTGCGCAAAAATGATCTAGAATAGATTTCTTGAACTCTGTTCTGTTGTCGGTACGAAGCGCCTTCACCCGATTGTTAGTTTGGTTCTCATTTAACACAATGAATTTCTTAATTAGATCAGCAACCCCAGCTTTGTTGGATAGAAAGAAAACCCACGTAAAACGAAAGAAGTCATCAATCACAACCAAACAGTATGAATTTCTGTTAATGCTGAGAACGTTGACTGGTCCAAATAGATCCATATGCAGCAATTGAAGTACCTGACTGATTGAATTAATCTGTTTCGGCAGGTCTGGTTTTCTATGATGTTTTCCTTGTGTACATGACACACACTTTTCAAAAGTTATAAAGTCTTTGATAGGAAAACCACGGACCATCTCATTCTTCGCAAGACGATTTAAGTTTTTGGCGTTAGCATGACCGAGTCTTCGGTGCCACAGCATTGCATTTTGTTCTAAGACCTTTGAAAAGAGGTACATAACTTGTTTTGGAAGGTTGCTATTCAGATCAATAATGTAAGCATTTCCATCCCTCTTAGATCAATAATGTAAGCCTTTGTCACATATTTGAGACACACTCAACAAACTATGCTTTAACTCTGGAGCAAAGTTGACATTCTCGAAACTTAACACTCCATTTGTAACGGTTCCTCTCTGAGTGATCTTGACACCTTCTCCACCCGCAAAGGAAACATATCCCCCATTAAAAGATTGAATGTTGTTCAGTTGGGAGATATCTCCTGTCATATGCCGGGAGCAGCTGCTGTCGATGAACCAAGGTCTGACGACATTCCCCCACAACTATCCCTACAAAATGTGCGAGATCATTCAGATTTAGGGACCCAGGTCATCACTTTCCTGGGTGGACCCATTAACTTTTCAGATTTATCATTATTTACTAATTTTCCAGAGGATACTAATGACAGATTGGAACTTATTTTGGGCAACCATTGGTAATTAGGTTTTCTAACAGTCCCCGATGGTTTTGAAATAGGATTTTTATCAGTTTGCCTTGAGCACTTGGGCTTTCTACCTGAATTGGTTGAAGACCCATAGCTGCTCCTTGATGAAATCGATCTTGGCTTAGCCATGTTCGGTTTTGGCAAACTGTTTGGGACTTTGTTATGAAAGACCTCTTTATTCTTTTGAAAAACTGCCCGTTTTCTACTACGATCGTCCTTCGAATCATCATTCTGAGAACGAGTTCTAGAGGAATTTATAGTTAAAGACCTTCCTCTAAATTTGTTCTCTCCCCTTGGTGACATATAAAGCACAAACATTCTATTAGGACAATTCCTAGCTATATAACCACCAATACCACAAATGAATCAATATGTTTGTTATTGTTAAAACATGTACTGCTCTTTTCAAATTTTCTTTCCATACTAACACCCTTGCTTTTCTCACATAAACAAGAACAAGAAGTAGGTTGTGAGATAAGTGAGGGTGTACCAGATGGAGAAACTTGTGGAAATGGTGGATTTTTATTAGTATCATTACAAACATCAGAATTATCAACCATCTCATTAAACACTTTAAAAACAATCAAACTAGTATTAGAAGGTGCAGAAAAATCACAAAAACATTGTCACTTTCAACATCAGAAAAATTAAAGTCTTTATTTAGAACCAAAACTTCAGGTTTAGACTCAGATTTTTTTCAGAAACAAATCCTTCAACTTCATGCTTTGACTGATTTAAGGATTGATGTGCAGGAGAAGTAGAAATGTTAGTACTTTCAACATTAATAAAACCTCCCGAAACAAAACCTTATGGCTTGCCATAAACCATGAATGGTTCATTGACAATCTCCTCCTTGGAAAAAGGTTCGAATTGATATGAATGGTTGAAAGGAGGAGGCACTTTATCATACCCTAGACCCTTTGACTGATTATGTTTAAATTGCATGCAGTGGTCTATCATGTTGGCAACTACCTCACTTGATACATCGACTTTTCTAAAATCAAAATCAGCAGTTTCAAATTTGCCCTTTAATGTTTCAAGTTCAGTAATTAATTTAACGTTCTATCTCTTTATGTAGTCATAATTTTCACATTTCTTACTGTAGTCTTCCTTAAGTCTTCTAAAGTCCTTTATTTTAGTTTCTAACTGGGCCTTAAGGGTTTTTGGTCTTTTTCTAAGTTGATAACCCTCATATCTAAGGTCGTCTACTTCTCTACGCAGTGTTTCTATATCTTCATGATGAATTTTAACATAATCAATACAAGCTTGAGAGCAGGAAGGCAGACTTACCTCATTTTTCTTCGGTTCAAAAGCAGAAGAGACAATCAGCGCAAATTGCAGCTCCATCACTTGATCTTTAGTTGCAACACTCTTTGTGGAAGCTTCACCACCAACTTGAGCCAAATGAGCATTTTCATGTCTTGATATATTCAGGGCCTGAATTTGATCCTCCCAGTCAAATGACTGAGCAACCATAGCCTTCTCACTATTGACCTGAGCACCGCCCCGATTGTTTCCTACTGCAACCATTGTCCAGTCAGTGTTTAATCTTCTATCCGGCTTCGGGAACTCACGAGCAAAATGACCTAGCTCGTGGCAGTTGAAACAACGCAACTTTCCTTTGCTGAACCCTACCTTTTTATCAGCACTCATCCCCCAGTTAGTCTTCCCTGTCTTCTTTGCAAACTGCTTTTCCCTAAAAACTGCCATGGCAATTTGCCATGTAATATCCATTTCTTCTACGTCTTCAGGATAAATTTGGTCAAGATCAACAAATGACAATTGTGGTGGAAGGTCTCCAGCTACAAGAGCATTGTAGCAGTTAACAAGTCATGTAGCGAGAGCAAGATTTTCATCACACTCCTTGGCGTTTGAGGAAGAAGCCACATTAGAGGGAGAAGCACCTTGAGTAGCAACAAATGATTGGTTCTGAGAGAAAGGCATGGATGATGCAGCGGGAAGTGAAGTAGTTGATGGAGTGATAAAGGATTGAATCTGAGCTTGCTGAATAGCAAAAGGCTGACCTGTAGGGGAAAAAGTGAGAGATGAAAGAGCATTGTTAGATGAGATCCCAAGGTTTGCAGCTGAGTATGAATTCACATGATTTATCCCCCGCTGTTTATCATCAATATCACAGGCCTTGATGACTGCCATGATTTCCGCAAGAGTAAGGCGACTTAGATCTTTGGTCTTCTTGATAACAGCCACATTCATGTCCCATGACTTGGGAAGAGCATTCAGTAGTTTTTTTTATTTATTTCAGACTTTGTGAAAAAGATCCCAGCTATAGTCATCTCAGTGGTGAGAGTTGTGAATTGTTGTAGCTGTGCCTCAAGAGTTTCTCCAGGAATGTAGTTGAACATGTTAAACCTTTGTCGCAGCATATCCTGGCGGCTCTCCTTCATGTCCTCATTCCCTTCATATACCTCGATTAGGGCTTCCCACAAAGCCTTTGCTAAAGTATATTCCCTAAAACCTAGAGCAATATTTGGAGACAGGGCCATGGTTAGAGTGGCCAAAGCCCATTCCTACTCCTTAATCTTCTCAAAATCTTCATCAGTGTAGTTCTCAATAGCTTTGTCAATGACTTGTCCTGCAACAGTGGTGGTTATTCTGACAGGATTCTTAATGATGCTTCTCCAAATCTTGAAGTCCTTCATTTTAATGTACTTTTCTATCCAGTATTTCCATTCAGGAAAACCTTCAGCACACAGCAGTCTTAGAATACGTGTGGTTGTGCCCATGACAAAGTCCAGCTCATAGTGATGTGTTTGACTTTGTGAATACATTGATTATTAATTTTAAAAATAGAGATTTTAAAAAAAAAATTAGTTACCGGTCAACACAATAATTTACAGTTAATGATGGTTTGCGGCCGTAAACTCGGTTTACGGTCGTGAGTTTATAGTCTATACTTTACGGTCCAAAAGATTATGGTTTTTGAATCTACGTTTGCGGTTATTGAAGATACTTGATGTACGGTCTACTAGCTGAGTTTACGGTCCAAGAAGGATCTTCAGCTTGCGGCCGTAAGTTGGGTTTGCGGCCGGAAACTCTTGGTCGTAAGCTCCCAGAAGTTCAAGAAATCACGTTTTTTGGATTAAACTTGATTCCCTTTCGTAGTAAACACCAACTCCAATCTCAAATAGTGAAGAATATGGCCAAAAACTCGATTGTAAGATGCCTTTACACTTGTTTTGCACTAATACCAATTGTAAGGTCCTGAAATGGATCTTACCAGTGATCAAGCAAACAAAACAATCGACAATAATAAGAATGAAGTATAAACAGAAATCAGAACAAGCTTGCACACGCTTCTATTAATGAAAAACGCCTGGTACAACTTGTTTATAGCAACCATGAACTCTATGGCATCAACAACTATTAAATGACCTACATAACCTCTATATATAATGACCTGGGCCGACTCTGGGTTTACGGCCGTAAACAGCTTACAGCCGTAAACTCATACCATGGTCGTAAACTACAAATAATGCTACCAAAACTGCATACAGACCCAAAAGAACCTATCACAACGAAAGCCTAGACCAAACCATTATACATATGAGAATATAAAATGTTACATCAATTAGTATCATTACCTTTGTATCACGTTGAGCAAAGGGGTACACTCATGAGAAATCATGCTAATAAGATAGAACGTATAAATTATCATAAATATAATTTATGAAACAATTGAGAAAGCTATTCTCTAGATAAGTATACGAGGTCTAAACTACTTTGTCAAGAAAAGTATATAATTTGATCTTTACTCAAACTAAAATGTGATGGTACGTATTCACGACATAGCAATATACTTGCTATGTTACATTCTTGTAACCAAAGTGTCCTGGAGGGAGAGTGGGCATTATGTGTAAAGATCTATATGGGACTAACAATCCCACATCCCGACTGCTAGCTACAGTCCGGCAGACCAGCCATGGGGTGACAAATGTCACATATTCAGTTTCAACGCCAGTAGGTCATTGTGTACATTCCAGTCCAACATGGTTACAACTTTATCACATTTTAACCCTAATTAACCAGGTTAATATTATGGTAGTTATTCATTGGTAGTTTATTTTTAAGAAATACTACTGTATTAGTCACTTTCAACAAATAAAAACGAAACGGTTTTATGGGGATTTAAAACTACTTATAAAACGGTTTTATAGGGATTTAAAACTACATATCAGAACGGTTTTATGGGATTAAAACTACTTATCAGTTGTAAAGCGGAAAATATAGGATTTTCTGGAACGAAATTAGTTACTTTCTTAAAAGTAGTATAACCTAAAGGACCTTTAATGGTTGATTCTATAATTCCTTAGTTTATACATCAGAGTTATATATAAGTAATAACTGATTGGCAGTGGAATGTGTGACTTTCTCCTTACTTCCTGTTTCTTGTTTGGTTGCGGGCTTAGGGCAGATAAACACATTTAACTGTTCGTTTGATATTAGGTTATATATAAATAGTATAAACGTAAGTAATTGCAAAAAGAACTATTGTGGTTATAGACTTAGAATTTGTGATCTATGCTTCACTACTTGTTCCTTGATTGGTTGTGGTTTTGGAGTAGGATCACTTATTTGAAGGTCTATTTAATCTTAAGTTATATACAAATTGTATACATTGCGCAATTATAGGATTACCCAGTAAGGATCACCCCATAATGATACCCTTAATCTCATAGATTCTTTAGACACTTCCATTCTCGCACGACAAACCCATATAGGTGTAACTACTCCATCATAGCGGTCAATAGAGGAGACAAGGAGAAACACGAAGAGATTTCCCAGAAGTGATCAGCCAGAGAAACTAAAGTGTCTTACGTGTCACACTAATAAATAATTACCTTACCTGACTTAGTAAGCTAGTGGATACACTACTCACACTATGTGTTAGAATTATTTCTTTTCATGAAGCCGGTATCAGTTATTAAATTCACAGAAATTTCATTCGAGGATAGCCGCTTCTGATTCATAAAGTTTATTTTATATACTCTCTTTTATGAATTGTTTCTAGAACCCTATGAAAGTCTGAACCAGATACATTCAGAACTAGGATAACTTAGTCTTTCAACTTTCAGCTCATATCCACCGCTATAGACTTATTTCCATCTTGTCTGTGCATTCTTTTTATAACAAGATGCCTCCACGTCGATCAACGAGACATACTACTCTGATAAATCCAACTCAACTTCTGCTACCTCCTCCGAAATTCGATCTTCCTACTCTCCAAGCAGCGATATCAGTCGCAGTAGGAACTGCTTTAACTCACATTAGTGAAAGTGGTATCAACAGAACTGGTAGCGGTACCCACGTAACAAACCCAGGAGTTACCCACAGTAGTGTTCGTTTAAGGACTTCATGAGCTGCAAACCTATTGGGTTGCAGATTCGTTTAAGTATTGCGTCATTGGGCTCGGCTATTAGTCCAATAGTTTTGTACTCCGGTTTGGGCCTGTCCAACCGTGAGCCTGTTAGGTTTACTATATAAGAATATGCTTGCATGCATATTAGGTTAACGATCTAGAATACAATAGAGAGAATTACGATAGCTTTGATTTTCTTTATCGTTCCTGTAAACCTTCTAACCCTCTACAGTTGATGTTCTTTGTCGAGCTCTTCTGAGTGTTGCTTTATAATCATTCGACACGTTTGATTCAGTCTTGAGTTGTTCATTGTTTCCGTGTTCTTGCTGTTTAATCTTTATTTACCTGTTTAAGATCTAATCGATCTTCAAGATTAAGTTTTAATCTTATCAATTGGTATCAGAGCAGGAGGCTGTGTAATCGATACACTTCTTTTCTGTGAAAAAGGTTTCAATTAGGGTTTTTTGCAATTACTGATATTTATTGAGCCGTCATCTCATTATTGACGTATCTTGATATTTATTGTTTTGCCCTAATTTGATTTATTACAAGTCTGATCTTTGAACAGGTTATTCGATCATTATGGACGAGTCGTAATCGAATCCCATCAACATTTCAAACAGCATTGGATCAACAACGAAGATTCCCATCCTATACACCCACGATTATGAAGTCTGGGCGCATCACTTCAAAGATTATGTTATAGGATCTGAGAATAATGGATACCTCATCTGGGAAGCAATTATTAATGGAACATTTTCTCACTCTGCAACTTCAACGATTATTAAAACTCAAAAGGAGTATAATGATCTACTGAAGGATGTTAAAGATATTGCGCAAGATGAAAAAGATAAATTCCAGTGCAATATCAAGGCGTTAAGATTGATCAGATTCGCCCTTCAGTCCGACACTTTTAGGTTGGTAAGCTCATGCACGACGGCAAAGGAAATTTGGGATAGGCTTCGTGAATTGTACTCTACATACGAGGATCTTGAACACTCTATCCAAACCTTACTCTTGTCTGAGTTTGGAGAATTCAGGCAAGGAGCCGAAGAAACTGTGACCCAAACGTTGGATCGCTTCAATCATCTTCTCAGCAAGATAATCAAACATGACATCGAAAGGAAGCTTATTGAGCAGAAGGTTATGTTTTTAAATGGTCTAAGATCAGAGTGGAGAGCAGTGGTGTCTACAGTTAAAGCCCATGAGCAATTTAAATCATATTGCTTGGCGAAACTGGTGGGCATTCTCAAGTCTCAGGAGAAGATTGTGTTGCAGGAGAAGAATGTTGTCTCAAGCCTAGGTTTGCTAGCCCTCCTGTCAAAAAGTAAAGCTGTGATGGAGGACGAAGACCTCAACTTGGAGGAGTATGACCTCACGTTTGAGGATTATGCTATGATGGTGTCTAACCCCAAGAGGTTCATTAAGAAGAGATTCCCCAGCAACAAAAACCGAAACTGGCAGGGGAGTTATAGTTCAGAAAAGGTTAAAGATGAAACGAAGGTTGAAGAGTCTAAGAAGGAACCGAAGGCAGATGGTGATTCTGGAGTAAGCTGTTACTACTGTGGAGGGAAAAACCACTATGCAAAGGATTGTGTCCTCAAAAAGATGGCTGAAAAGGATGAGGAAAAGGATGAGGAAGCTTTGCTGCAGAAAAAGCTTGATGAGATAAGGAAGAAGAAATCTACCGCTAACCCTTCCATGAATGCTCTAATTGTGCAGGGTTCGGTTGCTGATGACGAGTTCGGTGGCGTGGAAGTTTGGTCAACCAACTCTGAAGACGATGAAGTGAGGAAGCCTTGTCATGGAAAGGCTTGTGTGGCAAAAGAGGAGAGCAGTGGAGGAAGGTGCTTGATGGTGTCTGAAGTATCTCAGATGAGGGGATACAACACTGATGGTGGAAGTAATGAACCGAAGGAGCAGCAGGATATGTGCTTTACAGCCAAACCGCTCAGCATACAGTTCAACGAGCTCGATGAACTGATCAAGAAGGTACAATCGGTTTTTGTTTCATTTAAAGTACCACAATGCTCATATGAAAAAGAACTAAAAAGTGTTAATTCACGAATCTCTCATCTAGATAGTAGTTTAACTCAAACTCGAGTCACCAATTCTAACCTAACTGATCAATTAAGCAGGGTGTCTTCGAAGAGTGAGGAACGACGCATGTGGATCGAGTTGAAGGAGTCAGAATTAGTCAAAATAAAAGATGAAAACATTTATTTACAAAGAGACAATATAAAGCTGTTAAAACAGCGAAATGTTTTTTGTTTGATTGCAAAACGTCTTTACACTAATATTACTCAGCTTCACTTGGATTGTGAAATAGGACAAAAGATTCATCGCATGATTTTGCCCTCTCTTGAGTTTAAGGAGGATGAAATTGATGCTGAAGCTTATAATTGTGAGAGTGATACCATCTGATGACGTCAATCCGACCTATATGTATGGACTGGACAAAATAGAATCTTTCAATAAATCCAAGGACCATAAGGACATGCTTAAAAACCTTTTGGATGAAAATGATAGACTTAAACTGAGAACCGAAACCACACAAAAATTGGACTCTTTAAACGCCAACTTGAGCTCAGAAAACAAAATTGATGTTGAAAATGCATCTGAGCTTAATGAGGATGACAATATGAGTGAAATTTATGTAGAGGACACGGTTGACTGCTCAGAATTTGTGAAAAGCGAACCTGAAAACCACAAGAATCTAATTTCAGAAAATTCAGTGAAGTTCGCTCGATTGTCCCAACAAAAGTCCCCAATATTAGTAGAGAAAGCCGTTGTATATCAAAAGGTTAGGACAACTCCAAATCAAGTGTACAAGGTCACAGGAGTAACCGAACATCAGACTGCTGAACTCACAGCAATTGTAAACGAAGACAATGCTGATGGCTGCAATGAGTTCTTCTGGTCAGCTCCAATCGATAATGCAGATGAAACGGTAGGCTTATCAGAAAGGAACTCATGGAAAAGTAAAGGTAGATACGTACCAGAACCCTTGAACAAGCCAGATAATTTCGATGTGCCAAGTACCAGTGGAACGAAAGACATTCCTCAAGAAAATGGAAGTTCGGTAAAAGAAGACATTCCCTTTAGTTCCTCAGTTCAAAGTGAAACTTCCACAGTTCAAAGTGAACCAGCCAAAGAGAAACCGAAAATGGAAGCCAACATCCATCATCAACCGAAGCAGATGAGGAATCAGAAACGTCAAAGGAACCAGAGATACAGGAAAAATCTCTCTGAAAGGAAACAATTCTGGCAATCCCAGAATGCATATTTCTCACATCAAGACAAGAATCTAAAGTTTGAGAATAATCCTGTTAAAAAACACGAGAGCCACTACAACCGAAAGCAAAGGTTCGGTTCTGAGGATGACTCCAACCGAAAGCAAAGGTTCGGTTCAGAGAACGAAACCAACCGAAAGCAAAGGTTCGGTTCTGAAATCAAAGGAGATCAAAACTCTAAGGTCAGTCCCACCAATGATCAAAAGCAAAAAGGCCACCTAGAGTCTCCAGCCAAGAAGTTATCTCAATCTAAGCCCTCTCAATCTCACTCATCTAATTCTTCTAATTCTTCCAATTCATCTCCATCTCGCTCTAAAGTTCATTCTGTTCATTCTCAAAAATCTCATTCGTCAGCTGAACAAAAAGGCAAACAGAAGGTTTCTGCATCCAAACCAGAGTCTAAACCAAATGCACCTAATCCTAATAAAATCAAAGTTTTTACCATCAAAAAGAAAGATGAAACAACACTAATAAAACGAACGTATCTTGTTGACATCTCTCTTACTATTCCTGTACCTGTGAAAGGCTCATGTGGACCCAAGAAACTTTGGGTTCCTAAATCTGCTTAATTTTTGCAGGTTATAAGTGACGAGCAGTTTGACGAAGAATGGTACATCGATAGTGGCTGCTCGCATCACATGACAGGGAGGAAAGAAGAGCTCAGGGAATACAGGTCTCTTACAAATGGTGGCAACGTCAAGTTTGGAAACAACTCCTTCGGCACCATAAAGGGATACGGAATGATTACCAATGGTGATTTCACTATAAGGAAGGTGGCATACGTGGAAGGACTACAACACAACCTCATCAGTGTATCTTAGCTTGTTGGAGGTATCGGTCTCAAAGTCTCATTCGACGATGAGTGTTCTGAAATTATTGAGAAGAAGACAAAGAAAGTTATTCTCAAATCGGAGCGTAAGGGTGAAATGTTTCCTCTAAACCTCAAACCCATCAAAGGAAACCCAACTATATGCCTGTTATCAAAAGCACAATCTGACGAAAGCTGGTTATGGCACCGAAGACTCTCTCATCTCAACTTTAAAGATATCAACAAACTTGTCACTGGAGGTCATGTTCGAGGTCTTCCATTGCTCAAGTTCGACAGAGATCATTTGTGTGCAGCATGCGAAATGGGGAAGCAGAGTCGTCAAAGTCATCCATCTATAATTAACACTAAAGTTGTTGAACCACTAGAATTACTTCATATTGATTTGTGTGGTCCATCATCTATCGAAAGCATCGGTGGTAGCAAGTATATTCTTGTTATTGTTGATGACTTTTCGCGATTTACATGGGTGTTCTTTCTAAAGCTTAAATCTGAAGCGACTCATAAGCTGAAAGTGTTCATCAAGCAGATTGAAGTACAGCTGAAGAAGGTGGTTCGCAACATCAGGAGCGACAATGGTCTGGAATTCAAAAATAGAGAATTTGAAGAATTTCTGGCAGAAAAGGGAATAAGTCACAACTTCTCAGCTCCCTACACACCTCAACAGAACGGAATTGTCGAAAGACGAAACCGATCTTTGTGTGAAGCTGCCCGAACCATGCTAAGTTTCGCTTCCTTACCTCTTTACTTTTGGGCTGATGCTATTTCTGCTGCTTGTTTTACACAGAACATGTCATATCTCAACAAGCGATTCACGCTCACACCTTATGAGATTCTCAACAACAGGAAGCCCAATGTGAAATTTTTCCATGTGTTCGGCTCACGGTGTTTCATCTTTAACTCTAAAGAACACCGCAACAAGTTCGATGCCAAAGCCGACGAGGGAATCTTTCTGGGCTACTCTCTCACTTCCAAAGCATACAGAGTATTAAACAAGCGTTCGAGGAAAATCGAAGAGACTTACTACGTGACTTTCGATGATAGCTATGTCAAAAAGCTACAGGCCAAAGAAGACACAGCTGGGGAAATTTTTCCTCAAACTGGCCAAGTCACAGTCTCGATCGCTAATCTATTCGAGAAGTTTATGGAGCTATTTGACGAACCAGAGAAAGCTACTCTCTCAGAAGCAGGCGCAGCAGACAACAAGGTAGACCATATGAAGCAAATTGTCGAAGAAGCTGCCGGGAGAATGAACGAAGGAGGATCAAATTCTGACGAACCTCCATCAAGCGATGCTTCAGTCGAGGGGGAGGATCAACCGTCATCAGCTCAGCCGACCTCACATGTTGAGGGGGAGCCAAGCTCTCCAACTGCTCCCGAAAGTACTTCTCCAACCGAAAGTGCTTCACCATCCGAAGGTGCATCAACGCCTGAAAACCCAGCACCACAAGAAACCTCTGAACCTCAAGTTTCTCAAAGCATTCCAGAAAGCTCATCTATCGAGGGGGAGCAAACTGATATGTCATTCGACTACGAAAGCCAATCCGAGCCAGAAGAAATGATCAATGCTGAACTGGATCCTACTTTTGATCCAAACTACCCTCCTCTTACCAAATGGACCAGAGATCATCCTATCTCTCAAGTTGTTGGTGATGTTTCTGAAAAGGTTCTAACCCGATCACAACTCAAGGCAAAACAGACATCCTTATTTTCCAAAGTTGAATTTTGCATGTTTAACTCATTCGTATCAAAAGTTGAACCGAAGACAGTTAACACTGCTCTCGATCACTCCGATTGGGTTCAAGCGATGCAAGACGAACTGAACGAATTTGAAAGGAACAAAGTCTGGCGCCTCATTCCAACTCCTCCAGATGCCTCGATTGTTGGTCTCAAATGGGTCTTTAGGAATAAAATGGACAAGGAAGGGAACGTTATAAGGAACAAAGCTCGTCTGGTAGTAAAAGGATATTGTCAGGAGGAGGGGATGGATTATGAAGAGACTTTCGCTCCTGTAGCTAGGCTGGAATCTGTAAGAATATTTCTTGCTTATGCTGCCCAAAAAAACTTTGAAGTTTTCCAAATGGACGTCAAGTGTGAATTTCTTAATGGAGAACTCGAAGAAACAGTGTACGTGGAGCAACCTCCCGGTTTCATGAACGAAAAGTATCCCAATCATTGCTACATTCTGGATAAAGCTGTGTATGGACTCAAACAAGCTCTGAGAGCCTGGTATGAAACGCTAACTAAATTCTTAAAGATGTCTAAATTCAAACAAGGTTCGGTTGACCCAACCTTCTTTCGCAAAAAGGAAGGTAACCACCTTATGATCGTTCAAATTTATGTCGATGATATCATCTTTGGCTCAACGAATCCCACCTTATGATCGTTCAAATTTATTCCCGAAGGCATCTTTATCAATCAGGAAGTTTACACGAAGACTCTCCTAGCAAAGTTTGGTATGATGGGAGATTCCAAAGTCAAAGTCCCAATGGCATTCGACACCAAGCTAACTCCATCCCTAGACAAACCGGTTGTTGATATCACGCTCTATCGTCAAATGATAGGCTCACTGATGTATCTTACTGCTAGCAGGCCTGACATCATGTTTTCTGTGTGTTACTGTGCTAGATTTCAGGCAAACCCACGCGAACCTCACATGCTTGTAGTGAAGAACATTCTACGATATCTCAAGCGAACTGCCTCCTTAGGTCTATGGTATCCTTCCAACTCAGGCTTCTTCGTTCAAGCCTACTCAGATGCAGACCTTGGAGGATGTGGACTCGACAGAAAAAGCACCACTGGCGGCTGTCAATTCCTTGACGGGAAGTTGGTTAGCTGGCAATCAAAGAAACAAACGTGTGTGTCGTTGTCTACTGCCGAAGTTGAGTACATAGCCGCTGCATCCTGCACCTCTCAAGTGATTTGGATCCAGAGTCAACTTCGAGATTATGGACTCAATATGAAGAAGATCCCACTATATTGTGACTCTGAAAGTGCAATTAGGATTTGTCATAACCCAGTGCAACACTCTAAAACCAAACACATAGCATTGAGGTATCACTTCATCAAAGATCATGTGGAAGATGGAAACGTTGAAGTACACTTTGTAAGAACCACAGATCAACTGGTTGGCGTCTTTACCAAAGCTCTTCCTGAAGCATCATTCAACAGAATTTTACAAGGGCTAAGTATGATGGAATCAGAGTCAGTACCTCAAACTACCTCTCAACCTCAAACGTAAGAAGCGAAATTGACCGAACGTTCAGGTTCGGTTAAATCATCTGACTCGCTCATCACCATAAAGGTAGTTTTCTTGGTTGTAAATTTCATGTATAAAGTTGTTTATCTTATTGACAAAAGTATTTTCTGATTGCAAGCCTAAATTCCTTGGTTTTCTAAAAATTTTCAAAACCGAAACCTACCGAAGGTTCGGGTTCGGTTTTCAAAATTTTCTTAAACCGAAACCAACCGAACGCTCGGGTTCGGTTTTTCAAAATTTTCTTAAACCGAAACCAACCGAACGCTCAGGTTCGGTTTTTCAAAATTTTACAAAACCAAAACCAACCGAACGCTCGGGTTCGGTTTTTCAAAATTTTCTTAAACCGAAACCAACTGAACGCTCGGGTTCGGTTTTCAAAATTTTCTTAAACCGAAACCAACCGAACGCTCGGGTTCGATTTTTCAAAATTTTACAAAACCGAAACCAACCGAACGCTCGGGTTCGGTTTTTCAAAACTTTTCTCAACCAAAACCAACCGAACGTTCGGGTTCGGTTACCAAATTTTTCCAAAGTTTTTTTTTCTTTTCTCTTCCTAAGTCTTATTTTTTCTTGCTAATTTTTTATTATTTTTTTCTTTTATCTTTTTTAGTATCTATCAAAAACTCCAAAAATATTTTTCTCTTTTATTTTTTTTGTGTGTTCGTTTGTTTATGGCGATATAATTGTTGGATTACTTAAGTGTCCCTAGAAGCATGCTGCTGTATGTGTCCCAAGCCTCATAAGATTCTGAATAATAGCCTTAATGACTTGGTATCAACAAACCTTGTCTTCCCAATTAGGCTATCACATTTATTCTAATCGTGAGCTACCTCACTCTCTTCTCACATGAGATAAGAGTTTTCTGCTTGGTCCTTATTTTCGCAGCAGAGGTACTTTAATTTCTTACACCATCTCCATTACATTCGTTTCATCAACGTAACCCTTGAGACTCTCAGAAATTACCACTGAGGTTTATGGTTACACAACAACTGTGTTTATGATCTCAGTTTCGTGCCACTATGAGCTGAGTGAAACCCAAAATTCAACCCCAAATCTGAATTGACGGTGAACAATAAATTTGCTCAAGTTTTCACCAAAGAATTGACGGATGTATCTTGATGAAATCTCAAATTTTTATTTTGTGTGATTCCTATGAAATTGTTAAACACCATAACATTTCTTCCCTTGGGATCCAGTTTTTATTTTTTTGTTGAGATTTTCTATTTTCCAAGCCAATTTAAAATTAATTCCTACCTACTTGTTCAACAGACTACACCGGTCACACAAGTACTTTGTTCACTTTCTTTCTTATTTCAAGATTAGAATTGTTGCATCAAAGCGAAAGCCACCCTTAAGTAGCCTAATTAAAAGAAGCCTTTCAACATTTATTAATAAGTGTTTGATCGTCATTCAACGGGAAACCACATCAACACTTTAAGGTCTCTCTTGATCTTGAAGGAAGATATTCGTGCCCGGGATCATTTGTTTCGTGTCATTATTGACATCACATTTATTCCTAAAAAGAGTTGCTTTATTTCTTTTCTTTTTACACTCTTAGCACGAAAATATTTGATTTTCCAAAAATCTGGTACTAATAATTACAGGCTGTCTTATTGCATTGGTGGTTAATTATTAAGACGTGGTAAAAAATCATCCACGTGGGAAATTAATTCAAAAGATGCCATTTAAAAGATAAGATGAAGGGTTGCTGACTCAGGCGGGAGATAATAAGATTGAATTTCAAACGGCGGTTAAAAAAAGGGACACATGCGAAATTCGAAACGTCCATTCTTTAACTGACATAATGGACACGTGTGCGAATTTCAAGCGGTTCCCCTCTGGCACATCAAGGCGCCTGTGGAATTGAAACGGCGCTTGTTGGGCGGCGTGTTCCTAGGAATCTGACACTCTCTCTCCTACGTGATCATCTCATGCCTTAACTGTCACGCTCTGTTATTCCGGAAAACCTTTTCGTATTTCCATAGAAGATTTGAACATATTTTTCTCTCTCCTTACACCCACTATAAAAGGCAGTCTCCTCTCCCATTTACCTCTTTACTGCATCCGATTTTCCAAGAGAGCAAAAATTCCCTAAAGCCTTTACTGTTCATCTTCTTCTTCCCAAATTCAACAATGGCAGAATCATCCTCCGTCCATGCCACCTCACACATCCTTCCCATTCGCCCTCAACAGTGTTTGGTGATTGACCTAATCCCTCAGGCGTACGATTCCTACATGTTTCCGATCATGGAGTGCCTGAAGTACTCACAAATCGCTCCTGCACTTTCTAGGGTTGAGTCTGTGCCCATGGAGCTCCTATCGCAGGTGTATGCGACTGCACATTATGATAAAGCAGTCGATAGGGTGTTGTTCGAGGTTTCTGATCACAAGACCTCCATTTCAAGGCAACGATTTTGTACACTGCTAGGGTTTGCTGCTGACCCTTCAAGAATTAATCCGGAGACGATTCCGATTGGGCATCTTTACAACATGTTTTACAATATGGGGTACACGGAGGCGCTCACCTCCATCGCGAAGTTTAAAAAATCCTGCTTGCCGCCACAGTGGAACGGCATGTTCACAGTCCTCTTCAAGGGCTTGTCTGAATGGAGCTCAGGATCCGACGGCTCTAGTCGACTCTTCTTGTCGATTATGTATGGCGTCTACAACGGAGTCAATCTTGACTATGGGTTTGTTCTCTGGCAACAACTCATCCAGAGCCTCTCTTCTTCTTCACGACATTCTGAGGTGTCGTATGCCCGGTTCTGGACTCTCATCACAAAATGGGCGATAGATAAATTTGATGTTCCCACTGCTGCCGGTGCATCGATGTCTTCGATCGGTACTTTTCATACCACGAAGATTATCGTCTCAGATGCATCCAAGTTTTCTTTCATTGGCTCAATTCCGGAGACAATGTACGGCGATGTTCCATCTGAAAGCAGGATCATCCGGACCATTAAGGAGTTCAAGGCGTCTGGACCTAGGGAACTCACACAGGAAATGCTCAAATCCATCCATGATGCTGACAAGCCTGTTAATAGGGGCAAAGGTCCTTCTCCCAGGAAGAGGAAACCAACCAAAGCTGCACAGTCCCCGCAGCCGAAGAAACGGAAGACTCAACCGAAGCGAAAGCTTGTAATTGCTTCCTCTTCGAGTGATTCAGACCGTGACAGTTCGGATTCGGATGGCTCTCAAAGAGGCGAAACACCTCCAAGAGGCAACACCCCACCCCGATCACCTACCCCAGACATGGAAATCCATGTCTCACCAATTCCCTCACCTACTCAAACAATCCCTACTTCCATTCCTACCATAAACCCCTCTACCACCATTCCCAAAACCTCTATCCCTATACCACCACCCATTTTCACTGATACAACTACAACAACAACTGCAAAGGTTACAACCAACGTATCTGATACGGGGGTTCATACCGATGCAACCGAAACACCGCCTGTAACCGAACCTCCTCATACAACCGAAACCCAGCATACAACCGAACCTACCCACACTCAACCACCACCCGAAACTACCCCCACCAACACTCAACCTGAACCTACACAACCCACCACACCCCCAGCTTCCCCACCCCCAACATCTCCAGATCATGCCTCTGATGGAGATAACCCTTTCCTTGGCGGGGAAAATATGACCTTCGACTCGGTCTACTTTAGTCCGTTTCAGGTCCAAAGCGACGACGAGGACGATGCTCCAGTAACAAAGAAGCATCTTAAGGAGCTAAATGAGAAGGTTGACTTGCTTCTTGCTTCATCCTCCAACACTCAGTCCTCTCTCTCTGAAGCCGCTCTTCAGAAGATTGTTGATGCCTTCTCCAGGGCTCAGCATGATTCCGTCGCTTCAGCCACTACAACAATAGACGCCTCCACAAAAGCTTGTGAGGCTGCGACCGCAAAAGTCGATAAACTATTCTCTAAAGCCTCTTCCCTGTTGAAGTCCTTACAGGAGAGCGCTGATGCTACAAGGACAACGTTGGAACCAATCGTTCAACAATTGGCCACGTTCGTCTCAATGGAGTTGAAGTCGTTCGCTACCCTTCGCCAATCCATCAGCGACGACAACTCGGCCCTTCGTGCCTCCATTGACAAGCGCCTTGCTAAACTTCAAGAGGATCTCACTGCCGAAAACTCGTTAATGGACGTTCTTGCTAGTAAAACCACCGCCCTCAAGGTCAAGAGCGCTCAGCTTTCAAACTCTCAGCAATAGATTGAAGCTCTTCAATCCGAACGGGAGGTTATCCAAACATGTGTTTCGGATGTACACTCTGCCCTATCCAACATCCTGGAAGCACATGATCCGATTCTCAATCATTCGGTGAGGCGAAGCCTTGCTGAAAAACTTACTCCTGCCCTGGACCTTCTTAGCAAAATTGAAGGGCTACCTAGTTTCGTGTCCAATCCGAAACAAGGGGGAGAAGTGAAGTCTAGATCGAAACCACCTCCTTCCTCAAAAGCTGCTCACACAACCGAACCTCCTCCTACTGGTCAAACTTCGGGTTCGGGTGTGAAGGATAAAGGGAAGAAAATAGCTGAGGAAGAGGATGAAGATGATAAAGAAACCATTGCTGACTTGCTGAAACGCAAAAATAGTCGCAATGTTGAAAATGAAAACATTCGTGTGGCGCGAGAAGCTGAAGAAGCCGAACACAAGAAGAAAGAAGCCCACGATCTCCTCGAGAGCAAGAAGACTCTTTTCCCTGCTTGGACTCGGGAGAGAATGATAAAGGAGGCCATAGATACTCCAAGCATCCTGTGGCTCGAACCGGTGATCTCCTTCGACTGCTACAATTCTGTCGATTCGCAGTTCGATATGCCCTTGACTCGAAAGGCGTTTATCTTCCACGCCTTCTCCAACATTTTTGAAGTCCCTCATCCTAATCCTGAGGTTGATAGGGAGCTAATCGAATTCTATCTGAAGGCTGCTCAACCACAGTACCAAACATGGAGCGCTCAGAAGATCGTTAATGTTCGGGTTTTAAAGCCATATACCAAAGGGAGATTCATCAACGTTCGGTTCAGGGTGATCAGAGGGTCTGCAAGAACCGAACATCTTATATCCTTAGCAGATCTACCGAACCTCAACCCCCATGATTGGATCGTTTTGTATAACATCCATTTCACGAACGAAGCTGAATATGGTCCAATTATAGACCATATCAAAAGGATGATAGTTTGTTACATCATGGAGGTCGCCTTGATGGATCAAGAGATAGCCACAATCTTCAAGAAGAAACCGAAGATATCTCCTGTTGGATCGGCCAGTGATCTCAATCAGATGAAGATGGGCAAGATTGACCCGAGGCGTAATTCGGTCATGTTCACTAGAGCAGAAGGACAGAAATGTCTCCTTGCTTTAGCGGATAAACATCTTTATACCACTGCTTGTCTTGAGCATGTGTTAGGGATCATCCGTCGGTGTAAAGAGAATGTAGCGGATGATATCAAATACTTCAACGATATGATTCAATAGTACATCAGATTCAAACAAACGATACTTGCTCTTATCTCTCGTCTGTTTCAGACTGTAAAGAAGAAGGTACCTGCCGCTGTTGCTGGCCCAAGTAAGAAGTGAAAATCTCACTCCAATTGACGCAAAGGGGGAGATTGTTGGGTTGCAGATTCGTTTAAGTATTGCGTCATTGGGCTCGGCTATTAGTCCAATAGTTTTGTACTCCGGTTTGGGCCTGTCCAACCGTGAGTCTGTTAGATTTACTATATAAGAATATGCTTGCATGCGTATTAGGTTAACGATCTAGAATACAATAGAGAGAATTACGATAGCTTTGATTTTCTTTATCGTTCCTGTAAACCTTCTAACCCTCTACAGTTGATGTTCTTTGTCGAGCTCTTCTAAAGGTTGCTTTATAATCATTCGACACGTTTGATTCAGTCTTGAGTTGTTCATTGTTTCCGTGTTCTTGCTGTTTAATCTTTATTTACCTGTTTAAGATCTAATCGATCTTCAAGATTAAGTTTTAATCTTATCAAAACCCACATCCTTTAATGGGAACGGGGGCGTCATTGCTCTGATACGATGGTTCGAGAAAACAGATTCGGTCTTGGCAATCTGTCTATTCCCAGAAGGGAGAAAAGTGAAGTTTGCTGCCTGCACCTTCTCCGACAGAGCCCTAACATCGTGGAGTAACCATGTTAAGTCACTGAACCTATCAGTGGATAACTCCATAGGTTGGGAAAACCTAAAGGAGTTGATGGTGGAAGAATACTTCCCTAGGGTTGAATTTTAAATTTTCGAACAAGAGTTATGGGAGCATACCATAGTCGGTTTGGACATAGTGACTAACACTGATAGGTTTAGCAACCCGGCAGCATTGTGTCTTGGGATGGTTAACACAGAAAGTAAGAAGATAGAAAGGTACATCTGGGGTTTATCTACCCCGATTCAAGGAGATGTGTTGTCTTCTAACCCAACTACATTCGATAGCGCCAAATGCCTGGCCCAGAGACTCATTGACCATGGAGTTTGCCATGGCATGGTGGTCCCTGTTCCCGAGCCATCAAAGGGAAGGGCCTAGAAACAGAAATCGGTGAAAAAGAGGAAAGAGGGAAAAACATAGGAAACCCTACAGGAGCAACAAAAGGGTTCTATTTACGTTGCCACAACACCTGCTATTCTAGCACCTGCCAGTCGATATGCTGGAACTCTCCCAAAGTGTGGTGGGTGTAACTACCACCACACCGGAGTATGTTGGGAAATGTAATGCTTGAATTGCCACAGGAAGGGGCACACTGCCCGGTTCTGCAGGGCACCGACTCAACCGATCTCCAAAGTCCCCGGAGTAGAGGTAAACCAGGCCTGCTATGGCTGTGGTGAGATAGGACATTACAAGAGGAATTGCCCGATAACGAGGAATTCAGGCGCTGATGGACGGATTCTGATGATCACCACAGGAGAAGAAACCCTGGAGTCCCTAATGACCAGTGATACGTCTTTAGATTTTGAAATACTTTAAGAATTTAATTTATAATTATATTAGAATAGAACATGGGGAAAACAGTAAAAAGTAATTAGAATAAGTCGCTAATCTGATGAAGTCACAAAATTCATAAGGGAACTAAAGATCTGGTCAGGGAAGCTATGATGGTTTAGCTTACACATTAGGGTTGTGTATAGTTGAGATGTTGCAGACTTAGAGTGAGTGATTTTGCCTTAATTCCTGATCCTTCTTTGGTTGTGCATTTGGGGCAGAGTTAATCAATCAACCGTCTTATTCATCTTCATTATACATAACTTGTATATGTCAGGTGATCATAGTGGTACCGAGGAGGATTAAAATATAGAGTATCGACACTAGTTATCAAAACATCTGCACTGTTTGTAGTCGCTCATCACGGTACAAGTGTGATAGTGGTAGTGTCAAGGTGAAAACAGAAAGCACTAGAACATTTACACATGGTACTTTGTCGAAAGCACTGGGAATACACTGTCGTCTAACAAGCGTTTCTTTCACTAATAAGTGTATACGTTAGAGTGGTATATAATTATGATTGTGCAGATTTAGTATGTGTGTTTCCTCCTTATCTCCTCTTCCTTGTTTGGTTGTGTACCTGGGGCAGAGTCGCACATCCGACTGTCTTACTAATCCTAACTATATACGACTTGTATACATGAGGTAATGATAGATGAACAAGGTATGAATTCTATCATGGACATTAGGGCAAAGTTGTCAGGTCTACGAGTGGGTGTTTTTCCAATCAAAGGAGCACAATCCCAGTAGTACTTCTAAGAAAGCTAATTTCGGTATGAAATTCCATCTAACAGGGGGATGATGTGACAACCCAAAAATTTTGTTTTGTCCAGCCAATCAATCGAGAGTCAGACTCGTTTCTATTATCTTTTAGCATTTTTAAGGAAGATTTTATGAGTTCTAATTCTAGTACACTTAAGGATTGGGTGTAGGGATATGTTATCTTCAGTTCATCGATTTGTATTCAAGCCATATACTCCTTCAAGAGGATTGTACGGTCGTACACATGGGTGTACGGACGTATACTCAATATGGTTGTACACCACCTCCCATATATAAGCCATCCCTTCATTTTTTATTCATTTCTTAAACTTCCAAGTCAAGAACTCGAGTTCTCTCTCAACTATCATCAAAATTTCACCAAGATCATCAAAGAAAGTAAGCATTCCTTCCATTGTTTAGTGGATACATTACTATATATAGCAAGGATCCATGATTTCATCCATGAAACATCTTCAAAACTCAAGAACATCAAGAGTGTACAGCCGTACAATCTATATAAAGTCATATACCGTTGTTAAGACCATAACCTATGGACTTAAACACTTTCTAGTCACTTGTTACCCCTTAAAACTCTTGAAACCTTGAACCCCTTTGAATCAAGACCCAAAAAAGCATCCATCTTGGAGAGTGTACAGCCGTACACACTTGGTGTGGTCGTACACACCACAAAATCTTCCAAAATGATAACTTTGCTCATCTTCTTGTTGTGTAATGGTCAACCTAGCTTCCCCATGGTCAAACACCCTCTTTTTCATGTTTTCCATGAGTGTACGGTCGTACACTCATTTGGCCATACACCCAGTGGCTGTACACTCCATGTTGTGGCCTTAAACCCCCTTTAATCAATCACATGTGAGTATAAGACTTAGTCCAAGTGTTTCCTAGTCCTGAAGGGTGTTTCCTTGCATGTTAGTTGTTTAAAACACTAATTACTTGCCAATATATGCCATTATATGTCGTTTAGGACTTGTTTGTGTCTCGGGAATTCATTTGTGGAACTTCTCATCCTTACACGGATCTGCAATTGAATCACCCACATAAGGTGAGTTCATACCCCTATAATCAATCTTTCAAATGTTTTAAATGCTTTTAGGGGGGGGGGGGGGTGGGGAATACAAGGTGAACACAATGATAATTGTGTAAATGTTTTGTGATAAACATCATTTCAAAGGATTGCTTATGTTTATAAAGTGATCAAATCATTTTAAAAGGTTTACTTTATTGTTTATAAAACACCATTTTTAAAGTACAATCATAACTCAATAATGAAATGAGTCTTTTATTCAAGTCAGTATCAGTTCAAGTAAACATACTAGTTAACTATAATAGGTATAGTTTAGGGATTAAAAACATACTATAAAGAGAAATAGGGAGGAACATACTATAAAGAGAAAGAGGGAGGAGCATAGTAAAAGAAGAGCAAGATAACATTAACGCGAGACTACTTCACGGCTTAGCAATTTGTTTGTTAAGTCGCTTTTTGTAACCAGAGTCTCCCGGAGGGAGAGACTTATTAGTATGGTTACAACCACATCACATTTTTTACCTTAATAATACAAATTGATTTTAAGGTAGTCAGTTCTACAGTAGTCAATTTAAAATACTACTGTATGGTTTCATTATTACAAAAGACGAACAGTACAGGTGAGTCTTAGTACATTCACTTAGAAAGGGGGCCTATAATGCTAACTTTATGATTCCTTAGTGCATACATCACATATATATATATATATATATATATATATATATATATATATATATATATATATATATATATATATATATATATTAATCGGGTCCGGCAGACAGTAAACTGTATGTTTTCCGCTTCATTTATTGTTTCTTGTTTGGTTGTGGGCTTAGAGCAAATACACCCAGTCTACTATCTATCTAGTCTTAGTTAAATATATATTACGTATACACCAAGTAATCATATGAGTACCAGGTATAGGTCAGGTCATAGTATAAAAATTCACTACATCGTTTTCTAGTACAAAAACATACTTTTTAGTTAGAACATTTAGTAGGCTAAACTAGAAACTTATCAGAAAAAGGACCTTTGGTGGTTAATTGAATAATACCTTAGTTTATATATCAGGGTTATATATAATTAATATCTAATTGGCAATTGGATGTGGGTTTTCCACCTTATTTCATGTTCCTTGTTTGGTTGTGGGCTTAGGGCAGATTCACACAACTAACTATCCATTCGACATTATATTATATATAGCCAGTATAAACTAAGTGATTATTGAAGGAACTATTGTGGTTACCATTTTTACTAAAGGAAACAAGGGTTTAATACCTTTTATTAAAAAAGTATGACTTAAAGGACCTTAAGTGGTTAATTCTATAATACCTTAGTTTATACATCAACGTTATATATAATTAATATCCAATAGGTAGTTGGACGTGTGATTTCCGCCTTACTTCCGGTTCCTTGTTTGGTTGTGGGTTTTGGGCAGATTCACACATTTAACTATCCGTTCGATATTAGATTATATATAAATATTATAAACTAAGTGATTATAAAAGGAACTATTGTGGTTACTATTTTTACTAATGGAAATAAGGGTTTTTCTTAAAGAATATTTTCATCAAACATAAAGGAACTATTACAGTTAACTCCGTGAGTACAAAGTGAATACACCAGGGTTATCTAAAACGAAGACCTAACAAACAATGGGATGTGTGACTTCCGCCTCATTTCATGTTCCTTGTTTGGTTGTGGGCTCATGGCAGATTCACACAACCGATTGTTTGTTTCATCTGGGTTTTTTATAACTTGTATCTATTTAGTACTCATAGAAAGGATTGTAGAGCTATTTTTACTTAACTTTCATCATATCAGAAGATAGGATCTTCTGGAGGAACACGCGAACTTTTCTAAAAGAACTTTCAGCTTACTTTACATCACTAAAATCTTATGAACTCACCAGATCGATTAAATGCTGATCTACTCTTTCAAATAACTTGTATTCTTAGGAGACTAGTAGACAGGTATGCGCGTTGGGTTTGAGAAGCTGAAGTATAGTAGCTTCATGTCTTGTTTTGTTATTTACTTTTTGATTCAATCTTTTGTGAATCATTACTTTTAAACACTTTAATATTAATACAATGGTTTTTTGTTGCTATGATTGCTATGATACATGTGTTGTGATACTAAACATGACGTCCTCCGCCCCCGAACGTTTCTGCCGTTCCGATTTGGCGGTGTGACACAATGAGCATCAAAAATGAGTTTTTGATGGAAGATTATTTAGAAGGATTAATCTTAACCAAGTTATATTACATGTTACAATGGTTCCGTACATATAAAAACGCCGAAATCCGAGTTGTAACGAGGAAGTTATGGTCCGTCGAAGTTTTACGGCAAAACCAAAATGACACCGAGAAACGTAAATAGTGAAATTATGATAGAGGATTTTTTGGCCTTACTAATCTAAACTAAAGTTGTAGTATATGTTAAACCAAGAGTGTGCATTAAAAGAACGCCCAAATTTGACTTCGTATGAGGAATTTATGATTTTTCTAAGATTTGGCATGACAGTGCACAACCCGAAATTCGAATTTTAGATCGAGGGGTTTTTGGCAGATGCAGCCTAAATGAGAATTGAAGATCTCATTATTAGTAGGGCAACAGTAAAAAGACAGATGAAAACGGACGTCGGATGAAGAAGTTATGAATTTTTGATGGACTTTTCATGTCCTGGCCTGTTAAAAATATAACTTTAAAAATAAAGTAAAAATTAGCCGACCGAGTCTAAACGAAATTTGTAGATCATGTTTACGCCTACGCGTGGATATAAACAACGTCAAAAACAAAGCTTGTATGCGAAAGTTACGGATTTAGAAGATAAATAGTTTTGTGGTAATCTGCAAGTGACACATGGTGCAATCTGGGCCACACCCTCTTCCCCACGGCTTGGAACGAGAAGGTGACACGTGCAATGAACATGTGGCGTTTATCTAGGGAACGCACCGCATTTGCAAACATGTTGCGTTCGCCTAGGGAACGCGCTGCGTTCGCACCGAACTCAGCCTAAAAATACAGGCGTAAATCACTCCTAAAACTCACACCTTCACCCTTCTTTCTCTCTCAATACTCCAAACCTGTCCTCCCCAATCCCTAGAAACTACCAAGTGCGAAAGGTGAGTCCTGGAGCGCCAGAAGGCTCCGAGAAGAAGAGGTTTTGGCTTGGAAGTTCTGCCCCCGCTGAGCCTGGTTCCTAGCCAAACCCCCGGTAAGTGAGATACGCTTACCCTACCTTAAGTATAGCTTTTGTTTAAATATAATACTGTTATTATGAACCTATAAATAAGATTTATCAGTGTTTGAAATTCGTTATACTGATTGATCTACTTATGGGAATGATGTCTAGCCTTTAATTTGGTGAGGTGTTTAAAGTGGGATTTCCAAACAATATACTTCGTACACCAAACAGACCCTACCTCCGATATGATCCTACCTGGTTGTTCCTTACTTGAGAGATCATGAAAGTAGACTTTGATTTAACGATGAATCTAGACTACTAATTAGTCGAAATAAAGATTAGACTAAAAATTAGTGATAATATTGTTAGGTTTCATCGAAGGAAAATACAATCGTTAGAAGCGAAGCGCTTCCCGAGTTTGGAATCATCACTTTGACAAGTGAGTGCATAGTTACTTTCATCTTACACATAGAAATGAATTATTTTGTATAAATTGCGTGCTATGTGTGCATATTATCTATTTACTTGATATCTATGTTGGATGAACGATTTTATACATGTTTTATATGATTTAAACTGCATATGTATTTTATATCTACAAAATGTGTTGGGTAAAACATGGGTAGATAAATGATGAAGGATAAAAGCTGATATAGAGGAACATTGGCAGTATGGACATAGTGCCCTATAAGTGATAATTGGCAGGAATGGACTTAGAACCCTACAGATGAGCATTGGCAGCTGTGATACAACCTATAGATGTTTTTTTATCTACGATGTACTCTAAATATCCTAGTAGCACCGCTCTAACGATTGTATTGGCAGATGCGCCTAATAGAGAACATCACAACCCTGGAAGCTGTGCTTAAAGGATAATATCAGCAACTGTGCCTCATAGACAATGTCACAATTTTGGTAGTTGTGCTTAATAGATAACATTGACAGCTGTGTCATTGGCAACAATGGACTTTGTTCCTATTCCTAAGGATAATCCTGAGGAATGAATTAATGAAGAATTGTTGATTCTTAGGGTAGATCCTTAAGAGTAAAGAAGATGGGATGAGTAATTAGGTTGACTATTTGATGTTTAAACATATTAAATATATTATTGTGGGTTGAAAACCATATGTACTCACCAGATTTCTCAACCTGACCCACACAAGTTTATTTGTAGCAAAGGTGTCGATATGAAGTTACTTTACACTAAGAGATTTAAAAGAGATGTAGATCATTAGTGTAAATGAATGTAAGTTCTGCTTATGCTTATTTTTCTGTATTGACGTTGACATCCCAATATTTTGAAAATGAAGAAAAATACATTTAATCGGAAATGCTTTGATAACGTATTTATCATGTTTTTCTAGGAGCAAATTCCGCAACATATTTCTTTAAAAGATACTATGATTTTCAAAATAAAGCATAAACAAATCGATATATTTTGGCCGTTAAAATGGGGATGTCACATTTGTGATTGTAATTAGATGAATACGCTTCTATTTATGTGTATTAGTAGATATGCTCCTATGTATGTCGATCTTTGCACGATGTCGGGCGGGACTCGATGTCTAATGCGGTCCGATATTGGTGAGGCTCGATGTCGTGCAGGACCCGATGTAGCACAGCGGGGACCTTGATATGTTTATGTATGATTATGTGATATGTGTATGGTATGTGGTAGCTTGGGGAGACTCACTATGCTTCTTGCTTACAGTTTTCAATTTCGCTTCAGGTACTTCTGATAGTAAGGGAAGAGCTCGAGGTGACTTCATGTCACACACCAAAACTTTTAGCCTAAGATGATTTACTCTGATGTTTTGGACATGTGAATTTGATATATTGACAGTTGTTCTGATATTTTTGAGATACATGACTCATGATTTTTATATGATGGTGATATTTATGGTATTATTAATGATTTAAAAATGAAAATTTTGGACCGTATTTCTGGGATTTTCAAGTTGGTATCAGAGCCTTGGTTTAAGGGATTCGGGCACACTCTCAGGTGTGTCTGAACTCAAACTGAGGACTTGGTATCAAAATTCTCAAAAGAAAATCATTTTATAAAAAGAACTTTGAAAAGTGAAAAAGGATTTTGGAAAAAGAGAAAAGGGTGTGGTGCATGCAATCAGCCGAGCTCAAGTAAGTACTCCCAATTTACCCATACAAGTTTATGTTATGATATGCTTATGTAGGGATATCAAAAACCCCCGCAGGTCCCCATTCCCGCAGGACCCTGATACCGTATGGGATTAATTTTTGAAAAAGTTTAGGAGTGGGGGCGGGAGTGAGATTAACCACCGTTTATTTTCGCGACCAGGGTCGGGTGTTAGTATTTCTGTCCCATACTCCCGTTGGGGCCCCGTTTATATTTATGTAAAAAGTATATTTATTTCATGTAAAATAGAAATGGGCTATGGAAACTAATTTTAATTTTATGGCTTCACAAATCACCGCTTCAGTCGTTAAGCTTTATTCAGTCTTCCTCTTCCCAAAGACCCAAATATTGAACGACGAATTGAGCGAATCGACGATCGACTAGCTGTTAGCTTCGAGCCTTCAACTGGAGAGTGGACATTGACGATAATAGGACCGACTCCGAGAGTCCGTGTCTTTGACAGTTCAAGTGCTAGTCTGCGACTTGTCAACCTAAGACGCCACCGACGAGCGCCTGTTACTTCACGATTTCTGTTTCTTGCCTCCGAGTAGACTTCTCCACCAGAAATCGGAGGTAAGTGGTGTTAAATGTGATGTATTCTATATTTTAATTTTTGTATCTCAATTTCTGTATTTCAATTTCTTGGCTACGATTTGTGTGTTTTATGGTTTGCTGTTGACTGTTGTATTCTATACTCATGTTTCTTTAGATTGGCTGCAAATCTGAATTTGTTCACTGCCCACTATAATTTTGATTATGACTTATGAGGCTCTCTTGGTTGATAGGTTGAATGATGATTAGGGTTTATAGTTGTTGTTTATAGATTGTAGTTGTGTACATATTGTAGTTGTGTAAAGATTTTAGTTGTGTACAGGTTTTATAGTGGTTGTTTACAAATTATGGGTTCTTATTGTAGTTTTTTACAGATTGTAGTTGTGTATAGATTTTTCTATTTCTATGAAAAAATAATGATGATTAGTATACTTGTGTGAAACATTTTCAGATTTTTGTAGTTATGTCTTCAGCAGAGCTGAATCAACCCAATGATTCAACCACGATTAATGATACCTCCATTTTGTAGTTAACTGTAACGAGAAACAAATGAAATTTATATCTCCATTTTGGCGTTATTTCACCTATAAAGAAGTTAATGGAACCAAAATGGCTATTTGTAAGTATTGTAGAAAGGAAATTACTTATACAACCAAAAATGGAACCAAAGGGATGCATTCTCACCATAAGTCATGCAAAATACGAATTGGGCAAAAGCAAATTGATGATTGTCAGATTCAGTTAACCGGAAAAAGATCTAAGACAAATGAAAGTGGGGGATCAATTTTAGGAACACATAGGTTTAATTATGATGATTCGTGAACCGATCATGCTAAAATGATCACAAAACATGATTACCCACTTAGAATTGTTTAACACGAAGGCTTTAGAGATTTTTGTCAGGGGATCCAACCACTTTTTAGGCCTATTTGTAGAAACACGGCTAGATCTGATTTCATGAAGTTGTACGGTGAGAAAAAGGCAAGATGATGCATTTTTTGGAGAGTATTAAAGGTAGGATTGCAATAACTACCGACATGTGGACTGCCAACTACCAAAAAAAAGGATACATGACAGTGACAACCCATTTTATTGATGATTCATGGCAATTACAAAGTCGTCTTTTGAGGTAATACTTAATTTATATTAATTTGTTTAATCTATCAGTATGCATTGTTTAATTAAATTGAATTTATTTTGTTAACTGGTAGGTTTATATATGTGTCATATCCCCACACTGCTGAGAAACTAACTAATGTGTTGATGGATAGTTTGTTGGACTGGAACATAGATAGAAAATTAGCAACTTTAACTGTTGATAATTGTTCAACAAATAATTACATGTTAGATTTGATGGTAGACAAACTTCCTTTTGATAGCTTGATTTTAGGTAGAAGCTTGTTTAATATGTGATGTGTTGCACATATTTTGAATTTAATTGTGAGGAGTTGGTTGGATGTTTTTGGACATGGGATTGACAAGTGTGTAACAGTTGTAGTTTTTTGATATCTACGCCAAAAAAGACTTGATACAATTCAAAAAAATGCAAAGTTTAAGAATGTTTCTTGTGAAAAAAACCTAGTTGTTGACAGTAAAACACGATGGAATTCTACGTATTTAATGCTTTCCATGACTTTGAAATACAAGAAAATGTTTTATCAGTTAAAACAACGTGAGCCCCAATATAAGAGTGCGCCTGATGAGAAAGAGTGGGCTTTCACAAATGAGCTGTGTGATAGAGTAAAAATCTTCTATAATGTCACAGAATTATTTTCGGGAACAAAATATCCAACAACCAACATTTTTCACCAAAATATGTTAAATAAAGACTGCTCTAATGAAATGGGATATATCTAGTTTCATTGAAATAATTGAATTGTCTGAAACTATGATTAAAAAGTTTGATGAGTATTGGAAAGAATGTCACGGGGTGTTGGCTATGGCGACGATATTGGATCCAAGGTTTAAGATGAAGGTCCTAGAGTATTTTTTTCCTATTATCTATAGTGTAGATAATGCAATAGATAAAATTCAGAATTGCATCAAATTTGTGAAGATATATATATATATATATATATATATATATATATATATATATATATATATATATATATATATATATATATATATGCGATGTCAGTTAAGCAAGTAATGATGATATTATTAGTAATCCCACTTCTAGTCAAGATGCAGCTCCTGGAAGTGACATGGACTCATTAGATGCTTTCTTTTCATGGACTTCTTCTACTAGTGAAGTTTTTGTGAAAAATGAATTTTAAAGGTACTTAGAGGAAGGCACTTTACCCTAGATTCATGAGTTTGATGTGTTAGATTAGTGGAAGTTAAATGGGGTTAAGTATCCTACATTATGTTTGATTACGAAAGACATATTAGCCATTCCTATCTCCACTGTTTCTTTAGAGTCTTATTTTTCTACAAGTAGTAGAATCGTTGGTCCACATAGAAGTAGACTTTTTCCATCAACAATTGAAGCTATCATATTCACTCAAAATTGGCTATGGGCGGGTAGAAAAGGTATGTATGACTTTGCTTGAACCATTATTTTTTTATTCATTTTAATATATTTTTATTATTACCTTTATTTATTTTTTTCTTTGTTAGGTTGTGTTATTGATGGTGATGATGTACATTTTGATGAAGACTACGAGGGAATTGAGGTAAGATTGTTCAATTTGTGTTGTATTGAACAAATTGATATAATAATTTATTTTATTATTATTTTTGTTATTTATTTAGGGAGGATATTCAAATGTCAATTGATGAGTTGAAAACTCTTTTGATCAATTAGATCTTTGACAGGTAAATCAATAAGACTAAGAAAAACTTGAACACACAATGAATCAAACGTATGTCGAATGATTAAAATATAGTCACACTTCAGCAGAGCTCAATTAAAAACTTCTATTGTAGAGATGTGCTAGGGTTTATAGTACAATCAATAAAATAGTAATTAAAGGGTTTTTGACAAGGATGCATGCATGCACCTTATATACTAAACCCTAGAAAGATAAACACGGTTGGATAGGACCAAAACCGTGACAAAAATGGACTATACAATAGAGCCCAATGACGCAACACTTAAGGTCTCAACAATATCCCCCTTTGCGTCAATTGAGGCGAGACTTCACTTCTGTTGAGTTACAGTGTAACATCCCGAAATATCAAGAGTAGAGTTGAAGGGCTAAAAGAGTAAATTGGGAAAGAGCGACTCAGCGAGTCCATGTGCGGACTCGGCGAGTAGAGTCACGACTTGGTCGCGTGTTAAGTGGCCGACTCGGCGAGTAGGCGCTGAGTGGAGAAAACCCTAATTCTTGGGGTTGAGCCCTATATAAAGAACATAACATCCATTCCCCCAGCCTCCTTACTAATCCTCATGTCCAGAAACCCTAACCCTTGTGTGTGAGTGGATCAAGTGCATTTGGAAGCTTGGAGAAGTAATTGTTGAGGAAATCATGAAGGGTAAGAGGCTTGGAGCAAAGGGGCTTTGCTTGGATTCGTGTTTCATTGCAGTTGGGGCGTTCCTTTGAGGTAATATCTCGTTTTTGAGATGCTATTTCTTAGATGCATCGTTTTAGGGGTGTTAGAGACCATATCCTTGGATGTATTGGAGTTTAGAGGTTAGATATGAGGATGCTACCTCAGATCTGGAATGGAGAAGGGTTGGAATGCATGAAAGTCCTTGTTTGTGAGTGGTTGATGGAGCTATTTTGTCCCAAATCCAAAACCTAGAGTGAAAATGCATAGATCTCTTTGGATTCACGTAAAGTTTGCCACTTTACGTGATGGATGAGTTGTAGGAGGCTAGATCTATGTTTTGGATCAATTGCATGGCCTGGAATGCTTCTGTATGAGTTCAGACCGGTAGTACTCGGCGAGTCACATGGGTGGACTCGACGAGTTGCTTGATGATGAGCTGGAACTCGACGAGTTGGAAGAACAACTTGGCGAGTTGGAAGAACAACTCGGCGAGTTGGATGAAGATGGCCTGGAACTCGGCGAGTTGTATGAACAACTCGGCGAGTAGGTTGAAGATAGCCTTAGACTCGGCGAGTCTGCTGTTGGACTCGGCGAGTCTTGTCGAAGAGTCCCAATATTTTCTGGTTGAGTCGAGAATCGGCGAGTCAAGGGATGACTCGGTGAGTTGTGTGCGAGTGGACTCAGAGTTGTGGGACTCGGCGAGTCTCGGGGTGACTCGGTGAGTTGAGTCGCGGATTGGGGAAGTTCGGAGCATGGGGACTCGACGAGTCGACGGGTTGACTCGGCGAGCAGGGTTAACCAGGAGGGTTGACTTTGACTGAGGACTTTGACTTTGACCAAGAGTTGACCGTTGACTTTTAGGGGTTGGTCAGCGATGTGGCCTTTGGGCCAAGAGAGGGGTAAAATAGTCTTTTACCCTTAAGAGGGTGCCATGAGAGGGTTGATTCTAGTCTCGAGAGTTATATTCATGAGATTATATGCCTTATGTGTTAGGCGGCGGCGAGTTCGAGATTCAAGTGTGGGGATATCTGCTTTCTACTTGCCAGGTGAGTCTTCTCACTATACTTTACCTTGAGTAGGTAACCATAGTTATGTGACAGAGTATTTGTATGCTATGTATGTTATGTGTTGTACTGCATTATTTCTATGTGATTTATGTTGTGCATGTTTTCAGAGTTGGAACCGGAGGGTTCCTAGAGTTAGAACCGTAAGGTTCACAGAGTTAGAACCAGAGGGTTCACAGAGCAGGGTCCACGGACCCACAGAGTTATAGCCTCGTGTGGCTAATATGTGTTGTGTGTGGTATTTTGGGGAAACTCACTAAGCTTCGTGCTTACAGTGTTTTGTTTTATGTATGTGTTTCAGGTTTCTTTCAGGACCACGGGACGGCACCGGCTTGATTGTACACACCAGAGAAAGAGTCATGTTTTGAGGATCCTGGTTTTCTATACAAGTGAAAATGGAGTCATGTTTTGTAATTCGATTATGAATGAGATTTTAAACAAGTGTTTCTAAGAATTAAACGATTATTTTTAAATGAAAAATTGTTTGAAATTTACGGTGTTACAAGTTGGTATCAGAGCCTTGGTTTGAGGGATTCGGATGCGCCTTCGGGTAATTCTGGACTCAAACTGAGGAAGTAAGAAAAGTTTTCAAAGAAATAATTTTCTAAAGCGAATAAGAGTTCAAAGAGAAGACGAGAAAGAGCAGTGTGTACAATCAGCCAGAGCCCGAACGGTGATTTCCCAAAATACCCTTACTTTTGTGTTATGAGATATTTATGATGCACTTTATGAGATATTATTGCATGCTAGAGACAGGCTAGGTATTCCATATCTTAGGACTAGAGTGGCCTGATTTGTGATGCCTTAGCCTAGGAATTACTGTGATATGCGATGTGCTTTTGAGTATGTGATGAGTGAGAATATTTGATTGGAATCCTTTAAGGGATTTGAGTAGAGGAGTAATCTAGGGGAGATACCTAGATGAGTACTGTGGTACTTGGAGAAAGAATAGTTAGAGCCCGCGAGGGGAAGAGTTGCAGAGTTTTGTGGTACTTCCGAGGATGAGCAGAGCAAGCGGAGTTATCACCCAGAGTGAGTCATATATATATTCTTCGATGCTTGAATGCTGCTTGCTTCGTGCTTTGTGGAACTCTCAATGATGGGAGTCAGCTACCAAGCGAATATGACGATATTCAGGAGGTAGATGGCTGGCATCATTAGGAGCTCTTCAGCAGCTGATGGCAGAGAAGTGTGGTAACCTTAGCCAGATGAGTGCACTGGCAGATTAGAGAATTTCGCTGGGGAGAGAGCGTGTGCGACGGAATTGGTGAACGAGAAGGTCGAGCAGCTACTTAGGAGCTCCGGGATAGTCCGTGTGGAAAGTATGGGTAGATGTGGCAGGTAGTATGGGCCCGTACTACTGAAAGCAGAGGACCCATACTTGATACAGGGAGTACTCTGAAGGTTCTAACGAGCGTATTAAGGAGTGATGTTATGGTTTGAGTACCATACATCGGAGCAGATTGAGGAGTGATGTTATGGTTCGAGTACCATACATCGGGGCAGATGGAGGAGTGATGCTATGGTTCGGGTACCATACACCGGAGCATATTGAGAAGAGATGTCATGGGATGAGTACCATGGTTCGTAGTGAATGATGCTTGTGATTCTCTGGTTATCCGGTCACGATTGATGAGGTAGAGATTGGACGCTATGGGTTTTAGGCCTGTAGACCATGATTGAGTTTGAAGAGGCGTCCCTCGAGAGGGAGGTCGAGAGCCTATCAGAGTATTTTGGTAAGGATTTAGAGGGAGGGGAGAATTTCGGTCTGAGTTGAGCAATCAGTCGATAGAGGAGATGTCACCTTCTATGACCTGAGTGGTGCTATTTATGTTCGTGTGCGGAACATGAGAAGCCTGATGTTTAAGTTTCGGGTTTGGGGGTAAAACCCTACAGGTTGTCATTGATGATGATTTTCTATCAGAGTATCAGGTAGCATGTGTGCTGCAAGACAATGATTTACCATGAGCAGATAGTCAGCTGGGACTGAGATAGTCAAGGACCACATTATGCCTATTTGAGTATAGTAGGGCGTATTGTAGAGGTATCAGTGGGGAGTCCAGTCGAATTAATCAGTGCAGTGGTTTTTCTATCCATGTTGGGTGTTGAATATGGGAGTGGGTCCCTGTTCTTGGGATGATCCATGTGTTGGAACGTTGGTTGATGAGTCGAAGTGGGGAATATGATGATTTCGTGGACCAGTCTATAAGACAGTGATGTTATTGGACAATTGAGTTGTTGGTATTGGATTGGTACGAGACTTGGAACAACTAGAGGCAGTCGTGACGAGAAGTTCTTGAGGATTTCATATGAGGTTCAGAGTTATGAGATCGATTAATTTCCTTAAAGGGGATTATCGGGTGTTGCGTAGCACTTTCTAGGGGCAGGTGCATTATTGCTGGTGGAAATAGTTCGTGAGATTGTTGATGTGTCAGACAGTGATGGTTCGATCCCTAAGTGGGGGAGAACCGGGTGGTTTATTGAGAGAACCAGAGATTTGTGCAAGAGCGGTTAGGGGTTGGATGCAGAACCTGCGGCTTGAATTCAAGAGATCAGGGTCATTGGTGGTCAAAGAAAAGGTGTAGGGCGAGATAATGCATGTGGTGTATGCCTGAGGGAAGGATGGGTGTCTCCACGGCGGGTGGTCAATGGTCAAGAATCTGGTGGTGGTCAGAGTCATTTCAAGTGGAAGACTCGTAATGATGGTATGGGCAGTTGAGAACTTCTAGGTTGAAATATGGGTAGCAGATTATCGAGTTGCCAATTCCGGGGCTAGGATGTGTATTCTTGCTTGAATTTTGAGCAGTAGTGGAAAGGGTTTCGGAGGATCATCAGTGTGTTCTGAAGGGTTAGCGCCTTCCTTGTATTCCAATTGAGTGTTTGGATGCACTGAAGTTGCGCATCATGTGATATCAGAAATTATTATGGGATTCAGAGGAAATGTATTGTTGTGTGTGTATGGTGTTGGGAGTAAGGGAATCAGTGGTTGTGGTAGGATCTTGTGATGTTCTGTTGGGATATTCCGAGGTATCCAGGTATGATATCTTTATTTCGGAGTTATTCGTGAATCTTGAGTTGAAACGATTTGTGGTGTATCAGGTATCTACTAATCTAGTGGGAGCCCTTCGAGTATGGGCATCCAGGGAGATTATTTAAGAGAGTGGATCTTCGCAAGGGTAGGCATTTTGATATGTCGATTGCCTCCAGAGTCTATGATGCATATTCGAGTCGAGTATGGGTAGCTGCCTATGATAGCCTGTGAAGCATGAGCTAGTGGAGTCAGAGGGTGTTGTGATACTGCGGAAAGCCGTAGTACTCACTAGTCAGAGGGTGTTGTGATACTGCGGGAAGTCGTAGTACTCACTAGTCAGAGAGTGTTGTGATACTGCGGGGAGCCGTAGTACTCACTAGTCAGAGGGTGTTGTGATGTTACGGGGAGTCGTAGTACTCACTAGTCAGAGGGTGTTGTGATGCTGCGGGGAGCCGTAGTACTCACTAGTCAGAGGGTGTTGTGATACTGCGCGGAGCCGTTGTACTCACTAGATGGCAAGAGAATGCGATGATGGAATGTTCTCCGATCAGTGTATGATGTGGAAGAGTTTTGGGTTTGAGTAGCCCTAGTATTGAGTTCTGGAGCCTGGGTGTTGAACCGGGGGCGAGACTGGGGTCTCCGTCTCTGTCGGGAGATGCGCAAGGGATATGCGCAGCAGAAACCAGAGATCAGAGTTGAGACGATCCTTGGTTGGATTGTATTTTCTCGCATGAGGAAAAGAGAATTTGGTGACTTGCGTGTCCCTGGGCCGGGATAGTGGTCATAGGGAGGAAGTTAGTGGGATATTTGGATCATGATATGGATGACCTTTGGAGGCTCAACTGTGGAGTCAAAAGCTGACCTGGTGCTCAGTCTCGAAGAGGGATATGAGAAATGAGCTAGAGCTTATCATGATGATGTCTGAGGACACTTCAGAGTGAGTGAGCGATTCAGACGGTCGAAGACATGCTTCAGGCATGTGTATTAGATTTCGGAGGGAGTTGCGGCACGTATTTATCCTTGGTTGAGTTATCCTATATCAACAGCCATCATTAGTGCATTGGTATGCCACCCTTTGAGCTGTTGTATGGGAGGAGGTGTCGGACCCTCATTTGCTGGGAAAAGGTAGCGCATGGACCCAAGAGCACTTGCGAGCAGATCCAAAGCATGTGCGATACATGGAGTAGTGGCAAGATTGGCAAGTGAATTTCCCTGGGTAAGGGAGGAGAAAGGTATGTAACCCCCAGGGGGGGGAGTGTTGGTTCACGGAAGTGAAAGTAGTAGTGAGAGTGGATGATTTGGAGTATGGTGGTTGAACACTGTGTCTGTGACAGTGGTATGGAATGACATCATGATGGGATGTCTGCTCAGGACGCGGAAGGGATTCCGCGGGTGTAGAGCCAAGAGTCTCAGGATGAATGCAGGGATGGAGTCTGGGACTCCCAGCTTGATTCTGATCAAGGGTTGTGTGCGTAGTGGTGGTTCCTCCTGGGGATGTTAGAGATGTTGTCAGTGTGACGGGTTTTCCTAACCCGAGGGTGCGAAGGTTGGTGCAACATGTGTGTGTGATTGCAAGAAGAGGACCCGTGGGAGTTACTCTGAGATTGAAGAGTGGGTCTTTCTGTCAAGCACGGATGGATAGAGTGGGATTCGGATTGGGGATCCGGTGGTTCGTGATTATTTCTAGCTCGTAGGGGGTCGGGCGATTGTTGAGATTTGGAACAGTGATGCATCTCGGGTAATTCTCGATTGTTGAGTGTGATTATCAGAGGGTACAGCTGGTGCCCGGTTTGAGACGGTGGTCAGGACACCGCAAGGAAAGAGGAAGTGAGTTCGAGTTCGATGGTTATGCTTTGAGGAACCTGGTCCAGTTAGGGCCAGGTGGCGCGTCGTGGGAGTATCTAAGTGGAGGAGAATTGTAACATCCCAAAATATCAAGAGTAGAGTTGAAGGGCTAAAAGAGTAAATTGGGAAAGAGCGACTCGGCGAGTCCATGTGCGGACTCGGCGAGTAGAGTCGCGACTTGGTCGCGTGTTAAGTGGCCGACTCGGCGAGTCAGAGTAATGGACTCGGCGAGTAGGCGTTGAGTGGAGAAAACCCTAATTCTCGGGGTTAAGCCCTATATAAAGAACATAACATCCATTCCCCCAGCCTCCTTACTAATCCTCAAGTCCAGAAACCCTAACCCTTGTGTGTTAGTGGATCAAGTGCATTTGGAAGCTTGCAGAAGCAATTGTTGAGGAAATCATGAAGGGTAAGAGGCTTGGAGCAAAGGGGCTTTGCTTGGATTCGAGTTTCATTGCAGTTGGGGCGTTCCTTTGAGGTAATATCTCGTTTTTGAGCTGCTATTTCTTAGATGCATCGTTTTAGGGGTGTTAGAGACCATATCCTTGGATGTATTGGAGTTTAGAGGTTAGATCTCAGGTTGCTACCTCAGATCTGGAATGGAGAAGGGTTGGAATGCATGAAAGTCCCTGTTTGTGAGTGGTTGATGGAGCTATTTTGTCCCAAACCCAAACCCTAGAGTGAAAATGCATAGATCTCTTTGGATTCACGTAAAGTTTGCCACTTTACGTGATGGATGAGTTGTAGGAGGCTAGATCTATGTTTTGGATCAATTGCATGGCCTGGAATGATTCTGTATGAGTTCAGACCGGTGGTACTCGGCGAGTCACATGGGTGGACTCGACGAGTTGCTTGATGATGAGCTGGAACTTGACGAGTTGGAAGAACAACTCGGCGAGTTGGATGAAGATGGCCTGGAACTCGGCGAGTTGTATGAACAACTCGGCGAGTAGGTTGAAGATAGCCTTAGACTCGTCGAGTTTGCTGTTGGACTCGGCGATTCTTGTCGAAGAGTCCCAATATTTTCTGGTTGAGTCGAGAATCGGCGAGTCAAGGGATGACTCGGTGAGTTGTGTGCGAGTGGACTCAGAGTTGTGGGACTCGGCGAGTCTCGGGGTGACTCGGTGAGTTGAGTCGCGGATTGGGGAAGTTCCGAGCATGGGGACTCGATGAGTCGACGGGTTGACTCAGCGAGCAAGGTCAACCAGGAGGGTTGACTTTGACTGAGGACTTTGACTTTGACCAAGAGTTGACCGTTGACTTTTAGGGGTTGGTCAGCGATGTGGCCTTTGGGCCAAGAGAGGGGTAAAATAGTCTTTTACCCTTAAGAGGGTGCCATGAGAGGGTTGATTCTAGTCTCGATAGCTATATTCATGAGAGTATATGCCTTACGTGTTAGGCGGCGGCGTGTTCGAGATTCAAGTGTGGGGATATCTGCTTTCTGCTTGCCAGGTGAGTCTTCTCACTATACTTTACCTTGAGTAGGTAACCAGAGTTATGTGACAGAGTATTTGTATGCTATGTATGTTATGTGTTGTACTGCATTATTTCTATGTGAATTATGCTGTGCATGTTTTCAGAGTTGGAACCGGAGGGTTCCTAGAGTTAGAACCGGAAGGTTCACAGAGTTAGAACCAGAGGGTTCACTGAGCAGGGTCCACGGACCCACAGAGTTATAGCCTTGTGTGGCTAATATGTGTTGTGTGTGGTATTTTGGGGAAACTCACTAAGCTTCGTTCTTACAGTGTTTTGTTTTATGTATGTGTTTCAGGTTTCTTTCAGGACCACGGGACGGCACCGGCTTGATTGTACACACCAGAGAAAGAGTCATGCTTTGAGGATCCTGGTTTTCTATACAAGTGAAAATGGAGTCATGTTTTGTAATTCGATTATGAATGAGATTTTAAACAAGTGTTTCTAAGAATTAAATGATTATTTTTAAATGAAAAATTGTTTGAAATTTTCGGTGTTACATACAGTGGTTCGCTTCACAACTTTGAATAGCTTCGGTATAATGGCAAGTAATGTTCGGCGAAAATCAATATACCATCGAAGCATGGCTGAAAAATACTTCTTGTCAGCCTCACTATTCTGCTTGCACCTGTGAATGATGTCGAGAATGTGCTCCGAACAGGTTGTAGAGAAAAGGTGCTTGTCATCAAGAGCAAACAAACATTTTTCCCCTTCGCCTCGTGTAAACATCACAGTGTTGAACTTTGGATCAATCTTCCCCATCTTCATTATTTTGATGTCACTCGAATTCCATATAGGTTTGATCATTGGCTTCTTTCGGAGGACAGTAGCAATTTCTCGATCCATCTTTGCTACTTCGAGAATGTAGCCAACCTACATTCTCTTGATGTGATCAATGATAGGCTCATACACTTGCAGATTGGTGAGTAGAATGTTGTTCAGCAAGATCCAATCATGAGGGTTTAGGTTCGGTAGGTCAGCAAGAGAAATAATATGCTCTGAGTTAGCAGAACCTCAGGTCACTTTGAACTTTATGTTGATAAACTTTCCTGTTGCAGTAGGCTTCAACACTTTGACAATAGTGATCTTTTGGGCACTCCATGTCTGGTATTGAGGCTGAGCGAATGTGACATAGAAATCATATAAGTCTCTGTCAACCTTCGGATTAGGAGAGGGAATCTTAGCAATGGGTTGAAAGAAATGGAAGACAAACGCTTTTTGGGTTATCGGCATATCAAACTGTTAATGCTTTGAATTCTCACGGCTTAGGGAAACAACCAGTTCAAGCCAGTGAGTGCTTGGACAATCAATCACTTCCTTGACAAGCTTCTCCAATGACCATAGAGGAAAAAGAGTTTTTTTGGCTATCCAAAAGGTCGTGAGCCTCTTTCATTTTTCTCTCTTTTTCTTTAGCTTCCCTTGCTCCTCTAGCATTTTCATCTAATTCCCGGTCATGTTGCTTCCTTTTTAGGGCGTCAGCAATAGTTTCTTCTTCTTCATCACTATCCTCGACATGACCTTTACCTTTTTCCTGCACACCAGAACCCAAAGCTATAGTACCCTTCCGTCCAGTGTTGAGTTTCGGTTGTTGAGGTTCGCTTGTTGGAGGTGGTTGAGATTTGCTCTGATTTTCTTCTCCCCCTTGTTTCAGAGGGACAACCATCTCCGAAACACCCTATATTATGCTCAAAATTTCTAGAGCACGACCAAGCTTTTCAATCAGATGCCGCCTGACCGAGAGAGTGAGAACTGAATCATGGGCTTCTAAGACATTGGAGAGAAGAGTGTGAACATCACTCACACAGCTCTTTACAATAGCCCACTCAGACCGAAGGTAATAAAGTTCCTTGTTCGCCTGATTGAATTGCAAGGACTTGGTTTTAACTTGAGTAGTCTTGAGTGCCAGTTCATCCATGATTTTGCTTTCGAGTTCCATTTCCTCCTGAAGCTTGGCAAGACGAGTATTGATGGAGGACTGCAGTTCAACATTGTCAGCTTGAATGCTTTGGTGCATGGAGGCTAAGTATTTCTTTTCCTCTTGAAGAGAAGAGGAAATTCAACGGTGGCATTGACAGTTGCAACATTTTTCTGAGCAGCAGCCTGTAAGGAGTCAAGGCAAAGATTAGCATCAGTAATTAGTTTTTTGACTTTTTCGGTCGCTTCCTTGCAGACTTTGGTAGATGAATCAATTGCTGATGTTGATTTGGAGATGGAGGCTTTGTGCTCTTTGATGAAGGAAGCCATCATGGCTTTCGCAGCAGCCTTAGAGAATGAATCCTAGGAAGATGAAGATGAGGCCATAAGCTTATCAAGCTTTTCATTCAGTTCCTTAGTGTGCCTCTTTGTGACAGGGGCATCATCATCTTCATCACTTTGTAGTCTATAAGGACTATAGTAGAAGGAGTCATAATTGATGGCATCTCCACCAAGAATAGTGTTGGTTTCAGTTGATTGAGTAGGAGAAAGAGTTTTAGAAGTAACTGGGATTTCGGTAGTTTTGGTACTGGTGGTGGTAGCTTCAGAGAAAATGGGAGTTGGAATGGGAATAGTTGATGTGGGTTGGGATGTGATAACAGGTGGTATTGGAGGAATTGATATTGGGATTGAGATAGGTGGAGGTGAAGATGGGTTGGAGCGAACTGGTACCTCATGTGTAGCCGAAGAAGGAGGAGTGCCTCCTCGAACCGAACTCTCATCCTCTGAGTCTTCGCTTTTGCTTTCGCTTTCGCTTTCTCTTGGAGGATGGATGGGTAGATGACTAGTGGGAACGTAGTTTGAGTCACTTGTTGAGGACTTTTTGGTTTCATAGCCATCTTCTTGACCTTTTTCTTCTTCGGCTGAGATGGAGCTGCTTTCTCTAGCATTCGCTTCTTTGGAGTTGCAATTTTGAAGAAGGACCCTCCTTGTCACCTTTCTTAGAGTCAACCTTTTTACCCCTCTTGGATGGTCTATCAGCATCTTCTATCGAAAGTATCATCTCAGGAGTTAAATCCCTCGGCCCAGAAGAGGGTAATTGTTGGTACTCCTAAGGAATCTGACTCTCATCTGAAACACACCAATACATCGAGGCAGGACTGGATCCATTGAAAGAAAACTTGGTTGGATCAGTGACGATTATCTTTGTGTTGTGAAAAGTGGCGATTGAAGAGATAAAAGAATCCGCCATAATGGGAATGTGGAATTTCTCCATTGCCCAGTAGGTGACAACAGTCCAAAATCTCCCACAAGAGATTTCAGAATAGAATGAGGCGGAGTTAAGACTTCGCACCAATTGAATCCAAAGAATGGACCCACATTCCAGGTTAATACCAGTGTAGAGACCATAGAGGATGGTCATGAAGGATTTGCTTGCCCCATCAGAACCTGCAACTCGCTCCGATAAACCTTTGAAGAGGAGAGTAAATAAACCGTTCCATTTGGGTGGGAGACACGATTTCTTGAACTTTGTGACTGTGGAGAGAACTTCAGTGTATCCCATGTTGTAAAACATCGAGAAAATTTGGGTTGTAGTGATTGAATCCGGGTTGATCAAGGAATCACTGAGAGGAAGCCCTAGAAGAGAACAGAAGTGATTCTTGGAAATCAATGTTTTCAGATTGAAGAGCTCACATTGGAGAAGTGAGGCATGGGAACTGCATCAACCTTCGTTAGGGCAATCAAAAGAGGAGAATATTTGAGGCATTCTACACTTCGAGCATGTAAGAATCAAATTGGACCGGTGAGAGATTGATGATAAGATTTTGGTTCGCCTTGATAGTGAGAAGAGATGATCTTGCAGATGTATCCTGGACAGAAGATGAATTGGCCATTGTTGAAGCTTGATGAAAGTGATGATGAAAAAAAAAGTAAATCGTCGCAGTCTTCTTTTGAGGAGAACAGAGGTAGTAAAGATGCAAAAGTGAGGTGCGGGACACTTTTATACCATTTCCTAGGAGATAGAAAAATCTGGTGCAATCATACCACATCTTCTGAATTGACACCTGAAAAAGCACGATTTGACAACTGTAGCTCCGTAAAAGGTGTCAGATGACGCAATGGGTTGGTAGCCGTTTCAAATTCATGCGCCTTTCCATCCTTATCTCGTTTTAAAATTCTAAACCATTTCAAATTCATGCTGACTCACCCTTTTCCTTTTAAATGAACCGACTCCACCATAAGTAACCGAAGCCATATGTCTGAGAATAGCTTATTAGCAACTGAACAAGAGTTTGGAAAAATCATAAATATTTTCGTGCAAGATAATGTGAAAGATAAAGAAACAAATCAAATTATATGAAGGATATAAGTGATGTCAAATAAGACATGAAGCAGTGGATCCCGGGCAAGAATCTCTTCCTCTAAAGTCAAGAGAGACTTCAAAGTGCTTGTGTGGTTCCCCATTAAAAAACGATCAAATACTTGTTAAGAAGTATTGAAAAGCATCTTTTTAATATAAGGCTATTAATGGTGGCTGAGCTTCAATCCATGCTTTGGTTCTTGACATAAGACCGAAAGTGGATGAAGTACTTGTGAGACCGATGTAGCCTATTAAACAAGTAGGTTTGTTCATTTTTCAGTGACTTGTTGATATAGTTTTCAGAGACCCCAAAAATAAAAACAAAAAATTAAACTGGATCCTATGGTAAGAAAAGCCTTAGTGATAGACATTTTCATAAGGACCTCTCAAAAAGAAAAGGAGATTTCAAGGTACATTCCACAAAAGTGATTTCATTAATTCAAGGGTGAAAGCTAGAATGTTTGATTGTTCATCGTCAATTCATATAGGGTACATAATTTTGGGTTTCACTTAGTTCGTGGTAAAACGAAACTAAGATCATTAACATAGATGTTGTGTAACCATAAACCTCCGTGGTAAGCCCTGAGAGTCTCAAGGGTTATGATCATGAAACGAAAATTTATGGAGAAAAGTGTTGAGATGGTTAGAGAACCGAAGGTACCTCTGCTGTAATAGAGTGACCAACCAGAAAACTCTTAACGCAATGTGAGAATAGTAAGGTAGCTCACGACTAGAGTATATTTGGTAGCCTAATTGGGAAGACATGATTTGTATATCAAGTCATTAAGGCTTTACTCAGAGTCTTTGGAGGCTTTGGTCAAAATGCAACAAGATGCTTCTAGGGACACTTAGCTAATATAGAGATCGAGAGTTATACCTGTCCCAGCTCCATCACAAGAAGTAGCCCATAAACCTGTATTAGAATAAGACTTGACAAATAAATTATTTTTGAACTTTTTGTATTAATTTTTCTGAAAAAGAAATAAAAACAGAAAAGAAAATATTTTTGGATTTTTTGAAGTTTTCTGAAAAGAATTAAAAACATAAATAAAATTATTTTTGTATTTTGTGAAAAGTAAAACATAAAATAAATTACTGGAAAAGGTAGTGTACAAAAGATACAACCGAAACTTCACCATGAGATATGAGGCGAAATGGACCGAGCATTCGGTTCATTTCGGTTCCCCAAAAATCCGGACCCAAAATAGACGGAGCATTCGCTCTATTTCGCTTTCCAACTTTTAGTGAGGCGAAAGCAATTTCGGTACTGACTTAGCTTCCATCATTACTAAGCCTTGTAAAATTTTTCTAAAGCTTGCTTTAGGTAAGGCTTTTGTAAATATGTCAGCTAGTTGATCAATGGTTCGAACAAAATTGATTTCGACATTACCATCTTCCACGTGATCCTTGATGAAATGATACCTTAGTGCTATATGTTTTGTTTTTTAGTGTTGCACTGGATTATGACATATCCTTATTGCACTTTCAGAGTCATAATACAAAGAGATTTTCTTCATGTTCAGGCCATAGTCTCTTAGTTGACTTTGTATCTATATGATTTGTGAGGTACAAGATGATGCGGTTATGTATTCGGATTCAGTTGTAGAAAGAGACACAAATATTTGCTTCTTCGATTGCCAGCTAACGAGTTTGACATCAAGAAAATGACACCCGCCAGTTGTGCTCTTTCGGTCTAGTCCACATCTACGTAGATCGGCATCAAAGAATGCTTGTACGAAAAATCCTTATTTCGCCGGGTACCATAAACCGAGAGATGAGGTTCACTTCAAATATCGAAAAATATTCTTCACGCCCATCATGTGAGGTTCGCGTGGATTAGCTTGAAACCTAGCACCATAACAGACAGAAAACATTATGTCTAGTCGACTAGTTGTTAGATACATTAAAGACCCAATCATTTGGCGATAGAGGGTCATGTCAGTAGCCATTTTTCGAGAGAAGGTGTTAACGTCGTGCCAAACTCCATAGGAACCTTCACTTTTGACTCTCTCATCATTCCAAACTTGGCTAGTAAGGTCTTCGTGTAAGCCTCTTGATTAATAAAAATGCCTTCGGGTCCTTGTCTAATATTCAAGCCAAGAAAAAAGTTAATTTGACCCATTGAACTCATCTCAAACTTAGTCTCCATCAACTTCCAAAATTTAGCTGTTAAGAAAGGATTCGTGGAATCGAAGATGATATCATCGACATAAATTTTGACGATCATAAGGTGGTCACCTTCTTTCTTACGAAAAAAGGTTGGGTCAACCGAACCTTGTTTAAACTTAGTCATTTTTAGAAATCAAGTAAGCGTTTCATACCAGGCTCTAGGAGCTTGTTTCAGACCATAAACCGCCTTGTCCATAATATAGCAGTGATCGGGATACTTTTTGTTCACTAAACCAGGTGGTTGCTCTACGTACACCGTCTTTTCTAATTCTCCATTTAAGAATGCACACTTGACATCCATTTGGTATACTTCAAAGTTCTTATGAGCAGCATATACCTTAAAGATTTATACTGATTCTAGTCTTGCTACTGGAGCGAAGGTATCTTCATAGTCTATTCCTTCTTCCTGACAATATCCCTTCACAACTATCCTTGCTTTATTACGAATCACATTCCCTTCTTTTTCCACCTTGTTTCTGAAAACCTACTTCAATCCAACCACAGATGCATCCTTTGGTGTAGGAATCAATCTCCATACTTTGTTTTGCTCATATTCATTGAGTTTGTCTTGCATTGCTTGTACCCAATCAGAGTGATCGAGTGCAGTCTTAATCGTATTTGGTTCAACTTTGGTGACAAACGAATTCAACATGCAAAATTCCACTTGAGAGAATAATGTAGTTTTCTTCGCTTTTAGTTGAGAACGTGTGAGAATTCTTTTTGATGATTCACCAATGATTTGGGTTTTAGATGATCTTTTTCTTATTTAGTGAGTGGAGGGTAATTTTGATCATAGGAGGGATCCAGTTCAGCATTTACTTCTTCTTCAAATTCTAACTGAGTATCATCATCATCATTTGTATTTACATTCTCCCCCATGAATGATGAAAACCTTTCGACTTCAGGCTCAGAATTCTCTCCCTCGACTGGACGTTCATTGGGTATGGTGGTTGATGGGTTCTCCCCCTGGATAGTAGAATGGGAAGATTCACTTAGCTCTTGAGATTTGGCAGATACTTGAGATCCACTTAAACTTGAAGGTTCGTTTTAAATGATTTTAGCAGCTTCGTCAATTACCTTTTTCAGATTATCTACATCGTTATCAGTCGCTTTCGCTTCAGAGAGAATAGAAGTCTTCGGTTCATCAAAGAGCTTCACATATTCTTCAAACAAGTTACAGATGTGAACCGAGACTTGACCTGTTTTAGGAAAGATTTCATCCATTGTTTCTTTGCTTGATGTGAGTTTCTTCATGTAGATATGATCAAACGACATGTAATAAGTTTCTTTGATTTTCTTTGAACGTTTATTCAAAACCCTATATGCTTTTGATGTAAGAGAATACCCAAGAAAGATTCCTTCGTCTGCCTTCACATCAAACATGTTTCGGTTCTCTTTAGAATTGAAGATGAAGCATCTTCAACCGAACACATGGAAAAACTTGACATTAGGCTTGCGGTTGTTTAGAAATTTCATAAGGAGTTAATTAGAATCGCTTGTTAAGAAAAGACTAGTTCTGGGTGTAACAAGCAACGACAATAGCATCAGCCTAGAAATACAGGGGCAACGAAGCGAAGTTGAGCATTGGTCGGGCTGCTTCACACAACGAGCAATTTCGCCTTTCAAAGATCCCACTTTGTTGTGGAGTATACGGAGCATAGAAATTGTGAGACACTCCTTTTTCAGCAAGAAACTCTTCAAACACTTGGTTTTTAAATTCCAACCCATTTTCACTGCGAATGTTTCTAACCACCTTTCGCAGTTGAAGCTCTACTTGCTTTATAAAAAATTGAGCTTACGCGTTGCTTTTGATTTCTGTTTAAGAAAGAAAACCCAGGTGAAACAAGAAAAATCATCAACTATGACAAGAATATACTTGTTACCGCCGATGCTTTCAATAGCCGAAGGTCCACATAGATCAATATGTAGGAGCTCAAGCGGTTCGATGATCATAGTGTTAACACGAGTTGGATGAATCTTCTTGCTTTGCTTTCTCATTTCAGATGCAAGACACAAATGTTCCTTGTCAAACCTCAGAAGTGGAAGTCCTCACACATGATCACCATGAACTAGCTTGTTGATGTCTTTGAAGTTAAGGTGCGACAGCCTTCGGTGCCATACCCAACTTTTGTTAGAATGTGCCTTCGTTAGTAGGCATACATATGGCTTCCCTCGTATTGGATTAAGGTTTAGTGGATACATTTCTCCTTTTCTTTGAGATTTCAGCAGAACATTCTTGGTCTTCTTTTCTATTATTTCTGACCCTTCATCATCGAATGAATCCTTCAGCCCTATTCCCACCACCAGTTGTGAAAACACTGATGAGATTGTGTTGTAAGCCTTCTACACATGCCACCTTTCTGATCGAGAAATCAACATTCGTCATCATTCCATAGCCTTTTATTGTGCCAAAAGAATTGTTTCCATAATTGACTCATCCACCATCCTTTAGAGCCCAAAACTCTCGTAGCTCTTCCCTTCTCCATGTCATGTGACGTGAGTAGCCACTGTCAATATACCATTCGTCATCGAACCGCTCTTCACGTATAACCTGCAAAAATCAAGCAGATTTAGGAACCCAAAGTTTCTTGGGTCCTTGTGAGCCTTTTACAGAACAGGGAATAGTAAGAGAAGAATCAACCAGATAAGTTTGTTTTATTAAGGTGGCTTCATCTTTTCTTTTAATTGAGAAAACTTTAATTTTGTTAGCCTTTGTTTTTCTAGTTTAAGACTTTTGAATTGTGTTTTTATTGTTCATAAACTTTTGGTTCTGTTTCCTAGAGTTAGTAGTCGTTTTCTTTATCTTCTTTTCATCTTTCGAGCCTAGCTTCCCTTTTCCCTTTACATCCACTTTTGGATTTTGCTTTGAGTGAGAGGGATGAGTCTTAGGAGAGAAACCTTGCTTTCGGTTCTTTTTTTTTTTGAAGATGGAGAACCAAAACTCCCCCTTCGGTTCTTTTCGCTGTAAGGTTGAGAACCGAAACTACTCCTTCAGTTTCGTTCGCTTCTATTTTGGGAGCCAAAACTACCCTTTTGGTTCGCTTGACTGCAGGAATGGAATTGAGTACAAGGAATTGAGTTACGCTTTGATTTTACTTCTTCTGTATGGTGTGAAGACTTGTCTGAGTGAACATATATAGGGTTTTAGGACTGCCAAAACTATTTCCTTTCAGAGAGATTCTTCTTATATCTGATATTAAGTTGATGTTTCTGCTCTAACAACTGCTTTGGAGTTTTATGGATGTTAACCTTGGGTTTCGCTCTTTCATCATGAGTTTTGCTCTTTAGCGAGGAGGTTTCGCTTGTCGCTTTGACTAGTTCTCTTGGAATCTTTTTGGTACCACTTGTGCTTGGCACATCAAAACGTGTAGGCTTGTTGAGTGGTTCTGACACATATATGTCTTTGACCCTCCATGATGTTTTCTCAGATAGACCAACTGTCTCATCAACATTGTCGATTGGAGCTAACCAAAAATGCTCCTCACAGCCTTTAGCATTGTCCTCGTTCACTATTGTTGTTAACTCGGATGTTTGTTGTTGTGTGACTCCTGTAAATGCATAAACCTGATTTAGTGCGGTTTGTACCTTTTGATATACCACATCCTTTTCTTTCAGAATTTTGGACTTATTTTGAAACAAACGAGTGAACTCAACGGAACTTTCAGAAATGAGATTTTTGATAGGTTTGGGTTCTCTCTTGACAAATTCAAAACAGCCCACCTCATCCTCTATAGATATTTCACTCATATCATCATCCTCATCAAATTAAGAAGTATTTACAACATCAACTTTGTTTTCCGAACTTAACTTGGCGTTCAACGAGTCAAACTTCTGCATGGTTTTGTTTTAATTTTTAATTTGTCATTTTTGTCGAAAGGGTTCTTAAGCAGGTCCTTATGGTCTTTGGACTTGATGAAGTACTCTATTTTGTCGAATTGATGAGTTCAAAACTCTTAGATCGATTAGATCTTTCACAAGTACGATTAAAAGTAATCAAACAATTTAAGATCAATATGAGAATAAACACAAAAAAGAATCAAACTTATGCTTATGATTCAAAACTGTGTCACGCCTCAGTAGAGCTCGATGAAGAACTTTCGTTGTAGAGGCGAGCTAGGGTTTACAGAAGATATGAAACAAAATAGATGAAAGCGCTCCCTTTTAAGTCTGTATGCATGCAGCTTATATACTAAACCCTAATACAAAATTGTGCACGGCTGGACAGGCCCAATACCGACATTCAAACAAGGCTACGGACCGAGCCCATGACGCAACCCAATAGACTCAACAATCTCCCCCTTTGCATCAAATGAGGCGAGAGATTATTTCTTCTGAGCAGGCCACAGTATCTTTATAACTTTAAACAGACGAGGAATAATGGCAAGAAGAGTCTGTCAGAACAGAATGTACCACCTCAACATGTCAGTGAATAGTTTCTTATCAGCAACACTGTTCTGGTCGCATCTCTGAATGATCTTCTAGATATGCTCAAGACAAGACGTCGAGAAGTGGTGTTTGTCAACAAGAGCGAACATACATTTTTGACCTTCGCCCCTGAGAAACATAACCGTGTGATACTTTGAATCTATCTTCCCCTTGATCATAATGAGTAGAGGAACCCTCCCCCTGGACAGTAGGATGGTCACCAGAAGGTTCGGTTGTGTTTGCGCCTTTGGTGTCTTTGGATTGATTTTCAGCCATCTTCTTAGCAGCATCGTTAATAACCTCTTTCAGATTAGCAACTTTGATGTCTTTTTCAGTTGATTCAGAGTTAATCGCCTTTTGAGGCTCATCAAAAAAGAGCATCAATTGGTCGAAAAGATTCGAGATGGAGATAGTAACCTGACCATTCTTTGAAAATATGTCTTGTGATGCATCTTCTATTGGTTTCAACTTCTTAACATAACTATCGTCAAAAGTGACATAGTATGTTTCTTCAATTTTCTTCGATCGTTTGTTGAGAACTCTATACGCCTTGGAGTTCAGGGAGTAGCCTAAGAAAATTCCTTCATCTGCCTTGACATCGAACTTGATTCGATTCTCTTTGGAGTTGAAAATGAAACATCTAGAACCGAACACATGAAAGAATTTCACGTTTGGTTTTCGATTCTTCAGGATCTCGTAAGGAGTAATTGAGAATCGTTTATTCAAGTATGATCGATTCTGAGTATAACATGCAGCCGCAATTGCATCAGCCCAGAAATACAATGGCAGGGACGCGAAGCATAACATGGTACAAGCAGCTTCACATAGTGACCGATTTCTCCTTTCAATAATGCCATTTTGCGGCGGAGTATAGGGAGCTGAGAAATTGTGAGTCGTCCCTTTTTCAGCAAGAAAACCTTCAAAGTCTATGTTCTTGAATTCCAGGCCATTGTCGCTCCTTATATTACAGACTACCTTTCTTAGTTGCGTCTCGATTTGTTTAATGAAGAGCATGAACTTTGGAGTAGCTTCATAATTTTGCTTGAGAAAGAAAATAAATGTAAACCTCGAGAAAACGTCCACTATAACCAGAATGTATTTGTTTCCCCCAATGCTTTCGATGGACGAAGGACCACATAGATCAATGTGCAGTAATTCCAGTGGTTCTATCACCTTAGTATTGATAATAGAAGGATGACTCTTCCGACTCTACTTTCCCATTTCACATGTTGCACAGAGATGTTCTTTATTAAATTTTAGAACTGGTAGAACTCGAACGTGATCACCTAAGACCAACTTGTTGATGTCCTTGAAGTTTAGATGAGAAAGTCTTCTATGCCATAACCAGCTTTCATCGGAGTGAGCCTTTGTGAGTAAGCATACTGCGGGTTTACCTCTTATAGGATTGAGGTTCCAAGGATACATTTCCCCTTTTCGCTTTGATTTCAACAAAATGTTGTTTGAGCTCTTTTCGACAATTTCTGAGCCTTCATCATCGAATGATACTTTTAATCCGGTACCAACCACCAGCTGTGATATGCTAATGAGATTGTGTTGGAGTCCTTCAACATATGTAACCTTCCTTATGGAGAACTCGCCATTAGTGATCATTCCATAGCCTTTGATAGTTCCAAAAGAGTTGTTGCCATATTTTACAATACCACCATCTTTGAGAGAACGAAACTCTTAGTTCCTCCTTCCTTCCTGTCATGTGACGTGAGCAGCCACTATCGATGTACCATTCTTCATCAAACTGCTCGTCATGAATAACCTGCAAAATATTAAGCAGATTTAGGAACCCAAAGCTTCTTGGGTCCTTGTGAGCCTTTTACAGGACAGGGAATAGTAAGAGAAATATCAACCATATATGTACGTTTAATCAAAGTTGTTTCATCTTTTCTTTTAATAGTGAAAACTTTAATTTTTATTGATTTAGGAGGACTGGGGTTTTTGACTGAGGAACTAGAATTTAGAGAATTGGATTTAGAAGAGACATTAGATTCCCGGTTTTGTTGATCAGACTTGCAGGCAGGAGGTCTGAAATTTCTATTTCGTTTGCCATTGGATGAGGGACCGAAACTCTCCTTTCGGTTGTTGTAGGATGAGGGACCGAAACCGCTCTTTCGGTTGTAGTAGGATGAGGGACCGAAACCGCTCTTTCGGTTGTTGATGGATGATGGACCAAAACTGCCCTTTCGGTTGTTTTCAGTCGAAGGACCGAAACTACCCTTTTGGTTTTTTTTAGTCGTTGGACCGAAACCACCCTTTCGGTTCCTATTGGTCGAAGGACCGAAACCATCCTTTCGGTTCCTGTTGGTCGAAGGACTGAAACCATCCTTTCGGTTCCTTGAGTCTTCTTGTGATTTTTGCTTCCTTTCAATCCTTACAAAATCAGGATTTTGAGAATTCCAAAACTGTTTTCTCTCTGAGAGATTCTTCTTGTATCTCAGATTTCTTTGATGCTTACGATCAGCCACCTGTTTTGGATTTCTGTGAATGTTGGCCTTTCGTTTTAAAGCATGGGCACAGCATGCACTTTTTTCCGAAGAAGTATCACTAGTGGTTTGCATAGGTTCGTCCAAAGGAGTTTTAGTTTCGCTTGTGCTAGGCACATCATACTTTGTAGGCTCATTTAGTGGTTCAGGTATGTATCTACCTTTTACTCTCCATGAGGTTTTCTGAGAAAGACCCTTCGTCTCGTCTGCGTTGTCTATTGGGGCCGACCAAAAGAATTCATCACATCCACCAACATTATCTTCTTCTACCATACCAGTTAACTCTTCAGTTTGTTGTGGAGTGATTCCCAACACTGTGTAGACTTGGTTTAGAGTAGTTTGAACCTTTTGGTACACAACAGATTTAGCTTTGAGAACTTGGGACTTATCAGTAGAGGAGCGAGCAAACTCAACAGAGTTTTTAGAAATTAGGTTCTTATGGGACTTGGGTTCATTTTTGGCTAATTCAGAACAGTCTACCAAATCTTCTACAGAAATTTCACTCATGTCATCAACCTCATTAAGTTTAGATGTATTTTCAACATCAATTTTGTTTTCTGAACTTAAATTGGCATTCAAGGAGTCAAATTTTTTTATAGTTTCGACTCTCAATTTCAATCTATCATTTTCATCTAACAGATTTTTGAGCATGTCCTTGTGGTCCTTGGAATTTATGTAAGATTCCATTTTGTCCAGACCTATTTTGTATGTTGGAGACACTTCGTCAGAAGATACAACAGTTTCACAGTTGTAGGCTTCAACATCAATTTCATCCTCCTTTAATTCAAGGAAATGTAAAATCATACGATGTATCTTCTTCCCTATTTCACAATGAAGATGCAACTGATTGATGTTAAAATAGAGTCTCTTAGCAATTAAACAAAAAGCATTTCTTTGTTTAAGAAGTTTAAGATTGTCTCTCTGCAAATAAAGAGAATCATCTTTAGATCTAATTAACTCCTTTTCCTTCTGCTCGATCCACATTCTTCGTTCCTCACTCTTTGAAGAAATCCTGCTGATTTGATCAGTTAGGTTAGAATTTGTGACACGGGTTTCGGTGAGACAGCTACTTATGCTAGAGAATTTTGACTTTAAATTATTTAATTCCTTTTCATAATTATTAGCAGGTATTTTCAGAGAAGCAAGAATATTTTGTACCTTTTTGATCAACTCATCACATTCGTTGATCTAAGCACTAATAGGCTTGGCAACAAAACATCTGTCCTCTCGCTCTCTTTCTTCTTGAACTCTCCCATTAGTTGTGTATCCTCTCATTTGGGACACACCCTCGGTCACTACAAGGCATCTCCCTGTTGCCTGTTCTGCTTTTGCCAGCATAGCTTTTCTGTGAGTAGGCTTCCTTACTTCATCATCCTCAGAATCTGTGGACCAGACCTCCACACCACCGAATTCATCACTGTTATTTGTACCCTGCACAATCAAAGCATTCATGGTAGAGTTATTAACAACAGACTTTCTTTTCTTTATTTCCTCCAATCTTCTTAGGAGGCTCGCTTCCTCATCTTCTTCGTTTGACTTTTCTTCGTTCTTTCTCAGCATACAATCTTTAGAAAAATGATTTTTCCTCCACAGTAATGACAGTCGAATCCAGAGTCTCCTCCAACTTTAGCTTCCTTCTTTGACTCTTCGAACTTTGGCCCCATCTTCGGTTCCTCCTTGATCCTTTCGGCGCTATAACTTCCCTGCCAGTTTTGGTTCTTGTTGGCTGGGAATTTCTTCTTAATGAATTTTCTGGGATTTGACATCATCATGGCGTATTCTTCGCCGGTTAGATCAAAATCTACAAGATCTAATTCCTCTTCTTCTTCAATCGAACTCTTTCCTTCGGAGACAAGAGCTAAAGAACCCAGACCCGAGACCACATTTGTTTCCTTTGATAAAGCATTCTCATGGGATTTTAAAATACCCACCAGTTTTGCCAGAGAGTAAGACTTGAACTGTTCATGAGCCTTTACTGTTGACACAACAGCCATCCATTCAGATCTGAGGTCGTTCATGAAAGTGACCTTTTGTTTAATTACCTTTCTTTCAATTCCATGCTTTATCATCTTACTCAAAAGATGATTGAAGCGATCGAAAGTTTGAACAAGTTTTTCTTCAGGCTTCTGCTTAAAGTCACCAAACTCAGATAACAAGAGAGTTTGGATACAGTGTTCTAGATCTTCATCTGTGGAATATAATTCCTTCAATCTATCCCAGATCTCCTTATCTGTAGCACAAGAACTCACTAAATGAAACATATCTGATTGTAGCGCAAACCTTATCATCTATAGAGCTTTAATGTTGCACGAAAACTTCTCTTTTTCATCTTGAGGAATGTGTTTGATGTCATTGACAAGCTGATTGTATTCTTTCTGTGTTTTAACAATCTTTGATGTGCTTGAGTGAGCGAATGGGCCTGAAGTGATTGCTTCCCAGATTAGATATCCATTGTACTCCGATCCAATCACGTAGTCTTCAAAGTGATGCGTCCAAACTTCATAGTCTTGTGTATACAAGATTGGTATTCTTGTTGTAGACCCTATGCTGTTGGAAATATTGATCGAATTGGTTTGTGAATTGTCCATGGACATTGTAAATACTTTTGATCGATAACCTGTAAAAGATCAGACTTGTAATATTTCATTAGGGTTAGATTAACAATTAATGAGATACGTCAATAAAGAGTGACGGCTCAATAAATATCAATCAATGTGGAATTAAAACCCTATGAACTTCTTCGACAGAAGAGGTGTGTATGGATTACACAGTCTACTGCTCTGATACCAATTGATTAGTTCAAAACTCTTAGATCGATTAAATCTTTCACAAGTACGATAAAAGTAATCAAACAGTTTAAGATCAATATGAGAATAAACACAAAACAGAATCAAACTTATGCTTATGATTCAAAACTGAGTCACGCCTCAGCAGAGCTCGATGAAGAACTTCCACTGTAGAGGCGAGCAAGGGTTTACAGAAGATATGAAACAAAATATATGAAAGCGCTCCCTTCTAAGTCTGCATGCATGCAGCTTATATACTAAACCCTAATACAAAATTGTGCACAGCTGGACAGGCCCAATACCGGCATTAAAACAAGGCTACGAAACGAGCCCATGATGCAACCCAATAGACTCAACATGTCAAGACCAATTATGTATGTTGGAGAAATTTCATCAGAAGATACAACAGCTTCACAGTTATATAATCATGTGGGCTTTTGACTAGAATGCTGACTTTGACCAGGGGTAAAATGGTCATTTTACCCTAAGAAGGATTATCAGATTTTGACTAAGTATTATTGTTATATTGATAGCTGCGAAGTCGTTGGAGCAGCTATCTATTATTCCTCACCGCGAGTTTTCGTAGTCGGCTTTGCGAGGTGAGTCTTCTCCTATAGGAATGGGTCTAAGGCACCAAGGCTGGCTCGTTATGTATGTTAGTTTCAGCCTAATGTTTGATGGCGGGCGGGGTCCGATTTAGGTTATATGTTGCGGGTTGCGACCCGATGCCGGGGCGATACCCGATGAATGTTTTTATGCATGATGTCTTTGTGATTCTTGCATGTGTTTGTATCTGTATGCTTTTCAGAATCTGGTCCGATGTCGGGGCAGTTCCCAAGGAATGTTAGTATGCTTTCTGGAACTCGGTCCAATGTCGGGTGGAGCCCGAGGAATGTATTTATGATTGAGATTAGATGATTATGCTTATGCTTATTTGTATTAGTATATATGCTCATATGTATGCCGAGATTTTCTCGACGCCAGGCGGGACCCGATGCCGGATGCGGTCCAATGTCAGGTGAGGCTCGATGCCGGGCGGGGCCTGATGCTGGACAGAGTCGATGCGGGGCAGGACCCCATGTAACAGGGCGGGGCCCTTGATATGTTGATGTATGATTATGTGATATGTGTATGGTATGTGGTAGTGTGGGGAGACTCGTTAGGCTACGTGCTTACAGTTTTCAGTTTGGTTTCAGGTACTTCCGATAGCAAGGGGAAGAGCTCGGGATGAATGCATGACACACACCACAACTTTTAGCCTGGGATGATTTAATATGATGTTTTGGACATGTGACTTTGATACATTGATAGTTGTTCTGATATTTTTGAGATACACGACTCATGATTTTATATATGATGATGATATTTATGGGTTTATTAATGATTTAAAAATGAAAATTTTGGACCGTATTTTTGGGATGTTTAAAATCTAATGACTTATAATCACTGATTAATCTTATTTAAAGCTTCATGTGAACGACTATGACTATAAAAATAAGATACATTCAAATAAAATAAGTGTACCTTAACATACAAACATTTAAGAGAAAAGCTGGAGATTAAGAAAACTGGAGACAAAATTCTAAAACCAAAAACTCTATTTCCCTGGGTTCTTGGATGCTCTAGAGCCTTTCTATTAGCACTCAAAAGTTACTAAAAATGGGGCACATGTTACTCTTCTAGAAGATCGTCACATGTCCTATTTTCCTCGCACCAAGTGTCTCATTTTTTTGGTTCCATGTCACCTTGTCTTAAGGGAGAATCCAGCTGTTGACCATGCCATATGGCGCACTCCAGTGCTGCCACGTCATTAGCCCAAGTAGTTTTTCGTAGATAATTAGATGACTATAACTTATTCATATTTAGACCGGTTTAATTAAGGTCTCAGCATCTAATTATTGCTCTAACAAAATTTCGTATTTAGACCGGTTTACATTGTTAAAGTTCATGAAAAATTCATAACTTCTTTCTCGACAGTCTTTATATCGACAGGCTCATATTTATGATATCTTAAATTCTTATTTAGATTTTTTCAGCTAATAATCAAGCAATTTGAATTTCGTTTTTTGTGCTGAAACTTCAAAAAATCATAACTTCCTCTCACGAAGTGAGATTTGGACGTTCTTTATATGCACACTCTCGGTTTTACGTCTACTATGATTTTTGTTTAGATCACTTTAGTCTAATAAGCAATCCATATGAAATTCACCTTTGATGGTATGTAGAGTCGTGTCGGTTTAATCATAAAACTACAAAGAAGCATAATTTTTTCATACGAAGTCAGATTTCAACGTTCTTTATACCTTCAAAATCCTTGTCACATATATTATAACTTTGGTTAAGATTATTTATCCTATATAATCTTCTATCAAAAATCATTTTATAGCATATTTTATTTTTAATTGACTACCCCGAATATGTAGGTGTTATAGGTTACTCCTTTTAACTGTACCGAGTATTAAAGTAAAGAGCGGAATTTTGGTCTTATCCATGTTCTGAAATCTAACCTCAAGAAAGGAAAAGAGTTGCTAATGTTTTTGGTATCTTGTGAAATTAGAAGATGCTATCAAAAGGCAATCTTATGTGAGTTCAACATGGCTTAACTCCATGTGCACTGTTTTCCAATACTTGCTAATAGTCTAGTGCTACACCAGAGAAAGAGAGAGAAATTATTTTTAAGACTGAAAGATATACAAGAACTCCAAATCCGGCAAACATTTTCAAAATCGACACCACCATTGGACTTTAAATGTTACGTCTAAGAGAAATTAGACTCCAAAAAAATTTGATGATTTTTGGTTGAAATGTGCATATATACACATTTGAATATGCATCAAATGTATGTATATGCACATTTATTATTTTCTTTTATGTTTTTTTTTATGATTTCAAGGTGCAATTATTTTTAAATGATAGCATTAAAGTCTCAATATTGTAATGGTTTGAAAATTTTTGAGAAAAAAATACAAAACGTGGATATATCCACATTTCAAAAAAGTGGAAAAATATGTTTTAGCCTATAATTGGTTTAGACACAACATTTGCAGATTAACGATGGTTTTCATTTCGAAAAATATTGAGCGGATTAAAAGTACCTGAGTTCTCGCATAACTTTGAATTCTCAAAATAACTTAACTTAACTATATATATATATATATATATATATATATATATATATATATATATATATATATATATATATAGGCTTAGGTTATTTTGTTTTTACTAACTATTGTGTGCCAGAATGCACAAATTTGGACCAATGGATGGAGTTAATCAATGAACATGATTTTAGAGTGTATGATATTACAATGGGATAGCATGTATCATATAATCACACAAATTTCAGCAAAAATGTATTTTGGACATTTAACTACAATTATAAAAGGAATTTTTCAGATTTTTAGGGATAATTAATTCTCCTAACTTTAAAAATCTGAATTTGTTTAATTAATTCAATTTTAAATCTAACGTAATTTGTAAACATAACATATTTTATTCTATCATAATATTTTTTGCTAGAATGATATTCTTTTATAATATTATTCTATTAGAATATTATTGAAGAATAACAAAATTCTTGAATATGATGTTGAAAAATAACAACATTCTAATATATTCATATACATCTGAACTTGAATATGGTTGTTTATGGTTTTGTTCGGAAAAGGGACTGCAACCTCAAAAATGCAAATAAAAATCAAGTGTATATGAGAGCTTTATATGTAAAAGAAATCACATTTGAATTATTTTAGAGACGTAAATACATAGTATAATTGAATAATTACATACTACTATATAGAATTTATATTAAGAAAATGGTAAACCTGTTATCTTTCTTCATGAGTAATAAATCACTTATTTTTCTATAGATATTTGATAACTCTCCGTGGAAAAAGTAGAAAAACTAAAATTTGTGGAAAAAGTAGAAAACCCCAAATCAAGTTGAGAGGTTTTAATAGAAATAAATAATAAGATTAAACTTCACCAAAATCAAACATCAATTAATACACAAACATCCAGATTGAACATGATTCCAAAAGATTGAATTTTTCATACATACCTTGTCTATTGATTTAAGTATCAATTTTTTTCCGATCAATCTAATTTCCATATCCCGCCTTATTGATCATTTGATTTCGCCTCCACCTCCATATCCGGATCCAATTGATTTTCCGCTAGTGGAAACGAGTGATGGTTGCGACTAGTGGAGGAACGACGGTGAAGAGGGCCGCTGAAGTTTTGTGGTTTGGGATTGATCACATAGCACGAAGATTCGACGATGGAGATGATGACAGTGGTGGTCGGAAGTGAAGATGATGATGGTTGTGAACGATGGTTTTTAGAGAAAGACGGGGAAAAGGTGGTGGTGTTATAGGGTTCTAACCTAATAACCTAATTTAAAGGGGATATTATTCGATTTTAAAAATTTACCAGAATTAATTATAGTATAGATTACTATTATACGTTTATATTTATTATTAATGATTTATTTTTTCTTAAATTCCTATTGGTGCATTCATGCACACAATAGTTGCTAAAAACGTTTGAACCTAGCTCTCTCTCTCTCTCTACATATATATATATATATATATATATATATATATATATATATATATATATATATATATATAGGGTTAGGTTATAATGTGGATGATAAATATTGTGTGATTATAAGGATTAATGTGTACCAAGTTGTTTAAAATACATATTCTAATGGAATACATATTCTGATTGAATGAACATTTTGAAAAATAACAAAATTTTGAACCATGACTTGAAGAATAACAACATTCATTCTGACAAATAACAATACACATTCTTTAATGACTTACAACAAACATGAAAAATATAAATATATTTTTAAAGAATAAAACTAAATTTAATTCATTCTGTAACTAACATCATCCATTCTTAGGAAAAAGATATATGCAATTCTTGAAAGTACAAAAACTGATATAAAATTTAAGAATGCATTCTGCAGATTTCTCCTTGAAAAAAGAATGGTTTTGTATTTGTAAGGTGGGCCCTTTTATTCTGAAAGAATATTGTTTTTGTAAAGTGGACCGTTCTATTCCGAAAGAATGATGCTACTTTTGTAAAATGAACATTGATATTCTGAAAGAATGATGTTGCTTTTGTAAGGTAGATGTCACACCCTAAAACCGAGAACGGCGGAAACGTTCTGGGGCGGAGGACGTCATGTACAGTATCACAACAATGAATAGTAGTAAACAAGCAACAACATCATCCATTGCATTAATAATATAATTTTAATACAACTGTTCTAACATGTTTAATAGACACTAAAGTATGAATCAAAATGAAAGATGAGTCTTGAACGAGCTCCATCTTCTCTAAACCTTGCATCGGTACCTGTCTACTGTTGAACTGAGGATACAAGTTATTTTGAAAGAGAGTATCAACTTTAAAGCTGGTGAGATCATAAGTATTTTAGTGTATGTATTTGTAATAATGTATTTGTAAGAATGTATTTGTAAGACTATATTTGTAAGTATGAGTATGTAAACGTTTTGAATAACCTAGAAAACCCTATGCTTCCTACTGAAAGTAGCCTTCTACCAAGGCATCGAGTATCTAACTCTGTCTATTGTAAGAGTGTGCATTTTCCCAAATCTAACTATCATTAACCAAAAATATAGTATTTACATTACCGTGCATCGTGTGAATGTTCACGAAGTGAATGTAATGGGGAAATAATAAAATACTGTAGTTTTATAATAAGTGACTACTGCTGTACTAACTACCTTAAACCAAATGAAATTTAAAGTAACATGTGATCGGCCTGTATCCTGCTACCGACTCAATAGTAAAACGACGATGTAAGACGCCGTAAGAAATGACATTTGGCACCCGTAGACTTGCAAGTCCCACTGTAGCGAGCAACAAGGTGTAGGATAGTCAATCCAGTATAGATCTATACGCAAACTCATACACTCCCCAATTAAGGAGATTCTGGATACAAAAACGGTCATGGCAGGTAGTGCCATGACCCGTTTGATAGCTCACATAACTGAATGTAATTTATATGTAATATATGTGCTAGCTGTATTGTGTGTTCTTCCTCTGTCTAACATGTATGTTTGTTTCTCATCACTATGTATTATGTTGGTTTCTCATCACTAAGTATTATGTTTGTTTCTCATCACTAAGTATTATGTTTGTTTCTCATCACTATGTATTATGTTTGTTTCTCATCACTATGTATTATGTTTGTTTCTCATCACTATGTATTATGTTCGTTTCTCATCACTATAAGTTATGACTCATGTATGAGCTGACTCTTTGTATGATTCATTATTCTAGTATTAGTATTAGTAAAACCCTAAACTACGCCTATTGTAGCTTACTAGTAATATAACTTGTATGTATGAACATGGAAGTATACCCTTGCTACCCAAGGGTATTAAATTGACTGGAAGAACCTTTATGACTATATATGTACACATGATATATAATTAATAGTTAAACAACCTTCGAACGGATACCCGATACCCTACCAGACCACATCCCAACAGGGAAAAGGAAATAAGGCGGGTTAGCCTTCCTAAGTCCTTCAAACATTACTTATATAACTATACATATCTAGGCATGCAATTGAAAATATAAAAGTTTAAAAGAAGTTTTGTAAAAACCTTTGAAGAGTTTAAGAACTAAGAAAAGGTGACTTGATGTCAGTTTGTAAAACAGTTTGAAAACAGTTTATTTGATAAGAAAAGTTTAAAGTATAATGAATCCTTTGTTTTGGAAACACAATTGAAACAGAGTTTTGAAAAGAAACATTTAGTATGTAAGACAGTTTGATAAAGAGTTGTGAACTAGTAAAAAATTTTTGGAAAGTCATTTTAAGTAATCTGTTTGGTAAAACCGCTAAAAGTGTAGTAAATTTATTTGCATGCTACTTATTAATCACATGTGATTGATTTAATAACTAGCATGTTTCAACTTGTATCCCCCTATAAAGCATTTAAAGACATTTAAAAACATTTAAAAACATTTAAAAAGGTTAATTAAGGGGTATGAACTCACCTGTAGTGAGCGGATCGGATGGAAGTGTCGGACAAGGTGCTAGGTGTCAAGTGAGGACTTGAACACACACAATGGTCCTAGTTAACATAAAATCAAACATATATGAATCTAATTAGTTAATTAATAACTTATTGATGAAGTTAATACACCCTAGATCATAGAAACACTTTGATTCAAGTGCTACAGGTACGAAAGAGTTGCACCTAAGGGTTGTATGACATGGCATTGGAGTTTATGGCCCATGAACCACCCTTTATGGAGTTTGCGGCCCATGACCATTTCCCCATGAGTTTAGGGCCATAAACTCATGGTAATAAGTGCCAAATTGTATTTTGAGGTCTTACAAGTCATGATTGGGCATCAAATGATCAAGTCCAAGCCTTAGGAAAGCATTAGGGGCATAATAAGACCACCTTGTGGAGTTTACGGCTAAATGACCATATTCTTATGTGTTCACGGTTGTAAACTCTCTTAGGGACATGTTTTGATTGTTGTTTAAAGTCTTAAACACTTCTAGGAAGGTTCACGGTTGCCATCCAAGGCTTAGGAAGGGACTAATGTCCATTTTACCACATAAGAAGGGGTTTACGGCCCAAGAACATCCTTGGCCATAAACTCCTTTGTTCTTGTGTTATTTGATGATTTTCAAGTGTTATAAGGGTCATACTAAGCATACAAGAGGCTATAGCAAGTGCACTTACAAGATCGGAGCTCGATTGGGTGTTTAAGGTCCAAGAACACTAGTGTGTGTTCTTGGTGTTTTGAAGATCTAATGAAAATCAACAATTGAATGGATGAAATGATGTATAATCACTAGTTTTTATGATATAACAACAAATCAAGCCAAGAAGTACTTATGTTTTCGGGAAATCGGGTGAAAGACTGGACGGTAGTTGAGAGTGTTTGGAGTTTGCTCTTGAGATTGCAAGTAAGAAGTGAGGTGTTTTGGGGAGTAAACTCATGCTTAAGGCATGAGTTTATGGTTTTGGAAGGATTTACGGCCCAAACATAAAAGTTTGGCCGTGAATTTCCTAACTATGTGGTACTTGCGGTTTTGGAATTTCAAGACTCGAGACGACACTTCCTTTCACCCGTTCGTTTGAAGAATAATTATAAAAATAATCAAACGAACTTTAAATTTGCTAACAACAAATAAAAATGAAATTGACTTATAATTTGAAGTGATTGACTTTAGGGTTTGACTGAACGGAAATTTCGGGTTGTCACAGTAGACCAATTCTCTTTACAAGAGCCTGCAACAACAATTGTGAATAAGACAATAAGAAACAATTTAAAGATATTACAATCAAAATACATATGAAAAAAACATGAAACAAAAACACAAACAGATGGTGTACAACATAGTGGCACACCCATTTAATATTTAAGTTATTCTTTAAAAATTAAACCTAAATCAAAACTTAAAAACATCTAAATACACATATCTCAATTAAAAAATAGAAAAAACTGTAAGTTGATTTGTATGTCCTTCCACAGCTATAGTCTTTAACTTTGCAAATATATATATATATATATATATATATATATATATATATATATATATATATATATATATATATATATATATATATATCTTATTTTTCAAATAAAATAAAGAAAACCACTTAAACATAATGGGTGATAAAAATAACCATTGGCTTTACCTTACATGGACTTTGTGTTTTGCAAAACGGCAAACACATTATCGATGCATATTTAAAGTGATGGAGGCATGAATGGAAATTAAAATCGATGGGAGGGTGAAAATTAAAATCGCTAACTTTCAAGATTGTCGCTGTAATATTTCTTTTTCCATGGTTACCTCTTGCAGCGAACCCAATGAACATAATACTGTATTGGTCAAAACTGATTTAGATCGCCGGAGATAGGATGGATGGTTTCAAATAATACGGACGGAATTCTGATGGCGTTGGTCGATCGAAGCGGGAGGGATATAGTCGAAGGTTTGATAGGGTTTTAAATAGAGTAATTTGCAAAAATTAAAGAATAGATGATTTAATTAAATATTTATTAAAATCAAATAATACTTGGCCCATATTCATGCTTACATCCACACAATATATGCACATCCACATTTAAACCTACCTCTCTCTCTCTCTCTCTCTCTCTCTCTCTATATATATATATATATATATATATATATATATATATATATATATATATATATATATATATATATATATATAGGGAAAAGTGAACATGTGGCTGTCATGTATGTAATATTAGGTATAGAACCATCAAAATTGACTTCATTTTGATTAAAAAAAACACAATGTTTTTCATTGTTAGCGTATTCCTATTACTTTTGAACTCATATTATATCTGATTTAATAATTTATCCTCAACATCTATGTATTTTGAATGTGTTGTTTATATTATTAGACCTTTAGAAGGCTACATAACTTTCTTTGACACCTACCATATATGCACTTGCATGGTTCTTTTTGATGTGTTATGGGAAGAAGTTTATTGGGTTTTTAATGAACAATTTCAATCTTTCACTATAGTTTTCTATATTAATTTTGAATATGAAGGCTTATAGGTAGTTGATAATGTATTGGTATACATGGTTTGTGGTGCAAAATTAAATATTTAAAACTCCATAAAAATATGTACAAATCCTATCATCTAGTCTAATAGAGGATACAAGAAAGATGGTAGAGATATTTGATTGCATTTAGTTAAAACTATTTAGTTTTTGATGGTTCTATACCTAATATTAGGTACATAATAGCCACATATTCGCTAAACCCATATATATATATATATATATATATATATATATATATATATATATATATATATATATATATATATATATATATATATATATGGTAAGCGAGTGTAGCTCACCAAGGATTTGGGATCTTTTCTCCCAAGAGTCAGTGTTGTCTTGTAGTCTATTTTATTATAGGATAATGCATGCATTGGTCGCTACAAACGATAAATAAATTATGGATTCGATTTTATATTTGGTTGACTATAAAGTTTATATAAATAAAAATGTAAGCCTACTGTGCCAGAAGAATCAATTTGACTAAATGTTCCAATAACTAGATTTAAAATACCCCATATTTTTGGCAGTTTCAAAGGGTTTATTTCTTTTATAGATGGTTGGATTTCTTAGTAGTGATCTAGTCAAATTGTAATTATACAGTTGATGTGATGTACTCAATATCAAGTTTTATTTTCTGCTAAAATTTCATGTTTACAACTTTTGTTATTTTATTTGGGGTCTGCCGGTGACACCTATCCCAGCGACGCATGTCGTCGGTACAAGTCAAGGTATGTCGACGACATGTCGTCGTCATATCTTTTGCAAACTTTGACGTAATTCCTTTGACCAGGATATCCGTGCCGACGACAAGTCGTCGCTACAAGTCTAGCGGGATCGACAAAATTCTTCACGGGATTCTGAAAGTCTATATCAACAACTTGTCGTCGGGATAGTTATCGAGAAATCTATTTTCCATTTGTTTTTTATTCCATGTTCCAGAAATACCTTACGATGTAGTTTTATGTAAGCTATACCGACAGCAAGTCGTCAGCATTACACATGACGATCCGCATGAAACATCTATCCGACGACTAGTAGTTGGCACATGTTTTTAATTTTAATTTTTTTATTTCAGCAAAAAAACGAAACAACATCGTTTACGTAGACCCTATACCACGATACGTCGTCGGCGTAGGAGTTTACCCTAAAAAAAACGCAGTCTTCGTTCATTTGCACACAACGACGCAAGGGTTTACCCTCTCCGATGAAAATCACCTTCTAGCTTCCATAACCGGTGATTAGCCCTGGTAACATATTTTCTACTCCTAATTCGTTGTTTATTGTTGTGTGGTAATGATTTTTACCCCGAAATTAGGGGTTTTTTTTGGTGTTTAGAGTTGATCACCGGTGGTGAAGAGGTTTTGTTTCACCACCGTCCGTCTTCCACCGCCTCAGCCTTCCCCATCGAAGAGTTGACCCTCCTTCCAACTTCTCTTCCGTTCGTTTTTTATTGCATGTAAGAAACTGTGAGTTTTTCATGTTTTTTTTTTTCTGATTTTGTGTATTCCGGTGACCACCAGCCACCACCGGAAGATCACCATCAACTCTGACAAGCGGAATCCGTCCATCACAGCAAGAAAAACGAACGAAACAGGTTAGTTTTTTTTTTTTCTAATTTTTATTGAAATTGAAATTGTATATATGTATAAGTTTAAATGAAATTGAAATTGATCCTCCTATGATTATAGAATTGTGTTGTTTGTTTGGTATATGTATGATTGTGTTGTTTGTTTGGTATATGTAATTTGTTTTTGTTGTTTAGGTTTATATGAAATTGAAATTGTATATATATAATGTTAATGTAGTTGGTTAATGTTATATGAAATTGAAATTGTGGTTAAAATATTATATGACATTCAAATTTGTTTAGGTACATTTGAACATGGTTCTAAAAAGCATGCCATGGCAGGAGGCGTGACCTCGCTGTTACGAAAATGTCTAAGGCGGGTTTGTTAAGCGTGGCGCCCAAATAACGTGTCAATGCGCGCCTTATCGTGTTATGAAACGAGTTTTTTTAAGGCGCGAGTTTTTTTTTTTGTTTTTTCTGATCAGCCATAATATAATTGAGTTTTTTTGTTAACTTTTTGATACTAAATATTGATATAACACGTCTAAAAACTTGATATATTTGATAAAATTCATTAATTATATGATTTATCTTTTTTAATTTATATAAAATAGTCATGCCTTGAAAAACGTCATGGCTCGCCAAGGCTTGTCATGACTTAACTTTGACCTTGCCGCCAAGCCACGTCTCACGTTGAAATTATATGAAATCGAAATTTTGTATGACTGTGATCTTTGTTTAGGTTGATATGAAGTTTTATGTATAAAATGTAAAATATGTATGGTTGTGTTATTTGTTTAGTTTATTAGTTTGAGTGAATGAAATGATAAAGGGTTTAATTTTTAAGTTTAAATGTTTATCATTAAGAACAAACGTTACTAATGGAAACATAAAACAAAATATTTAAATATTTAAACTAATAAAAGTACGTTTATTGAGAACAAAGTTTATTAAGTAAAAAGTATTTAAACTACAAAGTTTATTAATAGGAACATATTTTTTTTAGCTTGTTTATTAAAGTATTTTATTTTCATTTCTATTTGATAGTTATAACATGAAACAAAATAATAAAACTATGTTGCTATTAAAAGTACGGTGCTATAATAAAACAAAAAAAAACAAAATAATATTAAAAGTACAATGTTTTAATTGAAAAAATAAGATGTAGATATACTATAAATATGAAAGAGAAGTGAAAATAAAATGCTTTAAACAAACTAATAAAAGTACATTTCTATAAAAGTATATTGACTCTATCAATTCCGTCTGATTTCTACTTCCAGGGTACATATTTATTTATATACTTGTGAATACTATATTCATTCTGTCCGTTTTTTTCTCAAACAAAAAGTCTTGCAATTCATTTTCACATATAGCCAAAATACAATTTAAGTATGTATACAATGTAATTTTCAATAATGAAACAGTAATTACGATCGATAAGAGTTGGATTCGTGAAAACCGAACGTACCCAAAATTCTTGGAAGGTCCTAAAAACTTTATGGAGATTGCTAGGAAACATGTTGACTCTAAAGACAAAGTGCGTTGTTTGTGCATAAAGTGTGTGAATATGTATCGACAATTGTTGAGTATGGTTTATGCCCACATACATGACCATGGGTTTCTAAAATCGTATACTATATGGAATCATCACGGTGACAATTTCTGATTTGGGCTACAATTCAACTCCAATAAACATTCCAATAACTAATGAGATGTTTGATGTAATTGATGATGTAATGGCGAAACAAAATACAAATAAAGAAAATATAGAAGATGAACGACAAGGCTGTTGGATTAATGTCTAAGTCCATAACTATAATTGGTAAGACTTGACCTGACCCGGCATGGTCCATTTTGGTTGCATACCATCATGCACTTGGATAGACTATAATGAGAGAAATAAGACACTTATGGTTATTAATATATTATAAGTTCTGGTATATTAATAATAAGAATAATAAGATTATTTAATTAGTATTGATCAAGAATTAATCTAGGATTAATTAAGTGATCAAAAGAAGACTAATTAAATATATGGGTTGATTGTGTAAATCATCCATACTTGTATAGTGGGCTAATGCTCCATGGATAATCAAGTTGGGCTAAAACCCATAGGATGGTCCATGGATGCTCCATGGTGTATTTGTACCCATGGATCATGGAAATGAAAGGCCATGTCAATTAGGGTTTACATGGTGTAACCCTAACTATATAAGCATCTTATTCTTGACCAAAATGGGCCACTAGTGTGTGAAGAGAAAGGGCTAGCCGATTTCATGAGTTGTAGAATTCTCTCAAGTTATTCTAAGTGTTTTGGTGATTGTGATTCCATTTGAGGCTTCCACACTATTGGGGCTAAGCTCTTAAAGCTTGAAGACATCAAGCTACATCAAGAGGTATGTATTCTATCTTGCTATAGTCATTGTTTTGTATGCTAGATTAGGATAATACCTTGGATGTTCTTATTTGCATGTATAATAGAGAAAACATATATCCAAGGTATTTAGGGTTGTATGTACACTTAGGAGTGTTAGAATGCTCAAAACCCAACAGTGGTATCAGAGACTAGGCTTGTTTTCTTGTTATACCTGCAATAGAAGCTGAAAAAAATGAATTTGTTGTTGTCTGATCATCAGACTCGGCGAGTACATCAGAGGACTCGGCGAGTCCATGCTTAAAATGTGATCAATTCAATCCAACTTGCCGAGTTGGTTCGTGCACTCGACGAGTTGGACCCCCAGACAACATATTTTCGAGTTTTTTGGCTAGAAATGGACTAGGAACATTACCCTAAGTTGTTTTTGAACTTATACACTTGTTTTTGATGTGGTAATGTTCATGCTAATCCATTTTCAAAGATAATTGTCAATAGATTCATGTTTTGTATTAGTTTAAGGTTTAGACTAATTACATGAAAAAGTTTGATTTGAATTATCTTGTACTTATGAGTTGCTTAGATTAATAGAAAAGTTAATTGAAATAGTTGTTTTCAATCCATTTTAATCTAAGAGTTGAGTATAAAATGTGTTTGTGTAACTTGTCCTCAAGTTACATGAAGAGTCACATTAAAGACTCATAAAACTCATAATAGTTGGCAATGGTTACAAAATGAAGAGTCTTGTGTCATTGAATAATTTTTTATGACTCCATAACTTGTCCTCAAGTTATGGAAGTTCAAGAGTCACTTCATTAAAGAAAAATATGTAACCATAATTAAATCCATAAGTTATAAAATAAAGAAAAAGTTAGTTCTTTTATTAGTTTAAAGTCTTCCATAACTTGTCCTCAAGTTATGGAACTTGAAGAGTTTTTGGATTAAAACTACTTTAAACACATAAGTTATGGAATTAATTAGTTTTGAATAGTTTCAAAACTTGCCCTCAAGTTTTGGAATTTGTAAAGTTTTCACTTATGAATACTTTAATTCCAAGTTAGCCCTTAGAATTTTAAAAGTTAAAATTCAACCCTTATACTTTATAATATTATATGTTAATAATATATATATGTATAAGAGTAAAGTCAGTCTTACCGCTAGTACGCCTCATTCACGAAGCCGGTCTATAAGGTGGGTAGAAGGTTGTTGCCTATAAAATGGCAACTTAATGGGTGTCCACTCTCACCTACCGCTTGCTTGACTGGTGGAGGGTCGTTAGCCGAACGGGTTTGACAGGACTAGAATTCTCCCTTCATTAAAAGTATTAATGATAATACTAAGTAACTAAACTCTTAATAATACTCAATCTTAGTTACTTAGGAAAAATGTGAATAAGGTGCTAACCCATGAAATTACACTTTACACTTTGTCTAAGTCGTTAGTGGAGCGTGTGTGGTTAACCGGCACACTAACTTGGACTTAACAAGGTAGGTAAAGGGTGACTTAATATTTATCATAGTATCGATGGAGCGTGTGTGGTTAACCGGCACATCGATTGAGGGGTAATTTATTAAGGGTACCAAGTGATTTGCATGGTTACTTCACACCTTGTTTTGTGATCCTCGGCATCCCAGTCACAAAACCTGAAGGGCACACTCGAGATTGAAACATGCCTTTGAACAGTTCAATGAATCTCAAAGATCTAGGAGTTTCAAAACCAATTAAAACCTAATAATACATTTCGTTTATCTTGGTGGAAATTGGTGAATCGTCATTCACCTACCTTCAAATATTTTATAGCTTGGATTACGGCATACCTCTTCTAAGTTATAAAATAGTTTGTTGGGTCCTAGCCTTAATATTTCATATTGGGTGTCATATTAAGGACTTAAAATCAACTATCTTGAATATCTCCCAAAAGATGTCTGGTTTAGACACCTATGATCTTCCCAAATCTCTTGAAACAAGCTTTCCTAAATGAAGATGATGTTCCTTGGAAATCATACTTCTTTCACCTCCTCCAATTATTCTCCCTAACCCACAAGTTCTTGAAAAGTTTAAGGTCACTCAAGCCCTATTGGCAAGGCAAGGTCTAGGTGTGATCACATCTTGGAGATGTAGTCACATATTGACAAGCCGGGAGAGTTGGGTGTCAAAGTCTTGAGAAAGTTGGTGGTTCAACTACTATCTAAGTCACATAGTGAGTTCTTTTGGAACACCTGTGAAACAGACTATGACAAGACCCTTAATGATCTTATCTATTTGTTAAGATCAACTTCCTTAAAACTTGATGGACATTGACAATAGTGACACCGGAAATCCAGAAAAGCATTCTCTTCCCAATGGAAAGGGATCGGCCATAGTCAAATCGGTTGACCAAATGGTAAAGAGAAAAGCTAAGTCTGGATAGTCTCGTGTACCATTATCAAAGGGTCCATATGTTTATATTGCCAAAGGAAGGGGCATTGGTTGCGAAGCTGCCATATTTACCTAAGGATGTTAAAGTCAATAAGTTTGACTCTACTTCAGGTAAAGTCCACTATCTAACTCTGTTATGTTTCTATTATGAGATTATTGATACATGATGTGACTGGGTCACATGGTGATGTGTTAAGAATCAAAGAAAAGTAAAGAAACTTAAAGAAAGAATATGTTGAATCTGATCGCATAGATGGATTTCTATCGCATAGTTTGAATATCGGATTCTTGAGCTACTTCTTAGGAGTTATGAGATATTGCTTAGGAATAGATAACGACAAGTTTTCATATGAATTGTAAGGATAAGTTTTTCCGCAAAGTTTTAAAATAAAAGAAAATTTTTGATTTTATTTATTTTAAAATATCCTTACAATGGCATTTGAGGAAAAATTGTTGCTTATATGATTCCATTAAGAGCAAGAGTGGAAATATGAAATTGATTCTTTCATTTGTGGTAATGTCTAAATTTACCAAATAAGGAAAGATTCTCATCACCCAAGTTTCAATTGGACCGGAACTTGGAATCATGCAAGCTATATAGCATGATGAATGAGAACTTTCAAGTATTGGAAAAATTAAGACTAATTACTCGGTTACATGGATGTGTGAGTCAAGTAATGGACTAAGGGATCTAGTACATAGTCTTGTGCACTGATTAACTCCACCACAAAAGATTGATAAGACTATTCGTCGTAGTTTACTAAAGCTCAGTAAATATGATTATACTTACAAGCTTAAGTGTAACTCTGAGACATTGGAAAAGGTTCCAATGTAAGGCAGAGCGAATAAGAAGAATCAAATTAGGCAGAAGGATAAAAGTTTCTCAAATCTGAAAAGATGGGAGAGTACTTTAGTATCAGTTTTTGTGATCATCTTAATGATTAAGGAAACCATATCAAAATTAGTTCTCTAAGGAAAATCTTAGTGCATTCTTATGACTATGAAGAGGAACTTGAATTGTTGAAGTGGTTAAATCAAGAAGATGAGTCATACTTCGTTCCAATACAAGTCTTAGAGTCATACTCCAAGATTGTAATTTGAGTGACATGTCTCAAAGAAGGTGTAAAACACTTGTCAAATGTAAGAGTAAAAGTTTTCTACTCTTGTACATTTGAAATTGGTAAGTTGTGATGTTTTGGATAAAACAAAGACCAACTTAGGCCAATTGTGTGAAGTGTTTGTCTTGATTAGAATCCACACTGTCTCTTGGATGTTTGACAAGGGAGTCTTATAGGTCAAGAGGATAGTGGGAGTCTTAAAGGTCTTGAAAGTCTCAAGAACTATTCAAGAATAGAATCTGAAGTTCTTCACTAACACACGACTTGAGGTTTATAACCTATCGTGTTGACATATTCTGTGCCCATTCCAGTTAGAGTTGGCTTTGCATATGAGTTCTTAGAGTTCTCATTTTGTTGCACAACAACTTGGAAGCAATGGCAGGCCCTTGAGCTGCCAGGTGGCAAGAAATTAAGATTGAGTTCAATCCATATGGTTTTGGATTTGTCATTATCTGTGTCTTGTGATTATGGTTTTGAAAAATTCACATGGATAAGAACACATACACCATTAAATCTAAGTGTCATAAGGTTTCTCTCCGATTCATGAAAATGATGGTGAGGAAACACTTTCACTAAGTAGATTTTATCTAGATAGCAATTGTGATATTTGCATTCTCAAAGTCGTTAGTGGAGCGTGTGTGGTTTACCGGCACACTAACCTGGACTTGTGAGAAGTGGCGAAAAGGTCTAACCATTATGATTACGGCATACCTCTTCATAACTGTTTAGATACACAAGTGTGCTATCTAAGGGAAGGTGTATGATTTTGATAAAGTTTTATCAAAACAATCTAGCATCAGAAATCTGAACTTTGGTAAGAAAGTCAATGAAGTATTGATTTCTAGAAGTCCAGCTGATTTCTGGGTACATGTCAAAGCTAGTGGGAGCATAAGTGTTATGCTAATAATTATCATGCTAGTGGGAGAACGATAATTATGATAAGTATTGCAAGCTAGCAATGTTAATTATAGAAAACAAAAGGTTTCAATTGGGAAAAGTTGTTTTGCTATAATTAAGGGAGAGGAAATTATACTTCATCTCAAATCTATAAGCTTAGATCGTGAGGTTTTAATCATTTAGTCAAGGATATATATGAATTTCATGTTGGAATGGCTCAACATAAGGAAATTTTGTATATGAGTCCATTATTTGCGTTCTAAAATTCGATTATGATTACGGCATCCCTTTTCATAATCTGAATTATGAGAACTTGGCAAATTAAAATGGAAATATTATAGCAAAAGACTGGTTCAGTCTTTATGTAAGACATCATGAATCGTGTCCCATATGCTTCGGATATAGGATCGAGTACATGTGCTATATTCATCCGTTCTAAAATTTTCCAAATGCCTGGGGCATTAAGAAGGGAAAAGGTTTAGAACTGGATATGACTAAAAGGATTAAACAATTGTCGACGACAATCTAAGGTTTACCAAAGATTGGTTGCTCAAGGACAATTGGAAGTATGGTGATAACTCTGGAAGGACCATATTGACATAGTCTGTATGGAGGCAACTCTTGTTCAGAAGTGATAGTCAAAATGGAATCTGGAAATGTTTCAAAGTTAGAATTTTCAATCTGTATAAGATTAAGGAAACTTAATGCAAGAAGGATATTTCCAAGGAGTTGATCTCCTTTGGAATGCTCTGTAATGATTGTTGTCAAGTCTTTCTGATTAATGCATATAAGTTTAGAATCTAACAGATTTCAGTAAATGGCATGAATTTGGAATTCTTGCATTTGCAGTAAGGATTTGGGAGTGTGAAAAGAGAACCATTGAAGTTATGTTCAATTAATCTAGTTCACAAAGTAAAGATCATAGACAAACATAGTATGCATACTTGGTGTATGGCATGACTAGTGTTTAAGAAAACATAGTGTACATGCTTGGAGCATGGGACAACTATTGTTTTAAATTCAAGAATAAAGTTGATAGCTGAAACAGTATGCAATGAATAATGTGTAATCATATGGTGATAAATAAAAGGTGTTTTATTTATGTTCAAAGAGTTGATACCATATTGGATTCAATTATTATTGTGTTTCACTTTGCTTGTTTTGACTTCCAGAATAAACTAGGTTATTCTTCCGGAATGACTAAGTTATTCAAACCATCCACAGTCGGTCATATGTTGGAAGTAGATATGAATTAAGACTGTCATGATGGGTTGTAGAGGTCTAAGGTGTTGGACAAGGCTACAACAATCATGAGTGCTCATAAGTTCTGAGTATTGGATTCAACCCGCGCTCATTGGAATCACTTCATGGATTTTATCACGAGTGATCATGAGACGATAATATCTTATATTCTTCAAACCTAGAGATATGAGTTGTTACTATGAATTGATAGTACATTGATTGCACGGAAACGCATTTGGTAACTCGGTGCTATAAAACGTGCCTTTGTGTATGATTCAACAAGTAGTAGAACAAGCCATATGAGTCGAAGTTTATCCGTTCCTTTTACCTTCGGGATAAAAGCGATATCTATGGGCCCCTCGATGATTTGATGATGACAAATGGAAGTGCTCGGCCGGGCCAGGACTGATTTGATTTTTTCAATTATTCAGTCGTCATAAATCGCAAATCGGGAAACAAAAAATGGACAGAGAGAATGATTATAATCCATGTCTCAGTCCATATGATATCTAGAATGGAGGAATATATGATCCCTTATCTAACGGACAAGTCACTGACAAAGGTCAGAGTTCATCTACAAGGTCAGAGTTCGACAGAAGCTTTTGAGAGCTACGGATGCCGGTTGGTTCCTGAAGTCATACGCAATAATAGTTTTAGACTTATCTAAGTGGGAGACTGTTGGATTAATGTCTAAGTCCATAACTATAATTGGTAAGACTTGACCCGACCCGGCATGGTCCATTTGGGTTGCATACCATCATGCACTTGGATAGACTATAATGAGAGAAATAAGACACTTATGGTTATTAATATATTATAAGTTCTGGTATATTAATAATAAGAATAATAAGAATATTTAATTAGTATTGATCAATAATTAATCTGGGATTAATTAAGTGATCAAAAGAAGACTAATTAAATATATGGGTTGATTGTGTAAATCATCCATACTTGTATAGTGGGCTAATGCTCCATGGATAATCAAGTTTGGCTAAAACCCATAGGATGGTCCATGGATGCTCCATGGTGTATTTGTACCCATGGATCATGGAAATGAAAGGCCATGTCAATTAGGGTTTACATGGTGTAACCCTAACTATATAAGCATCTTATTCTTGACCAAAATGGGCCACTAGTGTGTGAAGAGAAAGGGCTAGCCGATTTCATGAGTTGTAGAATTCTCTCAAGTTATTCTAAGTGTTTTGGTGATTGTGATTCCATTTGAGGCTTCCACACTATTGGGGCTAAGCTCTTAAAGCTTGAAGACATCAAGCTACATCAAGAGGTATGTATTCTATCTTGCTATAGTCATTGTTTTGTATGCTAGATTAGGATAATACCTTGGATGTTCTTATTTGCATGTATAATAGAGAAAACATAGATCCAAGGTATTTAGGGTTGCATGTACACTTAGGAGTGTTAGAATGCTCAAAACCCAACAAAGGCATGGATCCAGAATTTGATGCTTTGTTTGAGGAGCTTAATACCGAGTTATACCTTGATTGTGAGATGTCTTCTTTAAACTTTTTGGCAAAGTTATTGCATATTAAAGTGATCAATAAATGGACATATTGTTTGTTTGACCAACTTGTAGACTTGCTAAGAGTTTCTCTCCCGAATAGCAAGATTCCAACTTCACACTATGAAGCTAAGAAAAAGTTGAGAAAGATAGGATTAGGATATGAATCCATCCATGCTTGCAAATATGATTATGCTTTGTTTTGGAAGGAGAATGATTCCATGTAGAATTTCCCGATTTGTAATGAGAGTAGATGGGTAGACACAACCACAAAGGGGAAGCGAGTACCACAAAAAGTGTTGCGGTACTTTCCTTTAACTCCAAGGCTTCAACGGATCTACAGTTCCAGATCCACAGCTAAAGATATGATTTGGCATAATACTGGAAGATCAACGGATGGTATGATGTATCATCCGGTAGATGGGAAGTCATGGCAAGAATTTCATAAGAGATATCCAGAGTTTGCCAAAAAACCTAGAAATGTTTGTCTAGGTTTAGTTGTTGATGGCTTTAATCCATTCGAAACTTTAATAACAATTATAGTATTTGGCTGGTTATATTGAGTACCTACAATACACCACCATGGATATGTATGAAAGAGTCTTCTTTCATGCTAACTTTGTTGATTCCTATCCCTAGATCACCCGCAAAGGACAATGATGTTTACTTGAGGCCTTTGGTGAATGATTGGAAAATGTTGTGGGTCGAAGGAGTTCGACCAAATGAGAGATACATCAACCAATACTTTATTAAATATGTGTGCGATGTTGTTATGGACTATCAATGATTTGCCAACACGTACCAGTCTATCTGGATGGAGTGGTCAAGGTTATTTAGCATGCCCTACTTGTAACGAAGACACATCTTCCATTTATGTGACCAACAAGATGTCTTATGTTGGTCACAGATGATTCTTGAATATAAATGATAGTTGGAGGGAGAGTCTATTATTTGTTGCTCAACATGAGAAAAGACCGCATCCTAGAAGATTTAGTAATGCAACTATATTAAAGCAAGTAAATTGTCTCTCTGATCGAATTCCAGGTAAGCATCCTGATTATGGGGGTAAAAAAAGAAAGCGTGACGATGAATAAAAAAATAGAGAGTTTAATTGGACGAAACGAAGTATCTTCTTTGAGCTTTAGTATTGGTCTTCCCTCGACCTAAAACACAATTTCGTTGTTTTTCATGTTTCAAAGAATGTGAATGAGAGTATGTTGAATACTGCACTGATGAACGATAAAAGAAAAGACAAAAAAGACGCAAGAATTGACTTGAAAAATATGGGCATTCGACCAGATCTATGGCTAAAAGAGAAAGTCAAGAAGATGAAGAAACACAACAAGGAAGAAAACAAGAAGAAAGAAATGCTCCCACATGCTTCTTACTCTTTCAAACCAATTCATCGGCAATGTTTCTGTCAAATCAGTAAAGGAGTGAGACTACCTAATGGTTTTGGATCGAACTTTAAGAAGAAGGTTAATGATATTGAATCAAATTTGGTTGGGCTGAAGTCTTACGATCATAACGTCCTCATGCAAGAAGTGCTACCTATAGGGGTTCAAGCAGGTCTCCCACCAAATGTTTCAAGAACAATCATTGAACTGTGTACATTCTTTATAAAAATTTATGCACGGAAATTGGATGTTAACCACATGAGAAATGCCAGAACAGAAGTGGTGAAGATCTTATGCAATCTTGAGTTGATATATCCTTCGGCATTTTTTGACATAATGATTCATCTTATTCTTAATTTACCTGATGAAGCCATTCTTGGAGGTCCTATACACATGAGATGGATGTATCCTTTTGAAAGATATATGAAAAAACTTAAAAATTATCTCAGAAACAAAGCCAAACCAGAAGATTCAATAGTAGAGGGTTATGTTGCAGACGAAGGTTTGACATTCTGCTCTATATATCTTGAGAGTATGCAAACAAAATTCAACCGTGCTGATAGAAATGTTGATCTCCGCCTTCCAAAAAGGCAATTTTCTGTGCTCTCATCACAATGTCGGCTAAGAGAATTGCTGAACTTTGTAAAGAGGCCAAAAAATCATTGCATTGGTTTGTACTAAACAATTGCGATGATGATGAGATGAGAAGCTACAAATCATAATTTTCTAATTTATTAACTACATTTTCGATAGTGTTATAATATATTTTAACTATTCTAATTATTTTGTCCCATATTCAGTGAATTCAAATCAGAATTTCCTGAAAGTGATTTTAAAATGGAATTTCCTTCATGGTTCAAAGAAAAGGTAAGTAAGTTATATATTTATAATGTAAAACTAGTTTATTACTTAAACATACCATCTTATATTTCCTTAAAAATTTATTATCTCCAAAAAGATATGCCTTCAGACCGTATTGACGAATTAAAGGTGTTGACATATGGTCTGTTGCGTATATATTCTTACACTGCATGCATAGTAAATGCTGTTCGATTTGCCGTGAATAGCCGTGATCTCCGACGCATTACTCGAAATAGTGGTGTTGTTACATTTGGAGAAGACGGTACACCATTTTATGGTCAATTAGAGGAGATCATAGAGTTGCATTATTTATATGGTAAATCATTTGTACTCTTTCGTGGTAAATGGGTCAATGCGTGATTATGTAATGGACGTTTAAAGACTATAAAAAGTGATATGATGATCAACAATACATCTTAGCCACACAAGCTAAAAAAGTATTTTATCTCCAAGATCACACTCAAAACAATAACTGGAGAGTTGTGGAAGAGGCTCATCATCAAAAACTTTAGGATCATCCAAGTATCGGTGTTGTGAATGAGATAGATGTCATGAACAACACTCAATCAACTGATTTTACCTTTGTTTTCGACTTAGGCACCTTACCTATGTAGACGACTTTTGGTGAAGTTGGCGAATCAAGTGTGGTTGCTAGGAGGAATGTTGCTCCTACTATAAATGATGATGATTTCATTAACGATGACAATGACGATGGTGATACGTACTCTTCAGATGAAGAAATAAATAATGACCACTTTGACAGTGATGATGATGTTGTACATATATATTGTTCTAGTGATGAATATGATTGACGGTATGTTATAGTTATCATATATCCTGATTGCTTATAATATTTGTTAAATTCTCAAATGTTGCTTATTTGTAGCTTTATTAAATATTTTGAATGTTTATAATACTTGTTAATCAGATGGCAGAAGTCGCGAGGGGACACGGAGGAGACGGTGGGGATAGACCTCCACACGGGGTCGCACACAGTGTACCATCATGTTGCGAATCTTGTAAGTTACATGCAATTTTTAAGTATTAGATATATTAAAGTTTTAAATTTCTAAATTTCCAATTCTATATGTAAATCTAGTACAAGCGAATAATGTAAATGTGAATGTGTGTGGCAAAGGGAGTAACTTAAATTTGTACGATGAGTATGAAAATAACAATCGTAGGCCTTTGGATTTGAGAATTGACATCTCCGGGTGGACGTATCGACTTGTGGGGTCAACAGGCAAATGTTTGTCAGACTGATCTCAAATCTGGTGGTATCACAGGTACCGTTGCATTATCATACTTGGCGTCGTGTTCCTACCAAGTACACAGATGATTTATATACCGAGCTAGAAGTAAGTATATAATATATTTTATATGTATTGAATTTTACACTTATTAAATATTTTTTTTACTAATCAAATATGTATTTCCTTTTGCAGACTTATTTTAATCTTAATAGGTATGGGGGCACAGACTTGTGGAAACCCCTTCGAGTGGGTATCCAAGCAAATACGCAAAAAGCTTATCGAGAGCGCAAGTATCAGATAAAAAAACATTTTGATAGAGTTGGTGGATATCATCATGTGTAAAGGGTAAGAAGATGTCCACCGAGTGATTAGATCGCTGAAGATTGGAACAATATGATTAATTTTTTGTTTTTTAATTGATGAATACAAACACACGTCGATCAAAAATAAAGTTACTAGGTCGAAACTTCCGCACACAAGTGCTCACGGATGTAGATCCTATCCTCAACGACGTTATTTAGAGGTAATAAAATACATTAATATTATTTAAAATTGTAATTAACATTTGTATAAATATATTTATAGTTTTTTCACTTATTATAGGATAAAATGGGAATCAAGCCGCAACATATTGGGGGTTGGAGACAAATGCGCTACAAAGAAGGTTCGGGTTGGTATACAAGTCGAGCACAAGAAGATTGGGTGAGTGATAAATGAAATGAATGAGTTGTTTAAATATATTATTAATATTATTATTTATAGTTTTTTGCTTAAGGAATATTATTATTATTTTAATATTTAAGTTTAGTTGTTTGTTTTAATTAACGTATGTTTATTGTTTTCTTTATTTTAGGAGAAAATTCAAGAGGAATATGAGAAAATGCAAAACGAGGTTGAGGAAGGTGGAGAAGTAAACAAGGAAGAATGTTTAGAACGTGCCCTTGGGACGAGACACAGGCATGCTCGTAGGGTGGGTAAGAGACCAACCGACAACTTCAGTTTAATTCCAAATGAACGACCTTCCACTTCCAAATCATCCCAATCTCAACCCCAATCTCAATCCCAATTTGATGCACAACAAATGCAAGAATATTTGCAACAATATAATGCATCATTGGCGGCATGTATTCCGAACTTCCTACCACCACCATTTCCTAACTTTCTTTACAACTATAACACACAAGCAAGTTTCTCTCAACAACTTGCCGAAAGGATGGAAGAAGAAGAAGAAGAAGAAGAAGAAGAAGAAGAAGAAGAAGATTATGATAATGATGGTTGATGTTTTTTTAGTATTTCGAACAATGTTAGTTAACTACTAATTGTAATATTAAACATGAATTTGATGTTTTGAATTTGAACAATGGTACCCAGTTAATGTATTTCAATTAATATATGCTACAATGTTATTTCTAGATTTGTGCTGCAATGTTATTTCTAGATTTGTTAAAAATGCAGGAATGGTAATATAAAAAATCTGTTAAACTAAAAAAACAACCAGTAGCTATCCTGACGACATGTCGTCGCTATGGGTATATAATCGACAACTGTGAGAAACCTATAACGATGCTAAGGCATCGTTATAGCTTAAACCTTTCGCGACGACATGTCGTCGCTATAGGTTTCCTGACGACAAGTCGTCGCCACAGGTTATTGATAAAGCTTTATTTTTTTTATGAAAATATGATTGACAAAATTTGTACCGACTCCAAGTCGTCGCAATAGGGGAAGCTATGCCGACGACAATATTGACCTATGCCAACAAGTCTATGCCGACGACGCTTTGCCGACAACATCTCGTCTGCATACCCTATACCGACGACATGTAGTCGGGAGAGGATCCAAATTTTTCATCGCCATAGGGTATTCATGTTGTAGTGATTGGACAGTGAGGTCACAATCATCTCTGCTATCCATAACTAGGGTATCACGATCGACACTAACAACATTAACTACGTCATCTCAAAAAAAATTCCAATGTTAACTTTGTTGGGTCAAAATATGGTTTATACTTTGCTTTTCTGGGCAATTATATTTTTGTGTAATATTTTATGAGCCTACAATCTAGTTTACGGTCTGGTAGTGTTTACCGTTGAGTTTACGGCCGTAAACCCATTTACGGCCCATGTTATACAGCCCATATTCTCCATGTATAAATATAGGTGTTAGGGTGAGGAGTAGAGATTGATAAACCCTAAGGAGTTTACGGCCAGAGAGAAGAGAGTTAACGGCCAGAGAGCATTTTGTGTGAATCTTTTGTATCTGGAACTTTAATTCATATCAATTCATAAGAAGATTCATATTATTCTTCTTCTCATTCTCTTCTATTTGATCTGACATCATCTGTTTGATTGAGATTCCGCACCATCAAACGGATTTGATTGATACATAGGCAAATTAGGGACTTACAATTGGTATCAGAGCCAAGTTGTATCAGTCAATTTTGTCAGATTTGGGACATAATTTGATCTTATTTTCGAAATATTTTTGCGTTTTTGGATAGATCTCTGAAAAATAAGGGGGGTTTGTTCTTCGTGTTTTTCACAAAAAATGGTTTTTGATCGAGTTTTGGAGCAAAAAGGAATGAAAAACGTCGTTTTTTTAAGGGTTTACGGCCATTGAAGGGTTCTCGGCCGTAAACAGCTTGCGGCTAGGGTTTCTTTGTGGCTGACGGCTAGGGTTCCGGAGTTTGCGGCCCGAGGTTCACGGTCCGAGCTTGCGGCCTCGGAGTTTGCGGTCCAGCAGCCTCGGTGCTCGTCCTCGCTTCTAGGGAGCTTCGCAGTAGCAACAGCCTTCGCAGTAGCAGCACCCTTCGCATATAAAAAAAAATAACAAGCGAAGGTGGAGGTGCCAGGGATCAAACATTGGTCTCCTCCCTAATAGTCCACGCGTCTCACCAAGTCTTCTAATCTGCTTCTTGGTTTATCACTTCCGATTTTAATTCATAAAGACTCCATTTCGCAGCAAGTTTCGCCAATTTGACACTTTTAACCCTAAAACTAAATTTCTTTTAAATTTCAAATTCCTTTTTTCATCCAAAATAAAAAATAAATAAATAAATAAATAAAATTAATAATAATAATAATAATAATAATAATAATAATAATAATAATATAATAAAAATAATTAATTAATAATAAAATTTTATTTTTTTATTATTATTTTTTTTGACTTTTTATTTTAAAATTTTAACTTTGACTTTCAGGTTTGACCTTTGATTTTAAATTTTGACTTTCTCGTTTGACTTTTAAATTTTCAAACTTAGCTTTTCGGTTTGTCTTTTAAGTTTGACTTTTTTTAAGTTTGACTTTGAGTTTGACCTTTTAAATTTGACTTTTAAGGTTGACTTAAAAAAAAAGGCATTTTTAAATTTGACGTTTAAGTTTTATCTTAGCTTCTAGTTGTGCTTTTTAATTTTAAGGTCTACGAGGGAGTTGAAAACATGAAAGAGAGTCGTCAGGATATGTTAAGAAAAAATTTCAACATTTTCGATTATATCACTGGAGAAACCCTCGAAACTTAGTTGTAGCGATTTGTTACACTTACTACTGAGATGAATATAGTTGGGATCTTCTTGACCAAATCTGAGATAAAGAAAAAGCTACTGAATTCACTTCCGAAATCGTGGGATATGAATGTGGCTATCGTCAAGAAGACAAAAGATCTCAATCATCTTAGTCTTGCTGATGTTATTCAAGAACTTGATGCTTTGAAGTGTAGAGAAACAATGAGTTCTGAAAACATTCCGGTTACTAAAGTTACATGTATTCCAGCTTGTGAAGCCACGATTAAATTTCTTCGGGAACAAATTGATTTATTTAAAAGAGAAGTTGAGGACCTGAGATCTGAAGGATATCAACTCAGGAAACGACAGAAACCCCTGAATGCTGAATTAGAAGCAAAACCAAGGACTTTAGGAAACTTCAGGAAGAGTATAGCAACAAGTGTGAAAATTATGATTATATTAAGAGACAACTTGCTGCTGTAACTGAAGAACTTGACGCTTTAAAAATTAAGTGTGGAAAAACAGATGTCAGTTTCAAAAATTATACTACGTCAAGTTAGACAGTCGAGTCTTTATATGAAACCCAATTAAAATTCAAAGAAAATCAAAACAAGGGTCTAGGGTATGATAGTGTACCTCCTCCTTATAATCATAACTACACATCCATCCCCATGACACAGGACGAAACTGACAGGGAGCCACATCTTCGATATGGCAAACGAGCTGGATTTGTGTCAGGAGGAGTTATTAATGTTGAAAATACTAACGTGTCTACTTCATGTGCAGGTAAAGTAGCAGAAGATGAGAACAAGGAGAGCACTACTGAACAAACCAACATCTATTTGAACTCTGAGTCTTTTGCTTCGAACTCAGCTGCTTCTGATCAACCTGCCGTTGAGAAATACAGGCCTCCAATTCCAGCGCAACAAAGTGCCTATTGCAAGCGTGCATCTGTAAACAATAAGAGACAAGGAAAGGATACGCCACCAGGGGAAGGAATAAATAACTTCACAGTGAAGAAAAAGACTTGTTTTCACTGTGGAACACCTGGACACATTGCCAGAAATTGTCCTAATCGTGCATATGTTCCCTACTATGCACAAGGATGAAAAAACGCACCAAGTGGGAGATACTTCAAAAGAAACCCTTCCAGGTCACGTTTAGAAAATGGTGACTGGAACGCGCACAAGGCCAAGAATCAAACCCACAAGGCAAAGAATCTGAATCCCAAGGGAAAGAAGGATATGTCAGCCAACAAGCCAAATCCAAGAGATGCTCCAGTGAAACAAAGACCAATTAGGTCAAAGTCATCTCGACAGCCGGCTTCAAGTTCCAAAACAAGTACTAAGCCACCCATCAGATCGAAAAAGAAATGGGTTAAACCCAAGTACAAATGGGTTCCAAAGGTTCAATCTCCCAAATCTCCTAATGCTTCTAACGTTTCCTCATCTTCTGTTTGTGATAAAAAGGATATGTCATGGGAGAAAGTACCGTGCAAGGATGAAAAAGGTCGACCCAGTTTCAAAATGGACTGGGTTCCAAAGACCAATTGATCCCGCTCTGTGTCGGAGCAGCTATGGAGGCATATTATCAGACTTCGGTTTGTTTGTAGTAGCTGTTCCAGGCACATGATAGGAGGCATCTCTCATCTGTACAACACTGAAAACATTGTTTAGGAGAATGTTTCCTCTGTGGGAAGGGAAGAAAAGAAGTGATCACTCACGGGGCTAGTGCTTAATGATATGAAGAATTTTCGGATCTGTTCTGAGATTATGCTTGCTGTTATCAAACCTTCTGAATGCAGATTCAATCGGTGAATTACAGTTTGCGTTTTCTTCTCTATACTCCTGAGTTTTCTTAAGCTGATTCGCTTTAAAGACTAATTTTTGTTTTAGGATAGTTTAAATTTGCGCATTTATTTTTGTTTCTCTCCTATGCAAAAATTTAGGGGGAGAAATAAAAACAAAAACAAAAATTAGAAAATTTTCAAAAAAAAAATAAAACATTAAAAATAATAAAAAAAAATGTTGGTATGAAGTGTGCTTGAGGGAGATTTTTTTGGGAAGTGCTATTATCAAGTGATAACAGGCAACCCAATTCTGCGTAACGTACCCGAAGTTGAAGGGTCTATGCTTTGGTTTGATGCGTCGGTAGGCACGAAAGATTCTAAATGGACTTGACTAGGCAGAGTTGAACTTAGGAAATTTATAGACTTGAAAAATCTTGGCCTAGTTAGATCCATTCAGCCTGACAATACAACGCTCGGATAAGCTGAGCAGGGAGATATATATGGGAATCCACTCGTCACATTAAATGAACCCGTACTTGGAACCGTGGTTTAACTCTTCCTCGACGTGCGGATTCTGTCCTTAATTCCGGTTGAATGGGGTGACTGGTAAATTCCCATAAATTAGGTATGTAGAATATCATTTTCTTTCTTTCCGTCTGTTAGTCATATGTTATCTCCTTTGCGTGACTTCCAATCCGACCTGGTACACAACATATGCAACTCTATTTCTCTGCATGTTATATATGTGAAATACTTCTTATCTGTTAGCCATATGCTGTCTCCTTTGCGCGAATTCTAATCCGACCTGGTATATAGCATATGCAACCTTCTACTTCTTAACCCCTTTGAAGTAATAAGTAATAGAATTCTGAATCTATCCTCTCTCTGAATGGTTGTCTGCTCACCCGCTGTAAGGAGTACTCTGGAAGTTCTTGATGGTTGGGGCATATCAGGAAGCAGGAAACATGTTCCAGTACAATAAAAATTGATTACTCAAAGATTGTCTATAGAACTCGCTGCTCAATTTAGGTGGACAACAATATCCCTGGTCGTCGTCAGATGAATGGACCTTAAGATATAGTATCTAAGGAATTAGGATCAGATATAAATTTTAGGATTTTAAGTTCACCCTGTCTTGTAACAAATAGTATGTCCTAAATCTATCATAATTTTCCGTGTTTAAGTGGACCACAATACCGACGATCGACCAAACAAAGATGTGAATATGAAAGGTACCGACAAGTGGATAAAGATTGTCTAAAAACTTTGATCCCAAATCACTCTTAAAGTTAGATATCATTTTTATTTTTGTTAAATTTGTCATAGTTTCTTCTAATTTAAATATTAGGGGAGAATTAAAAATTAAAAATAATGAAAACAAAAAAAAATCAGAAAAAATCAAAAATCAAAGAAAAAAATAAAAAAAATCAGAAAAATTAAAAAATCCAAAAAAAGTGTTATTTCTGTTCAGAAAAATCAAAAATCGAAAAAATATTTTTGTTTATGTTTTAATTTGTGTGCTAAGTTTTCTTTTAGTTTTGTTTTGTGTTGAAAAGTGATTTCAGGTATAGATAAGACTCATGGAGTTTGTGTAGAAGATTTCTGAGCCAAAGGCTTCGTCCGTGAGCATCGAAGAATTCTCATTCGAAGGATCAAGAAATGAAGATTATTCTTTCAACATTCAATCTTTCAACCCCAGAAGCAAGGTGAAGCTGAAATTGAAGAATATGTGACAGATTGCATTGAAGCCTCCTCAATCAGTCTGCTGCTATCTTAAACCTGCTAAAGTGATCTAAAAGTTCAGTTCTCTCTGATGTTCTCTCTAAAGATTCTTAAGCTGAAAGCACTATCTTTCAAGAATCAGTACGTCAAGCCTCCTCACCCAATGTGCGTTCAATGCCAAATCTTGAAGAATTGTCCAAGTTCTCAAGATGAAGTCATTCATTGAAGATAAATGCTGAAGCCAAGCTGCCAATGAAGATTAACAAGAATAACCAACTACTTTTTAGGGGGAGCTTGTTGGATCATTAAAGAAAAGAAAGCTATAAACCAAGTGGGAGATTGTTGGGTCGAAATATGGTTTATACTTTGCTTTTCTGGACAATTATATTTTTGTGTAATATTTTATGAGCCTACAGTCTAGTTTACGGTCTGGTAGTGTTTACGGTTGAGTTTACGGCCGTAAACCCATTTACGACCCATGTTATACGGCCCATATTCTCCATGTATAAATATAGGTGTTAGGGTGAGGAGTAGAGATTGATAAACCCTAAGGAGTTTACGGCCAGAGAGAAGCGAGTTTACGACCAGAGAGCATTTTGTGTGAATCTTTTGTATCTGGAACTTTAATTCATATCAATTCATACAAAGATTCATATTATTCTTCTTCTCCTTCTCTTCTATTTGATCTGACATCATCCGTTTGATTGGGATTCCACACCATCAAACGGATTTGATTGATACACAGGAATATTAGGGACTTACAAGCTTAATCAAGTAAATTCCAATGTTAGCTTCATCAAGTTCAACCGTTACATTGTTAATGAGTGATTTTACATTGTGTTCTTAAGTATATTTGGAGAGAAAATCATGGAACATAAACTATTATTTTACTTTGTGTGTTCGAGTTGGGAATGAAAGAAAGACAAGGTGGAAATTGTTATATTTAGAAGTAATGCTAACTTTACTCTACAGTTCAGATATTTGGTAGTTGTAAGGAGCATTTGGGGATATTAACCAAAATGTCGATATATGTTAATTAAATATAACAATATTATCAACTTTTTAAACAAAATGCATAAATTAACAAGCACATCAAAACTTTAGTTGAAATCTCAATCCATAGATATACATAAATTAACAACCACATCAAAACTTTAGTTTCAGAAATCAAATATCAACCATTTTTTCTTCCAATTAACTTATTACACACTTAAGATATAGAATGGACATATTAACACTTGTCATATTTAACAAAACTAATAATTTTTTTATTATATTTATCATAACTACTTTAAGTAGTCAAGTTTATGTACATACCAAGTCCTAACATTTTATGTAGTTAAATTATGATAAACATGTTTTCTATTATATAACATTTGGTGATACCCCATGCTTTGCACGGAAATATAAATATATAGTTAAAATGATAACTAGTATTCCGTTCAAAAAAATGATAACTAGTGTTGTAAAAATCTTGACTAGGTTCCGTTTTATCTTCGATATTTCCTTAGAAGCTACCCTACCGACTAGAATGCACCTAACGATTAATCCATACATACATAATGAGTGAATTAGTAGCAAACGATAAAATTTTAACACTTTGAAGATGTTCTATCTCAATAGAAACTTTTCGAAAATGACTAGTATTATATTAATCATATTAACATACCTTTTTATTATATTAGTAGTATTTATGAATTTTGTTATGATATTAGTCATATTTAGTTATTTAAATTAACAATTTAGGCGCGTACCCGATTAATCCCTTCGCCGCAGTCCACGTACTATTTAATATCGAACTTTTTTGCAACCATGATAATAACAAATATATTTTCGTTGAAATATCTATGTTATTGTCATTAACTACGAAATAATTATTTTTTTTATACCAAATCAAAAGGTTGATGTAAAATATTACCATTATTTGGAACCATATGAAAAAATTGATTAATTTTAATATCAAAGTTGAAAATTTATAAACAATGAAATTACACTTGAATACCTAATAATCAACCACATTATGTAACATCCAAAACTTTCAAACCTTTTCAAAGCTATGGTTATAAAATATTTTCGGGAATCAACCCGTATTTAATAAAAACTCGGACGCACAAAAACATTTACAGTTAAAACATTTGGTGTTATCATTAAGCATCAATACAAAAATAACAACCAAATAAGAATTACACCAATACAATATTAAGGAACTCAACATGTTCCACTACATCTATCATGAAACATTATCTAGCTTTATCATTCAACATTCTATCCTTGCGTATAACTTGGGATACATGACATAAAAAAGACTTATGAGACAATAACGTCTTATGAGCTATGTATGTTTGTGACCCAAAACATATATCACATTCTCATCAAAAACATTTCATATTTGAAAACATATTTCGAGTAGACATTTTCCACATTACATTCCATATCAAAACATTCCCCTACTCATAACATAATTCAAAATACATTTTTTCTCACATTTCATTCCTTTTTTCATTAAGGGCTAGTTCGGGTGGTCGAAGCGTTGCCATTGTTATAATTAGGGTCTAGTAATACCCCCAAATCTATACCAAGGTGGAAAGATCAAAATCAGTCCACCAATGCATCATTTTCGTTAAGACATCTATCTAGTGAAGGCGAGACACCAAGTCGATAGATTCATATGTATCCTATTACGAGGACATCACAACTTGAACAATATATTATTGTCATCGCTTTCTAATTCTTGTCATTACTTTTCATTTCTTATCATAGCTTTCAATGCTTTATACATTTCATACATTAGTATCAAAATATCTGTTTCAAAAGTAAAACATCTATATTTCAAATCATTTTAAACACCGTATGAAAACAATCGTTCTTTTAAAATGTTATTTGCTTTCAAAACATTCTTTTCAAAAGTATTTAACACATTCATGCAAAACATTTCATATATCAAAACATTGATATTTCATTATCATAAAATAATTTTTCCTTGTACCCTAAAGTGGAAAAATTACAACACATACTCACCTCAATCACAAGAAGGTTACCTAGTCTACTTTTAGTTCATTTCTGTAACAACATAATTTAAAAAAAAATTTCACTTTTAAAATTTATAATTTTAATTCATAAACATCTCATATCCCAATGTATCACATATCAAATCCATAAAAACACATCCCAAGATCAAAAATGTATAAAACCTCCAAGAGTGTGTACTGATCATGCCAGCGCCTTCTCGTGATCCTCACTGGTACCTGTAACACATAACACAAAACACTGTAAGCATAAATGCTTAGTGAGTTCCCCAAAATACCACATTAACACATAATATCCAGTCGAGGCTATAACTATGTGAGCCCTCTGGCTCTAACTTTGTGGACTCTCTAGTCCTAACTCTACAAACTCTAATGTACGCACAACTTAAATCACATAGAAATAATGTTGTACAACACATCACACAAATACCATCCAAGATTCTCAATCACATAGTTCTAATTACCACTCAAGGTGAAGTATAATGAGAAGACTCACCTCGGATAACTCGGTAAACCTCAAACTCTGAAACCCTGTACTAGCCTCCGCCTAATCACATGATAATTACTCTAATTAATACAACTCTCAAGGCTAGACTATACCCTCTCTTAGCACTCTTAGAAGGGTAAAAGACCATTTTACCCCTCTCATGGCTCAAGGACCCTAACGTTGACCAAACCCTAAAAGTTAACAAAAGTCAACTCTCCAGGTTACGCTGGGCGTACCAAACATGTACGCTGGGCGTACCCGGCGACCTCACAGAAACGGGGAACGCAACCCCCTACATCGTGCGTACCGGGATTATGCCCCGTGTAAGTCCCAGTTTCAGACTCCTTAGCTTGTGGGGTCTTAAACAGTTAAGACACACGTCCAACTTTCAGATCTGACCATCTCTAAGCCTCCTAATCCATAAAGTTGGTGACTTTAAGCCTTTGCATGGATGTAAAAGTCACCAACACCCATAATATTCCATCTCCAACACTAGAAAAGCTCATAACTCAAGCATGACCCCATAACAACGACAAAGTTGGGATTTTCATGGTCTATAACACATATATCACTAAAACGGGACAGATCTAGGTCCATGGAGTCCCTTATGCTCATAAAGTCTCCACCTTTGGGACTTTAACCCTAGAAATGGCCCATGCAACACCAAACCAAAATAAAGAGGAAAGTTTTGAGCTTTTTACCTCTGAATGAAGCTCCTCCCTCTGAAGAACTCAGATCTAAACATTGAACTTCAGACCGTAGCCTCGACAACCTTCTCTCCTTCTTCTTCACTAACAGACAAACGCACTTTTAGCTCAAAACACTCACACACAAGCTATAGGATGAAGGAAATGCTCTCTTAGGGTTTCACTCTCTGATATGGTGGCTGAGGATAAGGCCTTAGCATTCCTTTTATAGTGCACAAGCCAAAATTAGAGTTTGCATCTGGGCCCGCTACGCCCAGTGTAACCTTGGATACGCCCAGCGTACCTAGGCGAGTTTGCGTCCAAATTAAGCGCATGAGTACGTGCAACATACTCTCCAATACGCTCAGCATACTCATTTGCTACAATTTCCACTGAAGGATTATTCTTGACAACTTGACAAAAGAGAAGGGTTAAGTAGTTGTACCTGCATTTCGGGATGTTACAATTCTCCCCCTCTAGAACCAGACTTCGCCCTCGAAGTCTCATGCTGAAAACAACTCCAAATGCTGCTTCCGCATCTCCGACTCCGGCTCCTGCTCCCGCATCTCTGACTCTGGCTCCTAAGTCAGCTCGGACCCCCTCCGGTGCTGCCACTAGACCTGAACCAGAGGCACCTCCTTGTTCCTCAGAACCTTGATCTTCCGGTCCAAGATCGCGATCGATTTCTCAACATAATTCAGACTCGTGTCCACCTGGATATCCTCCAACGGCACCACTGCCGACTCGTCGACTATACACTTCCTCAACTGAGACACGTGGAAGGTATCATGAATCTGGCTCAACTCCGCAGGTAGCTCCAAACGATATGCTACCCTGCCCACCCTCGCAGTCACCCTGAACGACCCAATATACCGGGGCTCCAGCTTGCCCTTCTTCCTGAATCGGATCACTGCTTTCCAAGGAGACACCTTCAGGAGTACAAAATCTACAACCTGAAACTCGAGCTCGGATCGTCGCCTATCCACGTAACTCTTCTGGCGAATCTGAGTTGTCAATGACCTCTGCCTGACCTGCTGTATCTGCTCTGTCATCTGAAGCACTAACTCAGTGTTGCCCATCACTCATTGCCCAACCTCTCCCCAATATATAGGAGTCTGACACCTTCTCCCGTACAACAATTCAAAGGGAGGCATGCCGATACTCGAGTGGTGGCTGTTGTTATACGAAAACTCAGCCAACGGAAAATACGTGTCCCATCTTCCTCCGAAGTCCATCACACACGCTTGAAACATGTCCTCGAGAGTTTTAATTGTCTGCTCACTCTGACCATCCGTCTGTGGGTGGTATGCGGTACTAAAGTGCAGCCTCGTACCCAACTCCTCATGGACTTTCTTCCAGAATCTGGAAGTGAAACGTACATCTCGATCTAAACGATCAAGATCGGTACTCAATGCTGCGATACCACCTCTCTCACATATATCTCTGTGAGCCTCTCAGCAGAAGAGCTCTCACTGATAGCAAGAAAGTGAGCGCTCTTCGTCAGCCGGTCAACAATCACCCAAATTGCATCAACACCCCTCGTAGTTCTCGGCAATTTGGTGATAAAATCCATGGAAATTTGTTGTCACTTTCACTCGGGAACCTCAAGTGGTTGCAACTTGCCATGTGGACGCTGATGGTCGGCCTTCACCCTGCGACAGGTCAAGCACTTTTCTACGAACCACGCGACATCCCTCTTCATACAGGGCCACCAATACTCCCTTTTTAGGTCCAAATACATATTAGTGGCCCTGGGATGGATCGAGAACTTCGACCTATGCGCCTCTTCCATCAGAATGGTACATGCCCCCTTCAAACGACACCCAAATCTGACCGTGAAAGGTAATAATCCCACGACTATCGGCAACGAACTCAGATATCTAACCAATCACATGCTCTCTTTTGCGTTCTCAGGTCTCATGGCCTCTATATGGGCCTCCCGAATGGTGTCCAACACCAAAGTCATCACCGTCAATCTCAAACAAACATCTCGTATCGGGGCACTCTCCAAAGACCGCCCATGCGACTCAGGGCATCGGCTACAATATTAGCCTTGCCCGGGTGGTACAGGATCTCACACTCATAATCCTTTACCACATCCAACCATCTCCTCTGGCACATATTCAGGTTGGTCTGATCCATCAGATACTTCAAGCTCTTATGATCCGTGTATATGGTACACCGGACCCAATACAAATAGTGACGCCAGATCTTGAGGGCGAACACCACAACCCCCAACTCCAGATCGTGAGTGGGATATCTCGTCTCATGAGGCTTCAACTGCCTCGATGCGTATGCTATCACATGACCTCTCTGCATCTATACTCCACCCAATCTTGATGTCGACGTGTCATAATATAGCACAAAATCCTCCATCCCCTCCGGAAGGGCCAATATTGGGGCTTTGCATAATCTCTGGTGAAGTGTTTCGAATGAGGCCTACTGCTCTGGGCCCCAACTAAATGCTACGCCCTTCCGAGTCAACCTGGTGAGAGGAATCTCAATCTTGGAGAAATCTTTGATAAATCTCCAATAATAGCCGGCCAGCCCCAAAAAACTCCTGATCTCTGAGGGGGATCTCGGCACCTCCCGACTCATCACTGCCTCAATCTTGGCCGGATCGACCAATATCCCGTTCTGGTTAACGAGATGCCCCAGGAACTAGACCTCTCGTAACCAGAAATCACACTTGGAGAATTTGGCATAACGCCTCTCCGATCTCAGAACTCTAAGGATCTCCCTCAAATGCTCTTGATGCTGCTCTCTAGATCTCGAATATACCAATATATCATCAATAAACACGATCAATGAACGATCTAGCATCGGCCTGCACACTCTATTCATGAGGTCCATGAATGCCTCTGGTGCATTGGTGAGCCCGAAAGGCATCACTACAAACTCTTAATGCCCATAACAAGTCCTGATGTTGTCTTCTGGATATGCTCATCGCGTACTCTCATCTGATGATATCCAGATCTCAGATCAATCTTGGAGAACCAAGACGCTCCCTGTAACTGGTCAAACAAATCGTCGATCCTCGGTAAGGGGTAACGGTTCTTGACCGTCAACTTGTTCAACTCCCAGTAATCGATACACATCCAGTGCGAACCATCCTTTTTCTTGACAAATAGGATCGGTGCTCCCCACGGCGAGCTACTCGGCCGAATAAAACCCTTCCCCAGCAGCTCCTGAAGCTGTGAGGATAACTCCTGCATCTCTGGTGGCACAAGGCGATAGGGCACCTTGGCGATAGGTGCTGCCCTCGGGCCTAAATCGATACAGAACACTACCTGCCTCTCGGGAGGCACTCCCCGCAACTCCTCGGGAAAAACGTTCCAGAAGTCACGCACTATTGGGACCTCATCGACCGACCTCGGCCTCTCTGCATCTACTCTCGTATCCACCACATAATCCACAAAGCCGCTACAACCCTGCTGTAGGCTCTGCCTCGCTCCAGCGGCCGAACAAAATGCTGATCCAGGACGGGTACGCTAACCATAAACCGTAAGAACTCCCCCGCTAGGGTCTCGTATGGTCACCAGTTGCCGCTAACTTCTCCAAATCTACTCAACCAGTCCATGCCCACGATGACACAGACATTCCCCATCACAATCGGAACCAAATCAATCGAAAACTCAACTCCAAAGATTTCAAGCACACATCCCTGAATCACATCGGTGGCATACACTGCTCGATCGTCAGCTATGGAAACTCGCAGAGGTCGACTCAATGCCGCTCGATGAATACTGATGTGCTGACTAAAGGCTAATGACACAAAAGATCGACTCGCACCCGAGTCAAATAACACCAAGGCAGTCACAGAACACACAAGGAAAGTACCTACGCATAACATAATATAAACACCATATCTCAAACTTCATAGAAAATACGTGAAAGAATACATACCAGCCACACCATCGGGCGCCTCGTGGACCTCCTCCACGGTCAACTGGAAAGCTCTCCCTCGTGCCTTCGGTGCCTCGGCCTTCACCGGCCGGCTCTCGGTAGCTCGAACAGTAGCATGGGCAGATCCCTGTGATGCTCCCTGTTTTGATCCCCACAGCTGTGGACACTCGACTTTCCGATTTCCGGATTGGTTGCAGTAAAAACATACTGCAAATCCCTTGGGGCAATCCTTGGCCATATGCCCCTCCTTGTCACACTTGTAGCAAGACCCTACTCTACAACTCCCTCATGACCCTTGCCATAATTTCCACAAGTACGGCCCTTTTGGTTCCCTGATCTCGAATCGGCAGGCTTGGCCCGCTTGCTGCCAGCTGGGACTGATCTGGTCGTCAATCCGTCCCCTGAGACTCCGCCTCCTCCCTAACCTGAGTCTCCTGCTCTATCTCCGTCTTCCGAGCATTTGCCTAAAGCTTGACAAATGTTCGGTATGACGACTTCGCCATGAAATCTCGTATGTCCCTCCTCAGAATACTCAAAAATCGACTCATACGTGCCTGCTTAGTAGACACGTGCTCAGGGCAGAACATCGCCCTCTCATGGAACATCCTAATGATCACAGTAACAGACTCAGTACCCTGCTTGAGGGTCAAAAACTCCTAGGCCAAACGTTCCCACTCCACCGGGGGAACATACTCATCATGAAACATAGTGGTGAACCTCTCCCAGGTCACTGTGGCAAGCTCAGCAGACGAAAAGTGCGCCTTCACGAACTTCCACCAGTCCTTCGCTCCCAAGCGAAGCCGGTTCAGTGCGAACCGTACCCTCAGATGCTCTGGACATGAACACGTATAGAAGCATCCCTGAATAACAGAAACCCATCTCATCACAATAATCGGATCCTGCGTCCCATCAAACTTGGGTGGCTTCATGTTGCGGAACTCCTTGAACAACAACGAATCGCCACCCTGAGGTCTGGCAGTAGCAACAGGTGCGGTAGCTGCAGCAGCTACAGCCTCAATAACCGTTGTGTATCTCTCATCAAAAGTCTCAATCAGAGTGGTCTTAATAGACCCAAACATCTCTGGAATCTCTGCATGGATAGTCGCATCCACCTCGTCATGGATCATCTAGCGGAGCTCCTCATCGCTCACCCTGCTGGTCCCTGGTCTGTGGTGTGTCCCAACCATGATGTCTCGGAAATACAATATAAAACATATCAGAGACTCGCTCGAACATACTTGCACTCGATAACTCGACCGTACTCGTTCCATGATACCCCAAGGATTCTTACTTGGGCTGCACACTGCTCTGGTGTCTTCAGTAGTACGGGCCCAATACTACCGTCCACACCGCATCAGTATTCATCCCAAGTCCTCCTCCTAGGATCCCAAATCCCAAGTACTCTACTCTCACTATGCATAGTCTACTCTTTCGCAGATCTCCCACAAGCTCCTCGCTGCTATCTACTTACTCTCAAGCATCTCCTAGCAGCAAAACCCCTAGGCTAAGGCATCACAAATCAGGCCACCCTAGTCCTAATAAGAATACCTAGCCTACTCTAGCATGTATAACATATTATCTCATATCACATAACACATAATATAAGGGTATTTTGGGAAATCACCGTTCCGGCGCTTGCTGATCGTACACACTGCTCTGCTCTGTTCTTTTCAAACTTTTACTCTTTGAGAAATTTTTTTGTGATTTTTATTTGAAAATCTCTCAAATCCTCAGTTTGAGTTCAGATACGCCCGAAGGTTCACCCGAATCCCTCAAACCAAGGCTCTGATACCAACTTGTAACAACGTAAATTTCAAAACAATTTTTCACTTTTAAAATTTATAATTTTAATTCATAATCATCTCATATCCCAATGTATCACATATCACATCCATAAAAACACATCCCAAGATCAAAATGTATAAAAACTCCAAGAGTGTGTACTGATCATGTCGGCGTCTTCCCGCGATCCTCACTGGTATCTGTAACACATAACACAAAACACTGTAAGCATAAATGCTTAGTGAGTTCCCCAAAATAACACATGAACACATATAGCCACTCGAGGCTATAACTCTGTGAGCCCTCTGACTTTAACTCTATGGACCCTTTGGTCCTAACTCTACAAACTCTGATATATGCACAACATAAATCACATAGAAATATTGTTGTACAATACATCACACAAATAGCATGCAAGATACTCAATCACCTAGCTCTAATTACCACTCAAGGTGAAGTATTGTGAGAAGAAGACTCACCTCGGATAACTCGCTAAACCTTGAACTCTGAAACCCTGTACTAGCCTCCGCCTAATCACATGATAATTACTCTAATTAATACAACTCTCAAGGCTAGACTATACCCTCTCTTAGCACTCTCAGAAGGGTAAAAGACCATTTTACCCCTCTCATGGCTCAAGAACCTTAACATTGACCAAAGCCTAAAAGTCAATAAAAGCCAACTCTCTGGGTTACTGTAACGCCTGTGTTTCTGGGCTTGCCATATTTAGCAATACAATAGTCTAGGTTAACCTTTGTAACCAGTTTTGAAATAATAAGAATGTATTATTTGAGTATTATGTGTTTTGTGCTTAATTGCTTAATTATGTGGTCTGATTAATTAAGAATAAAAATAAGCGTCAAAATTTAAGTGTAAAATAAACTTAATATCTTTGGTTAATGTTGTAGTAGTCGAAACGAGGTTTCCGAATATATATAGAACGCCCAAATCTGACTTCGTATGAGGAAGTTATGATTTATCGAAGTTCCGGCTTAGCGGTATACAACCTGTTATACTCGAATTGAGATCGAGCGGTTGTTAGCCGAAACAATCTAAATGAGAATCGAAGATCTCATTGTTGGTATCGAAGCGATAAAAAGTTAGGCGAGAACGGACATCAAACGAAGAAGTTATGAATTTATAACGAAAGTTTCTGTCGCGGCCTATTAAAAATAATTAATAAAAATAAATTCAAAATTAGCCGACGGAGTCTAAACGAAAGTCGTAGAGCGTGGTCTCACCTTTCCGTGGATATAAGGAACGTCGAAAACGGAGTTCGTATGAAGAAGTTATGAATTTCCGAAGTTTGTTAATCTTTTTATATTTAAATTTAAATCAAAATCGGAGGTATTATCCGAAGCCGAGTCACCAGTTCGATCCGACGTACGCCCTGCGTACTCCGAAGAGTGTCGACACTTCGGATGACGCATGCAGTGATGATTTCGGAGGCTAGTACGCGCTGCGTACGCCTGTACGCCCCGCGTACTCCGAGGTTCCAGCCCCTATATAAAGGATCCGAAGGCAGCCTCATATCTTGTTCATTTCTTCTCTTCTCTCTCCCGTTTTTCACTGTTTTGCGTGCCAGAAATACCCCGAAGCCCCGGTATCATACTCTAGCCCCGAGGCATGTCCCGAGATCCCGAAGATCCCGAGAAGCGCGGTTCCCGAGTCGAAGCTCTGCCCGCGAGAAGTTCGATTTTCGAGGAGATCTTCCAGATCTGCTGTGGAATACTACTTCTATAAGCCGTAGCATTGTCCGATCATCTTCTGATCAAGTGAGTGTGTAGTTATTTCTTCTAATACAATAATACGAAGTATTTTATATAAAAATACGTGCTATGTGTATATATTTGGTTGTGTTATGTGTGAATGTGTATTCACTCTCTTCTATCTTATAGATCTGCTTATTTCTTTATGAAATACGTGTTATGTGGTATGCCTCATCTGTTATATGGAAAATATATATTGAATGAAAATGATATATAGGTTTTAAACTATGTATGAAAATATATATTCTTATCTACAAATATGTTGGGTAGAACATGGGTAGATAGTTGGTGTTAATAAACAGATGAGAGGCCTCGATGTTGTTGTTGTTGATCTTGTTATTCAGCGGAGTATGGATAACGACCACGGACTCTTTCTAGACAGTCCAGTGGAACGCTAGCAGGTTCATAACCTGTAGGTGTTGTGAACGATGTGTTCACCGGTGTACTCTATCCCCCTCATGGTTGCCTTTAGGATATCTATTGTTGAGGAAACCCCTTCGCAGTGATGTCCGTCCCGATGAAAATCCTAGATTAGGTCCCTTGAGATAGTTGTTTTAGGGACGTAAAGTGAGGATAACGGGAATGGGTAATCGGGATAGTGATTGGTTGGTGAAATTAAATATAACTTATTTATTGTGGGTTGAAAACCCTATATGCTCACCAGGCTCCCAAGCCTGACCCACTCAGTTTTATTTGTATTACAGGAAGTGGCACAAGGGCGTAAGATGGATGGATCATCTTGTTGTTTTGTTTACAAGTCTGTATATGTATATATTTGTTGAATGACTTGTAATGTTTATCGTTTATGCTTTATGGTCTGTATCGGAACATGACATCCCGAGTTTTGATTATATAATGAAATGCATCTCTTGATGAAATGCTTTGATAAATATTATTTTATCATGTTTTTTTTGGGAACAAATTCCGCAACTCTTTCAAATCAAAAGGATTTACTCTGAAAATATTTAAAAGCATAAATGAAAATCGGTCTTTTCTGGCCGAGATTTTGGGGATGTCACAGTTGGTATCAGAGCATTAGTTTAAGCGAACTAGGAATTTGTAGGATTTCTAGACTTAAACTTAGAATGCTAAATGGAATGTTGAGATGTGTGTCTGTTGGATGTTAGACACGAGCACTAGTTTATTTTAGGAAAGTTGCCTAAAATGCTTTATGTGCTAAATGTTATATGTTGCCATATATGATATTGTTTGTTCGGATCTACGGTCTGTTGCCGACCGGATCTGGAAACCTTATGTGTGTAGGATTCTAAGCGTGCGTCTACGTTATTAGAACTAGCATGTAAACGTTTCGGAGTAATAAGGATGATTTGAATATCTATCGTGAATGAGGATCTAATTTCACCTTATTCGGTGTGTAGATCAAAATGGTGAGAACAAGGAGTGGCGTTGGAAACGCGGATGAAAACAGGAACCAACCGCCAGTGATTGAGTAGATACCTGTTGTAGCAGCAACACCAGAACCAATAACAATGGCTGCGGTGCAAGCCATGATTCGGGCTATGCTAGCCGAACAAAGGGAGGAGATGCGACAAATGTTGCATAATAATAGGGATGAACCTGTCATACCTATTGAGGAACCTGAATTGATTCCCGAGCAATCGGAGGAAGGGAACAATAGTCGCATGATGAGTCAAGTTGGGACTCAAGAGGAACGAAGGAACGATCCAGAAAGGAGAAACAACAAGGATGGGCGTATGTACAAGAACTTCTTGGGCGCCAAACTGCCAAGTCTTTCTGGGAGCCCAAAGCCTGTTGAGATAATGGATTGGATCTCCGAAATGGAGATGGTATTTGAAAGTTGCGACTGTAGCAACAAGCAGAAGACCGTCTTTGCAGTTAGACAACTGAAGACTGGGGTCTTGAGTTGGTGGAAGTTGTTGGCAGATACTATTCCACGAGGAGAAGCCCTGAAAATGTCATGGGAGGAGTTCTTGGAACAGCTGAGGGTGCAGTATTGTTCAGAGATAGATCTGATTGATCTGAACAATGAGTTTCAAAACTTAAAGAAGGGGAAGATGAGCATAGATGACTATGCTACTGCATTTACCGAGAAGATGAAGTTGTTTCCGTACCTAGTGCCGACGGAACTCTCCAAGATTGAGAGGTTTGCTAACGGACTGCCTGCTGACTTTGGTCCGACAGTCAAGATGGCAACCACTCTGAAAACGGCTGTTCGAGCAGCTAAGAATGTGGAGGCCCAGCAAAAGGAAAGGGGTCTGGAAAGAATAGATGTTGGTGAAAAGAGGAAGTTCGATGGAACTTCAGGGTCCAACAAGAAAAACAAGTTCTCGAAGTCTGGTTCGAGGGGAAGTGGAGGTGAAGCGAAATGGTGCGACAAATGTAAGAAGAAGCATCATGGAAGATGTGAGGTGGCGAACACATGCTACAAGTGTGGAAAGCCAGGGCACTATGCCAATGAGTGTACCCTCACAAAGAAAGTTTGCTATGGTTGTGGTGAGGAGGGTCATATGTCGAGGGACTGCCCGAAGAAGAAGGAGGCAGCTAGACCCAACATTCCGCCAAAGCCAAAGGCGAGAGCATTCCAGATGACACTGGAAGCTGCTAAAGATGAAGCTGATGTTGCTTCAGGTACCTTTCTCGTTAACGAATTGCCTGCCCAAATTTTATTTGATTCTGGAGCCAACTACTCCTTTATATCACATGAATTTGGTAGAAAGCTAGCTTTGCCTGTTGTTAGACTAAATAATGCCTTATTAGTCGAAGTTGCTAATGGCAAGTTTGTACCTGTTAGCCATCGCATGAAAAACATCTTAATTGATCTGAATGGGAATAAGTTCCACGAGGAATTATTGCCTATAGAACTTAATGGTTTCGACATCGTATTGGGAATGGATTGGCTTAGCGCCAACGACGCCGAAATTTTATGCAAGAAGAAAATAGTCAAAGTAAACCCGCCTGGGAAAGATTCGTTTATGGTGTATGGAGATAAACGCAGAGTGAATTCTGGAATCATTTCATTGATGAAAGCCAGAAAATGTTTGACCAAGGGGTGTACATCGTATTTAGCATTCGTGATTGATGCTAAGAAGGAAAAGAAGGTGATGCAGAATATTCCAGTTGTGTGTGATTATCCGGAAGTATTTCCCGAAGATCTTCCTGGATTACCGCCTGATCGACAAGTGGAATTCCGTATTGACTTGTTGCCAGGAACAACGCCAATTGCGAAAGCACCTTATCGATTAGCACCGACGGAGATGAAGGAGCTAATGATGCAACTTCAGGAGTTATTGGACAAAGGTTTCATTAGACCTAGTTCATCGCCCTGGGGAGCTCCGGTGTTATTCGTAAAGAAGAAAGATGGAAGTATGAGAATGTGCATTGATTACCGAGAGCTGAACAAGGCAACAATAAAGAATAGATATCCGTTGCCTAGGATTGATGACCTGTTTGATCAATTGCAAGGTTCGAGCTATTTCTCGAAGATCGACCTAAGGTCAGGATATCATCAGCTGAAAGTAAGAGAGCAGGATATAGAGAAGACTGCATTCAGAACACGATATGGACACTACGAGTTCTTGGTTATGTCGTTTGGACTAACCAATGCTCCAGCAACGTTCATGGATTTGATGAATAGGGTTTGTAACCCGTTCCTTGATAAATCCGTGATAGTGTTCATAGATGACATTTTGATTTACTCGAAAAGCCAGGAGGAGCATGGCAGACATTTGCGAGAAGTGTTAGAAGTCTTGAAGAAGGAGAAGTTGTATGCTAAGTTCTCCAAATGTGATTTTTGGATTCGTGAAGTCCAATTCTTGGGTCACGTGGTCAACCAAGAAGGGATAATGGTTGATCCAGCAAAGATTGAAGCTGTAACGAAGTGGGAACAACCGAAAAGTCCCACGGAGATCCGAAGCTTTTTAGGATTAGCCGGATATTACCGAAGGTTTATCCAAGGATTTTCTTCGATCGCTAGTCCATTGTCAGCTTTGACCCACAAAGGAGCTACTTATGCTTGGGGTGAGAAGCATAAGGAAGCATTTGAGAAGCTAAAGAAGAAGCTATGCGAGGCACCGATACTTTCTCTACCCGATGGAGTTGAAGACTTCGCTGTCTATAGCGATGCGTCTGGGGTTGGATTGGGTTGTGTTTTGACCCAAAGAGAAAAGGTGATAGCATATGCGTCTCGACAGCTGAAAGAGCATGAAAAGAATTACCCGACTCATGATTTGGAGTTAGCAGCGGTAGTTTTCGCTCTGAAAATATGGAGGCATTACCTCTATGGCACGAAGTGCAAACTTTTCACTGATCATAAGAGTCTCCAATATCTCTTTAATCAGAAGGAATTGAATATGAGGCAACGACGCTGGCTAGAATTACTTAAAGACTACGGCTGCGAGATACTTTACCACCCCGGTAAAGCTAATGTTGTTGCTGATGCTCTCAGTCGGAAAGTCAATCCTGAAAGGAAAAGGCCAAGAGCGTTGAGAATTGAAGTTGTCTCGACTATTTTGGAAAGTATAAAGAAAGCACAAAGCGAAGCTTCTGAGAAGAATGACCGAAAGGAAGAACGTTTGGGCAAAACGTTGGTGTTCGGTGTAAACAGTCATGGACTGAAGGTGTTCCAAGATCGGATTTGGATACCTAAGACAGGAGGAGTCAGAGATCTTCTGATGGAAGAAGCTCACAAGACCATGTACTCGATTCATCCGGGTAGCACTAAAATGTATAGGGACCTGAAACCCTACTACTGGTGGCCGACGATGAAGCTTGATGTTGCAAAGTATGTGGCCGAGTGTGTGACTTGTGCGAGAGTCAAGACACAACATCAGAAACCGTACGGGAGTTTAGAACCTTTGCCTATGCCTATGGGTAAGTGGGAAGACATTGCTATGGACTTTGTCAATAAACTGCCCAGAACAAAGAATGGTCACGACATGATTTGCGTGGTCGTTGATCGATTCACTAAGAGTGCGCATTTCATAGCGGCCAGGGAGAAATGGTCTATGGAGAAGCTTGCAAATTCTTACGTGAAGGAAATTGTGAGGCTTCACGGTGTTCCGTTAACGATTGTTTCGGATCGTGATAGCCGTTTCACATCGAGGTTTTGGAAAAGTCTACAAGAGGAATTGGGTACCAAGTTGTGTTTAAGTACAGCTTACCATCCGCAGACTGATGGTCAGAGTGAAAGAACAATACAAACACTTGAAGATATGCTGAGATCATGTACCTTGGAATTCCTAGGTAATTGGGATGAACATTTACCGTTTGTAGAATTTTCCTATAATAATAGTTTCCACTCGAGCATTAAGATGGCACCGTACCAAGCTTTGTATGGACAGAAGTGTCGTACGCCGTCTTGTTGGCTTGAGGCTAGGGAAAAGCAGTTTATGGGACCCGAGTTGGTTCATCAAACTGCTGAAAAGTTGAAAATAATTAGGGAAAGAATGTTAGCGGCTCAGGATCGTCAAAAGAGCTATGCTGACAAGAAGCGGACACCGATAACTTTTGAGGTTGGGGATTCGGTTTTGCTTAAAGTCTCGCCGTGGAAGGGACTTATAAGATTTGGTAAAAGGGGAAAGTTGAGTCCATGGTTTATTGGACCGTTTAAAGTTCTTCAGAGAATTGGGAACCAAGCTTACAAGCTCGAATTACCCGAAGAACTGAATGGAATTCACAACACTTTTCATGTGTGTTATTTGAGGAAGTTCACGGGAGAAGTTCCCGACATAATTCCAATCTCTGAATTGAGAATTGATGAGAACAAAAGGTTGATTGAAGAACCAGAGGCAATTGTTGACCGAAAGACTAAGAAATTGCGATGCAAGATGGTTGGGTTAGTGCTTGTCCGATGGAAACACACGAATGGGCCGAATCTCACCTGGGAGACGGAGAGTGACACGATGGGTCGCTATCCGCATTTGTTTGTTGATGTGTGATTTCGGGGACGGAATCATTCTAAGGTGGAGAGAATTGTAATGCCTGTGTTTCTGGGCTTTCCATATTTAGCAATACAATAGTCTAGGTTAACCTTTGTAACCCGTTTTGAAATAATAAGAATGTATTATTTGAGTATTATGTGTTTTGTGCTTAATTGCTTAATTATGTGGTCTGATTAATTAAGAATAAAAATAAGCGTCAAAATTTAAGTGTAAAATAAACTTAATATCTTTGGTTAATGTTGTAGTAGTCGAAACGAGGTTTCCGAATATATATAGAACGCCCAAATCTGACTTCATATGAGAAAGTTATGATTTATCGAAGTTCCGACTTAGCGGTATACAGCCTGTTATACTCGAATTGAGATCGAGTGGTTGTTAGCCGAAACAATCTAAATGAGAATCGAAGATCTCATTGTTGGTATCGAAGCAATAAAAAGTTAGGCGAGAACGGACATCAAACGAAGAAGTTATGAATTTATAACGAAAGTTTCTGTCGCTGCCTATTAAAAATAATTAATAAAAATAAAGTCAAAATTAGCCGACGGAGTCTAAACGAAAGTCGTAGAGCGTGGTCTCACCTTTCCGTGGATATAAAGAACGTCAAAAACGGAGTTCGTATGAAGAAGTTATGAATTTCCGAAGTTTGTTAATCTTTTTATATTTAAATTTAAATCAAAATCGGAGGTATTATCCGAAGCCGAGTCACCAGTTCGATCCGACGTACGCCCCGCGTACTCCGAAGAGTGTCGACACTTCGGATGACGCATGCAGTGACGATTTCGGAGGCTAGTACGCATTGCGTACGCCTGTACGCCCCGCGTACTCCGAGGTTCCAGCCCCTATATAAAGGATCCGAAGGCAGCCTCATATCTTGTTCATTTCTTCTCTTCTCTCTCCCGTTTTTCACCGTTTTGCGTGCCAGAAATACCCCGAAGCCCCGGTATCATACTCTAGCCCCGAGGCAAGTCCCGAGATCCCGAAGATCCCGAGAAGCGCGGTTCCCGAGTCGAAGCTCTGCCCGCGAGAAGTTCGATTTTCGAGGAGATCTTCCAGATCTGCTGTGGAATACTACTTCTATAAGCCGTAGCGCTGTCCGATCATCTTCTGATCAAGTGAGTGTGTAGTTATTTCTTCTAATACAATAATACGAAGTATTTTATATAAAAATACGTGCTATGTGTATATATTTGGTTGTGTTATGTGTGAATGTGTATTCACTCTCTTCTATCTTATAGATCTACTTATTTCTTTATGAAATACGTGTTATGTGGTATGCCTCATCTGTTATATGGAATATATATATAGAATGAAAATGATATATAGGTTTTAAACTATGTATGAAAATATATATTCTTGTCTACTAATATGTTGGGTAGAACATGGGTAGATAGTTGGTGTGTAATAAACAGATGAGAGGCCTCGATGTTGTTGTTGATCTAGTTATTCAGCGGAGTATGGATAACGACCACGGACTCTTTCTAGACAGTCCAGTGGAACGCTAGCAGGTTCATAACCTGTAGGTGTTGTGAACGATGTGTTCACCGGTGTACTCTATCCCCCTCATGGTTTCCTTTAGGATATCTATTGTTGAGGAAACCCCTTCGCAGTGATGTCCGTCCCGATGAAAATCCTAGATTAGGTCCCTTGAGATAGTTGTTTTAGGGACGTAAAGTGAGGATAACGGGAATGGGTAATCGGGATAGTGATTGGTTGGTGAAATTAAATATAACTTATTTATTGTGGGTTGAAAACCCTATATGCTCACCAGGCTCCCAAGCCTGACCCACTCAGTTTTATTTGTATTACAGGAAGTGGCACAAGGGCGTAAGATGGATGGATCATCTTGTTGTTTTGTTTACAAGTCTGTATATGTATATATTTGTTGAATGACTTGTAATGTTTATCGTTTATGCTTTATGGTCTGTATCGGAACATGACATCCCGAGTTTTGATTATATAATGAAATGCATCTCTTGATGAAATGCTTTGATAAATATTATTTTATCATGTTTTGTTTTGGGAACAAATTCCGCAACTCTTTCAAATCAAAAGGATTTACTCTGAAAATATTTAAAAGCATAAATGAAAATCGGTCTTTTCTGGCCAAGATTTTGGGGATGTCACAGTTACGCTGCGCGTACCAAACCTCTATGTTGGGCGTACCCGACGACCTCACAAAAACAGGGAACGCGACCCCCTACGCCGTGTGTACTGGGATTACACCCCGCCTAACTCCCAGTTTCAGACTCCTTAGCTTTTGGGGTCTTAAACTGTTAAGACACACGTCCAACTTTTAGATCTGACCATCCCTAAGCCTCCTAATCCATAAACTTGGTGACTTTAAGCCTTTGCATGGCTGTAAAAGTCACCAACACCAATAATATTCCATCTCCAACATTAGAAAAGCTCATAACTCAAGCATGGCCCCATAACAACGACCAAGTTGGGATTTTTATGGATCTACAACACATATATCACTGAAACGGGACAGATGTAGGTCCATGGAGTCCCTCATGCTCATAAAGTCTCCACCTTTGGGACTTTAACCCTAGAAATGGACCATGCAACACCAAACCAAAATAAAGAGGAAAGTTCTGAGCTTTTTACCTCTAAATGAAGCTCCTCCCTCTGAAGAACTTAGATCCAAACTTGAACTTCAAACCCTAGCCTCCACAAGCTTCTCTCCTTCTTCTTCGCTAACACGCAAACGCACTTTTAGCTCAAAACACTCACTCAAAAGCTTTAGGACAAAGGAAATGATGTCTTAGGGTTTCACTCTCCAATATGGTGGCTGAGGATAAGGCCTGAGCATTCCTTTTAAAATGCACAAGCCAAAATTAGGGTTTGCATCTGGGCCCACTACGCCCAGCGTAACCCTGTGTACGGCCAGCGTACCTAGGCGAGTCCGCGTCCAAATTAAGCGCATGAGTACGCTTAGGGTACACATTTGCTACAATTTCCACTCAAGGATTAATCTTGACAACTTGACAAAAGAGAAGGGTTAAGTAGTTGTACCTGCATTTCGGGATGTTACAATTTCCTTATAGTAATACTCTTCCAACACTACCTACACAATATGGAGATAAGTGATTAAAATGACCAAAATACCCCACATAGGCTCCATTACTAAATTGTATTACTTTAAACCATTCCTCATCTAAAAAATTTGAACGTCGGAGAAAACCATAGGTAAATCTAAGTCCATATGCAAAGGTTATGAGGAAAAATCTAAATTTCGGATTTTGTCTGAGCTAGGGTTCTGACCCTGCACGTGGGATGTGTGCCTGACCATACAGGTCGTGCCCTAATGCATCACAAACACATCCAAATCTATATTCATAGTCTGATTTCATTGTCGGTGCACTCCTTTTTTTGTATGTTATAGCTTTAAATTATAAAGTTATTTCTAATCAACTATGAATATCAATTTATTCAGCACCAAAGCTGACGCTTTTCAGCTCTCATATTTCCAAATCATCTTTTCATTAAGTTTTTGTCAAACTTTTCAACCTTTTATATTTTTCATAAGAATCCATTTTAAGTTGCTTATTTTTTGTTATTGCTTTATTTTCAAGTCTAATACAAGTTACACTTGTACCTTTTTCCATACATTTCCTTTAAGGCTAACTTTTATGGTCTCGAAGTTGGCATTTATCACTTTTATATGGAATTATAATTTCATGTCGTCTTCCATTTTCGCCCTGGAACTTAATCCATTTACACGATAAGCATTTGAAACTCATATGACTTGTATATTGGTGACATATTTACTATTATATCCATTTTTGGTTATGTAAAAATACCGTTTTACCATCTTTGACCATTTTGCCATTTATTACCATTATTGTAATTTTTCAACTTATTTCCATTTCTTTCTTACTTTCTATACATCAAAAATTTGGATTTTGCAAATATCTACCCCTTAAAAGGATTTCATCCCCATAATCACATCGAGACCATTTCATCAGGATTTTATCCTGTCACTTTTTGATTTCCTCAATGGCCACATCATCTTGTTTAATTTGTCACAATTACAAACCATCCTAATAATTAATAATACATCATTAGGCGTTATTAACTGTCATTAACACTTTTACCCATTTGTCCCTTTTTGAACTTTTAACAATATAATTTAACAATGATATTTAATATCTTAACATATATAATATCATCATGATCCAACACAGTTTAAGGCAAGTGAGAAGCCTTATAAGGTCCTTTTAACCTTTAAGCCATCATATGTTTGTTTTCTTGCTTAAGTTCTAAATTTCCTAAGCATATCCCTTCATGCTCAATCACATCACCATTATTCCTTTCTTTACAAATTCCATCACTAAGTCATTACCCAGACTTAACTTCCTATATATATTTTTTTTTCTTGTCCTTTTTCACGTCCTTTGGTATCAAAGTCTCAACCATAGTGTAGTATATTTAACTTGGCTTGAACGCCTGCCAAACACGATTCACATGGTTCACATACTAATATCTCATATGTCTTACATGCCAAAACTCACAATGGTACACATACCATTTCATTTCTGTGTATACTTCTTGAATCTTTTCCTTATCTTTTTTTATTCACTTTAACTGACATGTCAAACCAAAATCTCATTTCATGAATTAATGTATTCCTTAGGCCTGCAAGCCTAAGCATATAATGAAAAGAAAATCTAGAGCACATGATACTGTTTCAAATAAACGTTCAAAATGTTGATGGGTACGAATTATTTCATTACTTATAGCTAGATTTTTCCTGACTATCTACCACTTAAAAGAAATGAACGACCTTCTTATAAGGTTAAATCACAACATGATATTCATCATGTAGCAAGACGTTGCATTCATTTCTTTGCGGAAAACTCATTGGCTCACTTTTACCACTTATAGAAGTTATTTCTTCATCATGTGTCCTTCAACATTGCTTCTCAAGTAGTCGGCTCTTCCATTTAAAACTTTGTCAGTTTAACTTCGTTAGTTTAACTTCTCTAGTATCACCATACTTTACTTATTTCTATTTCTTAGCCGTTGTTTATAAATACACAACCAACTAGTATATCAAATAATTTTCCATCCCTTAGTCACAGTAAAATGACCTTTAATGCCTTGAGTCACATTTGTATATTTTATATGGACTCATCACAAAAGATTTCATTATCATAAGTTTTCCTGCTCTTTGTCTGGTTGTGGAATCCAGTTTAATAATAATACTCACACTTAGTACCCCAAATATAGCTGAGTGTGCTTGGTACGCATCATTAGGTTGCACGACTTGGAAAGGTGGAATCTCCAAATCTTATATTATTGGTATGTCTGTGTCACTCATAATTCCAAGCATCACATGTTTTTCTTACTCAGCCTTCAGTGTTAAAGCTACTGTAACATCACATCATCACACTAACATATCCTTCTTATCATCTACCCCTTAAAATTAATGATGGAATTTCTTTTAAGGTCCAAATCAACCTATGATTATCACACGGTAGTAGTTTGTCTCTTTGACTCATTCATGGAAATTTTAAAAAATTCCTTTACTCATCATTGTCTTCTTGACAGTCCTTTTAAACAAACTTTAAATTTTTATTCTTGTACACACCTTGTTAGTACTATAAGATCTTTGGTGTTTAATTTGCATTCTTCAATATTCCAGATGCTGCTCTTTCGTTGTCAATTTACCACATCTTGAAGTCTTATTCCTTCTGATGCCCTTATCATTCTACAAATGATCATAAATTTTCATGAAAAACAAAAAACTTGTAAGTAGGGATTATAAAGTTACCTCCTTTAAGGTGTTCATCTCCGTAGTCTAGTGCCCTAGGATAAGGTACTCTCATGGACTTATGATCGTCACTTGTTAGTTTCCATTATTTGTATGATTCCAGATGGTCTACATATTGTTTTTTCTTCTCTTTGACTTAAGGAATACTTTTAGGTATCTGACATTACTTTTGTTTCCATGTAGTGACTTCACTCACTAGTCTAGTGCATTAGGTTAATGCATTATTGCTCGCATTTTACTAGTTTCTTGGTTTCATAAGGACACCTTTCTTCTACAACTACCATCACACTCGCCACCTGATATTATTGTCATTTTCTCACCAACTCCTTAGGATTCCAAGAGATCTCAATGATTCAACAAAATCATACTCTTTCTCAAGCTTCTCGGTCACACTTTCTTGTACAATCTTGCTTTCGTCACCATATCACCATTTCACCAATTAGGTCATTGGCTCACCATCTAGTATTGTGAATCACATTAGAGTACTTCTTTCATCTAAGGATGAAATTCATGATTTGATTCCATTTTTTTCAATTAACTTTCTTGTAATTTGAAATTATCATTCCTATGTAGTAACATAATCTTGTCGCAATTTATCAATTTTAATAGTTTCTTAACCATAAGTATGAAGTTCCAATTCTTTTCCTATTTAGACCTTTACCAAAAGTCAATTATGTCCAATTTTAGCTAATTGGTTGTTAATAAATTACATAGCTAAATTTAATTCATTCTTTAATGTTTGTAACTCATTACCAAGGGTACTAAAAGGGTAGTAACTAAATTTGAAACATATATCAAATGTCTACCATTAAAATTTTAATTTTATACTAGCTTTTTGACTTTGACAGGAACGACAATGCTATCAAAACTTTCCATTATCCATTAGCATGATTTAAACTCCTTCATGACCTTTATTTGAAACAATGTATGTTTTTAGTAAGTCCCTACCTCACCAGAATACTTACCATATTTCACAAAACTCCTTCATGGTTGCACTGAGTTCATGTATATATCATATGTTTATAATAGTATGCACGCTAAACTATTATACCAACATCATACATATCCAGACTTGATTTTAATACATAGGATATTTTGATCCATTGGTTTAGTCTGTACATTATTCACAGTAGAAGCACACAATGTAGTATTTGATTGGTTATGGAGGTTACAAAATCAATGCACTCAGTGAAAAATCATTTAACAATTAAATGATTAGGGCACATGCAACCTAATAAGGATCTATGTCTTTCATATATAGACAACATACTATGAACTATCATCCTACAAAAATTTTCTATATAAAATCTAATTCATAAGGATAAAAACTTACCTTGATGATTATTATAGAAAACAATCTTGAATTCCTTCTTCAAAGCTTTTGGTAGCAAGCAGCACAATCGCCGTGCCTCTGATGGTTTACACCCAAGCTAGTAATGAAGATATTCATGAGAGAGGGAGGAGATTTTTGGCCAGCGTTAGAGGATTAATGAATTCCGAAAATCCTAGGTCAATGGGTTCTTTTAATTTGCAAGTAGGAAACCCTAGAAAACCCCAAATCCAATAAATAACATTATCTTATTCTGGTAACTATCCAACTTCCTAATTATCCTCCAAAGATAATTTTAGACTCCTAGAATCCACTTTAACATCGTACAAGGTATTAAGGAGGTTCCAAAATGACTCTTGCTCAACTATTGAAAAATTACTATTTCTAATTAAATATTACTATTTCTAATTATCTTATGATTAATTATTAATTAAATATTTCTAATTAATTTATGATTAATTATTAATTAAATATTACTATTTCTAATTAGTATATTATTCACATAATATAGTAACAAATCATTTATATTAATTTATTAATTAAATAATAAATTAAATCTCTCTCCAAAATTATCCTGTCCAATTGCTAGGTTTGAGGGCAACCCAAAGGATTGTGCTACCACCAATTCAATTTTATACAAATTATATTAATGGTCTTAGACACCTAACCCAAAAGGGAACCTCCCAAGTTTTATGAGTTTCATCTAACTATGGAAGGAGTTTCATTGATCAGTGGTAAAACATTGATCAATTTAGATAAGTCTAATACCTATTAGGAAGCAATGGTGGGCCCTATGGCTACCATTAGAAGAGTTTAAGGATAGTGAAATGTCGTCCACGAATGATACCTACTTTTCAAATTGGTTGATAAAATGTCTAGTCTTCTGACAATGGGTTGCAGTTAGATCTTAAATGTAAAGACTAACATGGATATGAATGTACACACATCCAACGATAGTATGACATAAATGGTTTTCGCTCAAAACGTAAGAAATTGATTTTGAGGAAACATTACCAGCAACTAAAAAACGTATATTTGGTTATTTGTTAACATTGTTTCCTTCTTTGATTAAAGATATGGTAAAATGGATGTTTAAACAAATTTCCTCAATATAAAACCTTCAAAGTATACATGACATATTTTGAAAGAATTTAAACATAAAAAGTATCCAAATAAAGTTTATATGTTTGAGAAATCAATTCATAGATTTAAACAAGCATCGCGTAGAAGGAATCTATTCTCCCATCAGAAAATCAAAGTCTTGTCTTTCTAAAAGTTCAGATTAGCCTTGATTACATGTCAAAGCTAGTAGGAGTGTCATTGGCTTCCTCATATTGCATATAGATGACAACACCTCTTATAGGAAATAGTGTCCTAAGTTGTGCAAAAGCTTAGGAATTGTTTTGCTATAATGAACAGTGAGAAATGACAATGATACTTGGTATTTCGATCTAAAAGTATAGGTTAAAATTTAAATAGGATTCAGTCAAAACATAATGTGTTGAAAGTTTTTAATAAAGAAAATTCCAAGAAATGGATTGTTCATATGCATCCTAGCAAGAACTTGAGTGAATCGTAAAGTTTTTCACTAATCATGAAAATGATAGGATAAGTCAAGTCCCATATGCCCTAGATATATTATCGATCATGAATGTTATGAATTGTACTTATTTTGATGTCTCATATGGTTAAAACATCATGAGATTGTATCAGGATTTTGTTTGTCCTAATCACTAGATGACTGTTAAGAACATTTTGAGGTATGACAAGATACCAAGGAATGGTTTCTTGTAGACAGTAGAAAACATGACTAAGAAGAATTAGTGTGACAAGAATTTTATAGATGACTTTGAGTCATAGTCTAAATTGATATTCATTTTAATTTGTAGCATGAAAGGTTTCATGTAGGAGATGGTGGTAGATTCGAAAATATGGGTAAGACAATATTAGTGCAAGTGAAGCATGCAAGAAGTGTACCTGGACTAGATAACTTTATTGTTGACCTTGGATTTATTTTGAGTAACAAATTACCATTAGAAGCATTATCTAAAAGTGAAATGATATTAACCAAGGGTTCTTGAAATTGCAAAAAGTCAATGCATAGAAGGAGAAAATTCCACTACATTCAAGAAAAGGTTGAGGATGGAGATCTAGTTATAAAGTGAATATCTTTTCATTGATTCATTCCTAATAGTGATGACCAAAGGAATAAATATTATGTGTGCTAAGAGCATTGTCGTGAGCATTGTTAACAAGTTTAATTGTTAAGCCGATTGCCTCGAAAAATTTATACAATAGATAAATATGTAATTTTTATGGTGATTAAATGACAGGGAACTAGTTATAATCAAAGAGTATGATGCCATAGAACAATTAGTTTATTATAATGTTTCATTTTACGTGTTACTTCCTGAATATTAATTTCCGAAATACCACAGTCAGTCATACTTTTTGGAGTAAGTATTGATTTAAGACTGTCATGAACTGATTATAGATTGTCTTGATAGGGAAGTAGTTATAATCAAATTGTATGATGCCATAAAACAATTAGGGATTCAAGATTGCATAGGCATTGTTGCAATATTCATGAGTACTTTGGAAATAGTAATTTTAAGTATTGGTTAAACCTATGTTTAGAGATTACTTCATGGATTCAATCATAATTTATTCTAAGATGTTAATATCTTCTATACTTCAAACGGAGAATATAAGTCATATTTTATAAATCTATTATGCATTGGTTTACACCAACACATCTTGTAACTAGGTATTATAAAGTGTAATTTCATGCATGATTTGGCGAGTGAAGTTGATGATTATATAGTCAAAGTTTCTTCGTTCCATTTGATGTAAAAGGAAAAACGATATCTTTAGGTACCTAGACGATTTGTTACCGACATCTGAAGTGCTTGGCCGACCCCAGACTAAATTGATGTGTTTAATTAAGTAGTCTGAATTTAATCACATAAATTGGGAAAACAAGAAAAAAAAATCTTGAACTCTAAGATTGATTCTAATCCATGTCTCATTTCTATGTGATATCTTGTAGAATGAAGGAATAGTTTATCACTTATCTTAGGACCAATGTCTAATCAGAGTTTGGAAATGTCTTTGGAAAACACTCTTTATTGGTTATCAGAGTTGTACTTTCAATTGTAGTTAGTGACTTACCAAAGTGGGAGACTATTGGATTAAGTGTGTAAGGTCCTACCTAAATTGGTATAATGTTGATGAATAAAAGCAAAGTCCTTTTTCGGTTGTCCTCATAGCCAGGAAATGGCTTAGATTAATCAAAGGAGAGAGAGAGATAAAATGTTTTGTTAATATATTATGTGCTTAATTTGTTAATTAGAACTTGTCAATTAATGATTTCTTAATATATTATATGAATATTAAATTAATTAGAAATAGGTGATAATTGATCAATTCTTAATCATAATTAATCTGGAATTAATTAAAGGTACAAGGGGTGAATTGTTATTGTTCAATAGTTGAACAAAAGAGGAAATTATAGAGTAGTCCATGGCATGCACTGTTTTGGAGCATTTTTTAGAGTTACAGAATCCTTCTAGTGGTATATAAGGAAATGATTTGGATTGGGACTAAATATATTATTTAATCATTCAAATATTACTTTGTCCCTAAGTTACCTAGACTATAAATAGGACCCTTGGGCACCTAATTTTTCTGTCTCTCTCATACCTAAGGGGGAGGACAAAATTCTCCTCCTCTCTCTTCTGTCTCCTTTAATCCTATGGTGTCTTGTGTACTGGGTGTGAATCATTAGAAGCTTGCACATTATTGGAGCTAGGTTTTCCAAGGAAAAAATAAGACTTTGATTCACATGAATGGAATCAACAAAGGTATGTATCTCTAATTATGAATTTTGATTTCTACTAGGGCTTATTAGTTTTGTTGTTCAATAGTATATTGCTTCAACAGTGTTATGACATAGATCAAAGTTGGTTGCATGTACCCTTAAGTGTATAAGGATTTTTCTGCATTATTACATGTAAACTCCATTAATGGTATCATAGCATTAGGTTGTCTAAAAATTCAATGAGAATTAGTTGAACTTGAAAAAACATTAGTACAAAAATCACATATGGTCATACTTTTTCAAAAACTGCCCAACCACACTTTTCACTAAAACTGTGTCTAAAGATTATTGCTAAAACACTGCCATTGTTTTAGTGACATTTTAAGTTGTATTTTGTGACCATTAGTAATATAGTTGAAACCTTTAGACACGTTTAAACATAATAAATGTGACAATTATTAGCCACATTGGAACAATATGGCAAAATGTCACCATCCGCCACATGTTTGTTAGATATATGGAAACAATTTGTGATGATTTTTATAAATGACGATAGATTATTATATGGTCACATTAATAAAATGTTTGTATGGTTGTATCATGGAACAAATATAGACATTTGTATGTAATGTAGCTGAAAGGTAATATATGGTCACATTAATTATTAGTGTGTCCATATGGTAATGTTTATTACACACTAATTAAGAGAAACCAAACAAAAAACTATAAGTATTTTGTGGTCATGTTTAGTGCATTATATGTTGGTATTTTGAGCATTCTAACACCCCAAAGGTGTACATGCAACCCTAGAAACTTTGATCTATGTTTACTATTATACATGAAAAATTGATTTACCAAGGTTCATAACCTAAATAGCATACATGGGGAACTTTTAAACATAAAAGTTAGTAAGAAATAGATACCTTTAGTTGCTTGGATTCCTTGAGAACTATGTGAGCCTAGCACCTCAAGTGTGATGCCTCAAATAATTCACACGAAACCAAATACACTTGGAATAATCTTGAGAGAAATAGAACACTTCTAAAATCGGCTATGCCCTCTTCTTCTCACTTAGTAGTCGAATTTGGTAACTCACATATTCCTTTTATAGTGTGTCATAAGTAAGGTTACACCATGTAAACCCTAACTTGACATGGCTCTTCATTTCTATGATCCATGGGTTCAAAGACACCTGTAACGACCCATTTTTCACGTCCACAAATTTCATTTTCCAATTAATATTTAGTAAGATCATTTGCAAATAAACGTAGTCCGATCATACCATTTTATAAACATATACTATGTCTGAAAACCAAAACATGTGAACTATCAAAATATCAGAGTATAAATCCCAGAACAATCCCATGAATGCGGAAAACAGTGTGTGTGTGTGTGTGTGTGTATGATGTGCCACTACCGCGCCAGCTCCTTCCCCTTCGACGAAGAGGTTCCTGAAACCAAAGCTGTAAAATGTAAGCACGAAACTTAGTGAGTTCCCCCATCGTACCACATACCATACAATCACATAACAAACATACTGCCACGCTATTCTGGGGTGCCTGACTACCCGGTGCGGCCATTGTGGGGTGCCGACTACCCGTGTGGCCATTCTGGGGTGCCGTCCTACCCGTGTCAAGCCATTCTGGGGTGCTGACTACCCATCGGTCCTAACAATCGATCCTCGGGGACAATTTCACCCCTTACTACTACTATCACATATATCATAACATAAACATACTATTGGACATATATGGGGTGTCCGAACTACCCTTCAGTCCTAACAACCAAACTCGGGGACTGGTCCCCTCCTACTACCTCTATCGCATAAAACATAACAAGCCAGCATGCAAACATATCATCACATACTGTCAGACATGTCTGGGTGTCTGACTACCCTTCGGTCCTAACAACGGACTCTACTACTATATCGTACAACATATCATGCACGCACATAACATATCAGGTAGTAGCAATCCTAGATGATATCACAAAGACAATCATCTATCATACAAACCCTACTGGTGAGACAACATTGTGGCCGTAGACCCACCACTACTGGAAGGTTACTCACCTCAAAGTAGCTGCTCATTGAGCGGGAACTAACTGTCTACTGCTGCTGCTGCTGTTCCGGAAGTCCTCCAGCTATAATTCCCACAAAACGCTCAGTCAAACATTCCTAGCTAAACCTAGGGTAAAATGACCATTTTACCCTTGACCAGGTCAATGTCCAAGTCAAAGTCAACTTCCAGTTGACCCGACACGCCGAGTTGGCTTTCCAACTCGTCGAGTCCCTACCCATTCGATTGTCCTTAATCCCGCCTCTACTCGTCGAGTTAGGCATTAACTCGACGAGTTCTACTTCTAAACTATGGTCCAATGGTCCTTCATCCTACTCCCCGAGTTGTATGAACAACTCGTCGAGTTCATCTTCATCCGAAGAACACCCCATGCTGAGACTCGCCGAGTTGTATGAACAACTCGCCGAGTCTGTTCTTGAGGTAAGAAGATGGCCTTGGCCTCGCCGAGTCAGGGCATTGACTCGCCGAGTCCCTCCAAGGGTGAGTCTGGCTTCCGACTCACTGAGCCCCCCAACCCCCCCCCCCCCAAGACTCACGACTCCACTCAGCAAACACGAAAACGGGGAAAAATCGGGGACTCACGACTCGAATCGCTGAGTCCGATGAACGACTCGCCGAGTTGTGCACATGCAATTACTACATACTCGATTTTGCTTGGGTCCAGCTCATTCCATACATAGATCTGGGCTCTTAGGGTAGGTTTTACACGTAAAGTTTCCAACTTTACGTGTATACATGCATAGGATGGGGATTTAAGGCTTAATAAAGACTAAAATGGTAGATCTAGGACATTCAAGCCATTTATTTCCATAAAGGCCATGGATCTGAGCTTCTGGAGCTCAAACATGCCTAGATCTAGAGGTTAATCAACTCATTAGCATCCCTAATCCATAAAAAAGCTTGGAAAATTTGCTCAAGAAGGAGTTTTATGGTGTTCTAAGGGACTCTTAGCATAAAAATAGAAGGAAACTAAGTTATACCTCAAGGAATCTCTGAAATAACACCAAGATATCTGGCCTCCTTCTTCTTCTCTTGATCTACACTCCTTTTCCTCTGAAAATCATCATGAAATCACACCAAAACACTTAAATTACCAAAGGAAGGGTTAGGGTTTTGTGAGGGACGTTCTGGTGGTGAATGGGGGCCGACATGAGGCACAATAAGATGCTTAAATAGGGTGCAAACCCTTGAAATTAGGGTTTCATTCAGACAGCGGGGACTTGCCGAGTCCAGAATATGGACTCGCCGAGTCGCCAACTTAAATGTGCTCAATAACCCGGCTCTACTCGGCGATTCGGACATTCAAGCCATTTATTTCCATAAAGGCCATGGATCTGAGCTTCTGGAGCTCAAACATGCCTAGATCTAGAGGTTAATCAACTCATTAGCATCCCTAATCCATAAAAAAAGCTTGGAAAATTTGCTCACGAAGGACTTTAATGGTGTTCTAAGGGACTCTTAGCATAAAACCAGAAGGAAATTGAGTTATACCTCAAGGAATCTCTGAAATAACACCAAGATATCTGGCCTCCTTCTTCTTCTCTTGATCTACACTCCTTTTCCTCTGAAAATCATCATGAAATCAAACCAAAACACTTAAATTACCAAAGGAAGGGTTAGGGTTTCGTGAGGGACGTTCTGGTGGTGAATGGGGGCCGACATGAGGCACAATAAGATGCTTAAATAGGGTGCAAACCCTTGAAATTAGGGTTTCATTCAGACAGCGGGGACTTTCCGAGTCCAGAATATGGACTCGCCGAGTCGCCAACTTAAACGTGCTCAATAACCCGGCTCTACTCGGCGAGTCGGACCTACAACTCGCCGAGTCCAAGGCAAAAAAATAAAAAATACTTAGATGCAATTACATACCAAGAACCAGGTGCTACAAATCTCCCCCACTTATATTAGACTTCGTCCTTGAAGTCTGTTGCTCGATCCTGAAACAACTCAGGGTAGTGCTCCATCATCTCTCCCACCGGCTCCCAAGTCCACTCCGATCCCTTCCGGTGCTGCCATTTCACCTTTACGAGTTCCACCCTCTTGTCCCTCAGATCCTTCGTCTTCCTGTCATGGAGTGCCATAGGCCGCTCGATGTAATTCAGGCTGTCATCAGCCTGAATATCCTCGAAAGGCACCACTGCCGAGTCGTCCACCAAACACTTCCGTAATTGAGAGACGTCGAAGGTGCTGTGGATCTGGCTGAGTTCGGCCGGCAGATCCAACCTATACGCCACCTTGCCCACCCGGGCTACAACCCTGAATGGCCCGATGTACCTTGGGCCCAACTTGCCTCGTTTTCTGAATCGGATGACGCCTTTCCATGGCGATACCTTTAGAAGAACCATATCCCCGACTTGGAATTCCAGGTCTGAACGGTGCTTGTCGGCATAACTTTTCTGTCGAACCTGCGCAGTTTGGACCACCACCTCTGTGCTCCCCATGACCCTCTGTCCAACTTCACCCCAACATATTGGGGTCCTCAACCTCCGTCCGTACAACATCTCGAACGGAGGACGGTGAATACTCGCGTGGTAGCTGTTATTGTACGAAAACTCAGCCAAGGGAAGATAGGTATCCCAGCTACCACCGAAGTCTAGCACGCACGCCTACAACATATCCTCCAAAGTCTGGATGGTCCGCTCGCTCTGACCATCCGTCTGCGGGTGAAAGGCGGTGCTAAAATGCAGTCGAGTGCCCAACTCGTCATGAAACTTCTTCCAAAACCTGGAAGTGAAACACACATCTCTGTCTAATATCACTAACATCGGCACCCCGTGCCGTGCCACTATCTCCTAGATATAGATGTCGGCCAACTTTTCGGCCGAGATACTCTCCTGGATCGGAATAAAATGGGCGCTCTTAGTCAATCGATCCACGATGACCCAAATCGAATCTACTCCTCGCGCAGTCCTGGGAAGCTTTGTGATAAAATCCATCGTAATATCTTCCCATTTCCACAACGGGATATCCAACGACTGCATCTTGTCGTGCGGTCTCTAATGCTCGGCCTTGACCTTCCTGTAGGTCGAGCACTTCTCGACGTACCAAGCCACATCCCGCTTCATGTAGAGCCACCAATAGTTTATACGAAGATCCCTATACATCTTCGTCGCCCTAGATGAATGGAGAATAAGAATTTGTGTGCCTCCTTCATCAATATCTGGCGCACGCCTCCGTGATACGGCACCCACACCCTACGGTGCAGTGTCAATAATCCTCGGCTATCATAATTTAAGGAGGTGACTTGACCTACTATCCGCTCACTCTTCCGATGCTCCTCCTTCATAGCCTCCCGCTGAGCTTCCCGAATCTGCTATAACAGTGGCATGACCAGCGTCATCCTCATACACACATCCCTGATCGGCACCACCTGACGGCTAAGCGCATCGGCTACCACATTGGCCTTTCCCGGATGATAAAGGATCTCGCAATCATAATCCTTCACCACTTCCAACCACCGACGCTGTCTCATGTTCAGATTTGGCTGATCCATGAGGTACCTCAAACTCTTGTGGTCTGTGTAAATGGTACACCGAACTCCATAGAGGTAATGTCGCCAAATCTTGAGGGCGAAGACCACCACCCCCAACTCTAAATCATGCGTCGGGTAGTTCGCCTCATGAGGCTTCAGCTGCGTCAAAGCGTAGGTGATAACATGTCCTCTCCACATCAGTACTGCGCCCAACCCCGAAATGGACGCGTCACAGTATACCACAAAATCCTCAACGCCCTCGGGCAGGGCTAAGATTGGCGCCTCGCACAACCTCTGTCTTAGAATCTCGAACGCTACCTGTGGCTCAGGCCCCCATCGAAAGATTACGGCTTTCTTAGTCAGCCGTGTCAGGGGTATGGCTATCTTGGAGAAGTCTTGAATAAACCTCCGATAGTAGCCCGCTAATCCCAGGAAACACCGAATCTCGGATGGAGACTTCGGAACCTCCCATCTCATCATGGCCTCCATCTTGGCCGGGTCTACTGAAATCCCGTTCTGGTTGACAAGGTACCCAAGAAACTGCACCTCGCGCAACCAAAACTCACATTTGGAGAACTTGGCATACAAGCTCTCCCTCCTCAAGGTCTCCAAAACCTTTCTCAGATGCTCCTCGTGCTCCTCGTGTGTCTTGGAATAAACCAAGATGTCATCAATGAAAACTATCACAGACCGATCCAGCATCGCTCTGCACACGCGATTCATGAGGTCAATGAACGCGGCAGGAGCATTGGTGAGCCAAAACGGCATCACCACGAACTCATAATGGCGATAACGTGTCCGAAACGCGGTCTTTTGCACATCCGCATCTCTGACCCTCATCTGATGATAACCTGAACGCAAATCGATCTTGGAGAACCAAGATGCTACTTGTAACTAATCAAAGAGGTCATCAATCCTCGGGAGTAGGTAACGGTTCTTCACCGTCACCTTGTTCAGTTCCCGGTAATCTATACACATCTGATGCGACCCGTCCTTCTTCTTCACAAATAGGATCGGGGCTCCCCAGGGTGAACTGCTTGGTCTAATGAATCCCTTGTCTAACAGCTCCTACAGCTGCGTAGACAACTCCTGCATCTCGAGAGGAGCCAACCGGTACAGTGCCTTGGCTATCGGTGCCGCACCAGGGACTAGGTCGATCCTAAACTCTACCTGACGTTCTAGAGGTATTCCATGAAGCTCCTCCGGGAACACATCAGCGTAGTCTCGCACCACTGGAACCTCGCTCACCGTCGACTTACTCGCCTCCTGGGTATCCATAACATACACGACATATCCCGTGCAACACTGCTGAAGGTAGCGCCTAGCCCTCACTGCTGAACATACTATGGGTCCACGCGGTGGCCTCTCACCGTGGATCACCAACTCTCCCCCACTTGGGGTCTTGATCCGCACTAGCTGCTATATGCAATCTATCACCGCCCCATTAGGGATCAACCAGTCCATGCTGATAATCACCTTGTTCCCAAGCAACGGAATGGGAACCAAATCCACCAAGTAGCGCTCCTTGAATAACCTCAGAATACAATCTCTAAACACCGCTGATGCCCGCACCGATCGATCATCGGCAATCTCTACCTCTAAAGGGAAATCCAACATGCCTGAAGACTCAATAAAATTCTTGCTAAGTGCAAGAGAAACAAACGATCGGGTGGCACCCGAGTCAAACAACACCTGAACAGGGATACCGTTCACATGGAACGATCCTAACGCATAAACACAGAGCACATATCAATAACATAACATCATATAAATGAAATAGAGGGGAAGAATTATACCCGTCACCACATCGGGTGCGGCGCGTGCCTCCTCGGTAGTCAGCTGAAATGCCCGGCTCCTCACCACTGGAGCCTCTGCCTTGCCCTGCCGGCCATCCGTGATCCGCAAGGTCGCTGGAGCTGGCGCCTTCACTGGCGCTGCTGCTGCTGTCAACTGGGGGCAATTGGCCTTCTTGTGGCGCCTCTGGTTGCAGTGGAAAACACATCAACTCAGACGTCTGTATCACAGGTGTAGGGGCGGTACAATCCCTGCTGAAATGCCCCGTCTTGCCGCACTTATAGCAGCCTGACGATCCCAGCCTACATGCCCCCTCATGAGGCCGGCCGCATTTCCTGCATCGGCTCGGTCCTGACTGGCCTTTCGGCCTACCATCTGGTCCCTTGGGCTTCTTCCCCGAAGCCCCTCCTCTGCCTTCCTCTTCTAAATGTGCTCCAGATCTATCTCCCTCTCCCTCGCCCTGGAAATCATAGATTCCAAGGTAGGGCAAGCTGAAAAACTTACATGCTCCCGAATATCAGCTTAGAGCATGTCATGGTAGCGGGTCCTCCTCATATCCTCATCACCCGCGTACTAGGGCACTAACAATGCCCTCTCCCAAAACTTGGCGGTGATCTCCGCCACAGTCTCCGTTGTCTACCTCATATCTAAGAACTCCCTGGCCAGCTGCTGAAGCTCCACAGCCAGCGCAAACTCTACCCTGAACCTGGTCACAAAGTCCGACCAGTTCATAGCCTCGACAGCCGAGGCTCCCAACGAGTCAATAACAGACTCCCACCAATCCCTAGCGCGATCTCGTAAACACCCTGCTGCAAACCTCACCTTCGACCCCTCAGGGCTGAAGCTAGTCAACTTTGCAGACTCAATGTTTGCAATCCATCACCTAGCAGCTATGGGGTCCTTCGCCCTGAGAAAATCCAGCACACCACTGCCCCGGAAGTCCTTAAAGGAAAGCGTGCAAGATCCTGACTGGCCAGATGCCATGTCGCTCCTGAACGCCCTGAGGCGATCCTCCATCAACTCAACTATCGCCTCCTTGATCGACCCGAAGATGACGGGAGTCGACTCAAGTATGCCTCTGGTGATCTCTGACGCGATGAGCTCACGTAGCCTCTCATCTATTGGCTCGGAACCTGATCCCGAACCCGATCCCTCTCCTGAACTGCCAACTGTCGGCCTCGATCGTAGCACCACCTTTCTGCAATACATAAATAACACCTGTTAGTAATACTTATACTTCTTGAGGGATCACATCTACTACAAGCTCCCTGGTCTTATCTTGGCCTTCCTCGGTTCGGGTACAGATCCTCTGCTTTCAGTAGTACGGGCCCATACTACCTTCCACATATATCTGTACCTTCCTCAAGGACTGCCTTGGCTCAACCAGATCCCTTTCACCACTTCTAATCTCTGTTACTATCATCCTAGGCTTACCCTAGGAAAATCTCTGACTCCACTTAAACCAATCCTCAGCTGCTGAAGGCCTCCTTGTAATGCCAACTAGCCATCACCTGAATACCATCACATGTAACGAGGCCCGAATAATCCTTCGAGTAAAAGACTCGTCCCTACAATGGTTGGACTCAAACGAGAGCTGCGCAGCAGGGCCAAATCCAACACTCTGAGATTATCCAACCCTGATCCCATGTGATGTGACATATTCACCTAACGGCTAACTCCTATCACTTGGAGTCCCACAAAGCACAAAGCAAGCAACATTCGGATACAGGAACTACTCAAGAAAATTTATTCTCATAACGAGAAACTGCACTAGCATACAGTGCTGAACTCCTACTATCAGGCATAACCTAAACAGACTATCCTACTACTGTCTACTCAATTTCTAGCATCCAATTCTCATAAGGCTGGAACACACAAAGTAGGCACGTAAGGCATCCTCCTAGATTCTTAGTCCTATTCTAGCATGCTGTTCTACTGAAACTGATAAACATACATAAACTTGTATGGGTACATTGGGGAATACTTAATTGAGCTCGGCCGGTCGCGCACATCACACACTTTGTTCCTTCTTAAAACTCTTTACTTAACCTTTTAGAAAACATTTTATTATTCAAAATCTTTTAATCCCTCGATTTGAGTTGAGACACCCCTGAAGGTGTGTCCGAATCCCTCATACCAGGGCTCTGATAACAACTTGTAACAACCCATTTTTCACGTCCAAAAATTTCATTTTCCAATTAATATTTAGTAAGATCATTTGCAAATAAACATAGTCCGATCAAACCATTTCATAAACATATACTATGTCTGAAAACCAAAACATGTGAACTATCAAAATATCAGAGTATAAATCCCAGAACAATCCCATGAATGCAAAAAATAGTGTGTGTGTGTGTGTGTATGATGCGCCGCTACCGCGCCAGCTCCTTCCCCTTCGACGAAGAGGTACCTGAAACCAAAATTGTAAACTGTAAGCACGAAACTTAGTGAGTTCCCCCATCGTACCACATACCATACAATCACATAACATACATACTGCCAGGCTATTCTGGGGTGCCTGACTACCCGGTGTGGCCATTCTGGGGTGCCGACTACCCGTGCGACCATTCTAGCGTGCCGTCCTACCCGTGTCAAGCCATTCTGGGGTGCTGACTACCCATCGGTCCTAACAACCGATCCCCGGGGACTATTTCACCCCTACTGCTACTATCACATATATCATAACATAAACATAGTATCAGACATATATGGGGTGTCCGAGCTACCCTTCAGTCCTAACAACCGAACTCGGGGACTGGTCCCCTCCTAGTACCTCTATCATATGAAACATAACAAGCTAGAATGCAAACATATCATCACATACTGTCAGACGTGTGTGGGGTGTCTGACTACCCTTCGGTCCTGACAACTGACTCTACTACTATCACGTACAACATATCATGCTAGCACATAATATATCAGGTAGTAGCAATCCTAGATGATATCAAAAAGACAATCATCTATCATACGAACCCTACTGGTGGGCCGACATTGTGCTCGTAGACCCACAACTACTAGAAGGTAACTCACCTCAAAGTAGCTGCTGATTTGAGCAGGACCTGACTGTCTACTGCTGCTGCTGCTGTTCCGGAAGTCCTCCGGCTATAATTCCCACAAAACGCTCAGTCAAACATTGCTAGCTGAACCTAGGGTAAAATGACCATTTTACCCTTGACCAGGTCAAAGTCCAAGTCAATGTCAACTTCAAGTTGACCCGACTCGCCGAGTTGGGTTTCCAACTCGTCGAGTCCCTACCCATTCGATTATCCTTAATCCCGCCTCTACTCGTCGAGTTAGGCATTGACTCGATGAGTTCTCCTTTTAAACTGAGGTCCAAAGGTCCTTCAACCTACTCGCCGAGTTGTATGAACAACTCATCGAGTTCATCTTCATCCGTAGAACACCCCATGCTGAGACTCGCCGAGTTGTATGAACAACTCGCCGAGTCTGTTCTTGAGGTAAGAAGATGGCCTTGGACTCGCTTAGTCCCTCTATGGGTGAGTCTGGCTTCCGACTCACTGATTCCCACCCCCCAAGATTCACGACTCCTCTCAGCAAACACGAAAAGGGGGAAAAATCGGGGACTCGCGACTCGACTCGCCGAGTCGTTCACATGCAATTACGACATACTCGATTTTGCTTCGATCCAGCTCATGCCATACATAGATCTGGGCTCTTAGGGTAGGTTTTACACGTAAAGTTTCCAACTTTACGTGTATACATGCATAGGATGGGGATTTAAGGCTTAATAAAGACTAAAATGGTAGATCTAGGACATTCAAGCCATTTATTTCCATAAAGGCTATGGATCTGAGCTTCTGGAGCTCAAACATGCCTAGATCTAGAGGTTAATCAACTCATTACCATCCCTAATCCATAAACAAGCTGGGAAAATGGCTCAAGAAGGACTTTAATGGTGCTCTAAGGGACTCTTAGCATAAAAACATAAGGAAACTGAGTTATACCTCAAGGAATCTCTGAAATAACACCAACATATCTGGCCTCCTTCTTCTTCTCTTGATCTACACTCCTTTTCCTCTCAAAATCTTCAAGAAATCACACCAAAACACTTAAATTACACAAGGAAGGGTTAGGGTTTCGTGAGGGACATTCTGCTGGTGAATGGGGGCCGACATGAGGCACAATAGGATGGTTAAATAGGGTGCAAACCCTTGAAATTAGGGTTTCATTCAGACAGCGGGGACTCGCCGAGTCCAGTATTTGGACTCGCCGAGTCGCTAACTTAAACGTGCTCAATAACCCGACTCTACTCGGCGATTCGTACCTACAACTCGCCGAGTCCAAGACAAAAAGAAATACAAAATACTTAGATGAAATTACATACCAAGAACCAGGTGCTACAACACCATGGAACATCCATGGAGCATCCTATGGGTTTTTCCCCAACTTGATAATCCATGGAGCATTAGCCCACTATACAAGTAATGGGTGATTTACACAATCAACCCATATATTTAATTAGTCTTCTTTTGATCACTTAATTAATTCCAAATTAATTCTTGATCAATACTAATCAAATAATATTATTAATATATTAGAACTTATAATATATTAATAAACCTTAAGTGTTATTTCTCTCATTTTAGTCTTTCCAAATGCATGATGCCATGCAACCCAAATGGACCATGCCAACCGGGTCAAGTACATCCCAGAAATAGTTATGAACTTAGACACGTAATCCCACATTATATGTGTCTAAAAATGATTATTTGTCATGATAAAAGGAAAAAATGTATAAGTATGTGATAGTCACAGTTAAACCTATTATGTGTGGCTAAAAGGTAAATCATGTTCATGAAAAAAGGAAATTCTTGTGACTATAAGTAATTTATTGCTACTTTTTACAATTAGGTTTAGATATAAATGTGACAACCCGATATTTCAACTATATGTAAACGACCTAAAAAGTCAAGTATTGTAACCACGTTCGTTATAATAAAATTAACTTCGAAAATAAAATATCCAAAAATCACTAACTAAATTACCTATTATGTTAGATGTCATTAAACCGTGATCGTACGTAAAAAGAATGCCCAAATCCGAATTTGTATAAGAAAGTTAGGAATGTTCCAAGTTCGGCTTAGCAACGGACAGCTAAAAACTCGAATCGGAGATCGAGCGACTTTTGGCCGGAATGACCTAAACGAGAATCGAAGGTCTTGACAATGGTTTTTCAACGGTAAAAATTCTGGCAAAAACTGACGTTAGATAATGAAGTTATGAATTTTTAAAGAAATATTCTTACCACGACCTTTTAAAAATAAATAATAAAAATAATTTCAAATTTGCCGACGGGATCTAAACGAAAGTTGTAGAGTACAGTCTCACCTACGTGTGGATATAAAGAACGTCGAAAACGGACTTCGTATGAAGAAGATATGAATTTTTGAAGTTTATTAAATATTAAATATATATTTTTTTTTATTGAAAACTTCGGTATTATCCGAAGGCTGAGTCACGTGAGTACGCCCATCCGAGCTCTGAGGCAGTCGAGGATTCGGTCATGCGTGATGCACGCGTACGCCCAGCGTATCCGCGTACGCCTAGCGTACCGAGGCGATTCCCAGCCCCTATAAAAGGGATGTGAGGGTTCCGAAGAAAGGGCTCCATTTCTCTCATTTCTCTTGCATTCTTGCCTCGTTTTCCGTGCCCGTGCTACCCCGAAGCCCCAATCACTTTGCTCAAGTCCCGAAGGTCGTTTGTGCTCCCGAGATTCCCGAGAATCCCAAGGAAATCCGCTTTCTCGAGTAGAAGTTTTGCTCGGTTTTCATCTCGCTTTTCTTCGATCTTTCAAGTGAGTTCATACCCCTATAATTCACACTTTTAAATGTTTTATGAGTACTTTTATATGCTTTTAAGGGGGGGGGGGGAATACAAGTAAAACACTCGATTATTATTGTGTGTTATATAAACTTTCAGTATACGCGTTTTATCAACGGAATCATATGTGATTTATAACTATTATAGGGAAACTATCATATGTAAATTATACCACGACAACATTTTTTCTTTTGAAAAAAGAAATTGATTTATGTATTTATATAAATCAGACACCTTGCTTATACTATATTTATGTGTTTCGGTTTTGGTACTACAAAAACTACACTTTTCATAACAAGTGAGCATTTTCACTAAGGGTTTATTATATAAACGAAACACACTTTTAGGAAACTATAATAGGTATAGTTTTATGAGAATACTACGAACTTTTACATACATGGAAATACTATTTCAAGAAGCTACTTTCATATACAATAACAAACGAACATTTTCACACGTAAATCTGTTTTATACTAAGTTTTGTGAGACATTAAACTTCACGTATGCACGAGTACACATTTCAAGTCCTGTATTATATACCAGAATCCCTTGGAGGGGGAGCATGATGTTTGTGTATAGATCTATACGGGCTTGACATCCCAGTGCCTTGACTGTTAGCTACAGTACACCATTTGGGGTGATAAACGTCAGAACATTCCAACGCCTGAAGAACGTTGTGTATAGGCATTCCTTGTCAATAGCATGGTTATAAAACTCACATAGAGTATTAAAAACACATTGATTTACAGGGGTTTTCAGATATAATGGAGGTTTTATACATACATAAGTTCATTTATTTTATGCATGAAAAACCCAATTGTGATATAAGTTTGGAACTTTTCACCACTACTCATAGATGGAAAAACATCAACTTTTTAACATATATTGGTCTTGATTTAAAGCTACATTTATACCAGTAGGAAATATGGGATTTTCTAGAGACTAACGAACAAAAACGAACAATTTCATTTTCATAAAAATACTATCATTAAATGCTTATGAAACTCACAAGCTTAAATGCTGATCTACTCTTTCAAAACTACTTGTATGTCCCAGGGACTCAGTAATTACAGGTACTAAACAGCTTTTGAATAAGGAACGTTGCGGCACTAGTTCAAATTCATATTTTGACATCATATTGTAATTGGTTTTGAACATGTACTCTTTTAAACAATGTAAACTTTCAATTATATATATGATGGTTGTATTGCTTTCTTTACTATGTATTCATTTGTTACGTTACCACATGAAGTCATCCGCCCCCGAACGTTTCCGCCATTCCGGTTTAGGGGTGTGACGATAAAAGTAAACCATAATCATCATAAAAGGAAAAAAATGATTATAAGTATTTAATGAAAACTGATTAAATTATTAGGTGTGTGACTATTAATATTTAATTTATTGACACTTTTGAGAACACATAGTCATGATTTAATTATTTTTTATGCATGTTTAATAGTTAACAACAGTCATGATAAAAGTATATATATATATATATATATATATATATATATATATATATATATATATATATATGACTATTATTATTTTATGAATATTTATTAATTTCATTTGTGTGATTATAAGTACAGAATATTAATAATCATAAAAAAATATGTAACCTTTAATATTCTATGGCTAAGTTTTAAAGAAAAAAACACGGACTATACGCATTATATGGTTACGGTTTAAGGAAAAAAAACCTTGAACTCCAAGTGTTGTATGGTTACAGTTTAATTTTTATGTGCAACTAAAAGTAAACAATCGTCGTGAAAAAAAAGAAGAAACATATGAGTATTAGTATTTCATGGTTACGATTTAATTCTTATGTGTGTCGAAAATCAAGAGTTTTCATGATAAAAGAAATAAAAAACTTTTGCGTATAAGTATTATACCGTTATGTTCTACTTTATAGTATGTCTAAAAGTGAATATTTTATGATGATAACAGAAAAAAAAAAAGACATGTGACCATAAGTACATTTTTGCCACTCATACTCAATGTTTAATAGTTGAACTCTAGATATCTTTATAATATAGTTTAAGTAAATATAGTTTAATTGATTATAGATGAAATAAAATATTATAAATTCATAGAATTTGAATACAAAATAAATCATATCAAATTAAAATGCCAACATAAAATTGGGAATTGTATAATTACAAGGAGAGAAAACTACAGTACACTCTTATAAGTAGAGCTCTCCATCACTAATCCGCTATTTTATTAAAAACAATTGTTTAGAAATAAGGGTATTATTGTTAATTTTGGGTCAAAAAACCAATGAGACAAAAAAAGTTTTAATTCTAATTAATAGACATCAAATAATTGACACTTTTTTTAGGGGAGAACCAATAGCAACTTCCAACCTAGCATGCACTACTTTGAGTAAATTACCAAGAAACCTTTTTGCTCAATCAGGGAACTAACTTTGGGGTATCAAACATCAAACAACAAAACGCATATTACAACCTTTAATGCATGAACTTTGAGAAATTCAAGGTTATGTGGGAGGAGGTTACCGGGGATATGAAGACTTGCATAAGGACAAGGGCAAATCGGTAATTTAACACTAAAAATGATAAATGAGAAAAAACTAGAAATATTAAGTTGAAAATGAGTAAACTACGGTTTTTTTAATTATGTTTTACCAACTGATCATACGGAGAAAAATAACCCCGTTGGTTATTATAACATCCAAGTCCTTGGATGAATCGAATTAGGGCTTCGAAGGGTCAAAAGATTTGATATTAGCGAAAAAGGTATCCTCACAGAGTGAGGCATGGAGGCTCGCGATGTGAGGGTCACATGCAGATTTCATCCAGGATTGAGCTCATGACGTGAGCAATAAGAGCTCATGACATGAGGAGTACTGCAACCCAAGCCCATGAAGTTTTAGGGTTTTCCCTGCATTTAAACCCACTATTTCTGTTTTAGGGTACATTTCTCAACCTCCTCCTCCCCCTAACTCAGAAAATCCTAATCCTAATCCATCTTGGTTATTTTGGGATCTATTTTAGTGTTTTTCTAGCTTAAAGAATAAGAGGTTCTAAGGGGTTGCATCAGCAAGGAGGCATCATCATCATCATCATCTTGTGCACATTTCTGACCATTATAAGTATTCAAGATCCAATCTTTATGAGCTGAAATTGTTAGCTCTAAGTTCTAAGATCCTTTTTGCATGTTTATGTTGGATTGCATGCTTAGGATCCATAAAGTTGGTAACTTTATGGATCATTGAGCCATTCTTCATAAAATAGTCCTGGAATATGAGTTTTGGTATGGTTTGCGACTCCAAGTATGAAACTAGATCTCATTTTTTCAACTTTTGATCTAGTAACAGTTTGGGTCATGCATTGGACATGCTTGACTGAAAAGCTATGATTTTTATGATCATTTGGATTAGAAAAGACCTTTTGGAAAGCCCCATGGTGTAGCTGAAAGGATTAAGAGCTTAATGCTCAATGCTGGTCGGAATAGATCTCACGACATGAGGGATAAACATGTCACGTCGTGAGAACTCTAGCTATCCCAACTATTTTGTCCGGATTAGGTCACGATGTGGCTCAGGTTGTGGTCACCACATGAAAAAAGTTGGAATTCCACTGGGAGTCGAGTCGACTCGCTGAGTTGGGATTGGTTCGAGTTGGTACTCACAACATAATCATGAGCTACTCGCAATGGGAATACCAGCTGCTGGAGTTAGACCGTCGACTTTGGGCCTAGTTGGGCCATTAAATTTCTAATTTGGGCTTGTTTCTAGTATTTTGGGCTTCTTTAGATTTAAACCCATGATGGGTTTGGGCCCAATATGGAAGTTGGGACATATTGGGCTTTTGATGCTTTTGGGTTTGGGCCTCGAATTTTGGGCCCAATGAGGAAAGGATAAAATGGAGTTTTACCCTGAGTGATGGAAAATCAAAATAGGATTCCAGCCTTGGGTTATGAAACAATTATTAATTAGATATTACTTGATGATGTTAGCACAAGGATTTTTCGAATCGGCAGTGCGAGCTTTTACTTGAGACATTCATCAGCTTGAGGTAAGCCTCTTCGCAGTACTAGTGGGTCGACGACACAAATGTCGGCCCACTAAAATATGTTTGTAGGATGAAAGCTACTTTGTGACACTTGCTGATATGTTTGTATGTACTTGATTGTCGTTGTGACTCTTAATGGTAGGACTCTATGTACTATATTACCTTTATGACTCTTGATGACACGCCCATATGTTTTATGTATGTTAGGGGGTGAAACATACCCGACACAACTAAGTCTTATAATATGGGTTTGATACAGACCCAACAAAGCTACATGCTGTCATATGGGGTTGATACTAACCTGACACAGCTACATGTTGTCATATGGGGTTGAAATAGACTCGACACAACAACATTATGTCACATGGGGTTGATACAAACCCAACACAACTATATGATGTCATATGGGTTGATAAAGACTCGAAACATCTAGATGTTGTGATATGGGGTTGATACGGACCCGGAATAGCTACATGTTGTCATATGGGGTTGATATGGACCCGAAACGGCTACATGTTTTCATATGGAGGACCCGACACAGCTACATGATGTCATATGGGGTTGATGCATGTCAAACCCCTAAACCAGACGGCGGAAACGTCTGGGGGTGGATGACTTCATTTGTAGTATCACAACACATGAATTATAGAAATCAAAGTACAAACAACCATTGCAGTAATATGTATAAGTTTTTACATGTGTTCAATCAATGTATATCGACACCAAAATAGTTATACAAAAGAAGAAGACATGAATCAAAATAGCTCTATCTTCTCAAAAGCTCGGGAAGTACATGTCTACTGATTCCCTGAGAATACAAGTAATTTGAAAAGAGAGTATCAACATAAAGTCGAGTGAGTACATACGTATTTATGTTTGAAAGTATGTTTTCTGATTCTTGAATATGTAAATTGTTCCAGAAAATCCTATATTTTTTGTTGTATATCAAAAGTAGTTTTAATCACATAAAACCATTATTTTTGTAAACCAATGTTCTGTTTTTGTATACTTTTGTATAATCTGTAAAGGTGAGTGTGCCTGGCTTCACCAGCTGTTACTGAATACTGACATGTAATACTGTAAATAGTATTTTAGTAAACTGGTACTTTGAAAATGTACACATATTTAGTTAATTATACACTAAATGTATTGTTAATATCTTTTTAATGAGTTATTATAACCATACTGAGAATAGATGGCCTAAAACAACGCTTTCAAGGCGTTAAAAGTTGTTGATAACAATTGTCACTCGAAGGCGTGTACGCCTGACTATACCTAGCAGTCTGAGTGTGGGGTTGTCAATACTAATATAGATCTATACACACTTGTTTCGATCCCCTACTGGAGATTCTGGTTATAATGTCAAGACTTTAACTATGTTGTTTAAACGAATTAAACAACCTGAATCAAATGACTCATAAAAAGCATATAGACGTTACGTGTATAATATATGTGAAAACCCAATCATTCTGAAATAATCATTGATAGTATGCTCCTGAATTAGCATTCTTAACATGTATTTGAATGATGTATACCTTTGATTAGTTTTCAAACACACCCTTGTTCATGTAAAATGGTGTACTCTAGTATACTTGAATCATGAATTAATGTTCTATGAATCATAAATTATACCTATTATAATTTATAGGTACTTTCTGAATTGGTACTAACTAATCATGAATGCAACCCCTTGCTCAAGATGTTACTAGGGTATTTGGACTGAATGAAATAACTTTTATATTTATATACATATACAAATACATATATAAATAAAATTTAAGCAATATTCAGACAAATACCCGATACTATCAGACCACATCTAAACAAGGAAAAGGAACCGAAGTGAGTTATCAGTCCTAAGCCCTCCAAATCCTATATATATATATATATATATATATATATATATATATATATATATATATTGTGTCGTGTAATCACTATACTCAAGTAAAACGTTGAACCAAAAACTTAAGAGCATGTGTGATGCTTATTATATGACATCAAAAACTTCAATCAAATACATCATACAAGTACTACAAATAGTCAACAAGCAATTGGAAACCCTAGAAGTTCTTGTTTAGGTCCATTTTGGACTAGGACTTCCTTATTGGACCCAAAGGGGCCAATAAGCTTCCAATTTGACTATCATGGGTTTAGAACCTTTTAATGGGCTCTAATTGGACCCACATTCATTTATTTCAACATTTTGGGCCATATTGGGCCTAGAATGAAATAAATTAAACATGATGAACCATAACTAACCTAAACTAGCCCAACAAAGTGTAAAAATCATATTATAATTTTTGGGGCCAAAAATTATCCAACTTAACTCCTATATGGGCTTAGGGGCAATAAAGCCCAAAAATCCTTTCTTCCTTCCAAATTCTCGGCCCAAAGCCCAAACCCAAGATGAAAGGAGTTGACTTAATACATGCCACCTCATTTATGTCCACCATACTTCCATGCATGGACCAACATGCATCTAGAAATGTCAACTCAACCCTTTCTCTTCTCTCCTTCTTGATTCTCGGGCGATTCCAACACACACACACACACTTCCATCACTTTTCACATATCAAACACTCTCAAAAACACCTTCACCTCTCTTCTTAAAATTTCGAAGAATCAAGGGCATTCAAGGAAATTTTCCACAAAAATCACCATCCAAGGTAAGGTTATACTTAATTCTATGATCTAGGTTCCTTGATCTATCTAAAATCTCTTCTTAACTCTCATGAAATCATAAACTTGTGTCCTAGAACCCCTCAAACTCGAGATCTTCAAGAAAAGGGTGCTAAGGCCAAAAATCACTTCATTTCTTCCATCTTTTCTCCAAAAACCGAAACCACACCCTAAGGTGAGCTTCATACTCCCTATTTTTCTGTTTTATAAGTTTTGTGGGGGGGGGGGATACAAGTGAAAGTGTAGATCTATATGTATATGTATGCCTTGTATGATTTCTATGCTCATATGTGTGTTTTTGTGTGATTATGATGTTGGATCTAGCCATAAACCCCTAAAAATCGAGATATACTTTATGTTAAATGATACTAGCATAAATTATATTACTACATACAAAGTATTCCAAGAAAAATAGCTAAGTGGCTTAATAACATCTTCTTTGGGCTAAAAACTCATTTTTTGGACACAAAATGTTAAAAATATAAAGTTAAAGGGACCAAAATGACATATTACAAATTCTGATGGGTGAGATGAGTCAAAACAGTTTCAATAATGTATTTTCTGGAAATATACTCTTTTGGAGGATTAAAAATATAAATTTCAAGCTTCATGGGCTAAAAATGACATTTTCGGCCCAATAGGGCCCAATATGCGAAATTTTCCACTTTGAGGGTCTGAAACTGTGTTTTTCTGTAAAACAGTGGACTACTAGTGTTCTAAGTCCTTTTCAAAGGTTAAAAATGCTTTTCATAATTAAAAAGGACCAAAGTTGCAAAAATTTTCCAATTTGGGCCAAAAGTGTAAAAATTGCAAAAAAGAGAGGTTACAGCCGAGAAAATTGTATTTTGAGGGACTAAAACTGTTTTCAATTAAAAATGTGCTGAAAAATATCAATTTCAGTAAGTTTTGATGTCAAAATGCCAAGAAAAATGGTTTAAGGAGTAAACCGGAAATTAATTTATTCAAAGGGTTGAAAAAGTAAATTTACAAAATGAAGAGGGGTTGTAAACAGAAAAATTTCAATGTTAATTCAATACATCCGTTGTGATCAAATACCGACACTGCGACTACCGACGAATTACAATACAAAACAACACCAAAAATCGTTATCAAACGAATTGATTCGGTCTCGAATCAATAACAAATCCGAAACTACTAACACGATGACAACCCGATCCATACATGGAAAATTTGGGAATTCAATACACACGTGAGAGTGCACAGACGTCGATACACCATCTTTGGGCCCAAAAGTGTAAAATCTTGTTTGTTGGGCCTAGCTAGCCCAATGACCTAATCTTTAGGCCCAAAGACATCAACCTTACGAGTTGTTGGGTCTTACATGATCCAACACAGCGTCAAAGGACTTTCAATGGCTTTTATACTATTGGTCCCCAAGGGTCCTTTGGTACTACTAGTAAAGTCGGGAATTCAAATACGAGTCGGGCCAAGGGCCCTTCGCACTCACTTCATCCCCAACCGACTAATGGAGTTATTGAGGTCTTCGTGCCCTCTTTCTCTTCGGAAGTGGGACTACAAGAAGTCAGGGCGGTTGGATTATGTGAATAGTACGGAAGACACCTATGGGATCGTTAGTATAGTTGTAAACTGGTCGTTTGTGTAACGCGTGTTTATAGCAATTCACCATGCGCAATAATCCAACGTCGCCTGGAATCAATGACTTCACATACCGCGATGGTACAAAAACTACACGGAATTCAAAGTGATAGGAAAACATCGGGTTTTCCTAGGGTATTTCAATGCATACAGTTTCGAAATGTACACCAAGTTTAATGAACACTTTTTACAATTATAGAAACAAACAAGCATACTTATGGATCTTCACAAACTTTTTCATAAACTCTTTTCAGAAAATATCGGATTTTCTAGTAGTTTTCAAAACAATGTGAAACATTGCTTTTCAAACACCGCTTATGAACTCCCCAACATTTCATATGTTGACGTTTTTCAAAATACTTGTATTCTCAGGTAACAAGTAAACCGAGGGGTAAATGTATTCAGTGATGGCTTGCAGTTTGTTTATGTATGATCGAACAATTTATTTTTGGGAATGTAATGTTAAAACAATGTACTCAGTGTAAACTCTACCAGTTGTACTATCTCAGTGCATGGTGATGAATGATGTTATGTTTCATATATATTCAATGTGATGGTATTCAATTAAGTCACGACAGCCCTCGGACGTTTCCGCCGTCTCGTTCGGGGGTGTGACAGGTTGGTATCAGAGCTTTGTTTATAGTGAACTAGCATATCTAGCCACACATCGATATGCAACTATAAACCAAAAAGAGGGACTGACATAAATCTGAACAAAACAAGTAAAATACAACAATAAAACATCTTTGCCTGCATTACGAACAAGGAACATAACGCCGAACCAAACAAAATAATGCTAGTATCTCGATTAATTCAGGACTGTTCTTAGTGGTACCAAGGAGTGGATGTAGCCTGATCAACTACATTCTCTCCAAAGTAAAACTAACACACGTTCTGATGAGATCGTGATAGCTAGGGAACCCAAAACTATACCCTTTTATCACCAAAAAGAGAACATTTGTTTAGTCTGTACAATAGTTGTAGCATTCTAGGAATAATGTTAGCATATTTACATACTCGCGCAGACAACATGGCTGGTTTTCATCACCCTGGAGACCCTTATTTCCCTAATCAGGGGAATAACAGATGGTTAGAGGAAGAGCCTGAGGAAGACCCCGAAGAGGAATCTGACGGGGAACCGGAGGCTGGAGGTGAAGGCGAGCCTGCCGAACCCGAAGAAGACGAAGAGGACTTTGAAGAGGAACTCGATGATAGTGAAGGGGGTGATTCGGACGCAGAGTCCAAAGTCATCAACCCCCCTTACCCGATCAGGGTGCCTGCTTACCGTGTGGGCCCCACCGGCCTACCCCTCCTTGGGGTATTGATCTTTGGAGATGGAGCAGACAGCAGCGACAGCGACCCCCGTTCGGCATGTCACGCGAGTTCTTTGACCTGAGGGACGGAGGACCGGCCGACCGAGCCCTACCGGTCATGGTGAGACGATTACGGAATACCGGCGATCTTGCTTAGGGCACTGCTGATCAGGTACGCCAACTGTGGACTAGGGTCGAGCGTGCGGAACAGGAGACACGTGACGTCCTTTGGGAGTTTCACATGAGGCAGGTAAGGTGGGAGTCTCGACTTCAGGACGCAGAACGATTGGTGGCTCGTCTTTAGGGAGCATCCACATCCTCGGCACCACCTCCGGATGCAGCTCATCGCGGTTAGGGATAGACTTATCTTAGTAGGTTATTAGGAACTATGCTATGTACCCCGACTCTATGTTTAAGTGACTACACTACTCGTAGAGCCGTTATGCTGTCGAACTAGTGTCACCCATGTATGCTCTTACGAGCAGATTTTTCATATATCAAATGCGGATAATATTAGTAAACTTTAACGTGCTTTGTTATGATATTACAAATTGCTATGTGTTGAGAATCTATGATTGTATGTTGAATGGTAGGAATGTTTTAGTACGTACATTGCACCTAGTCAATAGGGTCACGACCTTCCAGAAACCCCAAACACTCAACATCTTTCCGTTTCATGACAGAAAGATGCCTCGCCGACCTACTCGCGGAAACCCTGGACCAACCCCACCCGAAGTTGACTCCACTGCGTTCCAGGCAGCCGTGTCTGCTACGGTCACCGCAGCTATGGCACAACTCCACCAAGGGAATAGCGGAGGAGGCAACGAGCAATGGGCAGGGAGTTCGAACAACGGGATGAATCAAGGACCTACTAAAACATGTACCTACAAGGACTTTACAAACGCCAAACCACAAAATTTTAACGGCACTAGAGGAGTGATCACTCTGAAGCGATGGATCGAGAAGGTGGAATCGGTATTCAAGATATGCGATTGTCCTGAGCAGATGAAAGTGAAGTTCGCGGCCTGCACTTTTGTCGATCAAGCGCTCACCTGGTGGAACGGACATGTGGAAGCCATGACACTTCCTGTAGCCAACTTTATGCCATGGGCGGAGATGAATGAAATGTTGATGGCTGAATATTGCCCACGAGGTGAGATTCAGAAGATGGAGCAAGAGCTGTGGAACCTCACTGTGCAGAATGCGAATATCGATGCCTACATATCGAGATTTAGTGAACTGTCTCTGTTGTGCCCGAGTATGATCACCTCGGAAGGAAAGAAGATTGAGCGATTCATCTGGGGTCTAACATCACCAATTCAAGGAAATGTGATAGCTGCAAACCCCGAAACATATGACAGTGCCAAAAGATTGGCAAAGAAGCTGTATGACCATAACAACAAGAAGGGTGAGAAGCCGGCGGAGGCTGAAGGAAAGAAGGAAGGTGATGGCAAGAAGGGGAAGAACAATAAGAGGAAGGGGCATCAGGGCCCCGAGACCTCTAAAAAGCAGCATACAGTGGCAGTTAATGCTGCCACTGCACCGGTTCCAGCCACACCACATGCTCCAACCTTAGCTGCATCAAATGCTCCCAGACCTTATTCCGGTAATCTTCCCAAGTGTAATAAGTGCGGTCTCCATCACAATAGAGAATGCAAGGAGTTTCAGTGCACCAGTTGCAATCGAAGGGGACACACTGCATGGTACTGCAGGACTTACCCTCCCCAGAACCAAAATCAGGGAAACAACAACAACAACCATCGCAACAACAACAACATCATCACCAACAGTAGCAATGCAGGACCTAGCCACACCTGCTATGGGTGTGGAAGGACTGGGCATTTCCGTCGAGACTGCCCTAACCACAACAATTCAGGGAACGGAAGAACCGGAAGGATGCTGACCATGGGTCAGGGAGAGGCGATTCAGGACCCCTCTGTTGTTACCGGTACGTTTCCCCTAAACCACACTTATGCATGCATCTTATTTGACACCGGAGCGGAGCGAAGTTTCGTAAGCGATAAGTTTAAACATTTATTAAAACAACAGCCCCAAAAGCTAAATGAAACCTTTACGGTGGAAATGGCCAATGGGAAAACCTAATCCACTAGGGAAATCTACATCGGATGCACCCTAACCCTTAATCAACACGTCTTTCGAATAGACCTAATGCCAGTATCAATTAGGAGTTTCGATGTGATCATCGGCATGGACTGGCTAAGCCCCCACCATGCTGAAATTATGTGTCACGAGAAGGCCGTTCGTCTTCGCCTCCCAAATCACGAAACCCTAGTAATTTACGGAGACAAACCTAGCATGAACCTTCGCCTCATCTCGTGCATCAAGGCACAAAAGCATCTACGAAAGGACAATTTGGCGTTTCTGGCTCACATAGTGGATAAAACCAAGGAAGAGGTTAATGTTCAAGACATTCCCATAGCATGTGAATTTCCAAACGTGTTTCCTGAGGATCGTCCAGGAGTACCCCCGGAGAGACAAGTGGAATTTTGAATCGACCTCGTTCCAGGAGCAACTCCTCTCGCTAAATCACCCTATCGGTTAGCTCCTGCTGAGATGCAGGAATTATCCAGCCAACTCAGCGAACTCTTGGACAAGGGATTCATCCGCCCTAGTTACTCGCCATGGGGAGCTCCAGTCCTCTTTGTCAAAAAGAAGGACGGATCTTTTAGGATGTGCATCGATTACAGAGAGTTAAATAAATTCACTGTTAAAACTCGCTACCCACTCCCACGAATCGATGATCTATTTGACCAGCTCCAAGTAGCTAGTTATTTTTCTAAGATAGATCTACGGTCCGTATATCACCAACTCAAAGTCCGGGAAGAGGATATTCCAAAAACCGCTTTCCGAACTCGCTACGGACATTATGAATTTGTCGTAATGCCCTTCGGTCTAACAAATGCACCTGTTGCATTTATGGATCTGATGAACCGGATCTGTCGACCATTCCTAGACAACTTTGTCATTGTCTTCATTGATGACGTTCTCGTTTATTCCCGAAGCGAAGAAGAGCATGGCCAACATCTCCGACAAATCCTAGAAACTTTGCGATCGGAGAAGCTATACGCAAAACTCTCCAAGTGTGAGTTCTGGCTCCGGAGTGTGAACTTCCTAGGTCATGTAGTTAGCCAAGATGGAATGCATGTGGATCCCTCAAAAGTCAAAGCTGTTGAAGGATGGGCCATCCCGACAACGCCCACATAAATTCTTCAATTCTTGGGTCTAGCAAGCTACTATAGGAGATTCATTCAAAACTTCTCTAAGATCGCCAAGCCACTTACCTTGCTTACGCAAAAGGGCGTACCATTCGAATGGACAGACAAACAAGAGATTGCGTTTCGAACCTTAAAGCAAGCTCTCTGTAGCGCCCCGGTACTATCGCTACCGGAGGGAACGGAAGATTTCGTGGTCTACTGTGATGCGTCGAATCAGGGCTTAGGTTGTGTTCTCATGCAGCGAGGAAGGGTGATAGCTTACGCATCTCGCCAACTAAAGACGCACGAAGTAAATTATACGACCCATGACTTGGAATTGGGAGCTGTGGTCTTCGCACTGAAAATTTGGAGGCACTACCTGTACGGTACGAAGTGCACCATCTTCACGGACCACAAGAGTCTCCAGCACATCTTGAACCAGAAAGAGTTGAACATGAGGCAACGAAGATGGGTTGAATTATTAAACGATTACGAGTGTGAGATCAAGTACCACCCGGGCAAGGCCAACGTGGTAGCCGACGCATTAAGTCGGAAGGAGTATTCAAATCGTCGTACGAAAACTCTCTCAATAACCATTCAATCTCACCTGGCCACTCAAATTGCAGTAGTCCAGTCAGAGGCCATGAAGACGGAAAATAGAGCAAGCGAAGCACTGCGCGGAATGGAGAAGAACCTAGAGGCAAAGGAGAATGGAGTATACTATTTCATGAACCGTATTTGGGTCCCTAAACTCGGAGGGTTTAGAGAAGTTGTTATGAAGGAAGCCCACAAGACACGATACTCCATTCATCCCAGTTCAGACAAGATGTATTTGGATATTAAACAACACTATTGGTGGCCTAACATGAAGGCGGAAATTGCGACCTATGTTAGTAAGTGCCTTACGTGCGCCAAGGTAAAGGTGGAGTACCAGAAACCCTCAGGATTATTACAGCAACCGGTAATTCCTGAGTGGAAATGGGAGGGGATTTCTATGGATTTCGTGACCAAGCTACCCAAGACGTCGGACGGACTGGACACCATATGGGTAATAGTCGACCGACTGACGAAATCTGCCCATTTCCTACCTATAAAGGAATCCTACAAGATGGAAAGATTGACACGTTTGTACATTCGAGAGATTGTAAGATTCCACGGAGTACCAGCGTCTATTATCTCGGATAGGGACAGTAGATTCACTTCGCGTTTATGGCAATCTCTCCATAAGGCACTAGGAACTCATCTCGACATGAGCACCGCTTATCATCCACAAATGGATGGTCAAAGCGAACGAACCATTCAAACGCTTGAAGCCATGCTTCGCGCATGTGTGATAGACTTTAGGAAGTCTTGGGATACCCATTTACCTTTAGTCGAATTCTCGTATAACAACAGTTATCATTCAAGCATTAAGGTCACTCCTTTCGAAGCACTGTACGGGCGTAAGTGTAGAACACCGTTATGTTGGGCTGAAGTAGGTGACACCCAGCTAGCAAAAGCACTCACGTCGGATCAGGCGCTAACGGGACCGGAGATCATTCGTGAAACCACGGAAAAGATCATTCAAATCAGAGCTCGATTGCAAGCATCGCGCGACCGACAAAAGAGCTATGCCGATAAACGGCGAAAGCCCTTAGAATTTCAAGTCGGAGATCGAGTACTGTAAAAAGTCTTGCCCTGGAAAGGAGTTATTCGTTTTGGGAAGCGGGGAAAACTGAACCCACGATACATTGGACCTTTCGAAATCGTCGCCCGAATAGGTCCGGTAGCATACAGACTGCAACTACCCACAGAGCTAAACAGTGTACACCCCGTGTTCCATGTCTCTAATCTAAAGAAGTGTCTATCAGATGAAACACTCATCATTCCCCTTGACGAGATCGAAATCAATGAGAATATCCTGTTCGTTGAAAAACCAATTGAAATCATGGACAGGGAGGTGAAGCGTACTAAGCAAAGTCGCATCCCGATCGTGAAAGTACGGTGGAACGCACAGCGTGGGCCAGAATTCACGTGGGAACGCGAAGACCAAATGAAGCAAAAGTACCCTCACCTATTCTAGCATTCTCAAATCTAGCTTTCAAACAGAATTTCGGGACAAAATTCCCTCTAACGGGGGGATGATGTCACAACTAGAAATGTTGTGTCTTGTAATCACTATACTCAAGTAAAACGTTGAACCAAAAACTTAAGAGCATGTGTGATGCTTATTATATGACATCAAAAACTTCAATCAAATACATCATACAAGTACTACAAATAGTCAACAAGCAATTGGAAACCCTAGAAGTTCTTGTTTAGGTCCATTTTGGACTAGGACTTCCTTATTGGACCCAAAGGGGCCAATAAGCTTCCAATTTGACTATCATGGGTTTAGAACCTTTTAATGGGCTCTAATTGGACCCACATTCATTTATTTCAACATTTTGGGCCATATTGGGCCTAGAATGAAATAAATTAAACATGATGAACCATAACTAACCTAAACTAGCCCAACAAAGTGTAAAAATCATATTATAATTTTTGGGGCCAAAAATTATCCAACTTAACTCCTATATGGGCTTAGGGGCAATAAAGCCCAAAAATCCTTTCTTCCTTCCAAATTCTCGGCCCAAAGCCCAAACCCAAGATGAAAGGAGTTGACTTAATACATGCCACCTCATTTATGTCCACCATACTTCCATGCATGGACCAACATGCATCTAGAAATGTCAACTCAACCCTTTCTCTTCTCTCCTTCTTGATTCTCGGGCGATTCCAACACACACACACACACACTTCCATCACTTTTCACATATCAAACACTCTCAAAAACACCTTCACCTCTCTTCTTAAAATTTCGAAGAATCAAGGGCATTCAAGGAAATTTTCCACAAAAATCACCATCCAAGGTAAGGTTATACTTAATTCTATGATCTAGGTTCCTTGATCTATCTAAAATCTCTTCTTAACTCTCATGAAATCATAAACTTGTGTCCTAGAACCCCTCAAACTCGAGATCTTCAAGAAAAGGGTGCTAAGGCCAAAAATCACTTCATTTCTTCCATCTTTTCTCCAAAAACCGAAACCACACCCTAAGGTGAGCTTCATACTCCCTATTTTTCTGTTTTATAAGTTTTGTGGGGGGGGGGGGATACAAGTGAAAGTGTAGATCTATATGTATATGTATGCCTTGTATGATTTCTATGCTCATATGTGTATTTTTGTGTGATTATGATGTTGGATCTAGCCATAAACCCCTAAAAATCGAGATATACTTTATGTTAAATGATACTAGCATAAATTATATTACTACATACAAAGTATTCCAATAAAAATAGCTAAGTGGCTTAATAACATCTTCTTTGGGCTAAAAACTCATTTTTTGGACACAAAATGTTAAAAATATAAAGTTAAAGGGACCAAAATGACATATTACAAATTCTGATGGGTGAGATGAGTCAAAACAGTTTCAATAATGTATTTTCTAGAAATATACTCTTTTGGAGGATTAAAAATATAAATTTCAAGCTTCATGGGCTAAAAATGACATTTTCGGCCCAATAGGGCCCAATATGCGAAATTTTCCACTTTGAGGGTCTGAAACTGTGTTTTTCTATAAAACAGTGGACTACTAGTGTTCTAAGTCCTTTTCAAAGGTTAAAAATGCTTTTCATAATTAAAAAGGACCAAAGTTGCAAAAATTTTCCAATTTGGGCCAAAAGTGTAAAAATTGCAAAAAAGAGAGGTTACAGCCGAGAAAATTGTATTTTGAGGGACTAAAACTGTTTTCAATTAAAAATGTGCTGAAAAATATCAATTTCAGTAAGTTTTGATGTCAAAATGCCAAGAAAAATGGTTTAAGGACTAAACCGGAAATTAATTTATTCAAAGGGTTGAAAAAGTAAATTTACAAAATGAAGAGGGGTTGTAAACAGAAAAATTTCAATGTTAATTCAATACATCCGTTGTGATCAAATACCGACACTGCGACTACCGACGAATTACAATACACAACAACACCAAAAATCGTTATCAAACGAATTGATTCGGTCTCGAATCAATAACAAATCCGAAACTACTAACACGATGACAACCCGATCCATACATGGAAAATTTGGGAATTCAATACACACGTGAGAGTGCACAGATGTCGATACACCATCTTTGGGCCCAAAAGTGTAAAATCTTGTTTGTTGGGCCTAGCTAGCCCAATGACCTGATCTTTAGGCCCGAAGACATCAACCTTACGAGTTGTTGGGTCTTACATGATCCAACACAGCGTAAAAGGAATGGCTTTTATACTATTGGTCCCCAATGGTCCTTTGGTACTGCTAGTAAAGTCGGGAATTCAAATGCGAGTTGGGCCAAGGGCCCTTCGCACTCACTTTATCCCCAACCGACTAATGGAGTTATTGAGGTCTTCGTGCCCTCTTTCTCTTTGGAAGTGGGACTACAAGAAGTCAGGGCGGTTGGATTACGTGAATAGTACGGACAACGCCTACGGGATCGTTAGTATAGTTGTAAACTGGTCGTTTGTGTAATGCATGTTTATAGCAATTCACCATGCGCAATAATCCAACGTCGCCTGGAATCAATGACTTCACATACCGCGATGGTACAACAACTACACGGAATTCAAAGTGATAGGAAAACATCGGGTTTTCCTAGGGTATTTCAATGCATACAGTTTCGAAATGTACACCAAGTTTAATGAACACTTTTTACAATTATAGAAACAAACAAGCATACTTATGGATCTTCACAAACTTTTTCATAAACTCTTTTCAGAAAATATCGGATTTTCTGGTAGTTTTCAAAACAATGTGAAACATTGCTTTTCAAACACCGCTCATGAACTCACCAACATTTCATATGTTGACGTTTTTCAAAATACTTGTATTCTCAGGTAACAAGTAAACCGAGGGGAAAATGTATTTAGTGATGGCTTGCAGTTTGTTTATGTATGATCGAACAATTTATTTTTGGGAATGTAATGTTAAAACAATGTACTCAGTGTAAACTCTACCAGTTGTACTATCTCAATGCATGGTGATGAATGATGTTATGTTTCATATATATTCAATTAAGTCACGACAGCCCTCGGACGTTTCCGCCGTCTCGTTCGGGAGTGTGACATATATATATATATATATATATATATATATATATATATATATATGTATATATATATATATATATATGTATATATATATATATATATATATATATATATATATATATGATTTTTGGGGTAAAATATAAGTTTATAAAATCATTTAAAGAATTTAACATTTTGAAATACCTGTACTGACTTAATGTCATTTTAGCACAATTTTGAAATCATTTGATTTGATGATGATTGAAATCCATTTTGATAAGATATTTTGAAACCATTTATTTGTAACATAAAAACCTTGTGTTAGACTTGTATTCCCCCCCCCCCCCCTCGTAAAACAGAAAAAAAAAACTATGAAAATACGGGGGTATGAACTCACCTTTTGGAGGGTGATTCAAATGATCATTTGATATAGGATGTTTAGTTCCACAAGTGTAATCCCGTAGCAAAACAAGTCCTATATAGTGATTTGTATAGCATATATGAAGCAAATTAGCTAAAATAATCATTGGAATGATTAGAAATTGGACTAATTTGTAAGTATAACCTACAAATAGGAGTGTTAGAAGCTAAAATGGAAGCTGATAGGTGTTCACGTCCAGGAGGGGTGTTCACGGCAAAAGACTCTGAAGGGTTCATGGTCAGGAGTTCTTGAAGAATGATGAACACTTGATGATCCTAAGTATGTTTCTAATAAGATTCAAAGGTTTTCTGATGGGTGTTGTTCATGTTCTTCGCGTGTTCTTCATGTAAACTAGTGAAATTACCGGGTTTACAAGAAGATTGAATGATGTTCTGGAAATGATAACAAGATCATGAAAAGATACATGTTAGATATTGTGAAAACTAGTGAATATCACTTGAAATGATAAAAAAGGATGATCTTAGCATGTTCTTGAGGAGAGGGGATGTTCTTGTATCATGATACGTGAGAGAAAAAAAAGGTTGGAATTGTGTTTTGAAAGTGAAGAAATGAGCTAACAGTCAGCTGAAAAGTATATGTATGCGAGGGTTCACGGTCCTAGGGGTTCACGGCCGTGAACCTCATACAATATACCTCAATACTAGGAAAATTAGGTCAACAATATACCACAATACTAAAAAAATTATCGACACCATACCGACCTACCGAAAATGAAATTTTTGTGGTCGTACTTAAAAACATGGAAAACAACACTAGAACATATCCTCAAACTTAACTATAACCAAAAGAGTAAGTAGTGAACGAGTAGAATATGATCAAACTCCTACTAGGTCCGACCCTGGATTTGGCTAACTGGCGTTCTATTTCGTACATACGCCTGTCCTGTGATATTTGTCGTTCTCGCAGTTCTCTAACTTCGGCTTGGGATGTCGCCAGTTATTTCAGCAACTAATTAGTACGAACCCTTGTCGCATTATGAACGTCTTCTAGGTTTCGAATGCGAACGGTGTTGAATCCAGTTGCAGCATCCACCTGCATGACTCGGTTGATAGCAACTCTTCCTTGTTCATCGTTACATGCCAGACAAATAACTATCACTGAAAGGGTTCTATCTGCTGAGCCTCCTGTGTCCAGATTGTAGAAGCTTCGGTCTCCTTGGTAAGGATGGTTTTGACCCTGTTCATTACTCCACCTATCTAAGTTTATCGCCCACAGAGGCGTCGGGCCTTGGAAGTTTTGTCGTGGATTGGGATTTTGGGCAACTGGTAATGGATTATAGGCTTCTGACCCTGAATAATCATCTTCAGAAAAGTTTTCTGCAAAGTCGTCACCTAAGGGAATTTCAGGATTCTCTTCCAGCTCATCCTCAAGCCATCCTCGATTTCCCTGATTGGGAAAGTACAGGTCTCCGGGTAGATGGAATCCAACCATTAATATCTAAGCGAGAATATGATAAGATATATAGAATATAATTAGTAAAGATAGATTACAAATACAAGTTTCTACGAGAGAAACTTACAGTTAACAGATAATGAAATCTGTATGACTTGTTATAGGTACAACTATAACTACAAAGTGTATACTAATTATATATAACTTGGGTATAATCGACCTTTGATTAAATGATCCTGATCTAATCGACAACCAAAAAGGGAACATGAAATGAAGCTAGATCATGTATTCTAAGTCTATAGAACTTTAATTATATGTAACTGTAATATACCCTTAATATTTATAACTCTACCAACAATGGTTCTTTTGTTTTCATATAATTGTTATTAGTATATAGTGCCTAAAATACTCCTATAGTATTTTAACTTTATGTTCTGTTCTATAGTTCTTCTACATATATACATTTGGTCAGTTTTAGATATGTTGCAACACTACCATCAATCCCAAACATATGTTGGTCATATCTCAAACCAATATAGTTGATCAGACTATATTGATCCAAAATATGAGTACATAGCTGCCCAAGTTTGACTGCAGTCTCCAACATCCAAATACTTTTAAGTTGTTATGACTGTGATACTATACTTATAGGTATGAGTGTTAGTATACTTATTGTAAAAATACTTAAATTTTTAAAAAGTATACTTGTAGCCAAAGCTCTTAGCCCCAATGTATTTATAGTTTGTATATCTTTTATCGACTGATATACTGAGTTCACTATAAACAATGCTCTATTAGCAATTTGTCACACCCCCAAACCAGACGACAGAAACGTCTGGGGTGTATGACCTCATTTGTAATATCACAACACATGCATTATAGTAATCAAAGTACAAACAATTGTTGCATTAATATGTATAAATTTTTAGATGTGTTCAATCAATGTATATCGACACCAAAATAGTTATTCAAAAGAAGAATACATGACTCAAAATAGCTCCATCTTCTCAAAAGCTCGGGGAGTACCTGTCTACTGATTCCCTGAGAATACAAGTAGTTAGAAAAGAGTGTATCAACATAACGTTGAGTGAGTGCATAAGTATTTATGCTTGAAAGTATGTTTTCTGATTCTTGAATATGTAAACCGTTCCAGAAAATTCTACATTTTCTGCTATATATGAAAAAGTACTTTTAATCACATAAAACCATTCTATTTGTAAACTAGTGTTCTGTTTTTGTATCCTTTTATACAATCTTAAAGTTGAGTGTGCCTCGCTTCACTAGCTGTTATTGAATACTGAGATGTAATCTTGTAAACTGTGTTTTGATAAACTGGTACATGGAAAATGTACACATGTTTAATTAATTATACACTAACCGTATTGTTAATATATTTTTAATGAGATATTATAACCATACTAAGACTAGATGGCCTGAAACAATGCTTTGAAGGAAAAGTTGTTGATAACAACTGTTATTCGTAGGCCTGTATGCCTGCCTGTAGCTAGCAGTCTGAGTGCGGGGTTGTCAATCACAATACAGATCTATACACCCTTGTTTCGATCCCCTACTGGAGATTCTGGTTATAATGTCAGGACTTTAACTATATTTTTTTAAATGAATTAAACAGCCTGAATCAAATGACTCAAAAAAAGCATATAGACGTTGCGTGTATAATATAAGTGAAAACCCAATCATTGTGAAATAATGATTGATAGTATGCTCCTGAATTAGTATTTTTAACATGTATTTGAAAGTTGTATACCTTTGATTAGTTTTGAAACAAACCATTTTTCTTGTAAAATGGTGTACTCTAGTATAGTTGAATCGTGAATTAATGTTCTATAAATCATAAATTATACATATTATAATTTATATGTACTTTCTGAATTGGTACTAAATGTTCATGAATGCAACCCCTTGCTTAACATGTTACAAGGGTATTTGGACTTAATGAAATACCTTTTATATTTATATATATATATATATATATATATATATATATATATATATATATATATATATATATATATATATATAAGTAAGATTTAAACGACATTCGGACAAATAACCAATACTATCAGCCCACATCCAAACAAGGAAAAGGAACCAAAGTGAGTTATCAGTCCTAAGCCGTTTAAATCCTATATATATATATATATATATATATATATATATATATATATATATATATATATATATATATATATATATAATTTTTGGGGAAAAATATAAGTTTATAAAATCATTTAAATAATTTAAACATTTTGAAATACCTTTGGTGACTTGATGTCATTTTAATACAATTTTGAAATCATTTGATTTGATGAACATTCAAATCCATTTTGATAAGATATTTTGAAACAATTTATTTGTAACACAAAAACCTTGAGTTAGACTTGTATTCTCCCCCTTAAAACAGTAAAAACTATGAAAATACGAGGGTATGAACTCACCTTTTGGAGGGTGATTCAAATGATGATTTGCTATAGGATGTTTAGTTCCACAAGTGTAATCCCGTAGCAAAACTAGTCCTGTATAGTGATTTGTATAGCATATATGCAACCAATGAGCTAAAATAATCATAGGAATGATTAGAAATTGGACTAATTTGTAAGTATAACTTACAAATAGGAGTGTTAGAAGCTAAAATGGAAGCTGATAGGTGTTCACAGCGAGGAGGGTTGTTCACGTCCCATGACTCATGAAGGGTCCACGGCCCTGAAGGTGTTTACGGCCAGGAGTTCTTGAAGAATGATGAACACTTGATGATCCTAAGCATGTTTCTAGGAAGATTCAAAGGTTTTCTGATGGCTGTTATTCGTGTGTTCTTCGTGTAAACTAGCGAAATTACCGGGTTTATAAGAAGATTGAATGATGTTCTTGAAATGATAACAAGATCATGAAAAGATACCTCTTAGATCTTGTGAAAACTAGTGACTATCACTTGAAATGATAAGAAAGGATGACCCTAGCATGTTCTTGATGAAAGGGGATGTTCTTGTTTGATGATACTTGAGAGAAAAAAAGGTTGGAATTGTGTTTTGAAAGTGAATAAATGAGCTAGAAGTCGGCTAAAAAGTATATGTATGCAAGGGTTCACAGTCTGAGGGGTTCTTGGCCATGAACCTCGTACACGATCTGAAGTCAGGTATGGCCAAGAAGTATTGACGGTCCAAGGGTTCACGGCCCTCGTTAATGGCCGAAGCTGTTCTCGGTTTTGATCACGGCTGTGAGGCTGTTTGTCTTAAGGAAAGAAAAATGGTCTCGGACTTCAAGTTTTTATCTCTTAAACATACAACACTTTGTATACAAGATGTACACATTTGTCAAACATTAATCTAATCCATTTAAGATAGAATAAGATTTAAGTTGACTTTGGTTGACCAGGGTTGACTTTACATATAGAGAATAACCAGATGTTATAATACATACCCGAAACAACCACATGTTGCTATACATATATATATATATATATATATATATATATATATATATATATGTGTGTGTGTGTGTGTGTGTGTGTAGCATGGGTATTTTGGGGAACTCACTAGGCTTTCTTGTTATAGTTTTCAGTTTATGTTTTTGGTACTTCCGATTTGAAAGGTATGGGCTTGTCATGATTGCAGCGCATCCATCCATTTTTCTGCATTATGATGATTGTGGGATTGTACTCAGATAACGATTTTCTTATAAAGTACCTTCAAATATTTAGAAAAGGGATAATGAACGTTTGACTTAAAGATAATTTAATGTTTGTTTGAATTAAAAATCGAAATTTTTAACTTAAAATATTTAGATTGTTACAAGTTGGTATCAAAGCATTATTTTGAGGGATTCGGGCACGCTCCTGAATGTGTCTGAAGTCAAACTGAGGAATTGATAATCTTTTTGAAAGAAAACAAATTTTGTAAAAATATTTTTATATAAAAAAGGGTTTGATGCGTGCAATCGGCCGAGCTCAAGTAAGTAAATCCCAGTATACCCACACATGTTTGTTATGATTACATGTTATGAGAATTACATGCGAGAATAGGGATAAGGATCTGCCCAGGATTTCATTCTACGAGAGATGCCTTTATATGCCTGATTGTCGAGCTTACAGAATTGCATGCTAGATTTGAAATTTTGTATTGGTAGAAGTAATTACTACGTGTATGCTTTAAAAATTGTATACGATTAGGATAATATAGCCCTAGAATGTCTGGTTTGGCCTTATTTCCTATTCGTTGTTTGGTTGTGGTCTTAGGGTAGAGACTTTTATACGATAGTCTATTTGATCTTGTATCATGTATAATTTGCATGCATAAGGCAACTGGCAATGCGAGTAGAAGTTTTCGGCATGTATTGTAGTAAGTGAACCAAGGATGTGCCTTAGTAGGTTTGGTTATACTATCTAGCGAGTATTTTGAATACCAGTTTGAGAAGGTGACTTGGAGGATTCAGGACAGTTCTTGAGGAAGGTATTGATAAGTGTGGAAGGTAGTATTGGGCCCATACTACTGAAAGCACATGATCAATACCCGAATCGAGGCAAGTCATAGAGAATCTATGAATCCTATAGGATAAGGATTCTTAGGGATGTTCTGATCATTTGCAGGGTTACTTTTGAGAATGGCGGTGAGTATGCAAGGAGTTATTTCTCTTTTTGGTTTCGGATCAGGTGTAAGTACGGAGCCAATCGGTGAGTGGATGCAGGATTTCATCTCGTTGGAGATCACCCATGGTATTTTCGAGCATACTTATGTGATGTTTGGTACCTTCAAGGAGGGGATCATGGAACTCTTGGAAAATCATCTTGGGGTTTTTTGGAGCGATTTTACAACATGACAATTGGAAGTGGGCCTTCGGAGACTCCAGGCCTGTGCAGCCCTAGACTCCTTTAAGGATGAAGATTCTAATGGTAGCTTTGTTTACGAGGAATCAAAGGTGGATTATGCATCATGCCTTTCTGGGGGTCGACTTCATGATTGGATTGCCACTGAATTTTTGTGAACTTTACGCAAGGAGTTACCCGACATCATTGGTTTTGTATAAGGTAGATTGGTCGCCAGATTCGAGGATTGGAGATTGACCGTATAGACAATTGATGAGATGGTTGTGGTGAATTAGGAGCAGAAGATTTATTTGGGGCACCTGGGAAAGAGGAAGGAAGAGAAGGTGCAAACAGTTGGGGGTCCTGCGAAGAGACACAATGCTTCAGAGCAGCAGTGGAGGGGCTAGCAGGGTCTTGGTTAGCACAACACGTACGGGAGGCAGCACGATGGGGTTTGTCGATCTAAAGGTATGCATTGTTACAAGTGTAGCAGGGGAGTTCATGACAAAAAATATTGTCCTCAGGGGGCGGGCCCCTTATGTTTTCACTACAACCAAGTGGGCCACAAGATGGCCATTTGTTCGAAGTTGATGAGAGGAGTGGTGAGGTCACCCACTCCGACCACTCTGAGGATTTTCGATGGTCGCAAGGGTAGAGTGGAGGTTCCTGTGGTGAGGATCCGAGAATTTCAGACATAGATCGAGGAGATCCGGGCCCCATCCTTTGATGTCGTAGGTGCGTAATGCATACTTTTCCTTCATGTTCCTGTTAATTATATTCAAGATTGTATTTTATGCATGTAATGCTATGTGGGCTGTATCTAAGTCTTCGCTTGGAATAATGGTTTTAATTATGATGGTCTAGACATTTTATCTTGATAATCCTCATATGCTTTTTTGCATTCCAAGATTTCGATTTGGGAGGCATCAGTCATTGTTAAATCAAGATTAAATCAGCATTTGACCTAATCTTTGGTGGTTTCAACAATGATTCAAGGAATTTGTGAAGTAGGAATGTCAGTTTCTAATGTAGGACATATAGGGATCCTTCGTGGTTCAGATGCAATAAGAAATAGGTTCAATCCTAGGTGTAAGATCCATACCTGACAAGTTCATACGTCGTATTATGGTCAGTAGTTAGTTCGCCGAGAATTGGCCTAGGTGCGATTGGGTCATGGAATCGGTTGAGTACCCATTTCTATAATGGTGATATTGTTCTTCGGCATCTGATAAGTCGCCAAAGATTGTAATGAGGTTAATGGTAATACTTGGGGTTGTAAAGCTCGTTGAGATTCTAGTAAGATTCAACTAGTTCTGGAATGTATGGCCACTAAGATTGGCTAGTAATGGAATGGTAGTTCTTGTAAGCCCAGGCTGTCAACAGTTTGAAATTATAAGGTTGCGAGGTGGAGTGGAAATACATCGAATATTAGGAGCGGGGAGAGCGTAGTTGATTCCTAGTGGTGGAGAAGCATTTGGCCTAAGGGATTGCACAAGAAAGGATACTCAGATTTCATTACACATCAGGAGTGATGCATGTCGGTTATGTAAATTGATTCAGGTTGAGGATTGTATTAAAGCCTTTCTGCCTGTTCTTGTCTGATTATGGCTTTTGGGTTTGAAGCATAACCCAAACACCTGGTTGGAATATAGTCGGATGGAAGTTAGACTCGGGATGATTTTGATTGGAATGGTCGATGAACGGTAGGCCTATGGCAGATAGGAAGTGTTGTAAGACTACAAGGTGGCTGTAGCATTCACTGGATTGGTAGATTGTATAGGAAGTGTTGTAAGATTGTGGGGTGGCTGTAGCATTCACTAGTTGGGTATGGTTTAGGAAGTGTTGTAAGACTGCGGAGTGGCCGTAACATTCACTAGATTAGCATATTGTATAGGAAGTGTTGTAAGACTGCGGGGTGGCTGAAGCATTCACTAGGTTGGTAAATTGTACAAAAAGTGTTGTAAAACTACAGGGTAGATGTAACATTCACTAGATCGAAAAATGTATAAGAAGTGTTGCAAGACTGCGGGGTAGCCGTAGCATTGTTAGGTTAGTAGGTAGTATGGTAGTGTTATTAGACGACGGGGTGGCTCATAGAATTCGCCTTATTTAAGAGCAGCTGGGAGAGCATGGTAAACATATGATTGGACCGTAGCTTCACTAGGTGGGATTAGACCATGGTACGACAGGTTGTGAGACTGTAGGAAAACCACAACATGCATGGAAGTAAGGAAGAGTGTGGGTCGTATAGGTGCGATTGTGATATAAGACTACAGTTGGGCATGTAGCAGTCAGATATAGCAAAGTGGACTTGGTTGCGTCAAGTTTGATGCTCGGTTATGTTGGGTGGATTAAGAGGTATGTTAGATCCGGTATGGCATGCAAGCTAGGGTAGTCATGACTGATAAGACCCACAAGGAGTCGTGTGGTGCTACTATGTGAGGCTTTAGTCTCAGTAACCTGTTGGAAATTCGATATAGTTGTAAATTGGTAGGTGAGTATGAGACCAGGGAGGTCTCGGTTGCATCTGGGATGTAAGTATGGAGCGACAAGATGACATTGAGATGGTACTAGTGATTGAGATTTGTGTTAGGAGACGCTTTTTGTTAACTGAATATGCTAAGTCACTTGCTGCAGGGGTTTAATAATCTCAGAGTAATCGATTTGACCTTACTGAGCAGCTCTCTTATCGGAGTTTAACCATTGTAAGGATGAATATCTTACTCGAAGGATCATCTAAGCTTTTTATCAAGTGAAAAGTTTTCAATAACAAGGAATGGCTAGTGATTCTGTTTTAGGTCCGGTTGTGAGATCAGACTACAGTTTGGCATGTAGCAGTCACATATAGCAAAGTGGACTTGGTTGCATCAAGTTTGATGCTTGGTTATGTAGGGTGGATCAGGAGGGATGTTAGAGCCGTTATGGCATGCAAGCTAGAGTAGTCATGCCTGATAAGACCCACATCCGAGAGTCGTGTGGTGCGAATTTGTGAGGCTTTTAGTCTCAGTAACCGGTTGGAAATTCAGTATATTTGTAAATCGGTAGGTGAGTATGAGATCAGGGAGGTCTTGGTTGCATCTGGGATGTAATTATGGAGCGACAAGATGACATTGAGATGGTACTTGTGATTGAGACTTGTTTTAGAAGACGTTTTTTGTTAAGAGAATATGATAAGTCACTTGTTGTAGGGGTTAAATAATCTCAGAGTAATCGATTTGACCGTTGTAACCGTTGTAGGGATGAGTCTCTTACTCGAAGGATTATCTAAACCTTCTATCAAGTGAAAAGTTTTCAACGGCAAGGAATGGTCAGTGATTCTATTTTAGTGGAAACAACAAGATAATCAAGGGATGGTAAAGCTATGATCAGTTGGAACTCGAAGCATAATTTTAGTGACAATGTTTCACCATGGGTTGTCTGTCAGGGAGTTGGACGGGGTTTAGAATTTTGGATTTCCGACATAACAGCAATGATTATTCATGCATGTGTAGTGGAAGAAGTGTTATTGTGGTCCGGTGTGGCTAGGAGGTAGTAAGGAGTGATTTCAAAGACAAATTCTAATTTAAGTGGGGGAGTGTTGTAACATCCGAGTCCTTGGATGAATGGAAATTATAAATATCCAGTTATTAGGTCGAATGAAAAGACTACCAACCATTTTTCTGAGGAGAATTGTGATTAAAAATCTAAGGAACCTCATAAGGAGATTGAGAATCAAGTGGAGCTCATTATTTGAAGAAGATTTAAAATACTTCGACAAATATACATTCGATTTACTAAATAAAATCACATCTAGTTTTAATTGCTTGGATTTTGTGTGTTTTTCTGCTATCATGAGAGGCTAAAAACCTTATACTTATGTTTGTTGAAGATGAACCTGAACCTATAGTGTTGATTTCGATTACTTGATACTTTATATTGATTTTACTTGTGTATGATATTTAAATCGTAGCATGTTTTAGTTCTATTTTATATTGCTTATTAATAAGATTTTGTGTGATAGTTGATCATTCTAATTGCATGAATTTGTCTCCTAATTGTTTATGATCATTAAATAATTAGAGTTAGAACTAATTACATCTTAGATAAAGTAATTAAAACTAGTAACTTTAACTGTGTTAGAGAGCATAGTTAATGTTATTTTGTGCTTGGTTTCTTAATTTGATCATAGGAAAGTAACTACTATCATTCATATTCTAATTTGTGTTGCTTATCGATTTGATGTTTAACTTGTTCTTGATCATTGCTTGGTTATTCATAAATTTATAAGTCTAGATATTTGATCATAATAGCTAGTTAACAAATTGGTAATGAATATATTTTATCTGCTACAAATCAACCATATGAGAAGGTGAAATTGGATCTAAGCAGAAGTACTATTTTAATCTTGAAGTAAATTTGTTTTGTTTTCTTAATTGTTTAGTTAAGTTATTCAGATCTTGAAAAATCAATAAAAACCCCAAATTTAAGTTTGTTTCTTAGTTTAATTAGAAGTAGTTAATTTAATTAATTAAACTTTGTTCCTTGTGTTTGACACCCGACTTAATTAGAAGTAGTTAATTTAATTAATTAAATTTCGTTCCTCATTAATCCCTATTTCTACATCAAGATCTATCAATCAAGGAATAATTAGGTAGGATCATATTTGAGGTAGGGTCCGTTTGGTATACAGAGTAGTATACTCTTTGGAAATTTCACTTTAAACACCTCACTAAATCTAGCCTAGACCTTATCTTCATAAGTAGATCAATTCGTAGATGACTTGGAATCATTGATAAATGTTATTTATAGGTACAAATTCATGATTTATGCCTATGAATATAAGTTACACTGAAAGTTGGGAAAACATGCAGATAAAATTCTAAACTTGAAAGATCCTATTTTTTGGACCCTATCCTGCTCTAAAACCACGCTACTGACCAATAAAAACCCGTAAAATTTACCCTAAAGAAATCTAAAGGTTTGAGAGAAATTTGTGGAGGTTTTGGAGTGGAAATGAGCTGAATTCGGAAGGGTTTATATAGACTGCAAGGAGGCGGACCACGCACAGACAAGAGGCGTGTCGCGCCCTCTTGTCCTACTGGCTCCTCCCAGCTTGTGTCATGTGTCACATCTGGAATGGGCCACCTCCCACCTTTTTAGAAGCAACCACATGTCGCGATTTTGGTGATCCATGTGCCATTTTTCGTGGTGCCACATCACCATGTATCAGGAAGAGTTCGGCCGCCCGACATTGCCAAGATCGCCAATTCTCATTAAGATACTTTGTCTAAAACTTGACTGATCAAGAAATCTATTTTTATGCTAACACAGCTGCACTGAAACTTAGAAAAATGATAACTTCCTCTCGTGAAGTCATATTCGTACGTTCTCTATATTTAAGCTCTCGGCTTTACGATTACTACAGATTTCGTTTAGATTACCTAAACTAAAAAGCAATTTATCAAAATTTCACATTTTACGATACATAAAGTCGTGTTGGTTTAATCGTCAAATTTTGAAGATGCATAACTTCTTTATACGACGTCAGGTTTGAGCATTCTTGTAATGCCTGGTTCCTGGTATGCATTTAACTCATTAATTTATTTATTTTGAAATGGTTGTTGTAGCATGGAAATGCTCTACAAATAATTTATTTATCTCTCTTTCCTTCTTATCTTTCTAAGAATTCTCATCAAGTTCTTCATATTTTTATATTTTTATACACGATAAATCTCGAGATATTTCTTCTGCATCCACTGTTCCTACAAAAATTGGTTCTTACGATTGTTTGTTTTTGGTAAATAATCGTTTTTCTATGAATTCTCATCATGTTCTTCATATTTTTATATTTTGATACACGATAAATCTCGAGATATTTCTTCCACATCCATCGTTCGTAGAAAAATGGGTCTCTCCAACTATCATCTGGATTTGGTTCTTATGATTGTTTGAGTTTGGATTTTTGAAGACTTCTGAAGATGATTATTTATTTAGTGATGCGATGTGGCACTTTTTTTTGGTCTTTACGGATCAAATTTTTGGCATTACTCGATGTTTTCCGATTCAGGTTATTTATTATTCGGACTCTACCACAGGATGATTTTGTGTTTGCATCCGGTTCAGATCTTATGATTTTTCGAGTTTGGATTTGTGATATGTTAAAGAAGAATATTATTTTGGCGATGTAACGTGGCACTTATTTTTGATCGTTGGATCAAATTTTTGGCATTGCTGGACCATGTCTTTGGACTCGCATTATTTTTATCCGGACTATATTTTATGGATGCTTCACATTTTTAGCAGGTCATTCTTTGAAGAATCTTGGTGTATTATGATTCGAGAACTCGAGATGTTTTTCAGACTTTGTGAAGCCGAAGTGTTTCTATTATTGGATCTTCTACTTGCTCATGATGACCTTCTTCTTTCGGTGATTATGATTGGTTTGAAGATTTAGATCTTATTTTTTCTGCTTCATTGGTTGTGCTTTGAAGCCGAAGACCTTCATTATTTATAGATTCATGGCCAGTTTCAGACTTCAAAGACACTTCAGAGTTTCAGAGACAGTTCAACATTTGGTTCTAAATATGTTTCATTTTATTACCACATTTTCTTGTCGGATTACTATATTATAGCCTTGTATCACTTCTTGTATCTCTCATCATTTGTAACCATTTAGGGAGAGAATGTTGGAGCATGGAAATGCTCTACAAATAATGAGTGATAGTTAGGTTGTATTTTTCCCTTTATTGTATTGTTGGTGTATTTGTCTCTCCCTTATATATAAAGGGAGAGATGGCCATTTCTTAGGATGTATCTTTCTTACAATGTAATTCTAGAGAGAGAGAGAGAATTGGTGGGTTATCTCCACCTAGGGAGAGTTTCTCTCTCCCACCAATGTTCTTCACGGAATAATATTTTATCTCTCTTTCCTTCTTATCTTTCTAAGAATTCTCATCATGTTCTTCATATTTTTATATTTTGATACACGCTAAATCTAGAGATATTTCTTCCGCATCCACGGTTCGTACAAAAATGGGTCTCTACAAGGGTAACTCGGCGAGTTGATGGCCCTAACTCGTCGAGTAGACGGTTGATTATAAGTGGGGTTTAAGTTACCTACTTGACGAGTCAAGAGCCCTAGGCCCCGCGAGTAGATCGGCCAAAGTGAAACCCTGAATTTGGTGTTTTGCACCCTATTTAAACTCCTTAACCCCCATCCCTTGGCCTTATTTCCAGCCTCCCTGTCCCAAACCCTAATCCATGAAAACCTAGAGCTTTATTTGAGAGCGTGAGCCATTTTGAGAGATCTTTGTGTACTTTTGAAGCTTGTGGAAGAAGAAGAAGATAGAGGGCTCGAGAGGGAAAGAGTAGATCCAGAAATTACACACATCATTTGCTACATTTTCTGGTAATCAAGTTTCTATCTTGGCTATTAGTTCATTAGATATATTTATGTCCGTATTTATGAGGGTTTTTCGTCCAAGAATGATAGCTTTTGGAGAATGATCGACCCAAGTGGAGCCCCCATGCAAGCCATAGAGTGTGATTTTGGCATTTTTAGCCCCAAAAGGTCATGTATGTGGAAAAAGGTGGGAACTTTACGAGTCCAAGTAGTGATAGGGGTTTAGATATTAGGTTGTAAGCTTTAGTTAGGGTGTATGGATGGCATAAGGACCAAGTTCTAGGTCCCAAGGAATTAGGGTTTGAGTTAAACCCTTTAAGAAGAGGTATTAATGGGTAAAGTTAGAAACATTACCCTTAAAAGGAAATTTTAAGGGTTTTTGTGAATTATGAAGCTTGGATCTGAAGTGTAGGGGATTAATCCATTAAGATAGCCTAAACAAACAGGGGAACTCGATGAGTCCAGAAAGGGACCCGACGAGTTGAGTCGGGTTGTCCCGATTCTATGTCTGGTAAAACTCGACGAGTCTATGAAGGGACTCGACGAGTTGACTCGATTGATCACAAGTCTAAGTAGGATACGAACTCGTCAAGTTAGGAGGTAACTCGGCGAGATGAGTAGACTGGGAGTTGACCTTGACTTTGACTTTGACTTTGACCAGGATGTTGATTAAGTGTGGTTTTGATTAAGTGTCATTTCACCCTAAGAAGGATTATCAGATTTTGATTAAGTGTGATTTTGAAATTGATAGTCTGGGAGTCGTTGGAGTAGCCGTAAGAGATTCCTCACATGATATGTCACAACTAGCAGACGAGGTTAGTTTCCTCAAGTAGGAATAGGTTTAAGGCACCAAGGTCGGCCCGTTTAGTTAGTAGTTTCCGAATTTTGATCTGATGTCGGGGCGGTCCCAAGGAATGCTTGTATGCTTGATATCTTTGTGATTCTTGCATGTGTTTGTACTTGTATGTTTCTGGGCTTTGGTCTGATACCGGGCTGATCTCAAGGAATGTTAGTATATTTCCAGACTACGGTTTGATGCTAGGTGGGGCCCGATGATAGTTTAAATGTAAATGATATATGTGTAGGTTTATATGTATTATTTGATTATGTTTACATGTATTATGAGATGTGCTCGATGCCAGGCAAGGCTCGATGTCAAGCGGGGCCCGATGCCGAATAGGGTTCGATGTCGGGCGGGGCCCGATGCCAGGCGGGCCCGATGCCAGGAAAGTCGATGTCGAGCCTGACTCGATTTAGTAGGGGTGGGGCCCAAGATATGTTTTTGTGATATGTGTATAGTATGTGGTAATTGGGAGACTAAGTAGGCTTCGTGCTTACAGTTTTCAGTTTTGGTTTCAAGTAATTCCACTAGCAAGGGGAAGAGCTCGGGATGACTGCATGGCACACACCATAGTTTTTAGCCTAGGAGGAATTCCTCTGATTTTTGACATATGGTTTTGATACATTGACAAACATTATGATATTTTGAGATACATGGTTTATGACTTTTATGTGATGGATGATATTGATGGTTTTTACTAATGAATTAAAACGAAATTTTTGGGCTATATTTTTCGGATGTTTCAAGTTGGTATCAGAGCCTTGGTTTGAGGGATTCTGGCACATTCTCGGGTGTCTCTAAGCTCAAACTAAGGATTTGGTATGGAAATTTTCAAAAGAAAAATCATTTTTACAAAAAGAATTTTAAAAAGAGAAAAAGGGTGTGGTGCATGGAATCAATCGAGCTCAAGTAAGTACTCCCAAATTACTGATACAAGTTTATGTTATCTTTATGGGAAATGCATGCTAGATTAAGACTAAGGATCTAGTAAGGATTCCTTATGTGCCTATTATATGTGTATCAACTTTATGAGAATTACATGCTATATTAGGAGTAAGGATCTAGGAAGGATGCCTTATGTGCCTGTTATATGTGTCTTAGCTTTATGAACTACATGCTAGTACGAATTAGTCAATGATGGCCTGAATAAGATATGTTTGATTATGTTTATTCGATGCTCGAATGTTGCTTGGTTTGTGCTTCTAGGAGTTCTAGTTATCTTTTATTAACTAGTAAATGAATACGTTAAGTTACATATTGCAAGAACTAAATAATTTCATGAGGCTAGGTCTAGCTCTATTGTGCAGCATTTTTTGAGTCCAACAGTTATAGGGTAGGATCTCTCATTCAAAGAATTATCTAGTCTTGGTGATATGTAATAATATTCACAAGCTAGTTAGGGGAGATAGTAGGGACTTCCTATGCAGCTGATAGTGGAGACTAGGTTGGTGATTACCCAAGAGCAAGCCTATGATGAGATTAGCCAGAGATCAACAATAGTAGTTGAAGGGAATTGGTGGAGTCGAGGCAGTTCTTAAGGAAAGTATGGATAGATGTTGAAGGTAGTATCGGCTCATACTACTGAAAGTAGAGGATCTATACTAGAATCAAGGAAAGCTGAGATGAACCCAAGAAACTTGTAGCATGTAAGATCCCTTGAGTTATGATGAGTATACTGATGTTTGTTATGGTGTATTTTTAGTATGGTGACACTACACACTAGGCTATTTGGCACTTCAAGCACTAGTGAGGGATCAGGCTCAGGCTCTAGATCCGGGCAGCTGGATGAGCAGACGAGGGAGTTCATCTAGTCTGAGATCCCACGCAACAGTCTAGACCAAACTCATGTGACCTTTGTTTCAGTCAAGGAGGGTATTTTGGAGCTTTTAGATGAGAAGTTGAGCGCTTTCGCACCTAGATGGTGTCGCACACATGGAATTTGAAGGAGTTCAGGGCTTGTGGAGGTCCCGAATATCATGGGGCTCGGGACCCCATTGCTAGAAGTAGATGGTTGGCTAATGTCTTTAACGTGTTCAGTACAATCAGATCTCGTGGGGGGACAAGGTCCGACTTGCATCCTGTCTTCTGAAGGACAGGGTACGTGATTGGTGGGAGGAGGTCGGACGAGCCATTGGGGATGATAGAGTTCTTGATGCTACGACCTGGGGTGATTTCTCGGCTAGGTTCAGGGCCGAGTTTGCACCAGTGATTGAGGTGCAACAACTTGCGAGGGAGTTCAAGGATCTTGAGCAGATGACAAAGACAGTGGCGGGGATGACCACCAAGTTTAGGGAGAGGGACCTTCTCGTTCTGCAGTACATGGCAGACGAGGAGATGAAAAAGGCTTGATATCATGAGATGTTGCAGAGTAATATCCACCAATTTGTGCGCCACTGCAGCTGCAAGACACTAGAGGATATGATTTCTAGGGCTCGAGAAAGGGAGTTAGATTTGAAGATGGAGAGGAAGAGGAAACCAGATGGGGTTCAGACAGGCAGTTTGGCCAAGAAGCCTAAGTTATCAGACCACAAATCGAGGAGCCAGCTGAACCACAGCAGGTGTGGCAAGTGTGGAAAGATACATGACGGGGCGTGTAGGGCGGGGAGTTCGGGCTGCTTCAAGTGCTGTCGAACTGGTCACATGAGCAGTGATTGTACAGCTACCACAACCACCACAACAGTTTCAGACCTGAATTGCTTTTAGTGCAATCAAAGGGGAGCAGGACAGGTGGCGGCATCCGATCCTGCCACGTTGAGGATTACAGATGGCTGTCAGGGCCGGGCATAGGCCCTTACAGTTAGGAGCAGGGCTTTCGAGCGTACTGCAGAGGAGGCACGTGCGGCTCTCGATGTTGTCATAGGTATGTATTCTCTCATTGTCTCTTTATTTGTTTTGATTATTGCTTATGTTTATGTGTTTGTTATAGGATCATTCTTAGTGAACAATATGTCATCCTTGGTACTATTTGATTTGGGTGTAACCTGATCTTTTATGTTGCTCATGCTCAGCAAGCAATTCGTAGGAGCTCCAGGGGAGCTAGATTGCCCACTGGATGTGGAGATAGTAGATGATAGGACCGTTAGGGTTGTGAGGGTTCACAGAGGTTATACACTACAGTTATACGATGAGCAGTTTTCAGTGGATCTAGTTCATATTCCACTGTGGGGGAATAAAGTTATAGTGGGTATGGATTGGTTGAGCCCCAATGGGGTAGTGATTGACTGCGAGCAGCAGCTAGTGAGGGTTCCGACTCCTAGCGGAGGAGCATTAGTGATCCAGGGCGAGAGACTACAGTGCGCACCGGTTTTATGTTCAGTAGCGAGTGCGACGTATTACCTTAAGCAGGGTTACACAGGTTATGTCGCTTATGTTATGGATACCCAGGAAAAGGTTAAGGCGACAACGGATGATGTACTGGTCGTGCGAGAGTACCCAGATGTATTCGTGGGGGATTTTCCTGGGATACCTCCGGAGAGACAGGTTGAGTTTAGGATTTACCTAGTCCCAAGTGTATCTCCAATAGCCAAGGCACCATATCGGTTGGCTCCTCCTGAGATATAGGAGTTGTGTACGCAGCTGCAAGAGCTGCTAGACAAGGGATTTATCAGGCCGAGTAGTTCACCATGTGGAGCCGCGATCTTGTTTGTTAAGAAGAAGGATTGGTCACATCGCATGTGTATAGACTACTTGGAGCTGAATAAGGTAACAGTGAAGAACCGTTACCCCCTCCTGATGATTGATGATTTGTTTGACCAACTACATGGTGCATCTAGGTTCTCCAAGATTTATCTGCAGTTGGGTTTGTTGGATTAATGTCTAAGTCCATAACTATAATTAGTAAGACTTGACCCAACCCGGCATGGTCCATTTGGGTGGCATGGCATCATGCATTGGGATAGACTATAATGAGAGAAATAACACTTCAGGTTTGTTAATATATTATAAGTTCTAATATATTAATAAGATTATTTAATTAGTATTGATCAAGAATTAATTTGGAATTAATTAAGCGATCAAAAGGAGACTAATTAAATATATGGGTTGATTGTGTGAATCATCCATACTTGTATAGTGGGCTAATGCTCCATGGATTATCAAGTTGGGCTAAAACCCATAGGATGCTACATGGATGCTCCATGGTGTATTTGAACCCATGGATCCAAGGAAATGGAAAGCCATGAAAATTAGGGTTTACCCTGATTGTAACAACAATATAAGATCATATTCTTTGGGAAAAATCGGCCACAATGGAAAGAAAGAAAGGTCTAGCCGATACCACTAGTGTGTGTATGTTCTCTAAAGTTATTCCAAGTGTATTTGGTGTTGTGTGAAGCATTTGAGGTGTCACACTTGGGGAACTAGACACTCAAGCTTCACGAAGACATTCTACATCAAAAATGTATGTATTCTATCTTGTGATATTCATTGTTTTGTATTGTAGATTAGGATAATACCTTGGATGTTCATATTTTTATGTATAATAGAGAAAACATAGATTCAAGGTATTTAGGGTTGCATGTACACTTAGGAGTGTTAGAATGCTCAAAACCCAACAATGGTATCAGAGCCAAGGCTTGTTTTCTTGTCATACTTGCAAAATTGGCTGAAAAATCAAGTTTTTATGCTGTCTGCTCAGCATACTTGCCGAGTCCACTGATGGACTCGTCGAGTCCAAGACAAAAATTCATCCAACTCGCCGAGTTGGTTCGTGCACTCGACGAGTTGGACCCCCAGACAACATATATTCGATTGTTTTGGCTGGAATTGGACAAGGAACATTACCCTAAGATGTTTTTGGACTTATAAACTTGTTTTGGATGTGGTAATGTTCATGCTAATCCAATTTCAAAGATGATTGTCAATAGATTCATGTTTTGTATTAGTTTAAGGTTTAGACTAATTACATGAAAAAGTTTGTTTTGAATTATCTTTTTCTTATGAGTTGCTTAGATTAATAGAAAAGTTAATTGATTATGTGTTTTCAATCCATTTTAATCTAAGTGTTGATTCTAAAATATGTTTTTGTAACTTGTCCTTAAGTTATATGAAAAGTCACATTTCAGTTTCATAAAACTCATAAAAGGTTGCAATGGTTACAAAAATGAAGATTCTTGTCCTGAAGTTATGGAGGTTCAAGAGTCACTTCATTAAGTAATAAAATATGCAACGTTAATTAATTCCATAATTAAAAAAATAAAGAAAAGTTACATTCTTGTATTATTTTAAAGTCTTCCATAACTTGTCCTCAAGTTATGGAACTTGAGGAGTCTTTTAATTAAAACTACTTTAAACACATAAGTTATGAAATTAATTACTTTTGAATAGTTTCAAAACTTGCCCTCAAGTTTTGGAATTTGAAACGTTTTCACTTTTGAATACTTTAATTCAAAGTTAGCCCTTAGAATTTTAAAAGTTAAAATTCAACCCTTATACTTTATAATAGTATAAGTTAATAATATATATATATATATACATATATATATATATATATATATATATATATATATATATATATATATGTGTGTGTGTGTATAAGAGTAAAGTCAGTCTTACCGTTAGTATGCCTCATTCACGAAGCCGGTCTATAAGGGGGTATAAAGTTACTGCCTATAAAATGGCAGTTTAATGGGTGTCCACTCTCACCCACTGCTTCCTTGACTGGTGGAGGGTCGTTAGCTGAACGGGTAGGATAAGGACTATAATTATCCCTTCATTAAAAGTATCCATAAAAAATACTAAGTAACTAAACAGTTAAAAATTCACAGTCTTAGTTACTTAGGAAAATGTGAATAAGGTGCTAACGCATGAAATTACACTTTGCACTTTGCTTAAGTCGGTTAGTGGAGCGCGTGTGGTTTACCGACACACTAGATTGATTTAACAAGGTAGGCAAAGGGTTTCTTAAAGTTTATCATAAGTCGGTGGAGCGTGTGTGGTTTACCGGCACATAAGTTAGGTGATAAACATTTAAGAGTACCAATTAATTTGCATGGTTACTTCACACCTTGTTTTGTGATCCTCGGCATCCCAGTCACAAAACCTGAAGGGCACACTCGAGATTGAAACATGCCTTTGAAAATATCAATGAATCTCAAAAGATCTAGGAGTTTCAAATCCAAGTAAAACCTAATAAATTATTTCGTTTTTCATGGTAGAAATTGGTGAATCGTCATTCACCTACCTTCAAATATTCTATAGCCTTGATTACGGCATCCCTTTTCCAAGTTATAAAATAGTTTGTTGGGTCCTAGCTTTAATATTTCATATTGGGTGTTATATTAAGGACTTTAAATCAACTTTCTTGAATATCTTCCAAAAGATGTCTAAGTTCAGACATCTATAATATTCCCAAATCTCTTGGAACTTCACTTCCTCCACCTCCTCCAATTATTCTCCCTAACCCACAAGTTCAAGGTCACTCAAGCCCTATTGGCAAGACAAGGTCTAGGTGTGATCACATCTTGGAGATGAAGTCACATACTGACAAACCAGGAGAGTTGGTTGTGAAAGTGTTGAGAAAGTTAGTGGTTCAATCACTTTCTAAGTCAAATACTGAGTTCCTTTGGGACTCCTATAAAACAGACTATGACAAGAATCTTAATGATCTTATCTATTTGCTTGGTGCTACTGAATCAACAATGATTTTGAAGGCTAGTAAAGCAAATCTGATTAGAAGATCGACTTCCAAAAAATTTATGGACATTGAAAATGGTGACACTGGAAATCCAGAAAAAACATTTTCTTTCCAATGGAAAGGGATCGACCATAGTCAACTTGGTTGACCAAATGGTAAAGAGAAATCCTAAGTCTGTGATAGAACCGGTACCATTACCAAAAGTGACCATATGTTTATATTGCCAAAGGAAGGGGCATTAGTTGCGAAGCTGCCCATTTTACCTAAGGATGTTAAAGTCAATAAGTTTGACACTCCTTCAGGTAAAATCCACTATCTAACTCTGCTAAGTTTCTATACTGAAATTCTTGATATATGATGCGACGGGGCCACATGTTGATGTTTGTAAGAACCAAAGAAAAAAGTGAAGAAACTTAAAGAAAGAATATGCTGAATTTGATCGCGTAGATGGATTTCTATCGCATAGTTTGAAGATCGGACTCTTGAGCTACTTCTTAGGAGTTATGATATATTGCTTAGGAATAGATAACAACAAAGTTTTCACGCTCTTTTGCATTGTAAGGATAGTTTTTCCGATAAGTTTTTAAAATAACAGGAAAAATGATGATTTTATTTATTTTAAAATATCCTTACAATGGCATTTGAGGAAAAAATTGTTGCTTATATGATTCCATTAATAGCAAGAGTGGAAATATGAAATTGATTCTTTCACTTGTGGTAATGTCTAAATTTACCAAATAAGGAAAAATCCTCATCACTTAAGTTTTAATTGGACCGAAACTTGGAATCATGCAAGTTATATAGTGTCACACCCCCAAACCAGAATGGCGGAAAAATTCGGAGGTGGATGACTTCACGTAGTATCATAACAATTGAATATTGTAAAGAAAGTAACACAACCATCATATGTATAATAAAAACGTATATTGTTGTGTTATACATATTTCTAAAAGAATATTACAATATGATGATGTAAATGTTTAATAACAAACGTCCTTAGCGTTCATTCTTCAAAAGCTGGTGGTTACCAGTATTACTGATTCCCTGAGAAATACAAGTGGTTTCGAAAAAGTGTCAACAATTAAGTTGGTGAGTTTATAAGTGTTTTGTGTTGAAAAGTATGTCCTTTTGGTAGTATATCAATGAACGAAGTTTTCAGAAAATCCAATATTTTCTATAAATAGTTTGATAAGTTCTCCATGTTGGAGTGCGTTAGTTTTTTTCGTACTTGAATGATAAAGAATAACTTTGTGCTCAAAATAATGTAGAAAATTGAATGCATATATGAATCTCGTAAATCAAACTTGTTTTCATACTTTCATGTGACTTTTATAACCATACTATTGACACTGACTGCCTGTAACAACATTCTAACTGTAGCTAACAAATTAGGTGCGGGGTTGTCAATCCCGTATAGATCTATACACAAGTATCACGCTCTCCCTCGAAGAGATTATGGTATATAATACAGGGCTTGAAATGCATACATAAGAGTACGTTGAAGTTTGAATATCTCACATTGCTTAGTGTAAATAGATTTACGATAAGAAAGACTTTACTTCATTTTGCTTGAGAGTATTTCGTTTTTCAAGATGTATACGTAAGAATGTGTGAATAACTTGATAACTATACCCATTATAGTTTTTCAGAAAGTATGTTCCATTTCATGAAAATAACTTGATGATATATTAGTCCTTTATACATAAAGTATTATGTTAGTATCGCTAATCAATAAGATAGATGTTACGTTTATGTTTATAAAATGATACTTTTACTTGTATTGTACTTGTATTTCCCCCCTAAAACATGAAAAGACTTGAAAGGTAGGGGTATGAACTCACTTGTTTGGCTTGAAGAGAGTGGGGCTAGAGTCGAGCAGAACTTCAACCACGGAAAGCTGCGTCTTCGAGCTCTTCGGGGATCTCGGTAGCATAGAACCTTCGTCGGGGGCTCGGGTACGGAAACCGAGGGCGTCGGGACAACTTCTGGTGCTTGAAAGTATGTGAGAGCGAGTGGAAGTTTGAGAATGTGTGCCAAAATCCGTAGCTTATGCCATCTATTTATAGTGCTGGAAATGAGCGTACGCTGGGCGTACCACCAGAGTACGCTGGGCGTACGTGTTATGCTAGGCGTAACATTGCATCACGGCTTACAAATCGAGTCTAGCTAGGCGTAGAGCTGCAGCCGATGGGACTCGACCCTGCACCTAGTACGCTGGGCGTACCCTTATATTACGCTGGGCGTAATCTCGGCTCCCGCCTTCTAAATTCCGTAACTTTCGCGTACGGGATCCGTTTTTCGCGTTCTTTATATCCACGAGTAGGTGAGATTATTCTCTACAACTTTCATTTAGACTCCGTCGGCTAGTTTTGACTTTATTTTTATTGAAATGTTTTTAATAGGCAGGGACTGCTAAAGTTCGTTAAAAATTCGTAGTTTCTTTATTCGATGTCGGTTTTCGTTTGTCTTTTTATCATTTTACTCCTATTGTGGAGACCTTCAACTTTCTTTTTGGTTGTGTTATCTAAATAACGCTCGATCTTCAATTCGAGTTTTTATCCCTCTACTACTTTTACGAAACTTAGAAAATGCGTAACTTCTTCATACGAGGTCCAATTTGGGCGATCTTTTTATGTACGTTTTCAGTTTAACGACCTCTATAACTTTTGTTTAGATACTTAAGGTTAAAAATGCATTTTATTGTAATTTCACTTCTTACGTTTAAATAACATTTTAACGGTGTGTCGTTAATATTCGAGTGGTTATAATTTCTTCAATATAACCCGGTTTTGAATGTTCTTTATGTTTTTGGAAACCTTGGCACGATATCTAACATTTGATGCATCCCAATTTAGATGTTTGAACACTTTATTTTTGAGGTAAATTTCGTTGACTCCAAACAGTCTTCGTTATATTTGACTTTTGAGTGTTACACTGCTTTCGGAAAATATAGGGTTGTCATATCATCCCCCCGTTAGAGGAATTTCGTCCCGAAATTTAATCTAAGATAGAGTTTACAGGTTAGGAAAAAGATGAGGGTACTTTTGTTTTATCTTATCCTCGCGTTCCCCGGTGTATTCAGGTCCTCGCTTGGCGTTCCAGCGGACCTTTACAATAGGTATGCGGCTTTGTTTCGTCCTTTTTATTTCCCGGTCCGTGATCTCTACTGGTTCTTCCACGAATTGGAGATTATCATTTATTGCAATTTCGTCTAGCGGGGTGACAAGGGTCTTATCGGACAAGCACTTCTTTAGGTTTGATACGTGAAAGGTAGGGTGTACGTTATGGAGCTCCTGAGGTAATCGAAGTTTGTACGCCACTGGACCGATCCTGGCAAGGATGTCGAATGGTCCGATGTATCTTGGGTTCAGTTTCCCACGCTTTCCAAAAGTATTAACCCCTTCCAGGGTGAGACTTTTAGTAGGACTCGATCTCCAACATGGAATTCCAAGGGTTTCCGTCTTTTATCCGCGTAACTCTTTTGTCTGTCCCTTGATGCTTTCAGACGTTCCCGGATCTGAATAATCTTCTCCGTAGTTTCCCTTATGATTTCTGGTCCAGTGAGCGTGTTGTCTGTTGCTTGTCCTCTTGCTAGTTGTGTGTCCCCCACTTCGGCCCAGCACACAGGTGATCTGCATTTACGGCCGTAGAGGGCTTCGAATGGGGCCGCCTTGATACTAGTATGGTAGCTATTGTTGTACGAGAACTCGACCAAGGGGAGATGGGTTTCCCATGCTTTGCCAAAATCGATTACGCAAGGTCTCAACATATCTTCTTGGGTTTGTATGGTTCTCTCACTCTGGCCGTCGGTTTGTGGGTGATAAGCGGTACTCATGTCTAGTCTTGTTCCTAGAGCTTTTTGTAGTGACTGCCAGAACCTTGAGGTGAATCTACTATCTCGGTCCGAGATAATGGATATTGACACAACATGTAGTCGTATAATTTCTCTGAGGTATGTCCAGTTAGGTTCTCCAATTTATCTGTCTCCTTGATTGGTAGGAAGTGCGCTGATTTAGTTAACCTGTCGACGATCACCCAGATAGTGTCGAGTCCGCTTGCCATCCTGGGTAGTTTGGTTACGAAATCCATGGTTATATGTTCCCACTTCCATTCATGTATTTCTGGTTGTTGCAATAATCCTGAGGGCTTTTGGTATTCTACCTTGACTTTGGCGCACGTCAGACATTTGCTCACGTAGGTAGCAATTTCAGCTTTCATGTTCGGCCACCAGTATAATTTCTTGAGGTCGAGGTACATCTTATCAGAACCGGGGTGTATGGAGTACCGTGTCTTATGGGCTACGTTCATGACGACTTCTCTGAATCCGCCAAAATTCGGTGTCCAGATCCGATCCATGAAGTAATGAACTCCATCGTTCTTGACCTCAAACTTCTTATCCATTCCTCTTAAGGCTCCCCCTGCCACATTTTCAGATGTTAAGGCTTCTATTTGAGCTTCCTTGATTTGTGTGGATAGGTGTGAATGGATTGTCATGGTTAAAGACTTCACTCTACGGCCCGAGTATTCCTTCCGGCTGAGTGCATCGACCACCACGTTAGCCTCTCCGGGATGATATCGAATCTCGCATTCATAATCATTTAGTAGTTCTACCCACCGTCTTTGTCTCATGTTGAGTTCTTTCTGGTTGAGGATATGTTGGAGGCTTTTCTGGTCGGTGAAGATCGTACATTTCGTGCCGTAGAGGTAGTGCCTCCATATCTTTAGAGCGAAGATGACTGCTCCTAGCTCAAGATCATGCGTTGTGTAGTTCGTTTCGTGTGCCTTTAGATTCCTTGAGGTGTAGGCGATGACCTTCCCTCGTTGCATCAGGACACACCCGAGTCCTTGGTTTGATGCATCGCAATAGACCACGAAGTCCTCCGTTCCTTCTGGAAAGGTTAGGATGGGCACACTACATAAGGCTCGCTTTAGCATTTGAAACATGGTGTCTTGTTTTTCTCCCCAGTCGAAGGTCACACTCTTCTGAGTTAGGGTGGTGAGTGGCTTGGCAATCTTGGAGAAATTTTGTATGAACCTTCGGTAATACCCGGCGAGTCCCATAAATTGTCGGATTTCTGTAGGGGTTCTTGGAGTCGTCCAACTCTCTATTGCCTTGATCTTCAAAGGATACACGTGTATCCCCTCCTTGCTTACTGCGTGTCCTAGGAAATCCACCTCCCGAATCCAAAATTCGCACTTTGAAAATTTTGCATGCAGCTTCTCTGCCCTCCGTGTTTCCAAAACTTGGCGGAGGTGTTGGCTGTGTTCTTCCTGGCTTCTTGAATAGATGAGTATATCATCAATGAACACGATCACGAATTTATCCAGGAAGGGACGACATACTCGGTTCATCAAGTCCATGAACACTGCTGGAGCATTTGTCAACCCGAAGGTCATTACTACAAACTCGTAGTGACCATAGCGTGTTCGGAAAGCTGTTTTGGGGATGTCTCCTTCCAGTACTCGCAGTTGGTGATAACCAGATCTTAGGTTAATCTTTGAGAAATAGCTCGCTCCCTGTAGTTGGTCGAACAGATCGTCTATGAAGCCCTTGCTTAGCAACTCGGTTCTTGATCGTGAGTTTGTTTAGCTCCCGGTAATCGATGCATATGCGAAAAGATCCGTCCTTCTTTTTCACGAATAGGACCGGTGCTCCCCATGGTGAGAAGCTCGGTCTGATGAAGCCCTTGCTTAGCAACTCGTTTAATTGACTGGACAGTTCGTGCATCTCGGTTGGGGCTAAACGGTAAGGCGACTTTGCTACTGGAGTAGCTACGGGGATTAAGTCGATTCTGAACTCGACTTGGCGTTCTGGTGGAATTCCTGGAAGATCTTCTGGGAAAATATCTGGGAAGTTGCAGACTTCCGGAATGTCTTTAATGTTCTTTGGTTCTTGTTTCTGGTCTACTACGTGGGCTAGCAAGGCATGGTATTCCTTGTGAAGATATTTTTGTGCTTTAACACAGGAGATGATTTGCAAATTTGAACTAGGTTTGTCTCCATATATGAGAAGAGTTTCGCCGTTGGGCAGATTGAGACGAACGACCTTTTCGTGAAAAAGAATATCGGCATGGTGAAGACTCAACCAGTCCATACCGATGATTACATCAAAACTTCTTATCGCAATGGGCATAAGGTCGATTTGAAATAAGTGTTCGTTTAAATTTAACTTGCACCCTACGTACATATCACTTGTGCTTTTCGTTTTACCATTAGCCATTTCTACAGTGAATATTTTATTGAGTGGTTGGGGTCTTTGGTTAAGTAGGTGTTTGAATTTATGACTCACAAAACTACTCTCTGCACCGCAGTCAAAGAGTATGCATGCATAAATGTTGTCGAGGAGAAACGTACCCGTAACCACTGTTGGGTCCCCTATTGCTTCATTTTGTCCTATCACCAGCACTCTCCTTACACCACCAGCATTCCTTCTCTTGGGGCAGTCCCTCTTGAAGTGCCCAGTTTCTCCACACCCATAACATGCTTGGCTTATCTCAGTACCAGGAACATGAGTGACTGGTCGTGCGGGTGCTATATAGAAATGAGCAGTGTGCCCTTTCCTGTCGCAGTTCTTACAGTGCATCTCGCGGCAATTACCGTGGTGATGGTAGTTGCATTTATTGCACTTGGGCAGGTTCCCCGCATATTGTTTTGCTGGCGCCGGGGCAGCAGGAGTTCTGGTGGAATCAGTAGCAGCATGAACCGCCACCATTTGTTTCTTTGAAGATTCTTGCGAGGTTTGCCCCTTTCTCTTGTTCCAAAATTTCTTCTTGCTGATGTTGTTGGCATTGTTATCGTTGTTGTTGTTCCCTTTGGTTGGTTCAGCTATGATAGCCGTGACTCCTTGGCAGACGCCATGATCAACGAGAGATTGCGCCAGTTCCTTGGCGCTGTCGAAGGTCATGGGTTTGCAAGTTAACACACTTCCTCGAAGTTGGGGTGAGAGTCCCTAGATGTACCTCTCCATTTTTTGGCAAAGTGTTATCAAATCACTGAATCTGTTGGTGTAGCCTGCGATGTCCGAGCCTACCATCGAAACGCCCCACAGTTCCTGTTCGAGCTTCTGAATCTCGCCTCTTGGGCAGTACTCTCGTAGGAGCATTCGTTTCAGGTTTTCCCAACCCATGGAGTTCGCCACCACTAGGGTTAGTGTCTTGACGTGGCCGTTCCACCACGTCAGTGTGCGTTCAGCGAAAGTAAAAGCAACAAATTTTAATTTGCTTTCTTTAGGGCATGCGCAAATTTCGATTACGACTTCCGTTTTCTCTATCCATTGGGATAGAGCCAATACTCCCCCAGTCCCATAAAAGGGAATAGGTTTTCCGTTGGTGAAGTCTTTGTTAGTGCATACCCTGGAACGGCCTTGGCTTGGGCCATTTGTAAATCTGTTTATTCCTCCTCTTGACCCATTGTTGCTCATTTGAGCCATCGCCGCGGTTACAGCGGCTGTTACAGCAGTTTGGAACATAGCTGCATCCATAGTCGGAGGGGGTGGTGGAGGTGGTGCTGGAGTTGAGTTTCTGCGTGTTGATCTACGAGGAGGCATATTTTGGTAGAGAAAATAAGAATGAATACTATAAGTTTCTAGTGTTTTGACAATCGTATACTAGAGGGTTAGTTGTATCTCGTAATTTGCTTTGACTTTAGTTTTTTTTTTTTGTTTCAAAGTAGGTACAACAATTTAGTTAATCCCATAAGTTTCGAGAGGTATATAAAGAAGTACTTCATATTTATATATATGTCACACCTAAGGTGTGTTACATTATGCTTCTTGTTTAGGAAAATCCGACCTATCTAGAGCTCTCCGTTTACAGATACAAAGGAAATAAGGGAAAAACTTTATCCGAGGTCCTGTTATATATCAAAATTGTTGGAGTTGAGCAAGTTCTACTTGCGGCGTGTTGCACATTTGGAGCTAGATTCGACATCCGACTGCTTGACTCCCATCAGGCGCCTTTCAAGATCTGCTAGTTGTTCCTTCATCTCTCTTATTTCTGCTAGTGCGTTCACCATTTGATTCTGAAGCGTCCCTGTGTAGATTTGGGTATTTTCGTGTAGTCCTTCCAGATGACGGATGTCTGCAGTGTTACCTTGAGTAGCAGCATTGATGTCGCGAACTCTGGCTGCTTGCTGGTCCGCATGGTAGTTTTGGGTAGCGATAGTGCCCACAATAACAGGAAGTGCTCGATCAGCTAAGCCTCCCCCACTGACATTGTAAAAATCTCGACACATGCCGAAAGGAGGGCATACACCTAGTTGGCGGCTCCAGTAGTAGAGATGGCTTCCCCAGATGGGGATGGGTCCTGGGTGATATGGTCTGACTTCGGGAGGATGAGGAGCAGGAGGGTCGATCACTTCCGGTTCAGAGTCTGATCCACTAGTAATTTCCTCGACCTCCTTGTCGACTTTGAATTCCTCTTTGACTTCGAATTCTTCTTCGACTTCCTCCTCGGTTTCCTCCGGGTCTTCTTTTATCCAGCCGCCGTTGCCTTGGTTTGGGTAGTAGGGATCTCCAGGTAAATGGAATCCAGCCATTTGTCTGTACTAGGATAAAGGTATGAGAATTTTATAAGAAAAGAAATTTCTATTTAACGACATCCTACGTTTAACTATATCTTACGGAGCGCAATTTTTTCATTGTACTATTCTTTATATCAATACTCCTATGGTATTTCAAATTGGCGAATCTAAAATAATTTGTATTTGGTAAGTTTTTGGCTTGTTGTCCACTACGACCATTCCTCGACGTACTTGATCAAATCCAGGATAAATATAGTTGATCAGGCTATATTTATTCTTGATTTGATTACATACGCCGAGGCCCAATCGTAGTGTCGCAACTTGCCTTAATACTTTTTAGAAAACTTGTCATGATACGAGACTGATACATGCGAGTAAAAATGTATATATTTAAAGGAAAATCTGTTTTTATGAAAATGTTTTGTTATAGGGTTTTTGGTTCCCGTTGCATTTATAGTTTGTATATCTTATGTGGTTCGATATACTTAGTTCACTATAAACAATGCTCTGATACCAATATGTCACACCCCCAAACCAGAATGGCGGAAACATTCGGGGGTGGATGAGTTCACGTAGTATCATAACAATTGAATATTGTAAAGAAAGTAACACAACGATCATATATATAATAAAAATGTATATTGTTGCGTTATACATATTTCCAAAAGAATATTACAATATGATGATGTAAATGTTTAATAACAAACGTCCTTAGCGTTCCTTCTTCAAAAGCTGGTGGTTACCTGTATTACTGATTCCCTGAGAAATACAAGTGGTTTCGAAAAAGTGTCAACAATTAAGTTGGTGAGTTCATAAATGTTTTGTGTTGAAAAGTATGTCCATTTGGTAGTAAATCAATGAACGAAGTTTTCAGAAAATCCAATATTTTCTATAAATAGTTTGATAAGTTCTCCAAGTTGGAGTGCGTTAGTGTTTTCGTACTTGAATGATAAAGAATAACTTTGTGCTCAAAATAATGTAGAAAACTGAATGCATATATGAATCTCGTAAATCAAACTTGTTTTTATACTTTCATGTGAGTTTTATAACCATACTATTGACACTGACTGCCTGTAACAACATTCTTCAGGTGTTGTAGTGTTATGACATTTGTCACCCCAGACCTGCCGGTCTAACCGTAGCTAACAGTTTAGGTGCGGGGTTGTCAATCCCGTATAGATCTATACACAAGTATCACGCTCTCCCTCCAAGAGATTATGGTATATAATACGGGGCTTGAAATGCATACATAAGAGTACGTTGAAGTTTGAATATCTCACATTGCTTAGTATAAATAGATTTACGATAAGAAAGACTTTACTTCATTTTGTTTGAAAATATTTCGTTTTTCAAGATGTATACGTAAGAATGTATGAATAACTTGATAACTATACCCATTATAGTTTTTCAGAAAGTATGTTCCATTTGATGAAAATAACTTGATGATATATTAGTCCTTTATACATAAAGTATTATGTTAGTATCGATAATCAATAAGATAGATATTACGTTTATGTTTATAAAACGATACTTTTATGCTGGGGTATAAACTCACTTGTTTGGCTTGAAGAGAGTGGGGCTAGAGTCGAGCAGAACTTCAACCGCGGAAAGCTGCGTCTTCGAGCTCTTCGGGGATCTCGGTAGCGTAGAACCTTCGTCGGGGGCTCGGGTACTGAAACCGAGGGCGTTGGGACAACTTCTGGTGCTTGAAAGTATGTGAGAGTCGGTGGAAGTTTGAGAATGTGTGCCAAAATCCGTATCTTATGCCATCTATTTATAGTGCTGGAAATGAGCGTACGCTTGTCGTACCACCGGAGTACGCTGGGCGTACGTGTTACGTTGGGCGTACTTCGGTTACGCTGGGCGTAACTTTGCGTAACCAAAGTACGCCCAGCATACTCCGGTGGTACGGCAAGCGTACACTCATTTCCAGCACTATAAATAGATGGCATAAGATACGGATCTTGGCACACATTTTCAAACTCCCACTCACTCTCACATATTTTCAAGCACCAGAAGTTGTCCCGACGCCCTCGGTTTAAGTACCCGAGCCCCCGACGAAGGTTCTACGCTACCGAGATCCCCGAAGACCTCGAAGACGCAGCTTTCCGCGGTTGAAGTTCTGCTCGACTCTAGCCCCACTCTCTTCAAGCCAAACAAGTGAGTTCATACCCCTACCTTTCAAGTCTTTTCATGTTTTAGGGGGGGGGGGGGGGGATAATCTGAATTATGAGAATTTGGCAAATAGAAATGGAAATATTATAGCAAAAGACTGGTTTAGTCTTTATGCGAGATGTGACAACCCTATATTTTCCGAAAGTAGTGTAAGACTCAAAAGTCAAATACAACGAACACTGTTTGGAGTCAACGAAATTTACCTCAAAAATAAAGTGTTCAAACATCTAAATTGGGATGCATCAAATGTTAGATATCGTGCCAAGGTTTCCAAAAACATAAAGAACATTCAAAACCGGGTTATATTGAAGAAATTATAAACACTTGAATATTTACGACACAACGTTAAAACGTTATTTAAACGTAAAAAGTGAAATTACAATAAAATGCATTTTTAACCTTAAGTATCTAAACAAAAGTTGTAGAGTTCGTTAAACTGAAAACGTACAAAAAAAGATCGCCCAAATTGGACCTCGTATGAAGAAGTTACGCATTTTCTAAGTTTCATAACAGTAGTAGAGGGCTAAAAACTCGAATTGAAGATCGAGCGTTATTTAGATAACACAACCTAACCGAAAGTTGAAGGTCTCCACAATAGGAGTAAAATGATAAAAAGACAAACGAAAACCGACATCGAATAAAGAAACAATGAATTTTTAACAAACTTTAGCAGTCCCGGCCTATTAAAAACATTTCAATAAAAATAAATTCAAAACTAGCCGACGGAGTCTAAATGAAAGTTGTAGAGCATAATCTCACCTACGCGTGGATATAAAGAACGCGAAAAACGGATCCCGTATGCGAAAGTTACGGAATTTAGAAGTCGGGAGCCGGGATTACGCCCAGCGTAATTTAGGGGTACGCCCAGCGTACTAGGTGCAGGGTCGAGTCCCATCGGCTGCAGCTCTACGCCTAGCTAGACTCGAGTCGTACGTCGTGACGCAAAGTTACGCCCAGCGTACTCCGGTGGTACGCCCAACGTACGCTCATTTCCAGCACTATAAATAGATGGCATAAGCTACAGATTTTGGCACACATTCTCAAACTTCCACTCACTCTCACATACTTTCCAGCACCAGAAGTTGTCCCGACACCCTCGGTTTCAGTACCCGAGCCCCCGACGAAGGTTCTACGCTACCGAGATCCCCGAAGAGCTCGAAGACGCAGCTTTCCGCGGTTGAAGTTCTGCTCAACTCTAGCCCCACTCTCTTCAAGCCAAACAAGTGAGTTCATACCCTTACGTTTCAAGTCTTTTCATGTTTTAGGGGGGAAATACAAGTACAATACAAGTAAAAGTATCGTTTTATAAACATAAAAGTAACATCTATCTTATTGATTATCGATACTAACATAATACTTTATGTATAAAGGACTAATATATCATCAAGTTATTTTCATCAAATGGAACATACTTTCTGAAAAACTATAATGGGTATAGTTATCAAGTTATTCATACATTCTTACGTATACATCTTGAAAAACGAAATACTTTCAAACAAAATGAAGTAAAGTCTTTCTTATCGTAAATCTATTTATACTAAGTAATGTGAGATATTCAAACTTCAACGTACTCTTATGTATGCATTTCAAGCCCTGTATTATATACGATAAACTCTTGGAGGGAGAGCATGATACTTGTGTATAGATCTATACGGGATTGACAACCCCGCACCTAAACTGTTAGCTACAGTTAGACCGGCAGGTCTGCGGTGACAAATGTCATAACACTACAACACCTGAAGAATGTTGTTACAGACAGTCAGTGTCAAAAATATGGTTATCAAACTCACATGAAAGTATAAAAACAAGTTTGATTTACGAGATTCATATATGCATTCAATTTTCTACATTATTTGAGCACAAAGTTATTCTTTATCATTCAAGTACGAAAAACACTAATGCACTCCAACTTGGAGAACTTATCAAACTATTTATAGAAAATATTGGATTTTCTAAAAACTTCGTTCATTGATTTACTACCAAAAGAACATACTTTTCAACACAAAACACTTATGAACTCACCAACTTAATTGTTGACACTTTTTCGAAACCACTTGTATTTCTCAGGGAATCAGTAATACATGTAACCACCAGCTTTTGAAGAAGGAACGCTAAGGACGTTTATTATTAAACATTTACATCATCATAATGTAATATTCTTTTGGAAAAATGTATAACGCAACAATATACGTTTTTATTATATACATGATGGTTGTGTTACCTTCTTTACAATATTTAGTTGTTATGATACTACGTGAAGTCATCCACCCCCGAATGTTTCCGCCATTCTGGTTTGGGGGTGTGACAGATTGGTATCAGAGCATTGTTTATAGTGAACTAAGTATATCGAACCACATAAGATATACCAACTATAAATGCAACGGGAACCAAAAATCCTCTGACAAAACATTTTCATAAAAATATATGTTCTTTTAAATATATACATTTTTACTCGCATGTATCAGTCTCGTATCATGACAAGTTTTCTAAAAAGTATTAAGGCAAGTTGCGACACTACGATTGGGCCTCGGGGTATGTAATCAAATCAGGAATAAATATAGTCTGATCAACTATATTTATCCTGGATTTGACCAATGTACGTCGAGGAATGGTCGTAGTGGACAACAAGCCAAAAACTAACCAAATACAAATTATTTTAGATTCGCCAATTTAAAATACCATAGGAGTATTGATATAAAGAATAGTACAATGAAAAACTTGCGCTCCGTAAGATATAGTTAAACGTAGGATGTCATTAAATAGAAATTTCTTTTCTTATAAAATTCTCATACCTCTATCCTAGTACAGACAAATGGCCGGATTCCATTTACCGGGAGATCCCTACTACCCAAACCAAGGCAACAACGGCTGGATAGAAGAAGACCCGGAGGAAATCGAGGAGGAAGTCGAAGAAGAATTCGAAGTCAAAGAGGAATTCAAAGTCGACGAGGAGGTCGAGGAAATTACTAGTGGAACAGACTCCGAACCGGAAGTGATCGACCCTCCTGCTCCTCATCCTCCCGAAGTTAGACCATATCACCCAGGACCCATCCCCATCTGGGGAAGCCATCCCTACTACTGGAGCAGCCAACTAGGTGTATGCCCTCCTTTCGGCATGTGTCGAGATTTTTACAATGTCAGTGGGGGAGGCTCAGCTAATCGAGCACTTCCTGTTATTGTGGGCACTATTGCTACCCAGAAGTACCATGCGGACCAGCAAGCAGCCAGAGTTCGCGAGATCAATGCTGCTACTTAGGGTAATACCGCAGACATCCGTCGTCTGGAAGGACTACACGAAAGTACCCAAATCTACACAGGGACACTTCATAATCAAATTGTGAACGCACTAGCAGAAATAAGAGAGATGAAGGAACAACAAGCAGATCTTGAAAGGCGCCTGATGGGAGTCAAGCAATCGGATGCCGAATCTAGCTCCAAACGTGCAACACGCCGCAAGTAGAACTTGCTCAACTCCAACAATTTTGATATAGAATAGGACCTCGGATAAAGTTTTTCCCTTATTTCCTTTGTATCTGTAAACGGAAACCTCTAGATAGGTCGAATTTTCCTAAACAAGAAGCATAATGTAACACACCTTAGGTGTGACATATATATAAATATGAAGTACTTCTTTATATACCTCTCAAAACTTATGGGATTAACTTAATTGTTTTACCTACTTTGAAACAAAAAAAAAAAAAGAAAAAAAAGAAAAAACTAAAGTCAAAACAAATTACGAGATACAACTAACCCTCTAGTACATGATTGTCAAAACATTAGAAACTTATAGTATTCATTCTTATTTTCTCTACCAGAATATGCCTCCTCGTAGATCAACACGCAGAAACTCAACTCCAGCACCACCTCCACCACCCCCTCCGATTATGGATGCAGCTATGTTCCAAACTGCTGTAACAGCCGCTGTAACCGCGGCAATGGCTCAAATGAGCAACAATGGGTCAGGAGGAGGAATAAACAGCTTTACAAATGGCCCAAGCCAAGGTCGTTCCGGGGTATTCACTTACAAAGACTTCACCAACAGAAAACCTATTCCCATTTATGGGACTGGGGGAGCATGCCCTGAAATAAGCAAAGTAAAATTTGCTGCTTTCACTTTCGCTGAACGCGCACTGATGTGGTGGAACGGTCACGTCAAGACACTAACCCTAGTGGTGGCGAACTCCATGGGTTGGGAAAACCTGAAACGAATGCTCCTACGAGAGTACTGCCCAAGAGGCGAGATTCAGAAGCTCGAACAAGAACTATGGGGCCTTTGGATGGTAGGCTCGGACATCGCAGGCTACACCAATATATTCAGTGATTTGATAACACTTTGCCCAGGGATGTTGTTTTTGGAAAGCCAGAAAGTGGAGAGGTACATCTGGGGACTATCACCCCAACTTTCAAGGAAGTGTGTTAGCTTCCAAACCCATAACCTTCGACAGTGCCAAGGAACTGGCGCAATCTCTCGTCGATCATGGCGTCTGCCAAGGAGTCACGGCTATCGTAGCTGAACCAACCAAAAGGAACAACAACAACGATAACAATGCCAACAACATCAGCAAGAAGAAATTCTGGAACAAGAGAAAGGGGCAAACCTCGCAAGAACCTTCAAAGAAACAAATGGTGGCGGTTCATGCTGCTACTGCTTCCACCACAACTCCTGCTGCCCCGGCGCCAACAAAACAATATGCGGGGAACCTGCCCAAGTGCAACAAATGCAACTACCATCACCACGGTAATTGCCGCGAGATGCACTGTAAGAACTGCGACAGGAAAGGGTACACTGCCCGTTTCTGTAAAGCACCCGCGCGACCAGTCACTAAAGTTCTTGGTACTGGGATAAGCCAAGCATGTTATGGGTGTGGAGAAACTGGGTACTTCAAGAGGGACTACCCTAAGACTAGGAATGTTGGCGGTGTAGGGAGAGTGCTGGCGATAGGACAAAATGAAGCAATAGGGGACCCAACAGTGGTTACGGATACGTTTCTCCTCGACAACATTTATGCATGCATACTCTTTGACTGCGGTGCGGAGAGTAGTTTTGTGAGTCATAAATCCAAATACCTACTTAACCAAAGACCCCAACCACTCAATAAAATATTCACTGTAGAAATGGATAATGGTAAAACGGAAAGCACAAGTGATATGTACATAGGGTGGACATTAAATTTAAACGAACACTTATTTCAAATCGACCTTATGCCCATTGCGATAAGAAGTTTATGTAATCATCGGTATGGATTGGTTGAGTCTTCACCATGTCGATATTCTTTGTCACGAAAAGGCCGTTCGTCTCAATCTACCCAACGGCGAAACTCTTATCATATATGGAGACAAACCTAGTTCAAATTTGCAAATCATCTCCTGTGTTAAAGCACAAAAATATCTTCGCAAGGAATACCATGCCTTTCTAGCCCACGTAGTAGACCCGAAACAAGAACCAAAGAACATTAAAGACATTCCGGAAGTCTGCAACTTCCCAGACATTCCGGAAGTCTGCAGCTTCATCAGACCGAGCTTCTCACCATGGGGAGCACCGGTCCTATTCGTGAAAAAGAAGGACGGATCTTTTCGCATGTGCATCGATTACCGGGAACTGAACAAACTCACGATCAAGAACCGATATCCCCTTCCGCGCGTAGACGATCTGTTCGACCAACTACCGGGAGCGAGCTACTTCTCAAAGATCGACCTAAGATCTGGTTATCACCAACTGCGAGTACTGGAAGGAGACATCCCCAAAATGGCTTTCCGAACACGCTATGGTCACTACGAGTTTGTAGTAATGCCCTTCGGGTTGACAAATGCTCCAGCGGTGTTCATGGACTTGATGAACCGAGTATGTCGTCCCTTCCTGGATAAATTCGTGATCGTGTTAATAGATGATATACTCATCTATTCAAGAAGCCAGGAAGAACACAGCCAACACCTCCGCCAAGTTTCGGAAACACTGAGGGCAGAGAAGTTGTACGCAAAATTTTCAAAGTGCGAATTTTGGATTCGGGAGGTGGATTTCCTAGGACACGTAGTAAGCAAGGAGGGGGTACACGTGGATCATTCGAAGATCAATCCAATAGAGAGTTGGACAACTCCAAGAACCCCTACAGAAATCCGACAATTTTTGGGACTCCCCGGGTATTACCGAAGGTTAATACAAAATTTCTCCAAGATTGCCAAGCCACTCACCACCCTAACTCAGAAGAGTGTGACCTTCGACTGGGGAGAAAAACAAGACACCACGTTTCAAATGCTAAAGCGAGCCTTATGTAGTGCGCCCATCCTAACCTTGCCAGAAGGAACGGAGGACTTCGTGGTCTATTACGATGCATCAAACCAAGGACTCGGGTGTGTCCTAATGCAACGAGGGAAGGTCATCGCCTACGCCTCAACGAACCTAAAGACACAAGAAGCGAACTACACAATGCACGATCTTGAGCTAGGAGCAGTCGTCTTCGCTCTAAAGATATGGAGGCACTACCTCTACGGCACGAAATGTACGATCTTCACCGACCAGAAAAGCCTCCAACATATCCTCAACCAGAAAGAACTCAACATGAGACAAAGATGGTGGGTAGAACTACTAAATGATTATGAATGCGAGATTCGATATCATCCCGGAAAGGCTAACGTGGTGGTCGATGCACTCAGCCGGAAGGAATACTCGGGCCGTAGAAGCCTTAACATCTGAAAATGTGGCAGGGGAAGCCTTAAGAGGAATGGATAAGAAGTTTGAGGTCAAGAACGATGGAGTTCATTACTTCATGGATCGGATCTAGACACCGAAGTTTGGCAGATTCAGAGAAGTCGTCATGAACGAAGCCCATAAGACACGGTACTCCATACACCCCGGTTCTGATAAGATGTACCTCGACCTCAAGAAATTGTACTGGTGGCCGAACATGAAAGCTGAAATTGCTACCTACGTGAGCAAATGTCTGACGTGCGCCAAAGTCAAGGTAGAATACCAAAAGCCCTCAGGATTGTTGCAACAACCAGAAATACCCGAATGGAAGTGGGAACGTATAACCATGGATTTCGTAACCAAACTACCCAGGACAGCAAGCGGACTCGACAGCATCTGGGTGATCGTCGACAGGTTAACTAAATCAGCGTACTTCCTACCGATCAAGGAGACGGATAAATTGGAGAAGCTAACTAGGACATACCTCAGAGAAATTGTACGACTACATGGTGTGCCCATATCCATTATCTCGGACTGAGATAGTAGATTCACCTCAAGGTTCTGGCAGTCACTAAAAAAAGCTCTAGGAAGAAGACTAGACATGAGTACCGCTTATCACCCACAAACCGACGGCCAGAGTGAGAGAACCATACAAACCCTAGAAGATATGTTGAGATCTTGCGTAATCGATTTTGGCAAAGCGTGGGACACCCATCTCCCCTTGGTCGAGTTCTCGTACAACAATAGCTACCATACTAGTATCAAGGTGGCCCCATTTGAAGCCCTCTACGGCCGTAAATGCAGCTCACCTGTGTGTTGGGCCGAAGTGGGGGACACACAACTAGCAAGAGGACAAGCAACAAACAACACGCTCACTGGACCAGAAATCATAAGGGAAACTACGGAGAAGATTATTCAGATCCGGGAACGTCTGAAAGCATCAAGGGATAGACAAAATAGTTACGCGGATAAAAGACGGAAACCCTTCGAATTCCAGGTTGGAGATCGAGTCCTACTAAAAGTCTCACCCTGGAAGGGGTTAATACGCTTCAGAAAGCGTGGGAAACTGAACCCAAGATACATCGGACCATTCGACATCCTTGCCATGATCGGTCCAGTGTCGTACAAGCTTCGATTCCCTTAGGAGCTCCACAACGTACACCCTACCTTTCACGTATCAAACCTAAAGAAGTGCTTGTCCGACGAGAACCTTGTCATCCCGCTAGACGAAATTGCAATAAATGATAATCTCCAATTCGTGGAAGAACCAGTAGAGATCATGGACCGGGAAATAAAAAGGACTAAAAAAAGCCGCATACCTATTGTAAAGGTCCGCTGGAATGCCAAGCGAGGACCTGAATACACCTGGGAACGCGAGGATCAGATAAACCAAAAGTACCCGCATCTTTTTCCTAACCTGTAAACTCTATCTTAGATTAAATTTCGGGACGAAATTCTCCTAACGGGGGGATGATGTGACAACCCTATATTTTCCGAAAGCAGTGTAACACTCAAAAGTCAAATAAAACGAAGACTATTTGGAGTCAACGAAATTTACCTCAAAAATAAAGTGTTCAAACATCTAAATTGGGTTGCATCAAATGTTAGATATCGTGCCAAGGTTTCCAAAAACATAAAGAACATTCAAAACCGGGTTATATTGTAGAAATTATAAACACTTGAATATTTACGACACACCGTTAAAACGTTATTTAAACATAAGAAGTGAAATTACAATAAAATGCATTTTTAACCTTAAGTATCTAAACAAAAGTTGTAGAGTTCGTTAAACTGAAAACGTACATAAAAAGATCGCCCAAATTGGACCTCGTATGAAGAAGTTACGCATTTTCCAAGTTTCGTAACAGTAATAGAGGGGCTAAAAACTCAAATTGAAGATCGAGCGTTATTTAGATAACACAAACTAAACGAAATTTGAAGGTCTCCACAATAGGAGTAAAATGATAAAAAGACAAACGAAAACCAACATCGAATAAAGAAACTATGAATTTTTAACAAACTTTAGCAGTCCCGGCCTATTAAAAACATTTCAATAAAAATAAATTCAAAACTAGCCGACGGAGTCTAAATGAAAGTTGTAGAGCATAATCTCACCTACGCGTGGATATAAAGAACGCGAAAAACGGATCCCGTATGCGAAAGTTACGGAATTTAGAAGTCGGGAGCCGGGATTACGCCCAGCGTAATTTAGGGGTACGCCCAGCGTACTAGGTGCAGGGTCGAGTCCCATCGGCTGCAGCTCTACACCTAGCTAGACTCGAGTCGTAAGCCGTGACGCAAAGTTACGCCCAACGTAACCGAAGTACGCCCACCGTACTCCGGTGGTACGCCCAACGTACGCTCATTTCCAACACTATAAATAGATGGCATAAGCTACGGATTTTGGCACACATTCTCAAACTTCCACTCACTCTCACATACTTTCAAGCACCAGAAGTTGTCCCGACACCCTCGGTTTCAGTACCCGAGCCCCCGACGAAGGTTCTATGCTACCGAGATCCCCGAAGAGCTCGAAGACGCAGCTTTCCACGGTTGAAGTTCTGCTCGACTCTAGCCCCACTCTCTTCAAGCCAAACAAGTGAGTTTATAGCCCAACCTTGCAAGCCTTTTCATGTTTTAGGGGGGAAATACAAGTACAATACAAGTAAAAGTATCGTTTTATAAACATAAACGTAACATCTATCTTATTGATTATCGATACTAACATAATACTTTATGTATAAAGGACTAATATATCATCAAGTTATTTTCATCAAATGGAACGTACTTTCTGAAAAACTATAATGGGTATAGTTATCAAGTTATTCATACATTCTTATGTACACATCTTGAAAAACGAAATACTTTCAAACAAAATGAAGTAAAGTCTTTTTTATCGTAAATCTATTTATACTAAGCAATGTGAGATATTCAAACTTCAACGTACTCTTATGTATGCATTTCAAGCCCTGTATTATATACCATAATCTCTTGGAGGGAGAGCGTGATACTTGTGTATAGATCTATACGGGATTGACAACGCTGCACCTAAACTGTTAGCTACAGTTAGACCAGCAAGTCTGGGGTGATAAATGTTATAACACTACAACACCTGAAGAATGTTGTTAAGGCAGTTAGTGTCAATAGTATGGTTATAAAACTCACATGAAAGTATAAAAACAAGTTTGATTTACGAGATTCATATATGCATTTAGTTTTCTACATTATTTGAGCACAAAGTTATTCTTTATCATTCAAGTACGAAAAACACTAACGCACTCCAACTTGGAGAACTTATCAAACTATTTATAGAAAATATTGGATTTTCTGAAAACTTCTTTCATTGATTTACTACCAAAAGGACATACTTTTCAACACAAAACACTTCTGAACTCACCAACTTAATTGTTGACACTTTTTCGAAACCACTTGTATTTCTCAGGGAATCAGTAATACAGGTAACCACCAGCTTTTGAAGAAGGAACGCTAAGGACGTTTATTATTAAACATTTACATCATCATATTGTAATATTCTTTTGGAAATATGTATAACGCAACAATATACGTTTTTATTATATATATGATGGTTGTGTTACCTTCTTTACAATATTCAATTGTTATGATGAATCATGTCCCATATGCTTCGGATATAGGATCGATTACATGTGCTATATTCATCATTTCTAAAATTTTCCAAATGCTAGGGGCATTGAGAAGGGAAAAGGCCTAGAATTGGATATCACTAACAGGATTAAGCAATTGTTGAGGACAATCTAAGGTTTACCAAAGATTGGTTGCTCAAGGATAGTTGGAACTATAGTGTTAATTTTTGAAGGACCATATTGACATATTCTGAACTCTTATTCAGAAGTGATAGTCAAAATGGAATAGGTAAATGTTTCAAAGTAGGAAATTATTCAATCTGTGTAAGATTAGAATAATTAATGCAAGTTTCCACGAAGTTGATCTCCATTGGAATAATCTATAATGTTTCTTGACAAGTCATTGTGACTTTGTGTATAATCACTACAAGAGGATCAATGCATATAAGCTTAAAATCTAGCAGTTTTTGGTAAGATGTAGCAATTTGGAATTCTTACATATACGGTAAGGATTTGGGACTGTGAAATGAGAATCATTGGAGTTATGTTCAATTGATATATTTCACAAAGTAAAGATAATAGACAAACCTAGTATGCATACTTGGTGTGTGGCATGACTAGTGTTTAGAAAACATGGTGTACATGCTTGGAGCATGGGACAACTGCTGTTTTAATTCAAGTATAAAGTTGATAGCTGAAACAATATACAATGAATAATGCTTAATCGTATGGTGATAAATAAAAGGTGTTTTATTTATATTCATAAGTGATGAGACCATATTGGATTCGATTATTCTTGTGTTTCACTTTGCATGTTTTGACTTCCATAATAACTAGGTCGTTCTTCTCGAATGACTAAGTTATTCAAACTATCCACAGTCGGTTATATGTTGGAAGTAGATATGAATCAAGAATATCATGAATCGGGTTTGTAGATATCTGAGGTAGTGGACATAGCCAAGAGGTGCTACAACATTCATGAGTGCTCATAAATTCTGAGTATTGGATTCAACCCACGCTCATTTGAATCAGTTCATGGATTTTATCACGAGTGATCATGAGACGATAATATCTTATATTCTTCAAACCTACAGACACGAGTTGTTATTATGAGTTGGTTATACATTGATTGCATGAAAACGCATTGGTAACTCGATGTTATAAAATGTGCCTTTGTGTATGATTCAACAAGTAGTAGAACAAGCCATATGAGTTGAAGTTTATCCATTCCTTTAACCTTCAGGATAAAAGTGATATTTGTGGGCCCCTCGATAATTTACTGATGAACATGTGAGTGCTTGGCCAAGCCAGGACTGATTTGATTTGTTCAATCAGCCAGTTGTCATAAATCAAAAATCGTGAGACAACAAATGGACAGAGAGTATGATTATTAATCCATGTCTCAGTCCATATGATATCTAGAATGGAGGAATATATGATCCCTTATCTAATGGATAAGTCATTGACATAAGTCAGAGATCATCGACATGGTCAGAGTTCGATAGAAGCTTTTGAGAGCTACGATTGGCAGTCGGTTCTTCAACTCATACGTAATAATACTTTTAGACTTATCCAAGTGGGAGACTGTTGGATTAATGTCTAAGTCCATAACTATAATTGGTAAGACTTGACCCGACTCGGCATGGTCCATTTGGGTTGCATGGCATCATGCATTTGGATAGAGTATAATGAGAGAAATAACACTTCAGGTTTGTTAAAATATTATAAGTTCTAATATATTGATAATATTATTTAATTAGTATTGATCAAGAATTAATTTGGAATTAATTAAGTGACCAAAAGGAGACTAATTAAATATATGGGTTGATTGTGTGAATCATCCATACTTGTATAGTGGGCTAATGCTCCACGGATTATCAAGTTGGGCTAAAACCCATAGGATGCTACATGGATGCTCCATGGTGTATTTGAACCCATGGATCCAAGGAAATGCAAAAGCAATGAACATTAGGGTTTACCCTAATTGTAACAACAATATAAGATCATATTCTTTGGGAAAAATCGGCCACAATGGAAAGAAAGAAAAGTCTAGCCGATACCACTAGTGTGTGTATGTTCTCTCAAGCTATTCCAAGTGTATTTGGTGTTGTGTGAAGTATTTGAGGTACCACACTTGGGGCACTAGGCACTCAAGCTTCACGAAGACATTCTACATCAAAGAGGTATGTATTCTATCTTGTGATATTCATTGTTTTGTATGATAGATTATAATAATACCTTGGATGTTCATATTTGTATGTATAATAGAGAAAACATAGATCCAAGGTATTTAGGGTTGCATGTACACTTAGGAGTGTTAGAATGCTCAAAACCCAACAGTGGTATCAGAGCCAAGGCTTGTTTTCTTGTTATACTTGCAAAATTGGCTGAAAAATCAAGTTTTTATGCTGTCTGCTCAGGAAACTCGCCGAGTCCACTGATGGACTCGTCGAGTCCAAGACAAAAATGCATCCAACTCGCCGAGTTGGTTCGTGCACTCGACGAGTTGGACCCCTATACAACATATATTCGATTATTTTGGCTGGAATTGGACTAGGAACATTACCCTAAGATGTTTTTGGACTTATAAACTTGTTTTTGATGTGGTAATGTTCATGCTAATCAAATTTCAAAGATAATTGTCAATAGATTCATGTTTTGTATTAGTTTAAGGTTTAGACTAATTACATGAAAAAGTGTGTTTTGAATTATCTTGTTCTTATGAGTTTCTTAGATTAATACAAAAGTTAATTGATTATGTGTTTCAATCCATCTTAATCTAAGTGTTGATTCTAAAATGTGTTTTTGTAACTTGTCCTCAAGTTATATGAAAAGTCACATTTAAGTTTCATAAAACTCATAAAAGGTTGCAATGGTTACAGAAATGAAGATTTATGTCCTCAAGTTATGGAGGTTCAAGAGTCACTTCATTAAGTAATAAAATATGTAACGTTAATTAATTCCATAATTACAAAAATAAAGAAAATTTACATTCTTTTATTAGTTGAAAGTCTTGCATAACTTGTCCTCAAGTTATGGAACTTGAGGAGTCTTTTAATTAAAACTACTTTAAACACATAAGTTATGGAATTAATTAGTTTTGAATAGTTTCAAAACATGCCCTCAAGTTTTGGAATTTGAAAAGTTTTCACTTTTGAATACTTTAATTCCAAGTTAGCCCTTAGAATTTTAAAAGTTAAAATTCAACCCTTATAGTGTATAATATTATAAGTTAATAATATATATATATATATATATATATATATATATATATATATATATATATATGTATAAGAGTAAGTCAGTCTTACTGTTAGTATGCCTCATTCACGATGTCGGTCTATAAGGGGGTATATGGTTACTGCCTATAAAATGGCAGTTTAATGGGTGTCCACTCTCACCCACCGCTTCCTTGACTGGTGGAGGGTCGTTAGCTGAACGGGTAGGATAAGGACTATAATTCTCCCTTCATTAAAAGTATCCATAAAAAATACTAAGTAACTAAACACTTATAAATTCACAGTCTTAGTTACTTAGGAAAATGTGAATATTGTGCTAACGCATGAAATTACACTTTGCACTTTGCTTAAGACGGTTAGTGGAGCGCGTGTGGTTTACCGACACACTAGATTGATTTAACAAGGTAGGCAAAGGGTTTCTTAAAGTGTATCATAGGTCGGTGGAGCGTGTGTGGTTTACCGGCACATCGGTTGGGTGATAAACATTTAAGAGTACCAATTAATTTGCATGGTTACTTCACACCTTGTTATGTGATCCTCGGCATCCCAGTCACAAAACCTGAAGGGCACACTCGAGATTGAAACATGCCTTAGAAAATATCAATGAATCTCAAAAGATCTAGGATTTTCAAATCCAAGTAAAACCTAATAAATTATTTCGTTTTTCATGGTAGAAATTGGTGAATCGTCATTCACCTACCTTCAAATATTCTATAGCTTGGATTACGGCATCCCTCTTCTAAGTTATAAAATAGTTTGTTGGGTCCTAGCTTTAATATTTCATATTGGGTGTTATATTAAGGACTTTAAATCAACTATCTTGAATATCTTCCAAAAGATGTCTAAGTTCAGACATCTATGATATTCCCAAATCTCTTGGAACTTCACTTCCTCCACCTCCTCCAATTATTCTCCCTAACCCACAAGTTCAAGGTCACTCAAGCCCTATTGGCAAGACAAGGTCTAGGTGTGATCACATCTTGGAGATGAAGTCACATACTGACAAACCGAGAGAGTTGGGTGTCAAAGTCTTGAGAAAGTTAGTGGTTCAATCACTTTCTAAGTCAAATAGTGAGTTCCTTTGGGACTCCTATGAAACAAACTATGACAAGAATCTTAATGATCTTATCTATTTGCTTGGTGCTACTGAATCAACAATGATTTTGAAGGCTAGTAAAGCAAATCTGATTAGAAGATCGACTTCCAAAAAATTTATGGACATTAAAAATGGTGACACTGGAAATCCAGAAAAAGCATTTTCTTTCCAATGGAAAGGGATCGACCATAGTCAACTCGGTTGACCAAATGGTAAAGAGAAATGCTAAGTCTATGATAGAACCGGTACCATTACCAAAAGTGTCCATATGTTTATATTGCCAAAGGAAGGGGCATTAGTTGCGAAGCTGCCCATTTTACCTAAGGATGTTAAAGTCAATAAGTTTGACCCTCCTTCAGGTAAAATCCACTATCTAACTCTGCTAAGTTTCTATACTGAGATTCTTGATATATGATGTGACTGGGTCACATGTTGATGTTTGTAAGAATCAAAGAAAAAAGTGAAAAAACTTAAAGAAAGAATATGTTGAATTTAATCGCGTAGATGGATTTCTATTACTTAGTTTGAAGATCCGACTCTTGAGCTACTTCTTAGGAGTTATGATATATTGTTTAGGAATAGATAACAACAAAGTTTTCATGCTCTTCTGCGTTGTAAGGATAGTTTTCCGCAAAGTTTTTAAAATAACAGGAAAAATGATGATTTTATTTATTTTAAAATATCCTTACAATGGCATTTCAGGAAAAAATTGTTGCTTATATGATTCCATTAATAGCAAGAGTGGAATATGAAATTGATTCTTTCATTTGTGGTAATGTCTAAATTTACCAAATAAGGAAAGATCCTCATCACTTAAGTTTCAATTGGACCGAAAATTGGAATCATGCAAGTTGTATAGCATGATGAATGAGAATTTTTCATTTTTGGAAAATTAAGACTAGTTTCTTGTTCACATGTATGTGTGAGTCAAGTGAAGGACTAAGGGATCGAGTACACATTCTTGTGCACTGGTCAAGTCCACCACAAAAGATCAAGAAGATTGTTCGTCATAATTTACTAAAGCTCAGTAAATATGGTTATACTTACAAAGTTAAGTGTAATTTTGAGACATTAGAAAAGGTTCCAATGTATGGCAGAGCGAATAAGAATAATCAAATTAGGTAGAAGGATAAAAGTTTCTCAAATATGAAAAGATGGGAGAGTACTTTAGTATCATGTCATGTGATCATCTTAATGATTAAGAGACCTTATCGCAATTCATCCTCTAAATGCATTCTGATAGCTAAGAAGATGAGCTATGAATTGTTGAAGTGGTCAAATCAAGAAGATGAGTCATACTTCGTTCCAAAACAAGTCTTAGAGTCATACTCCAAGACTATAAATTGAGTGACATATCTTAAAGGAAGGTTTATTAACACTAGTCAAATGTAAGAGTAAAGTGTGTCCTACTCTTGTACATTTGAAATTGGTAAGCTATGATGTTTTGGATAAAACAAAGACCAACTAAGGCCAATTGTGTGAAGTGTTTGTCTTGATTAGAATCCACACTATCTCTTGAATATCTGACAAGAAAGTCTTATATGTCAAGAGGACAGTGGGAGTCTTAAAGTCTCAAGAACTAATCAAGAATAAAACCTGAAGTTCTTCACTAGCACACGACTTGAGGTTTATAACCTATCGTGTTGACATATTTCTATTTTGGTGCTCATTTCAGTTAAAGTTGGCTATGCATATGAGTTCTTAGAGTTCTCAATTGGTTGCATAACAACTAGGAAGCAATGACAGGCCCTTCAGCTGCCAGGTGGCACGAAGTTAAGAATGTACAGGTTAAATCCATAAGAGTTTGGATTTGTCACTAACCTTGTCTTGTGATTATGGTTTTGACAAATCCACATGGATAAGAACACATACACCATAAAATCTAATTGTCATAAGGTTTCTCTCCGATTCATGAAAATGATGGTTAGGAAACACTTTCACTAAGTAGATTTTAACTAGATAGCAACTGTGATATTTGCATTCTCAAAGTCGTTAGTGGAGCATGTGTGGTTAACCGACACACTAACCTGGATTTGTGAGAAGTGGCAAAGGTCTAAACAAATGAGACTATGATTACGGCATCCCTTTTCAAAGTCCTTAAATTCTTTAGACACACTTATGAGCTATCTAAGATAAGGTGTATGATACTGATAAAGTTTTATCAAAGCAACCTAGTATCAGAAATCTGAACTTTGGTAAGAAATTCAATAAAGTATTGTTTTTCTAGAAGTCCAGCTGATTTCTGAGTACATGTCAAAGCTAGTGGGAGCATAAGTGTGATGCTAATAATCATCATGTTAGTGGGAGCATGATAATTATGATAAGTATTGCAAGTTAGCAATGTTAATTATAGAAAAACAAAAGTACATGGCTTGAAAAGTTGTTTTGCTATAATTAAGGGATAGGAGATTATACTTCAGTTCAATTCTAAAAGCTTAGATTGAGGTTTTAATCGACTTTAGTCAAGGATATACTTCATTTCAATTCTAAAAGCTTAGACTGAGGTTTTAGTCGACATTAGCCAAGGATATATATTTGAATTTTTGTGGTTGAATGGCTCAACATAACGAAATTCTATATATTGGTTCATTATTTGCGTTCTAAAATTCGATTATGATTACGACATCCCTTTTCATAATCTGAATTATGAGGACTTGGCAAATAGAAATGGAAATATTATAGAAAAAGATTGGTTTAGTCTTTATGTGAGACATGATGAATCATGTCCCATATGCTTCGGATATAGGATCGATTACATGTGCTATATTCATCATTTCTAAAAATTTCCAAATGCTTGGGGCATTGAAAAAGGAAAAGGTCTAGAATTGGATATGACTAAAAGGATTAAGCAATTGTTGAGGACAATCTAAGGTTTACCAAAGATCGGTTGCTCAAGGACAGTTGGAACTATAGTGTTAATTTTTGAAGGACCATATTGACATATTCTGAACTCTTATTTAGAAGTGATAGTCAAAATGGAATAGGGAAATGTTTCAAAGTTGGAAATTATTCAATCTATGTAAGATTAGAATACTTAATGCATGTTTCCACGGAGTTGATCTCCATTGGAATAATCTATAATGTTTGTTGACAAGTCTTTGTGACTTCGTGTATAATCACTACAAGAGGATCAATGCATATAAGCTTAAAATCTAGCAGTTTTTGGTAAGATGTAGGAATTTGGAATTCTTACATTTACGGTAAGGATTTGGGACTGTGGAATGAGAATCATTGGATTTATGTTCAATTGATATATTTCACAAAGTAAAGATCATAGACAAACCTAGTATGCATACTTGGTGTGTGGCATGACTAGTGTTTAGAAAACATAGTATACATGCTTGGAGCATGGGACAACTAGTGTTTTAATTCAAGTATAAAGTTGATAGCTGAAACAGTATACAACGAATAATGTGTAATCGTATGGTGATAAATAAAAGGTGTTTTATTTATATTCATAAGTGATGAGACCATATTGGATTCGATTATTCTTGTGTTTCACTTTGCATGTTTTGACTTCCATAATAACTAGGTCGTTCTTCTCGAATGACTAAGTTATTGAAACTATCCACAGTCGGTCATATGTTGGAAGTAGATATGAATCAAGACTGTCATGAATCGGGTTTGTAGATATCTGAGGTAGTGGACATAGCCAAGAGGTGCTACAACATTCATGAGTGCTCATAAATTCTGAGTATTGGATTCAACCCACGCTCATTTGAATCAGTTCATGGATTTTATCACGAGTGATCATGAGACGATAATATCTTATATTCTTCAAACCTAGAGATATGAGTTGTTATTATGAGTTGGTTATACATTGATTTCATGAAAACGCATTGGTAACTCGATGTTATAAAACATGCCTTTGTGTATGATTTAACAAGTAGTAGAACAAGCCATATGAGTCGAAGTTTATCCATTCCTTTTACCTTCGGGATAAAAGTGATATTTGTGGGCCCCTCGATAATTTACTGATGACACATGTGAGTGCTTGGCCAAGCCAGGACTGATTTGATTTGTTCAATCAGCAGTTGTCATAAATCGAAAATCGGGAAACAACAAATGGACAGAGAGTATGATTATTAATCCATTTCTCAGTCCATATGATATCTAGAATGGAGGAATATATGATCCCTTATCTAATGGACAAGTCATTGACATAGGTCAGAGATCATCGGCACGGTCAGAGTTCGACAGAAGCTTTTGAGAGCTATGATTGCCAGTCGGTTCTTCAAGTCATACGTAATAATAGTTTTAGACTTATCCAAGTGGGAGACTATTGGATTAATGTCTAAGTCCATAACTATAATTGGTAAGACTTGACCCGACTCGGCATGGTCCATTTGGGTTGCATGGCATCATGCATTTGGATAGACTATAATGAGAGAAATAACACTTAAGGTTTGTTAATATATTATAAGTTCTAATATATTAATAAGATTATTTAATTAGTATTGATCAAGACTTAATTTGGAATTAATTAAGTTATCAAAAGGAGACTAATTGAATATATGGGTTGATTGTGTGAATCATCCATACTTGTATAGTGGGCTAATGCTCCACGGATTATCAAGTTGGGCTAAAACCCATAGGATGCTACATGGATGCTCCATGGTGTATTTGAACCCATGGATCCAAGGAAATGGAAAGCCATGAAAATTAGGGTTTACCCTAATTGTAACAACAATATAAGATCATATTCTTTGGGAAAAATCGGCCACAATGGAAAGAAAGAAAGGTCTAGCCGATACCACTAGTGTGTGTATGTTTTCTCAAGTTATTCCAAGTGTATTTGGTGTTGCGTGAAGCATTTGAGGTGTCACACTTGGGGAACTAGGCACTCAAGCTTCACAAAGACATTCTACATCAAAGAGGTATGTATTCTATCTTGTGATATTCATTGTTTTGTATGCTAGATTAGGATAATACGTTGGATGTTCATATTTGCATGTATAATAGAGAAAACATAGATCCAAGGTATTTAGGGTTGCATGTACACTTAGGAGTGTTAGAATGCTCAAAACCCAACAGTAGCATCAGAGCCAAGGCTTGTTTTCTTGTTATACTTGCAAAATTGGCTGAAAAAAGAAGTTTTTATGCTGTCTGCTCAGCAGACTCGCCGAGTCCACTGATGGACTCGTTGAGTCCAAGACAAAAATGCATCCGACTCGCCGAGTTGGACCCCCAGACAACATATATTCGATTGTTTTGGCTGGAATTGGACTAGGAACATTACCCTAAGATGTTTTTGGACTTATAAACTTGTTTTTGATGTGATAATGTTCATGCTAATCCAATTTCAAAGATAATTGTCAATAGATTCATGTTTTGTATTAGTTTAAGGTTTAGACTAATTACATGAAAAAGTTTGTTTTGAATTATCTTGTTCTTATGAGTTGCTTAGATTAATAGAAAAGTTAATTGATTATGTGTTTTCTATCCATTTTAATCTAAGTGTTGATTCTAAAATGTGTTTTTGTAACTTGTCCTCAAGTTATATGAAATGTCACATTTAAGTTTCATAAAACTCATAAAAGGTTGTAATGGTTACAAAAATGAAGATTCATGTCCTCAAGTTATGGAGGTTCAAGAGTCACTTCATTAAGTAATAAAATATGTAACGCTAATTAATTTCATAATTACAAAAATAAAGAAAAAGTTAAATTCTTTTATTAGTTTAAAGTCTTCCATAACTTGTCCTCAAGTTATGGAACTTGAGGAGTCTTTTAATTAAAACTACTTAAAATACATAAGTTATGGAATTAATTAGTTTTGAATAGTTTCAAAACATGCCCTCAAGTTTTGGAATTTGAAAAGTTTTCCCTTTTGAATACTTTAATTCCAAGTTAGCCCTTAGAATTTTAAAAGTTAAAATTCAACCCTTATACTTTATAATATTATAAGTTAATATGTATATATATATATATATATATATATATATATATATATATATATATATAACAGTAAAGTCAGTCTCACCGTTACTATGCCTCATTCACGAAGCTGGTCTATAAGGGGGTATAAGGTTACTGCGTATAAAATGGTAGTTTAATGGGTGTCCACTCTCACCCACCGCTTCCTTGACTGCTGGAGGGTCGTCAGCTGAATGGGTAGGATAAGGACTATAATTCTCCCTTCATTAAAAGTATTTATAAAAAATACTAAGTAACTAAACAGTTAAAAATTCACAGTCTTAGTTACTTAGGAAAATATGAATAAGGTGCAAACCCATGAAATTACACTTTGCACTTTTCTTAAGTCGGTTAGTGGAGCGCGTGTGGTTTACCGACACACTAGCTTGATTTAACAAGGTAGGCAAAGGGTTTCTTAAAGTTTATCATAGGCCGGTGGAGCGTGTGTGGTTTACCGGCAGATCGGTTGGGTGATAAAGATTTAAGAGTACCAAGTAATTTGCATGGTTACTTCACACCTTGTTTTATGATCCTCGGCATCCCACTCACAAAACCTAAAGGGCATACTCGAGATTGAAACATGCCTTTGAAAAGATCAATGAATCTCAAAAGATCTAGCAGTTTCAAATCCAAATAAAACCTAATAAATTATTTCGTTTTTCATGGTGGAAATTGATGAATCGTCATTCACCTACCTTCAAATATTCTATAGCTTGGATTACGGCATCCCTCTTCTAAGTTATAAAATAGTTTGTTGGGTCCTAGCTTTAATATTTCATATTGGGTGTTATATTAAGGACTTTAAATCAACTATCTTGAATATCTTCCATAAGATGTCTAAGTTCAGACATCTATGATATTCCCAAATCTCTTGGAACATCACTTCCTCCACATCCTCCATTTATTCTCCCTAACCCACAAGTTCAAGGTCACTCAAGCCCTATTGGCAAGACAAGGTCAAGGTGTGATCACATCTTGGAGATGAAGTCACATACTGACAAGCCGGGAGAGTTAGGTGTCAAAGTCTTAAGAAAGTTAGTGGTTCAATCACTTTCTAAGTCGAATAGTGAGTTCCTTTGGGACTCCTATGAAACAGACTAGGACAAGACTCTTAATGATCTTATCTATTTGCTTGGTGCTGCTAAATCAACAATGATTTTGAAGGCTAGTAAAGCAAATCTGATTAGAAGATCGACTTCCCAAAACTATATGGACATTGAAAATGGTGACACTGGAAATCCAGAAAAAGCATTTTCTTTCCAATGGAAAGGGATCGACCATAGTCAACTCGGTTGACCAAATGGTAAAGAGAAATGCTAAGTCTATGATAGAACCGGTACCATTACCAAAAGTGTCCATATGTTTATATTGCCAAAGGAAGGGGCATTAGTTGCGAAGCTGCCCATTTTACCTAAGGATGTTAAAGTCAATAAGTTTGACCCTCCTTCAGGTAAAATCCACTATCTAACTCTGCTAAGTTTCTATACTGAGATTCTTGATATATGATGTGATTGGGTCACATGTTGATGTTTGTAAGAATCAAAGAAAAAAGTGAAAAAACTTAAAGAAAGAATATGTTGAATTTAATCGCGTAGATGGATTTCTATTGCATAGTTTGAAGATCAGACTCTTGAGCTACTTCTTAGGAGTTATGATATATTGTTTAGGAATAGATAACAACAAAGTTTTCATGCTCTTTTGCGTTGTAAGGATAGTTTTCCGCAAAGATTTTAAAATAAAAGGAAAAATGATGATTTTATTTATTTTAAAATATCCTTACAATGGCATTTCAGGAAAAAATTGTTGCTTATATGATTCCATTAATAGCAAGTGTGGAAATATGAAATTGATTCTTTCATTTGTGGTAATGTCTAAATTTACCAAATAAGGAAAGATCCCCATCACTTAAGTTTCAATTGGACCGAAACTTGGAATCATGCAAGTTGTATAGCATGATGAACGAGAATTTTTCATCTTTGGAAAATTAAGACTAGTTCCTTGTTCACATGTATGTGTTAGTCAAGTGAAAGACTAAGGGATCTAGTACACATTCTTGTGCACTGGTCAAGTCCACCACAAAAGATCAAGAAGATTATTCGTCATAATTTACTAAAGCTTAGTAAATATGGTTATACTTACAAACTTAAGTGTAATTTTGAGACGTTGGAAAAGGTTCCAATGTATGGCAGAGCGAATAAGAATAATCAAATTAGGTAGAAGGATAAAAATTTCTCAAATCTGAAAAGATGGGAGAGTACTTTAGTATCATGTCATGTGATCATCTTAATGATTAAGAGACCTTATCGCAATTCATCCTCTAAATGCATTCTGATAGCTAAGAAGATGAGCTATGAATTGTTAAAGTGGTCAAATCAAGAAGATGAGTCATACTTCGTTCCAAAACAAGTCTTAGAGTCATACTCCAAGACTATAAATTGAGTGACATATCTTAAAGGAAGGTTTATTAACACTAGTCAAATGTAAGAGTAAAGTGTGTCCTACTCTTGTACATTTGAAATTGGTAAGCTATGATGTTTTGGATAAAACAAAGACCAACTAAGGCCAATTGTGTGAAGTGTTTGTCTTGATTAGAATCCACACTATCTCTTGAATATCTGACAAGAAAGTCTTATATGTCAAGAGGACACTGGAGTCGTAAAGTCTCAAGAACTAATCAAGAATAAAACCTGAAGTTCTTCACTAGCACACGACTTGACGTTTATAACCTATCGTGTTGACATATTTCTATTTTGGTGCTCATTTTAGTTAAAGTTGGCTATGCATATGAGTTCTTAGAGTTCTAAATTGGTTGCATAACAACTTGGAAGCGATGACAGGCCCTTCAGCTGCCAGGTGGCACGAAGTTAAGAATGCACAGGTTAAATCCATAAGAGTTTGGATTTGTCACTAACCTTGTCTTGTGATTATGTTTTTGACAAATCCACATGGATAAGAACACATACACCATAAAATCTAATTGTCATAAGGTTTCTCTCCGATTCATGAAAATGATGGTTAGGAAACACTTTCACTAAGTAGATTTTAACTAGATAGCAATTGTGATATTTGCATTCTCAAAGTCGTTAGTGGAGCATGTGTGGTTAACCGACACACTAACCTGGATTTGTGAGAAGTGGCAAAGGTCTAAACAAATGAGACTATGATTACGGCATCCCTTTTCATAGTCCTTAAATTGTTTAGACACACTTATGAGATATCTAAGATAAGGTGTATGATATTAATAAAGTTTTATCAAAGCAATCTAGTATCAGAAATCTGAACTTTTTTAAGAAAGTCAATAAAGTATTGTTTTTCTAGAAGTCCAGCTGATTTCTGAGTACATGTCAAAGCTAGTGGGAGCATAAGTGTGATGCTGATAATTAATCATCATGTTAGTGGGAGCATGATAATTATGATAAGTATTGCAAGTTAGCAATGTTAATTATAGAAAAAAAAAAGTACATGGGTTGAAAAGTTGTTTTGCTATAATTAAGGGAGAGGAGATTATACTTCATTTCAATTCTAAAAGCTTAGATTGAGGTTTTAATCGACTTTAGTCAAGGATATACTTCATTTCAATTCTCAAATCTTAGACTGAGGTTTTAATCGACATTAGTCAAGGATATATATTTGAATTTTTGTGGTTGAATGGCTCAACATAAGGAAATACTATATATGGGTTCATTATTTGCGTTCTAAAATTCGATTATGATTACGACATCCCTTTTCATAATCTGAATTATGAGAACTTGGCAAATAGAAATGGAAATATTATAGCAAAAGACTAGTTTACTCTTTATGTGAGACATGATGAATCATGCCCCATATGCTTCGAATATAGGATCGATTACATGTGCTATATTCATCCTTTCTAAAATTTTCCAAATGCTTGGGGAATTGAGAAGGGAAAAGGTCTAGAATTGGATATGACTAAAAGGATTAAGCAATTGTTGAGGACAATCTAAGGTTTACCAAAGATTGGTTGCTCAGGGACAGTTGGAACTATAGTGTTAATTTTTGAAGGACCATATTGACATATTCTGAACTCTTATTTAGAAGTGATAGTCAAAATGGAATAGGGAAATGTTTCAAAGTTGGAAATTATTCAATTTATGTAAGATTAGAATACTTAATGCACGTTTCCATGGAGTAGATCTCCATTGGAATAATCTATAATGTTTGTTGACAAGTCTTTGTGACTTTGTGTATAATCACTACAAGAGGATCAATGCATATAAGCTTAAAATCTAGCAGTTTTTGGTAAGATGTAGGAGTTTGGAATTCTTACATTCACGGTAAGGATTTGGGACTGTGAAATGAGAATCATGGGAGTTATGTTCAATTGATATATTTCACAAAGTAAAGATCATAGACAAACCTAGTATGCATACTTAGTGTGTGGCATGACTAGTGTTTAGATAACATAGTGTACATGCTTGGAGCATGGGACAACTAGTGTTTTAATTCAAGTATAAAGTTGATAGCTGAAACAATATACAATGAATAATGTGTAATCATATGGTGATAAATAAAAGGTGTTTTATTTATATTCATAAGTGATGAGACCATATTGGATTCGATTATTCTTGTGTTTCACTTTGCATGTTTTGACTTCCATAATAACTAGGTCGTTCTTGTCGAATGACTAAGTTATTGAAACTATCCACAGTCGGTCATATGTTGGAAGTAGATATGAATCAAGACTGTCATGAATCGTGTTTGTAGATATCTGAGGTAGTGGACATAGCCAAGAGGTGCTACAACATTCATGAGTGCTCATAAATTCCGAGTATTGGATTCAACCCACGCTCATTTGAATCACTTCATGGATTTTACAACGAGTGATAATGAGATGATAATATCTTATATTCTTCAAACCTAGAGATATGAGTTGTTATTATGAGTTGGTTACACATTGATTGCATGAAAACGCATTGGTAACTCGATGTTATAAAACGTGCGTTTGTGTATGATTCAACAAGTAGTAGAACAAGCCATATGAGTCGAAGTTTATCCATTCCTTTTACCTTCGGGATAAAAGCGATATTTGTGGGCCCCTCGATAATTTACTGATGACACATGTGAGTGCTTGGCCAAGCCTGGACTGATTTGATTTGTTCAATCAGCCAGTTGTCATAAATCGAAAATTGGGAAACCACAAATGGATAGAGAGTATGATTATTAATCCATGTCTCAGTCCATATGATATATAGAATGGAGGAATATATGATCCCTTATCTAATGGACAAGTCACTGACATAGGTCAGAGATCATCGGCACGGTCAGAGTTCGACAGAAGCTTTTGAGAGCTACGATTGCCAGTCGGTTCTTCAAGTCATACGTAATAATACTTTTAGACTTATCCAAGTGGGAGACTGTTGGATTAATGTCTAAGTCCATAACTATAATTGGTAAGACTTGACCCGACTCGGCATGTTTCATTTGGGTTGCATGGCATCATGCATTTGGATAGACTATAATGAGAGAAATAACACTTAAGGTTTGTTAATATATTATAAGTTCTAATATATTAATAAAATTATTTAATTAGTATTGATCAAGAATTAATCTGGAATTAATTATGTGATCAAAAGGAGACTAATTGAATATATGGGTTGATTGTGTGAATCATCCATACTTGTATAGTGGGCTAATGCTCCACAGATTCTCAAGTTGGGCTAAAACCCATAGGATGCTACATGGATGCTCCATGGTGTATTTGAACCCCTGGATCCAAGGAAATGAAAAGCCATGAAAATTAGGGTTTACCCTAATTGTAACAACAATATCAAATCATATTCTTTGGGAAAAATCGGCCACAATGGAAAGAAAGAAAGGTCTAGCCGATACCACTAGTGTGTGTATGTTCTCTCAAGTTATTCCAAGTGCATTTGGTGTTGTGTGAACCATTTGAGGTGTCACACTTGGGGCACTAGAAACTTATGCTTCATGAAGACATTCTACATCAAAGAGGTATGTATTCTATCTTGTGATATTCATTGTTTTGTATGCTAGATTAGGATAATACCTTGGATGTTCATACTTGTATGTATAATAGAGAAAACATAGATCCAAGGTATTTAGGGTTGCATGTACACTTAGGAGTGTTATAATGCTCAAAACCCAATAGGGTTATCAATAGATGTGATTCAGAGACAAGGATGTCTAGAAAACAGCTTTTAGGACTCGCTTTGGACACTTTGAGTTTGTGGTTATGTTGTTTGGGCTCAACAATGCTTCAGCAATATTCATGGATCTCATCAACGGAGTGTGCAAACCGATGTTGGATCGGTCTGTGATCGTTTTCATTGATGATATCTTGGTCTATTCCAAGACTCAAGAGCAGCATGAGGAGCACCTGAGGGAGGTGTTGGAGAAATTGAGGAGGTAGAGACGTTTTGCAAAATTCTCGAAGTGTGAGTTCTCGTTGCACGAGGTGCAGTTTCTTGGGCATCTTGTCAACCAGAAGGGTATTCTTGTCGATTCGGCCAAGGTAAAGGCCGTGACAATGGGAGGTTCCAAGGTCTCTAACTGAGATTTGGAGTTTTCTTGGTATAGCGGGTTATTACCGGAGATTCATCAAGGATTTCTACAAGATCGCTATTCTTTTGACCCGACTAACCAAGAAGTTGGTGACATTCCGTTCGGGGCCTGAGCAGCAGGCAACTTTCAAGACTCCCAGACAACGGTTGTGCGAGGCACTGATCCTGAATTTTCCAGAAGGAATCGATAATTTTATGGTTTATTGTGACGCTTCAATTACGAGCATGGGTGCAGTTTTGATGCAGCAAGGTCATGTGATAGCTTATGCTTCGAGGCAGTTGAAGCCTCACGAGGCTAACTATCTGACGCATGATTTGGAGCTGGGGGTTGTGGTGTTTTCCCTCAAGATTTGGTGGCATTACCTTTATAGGGTCCATTGTACCATTTACACGGACCACAAGAGTTTGATGTACCTCATGGATCAACCGAATATGAACATGAGGCAACGTCGGTGGTTAGATGTGGTGAAGGATTAGGACTGTGAGATCCTCTACCACCCGGGCAAGGCCAATGTGGTGGTTGATTCCCTGAGCCGCAAAGCTGTGGCGGCTTCAATTCGAGATATATACATGAGGATGACAGTCATTGCTCCATTACTGGAGCAGATTAGAGAGGAACAAGTCGAGGGCCTGAAGGAAGAGCGCTAGAAGTGTGAGCGGATCGTAGGTCGGGTGACCTCATTTGATTACGACAACCAAGGGTTGTTGACCTTGCATGGGAGGATCTGGGTTCCGTACTGGGGCGGAGTACGACAGGTTCTGATGGATGAGGCCCACAAGTCGAGGTTCTACATCCATCCCGGGGCGACGAAGATGTACCGGGATCTTCGCCCTGATTACTGGTAGCTCTGCATGAAGCAGGACATAGCCTGGTACATAGAGAGGTGCTTGACCTGCAGAACGGTCAACCCCGAACATCAGCGCCCCCACAGAAAGACGCAGCCATTGGACATTCCTATGCGAAAATTGGAAGATATCACTATGGATTTCATTACCAAGTTTCCCAGGACCGCATGTGGAGTAGATTCGATATCAGTCATCATGGATTGGTTGACAAAGAGTGCTCATTTTATCCCGATCCAGTAGACCACCTCGGCCAAGAAGCTGGCCGAGATATACGTGCGCGAGATAGTGGCACGACATGGAGTTCGTGTCTCATTGGGGTCAAATCTAGATATCCGTTTCACTTCTAGGTTTTGGAATCGATTTCACGAGAAGATGGGTACTCGGCTCCCCTTCAGCGCTGCTTTCCACCGTCAGGTAGACGAACAGAGCGAGAGGGCGATATAGACTCTCGAGGACATGCTACACGCATGTGTTTTGGATTTCGGTGGCAGTTAGGATTCGTATCTTCCCTTAGCGTAATTTTCGTACTACCACAGTTACCACGCCAGCATAGACCGACCTCCCTTCGAGATGATTTATGGGAGGAAGTGTAGGACCCCAATCTGTTGGGGCGAGTTTGATCAGAGATTCATGGGAAGTACTGAGGTAGTACTCAAGACTACATAGTAGATTCAGCAGGTCTGGAGCAAGCATCATATTGGTCAGAGTCGGCAAAAAAGCTACACCTACAAGTGGCATTCAAAGTTGGAGTTTCAGGTAGACTATATGGTCCTCCTGAAGGTGTCACCTTTGAAAAGTGTCATCTGGTTCTGGAAGCGGGGCAAGTTGGGCCGCACGTACATTGGTCCTTTTAGGTTTATAGCCCGGGTGGGAAAGGTGGCATATCGGTTGGACCTTCCAGCTAATTTCATTCAGATCCACAACACTTCCCATATTTCCTAGTTGCGGAAGTTCTTAGTGGATGATTCAGTGATCGTGACTTTGGAGGATATTCAGGTTGACGAAAACCTGAACTACAGTGAGAGGCCGGTGGCAATTCTGGATCGCAAGACGAAAACCTTGAGGAACAAGGTTGTTCAGTTAGTGAAGGTGCAGTAGCAGCACCACAAGGGTTCTGAATGGACTTGGGAGCCCGATGAGGAGATGAGGGAGCACTACCCGGAGTTGTTTTCAAACACAGCAGACTTCGAGGACGAAGTCTAACACAAGTGGGGGAGAATTGTAACGCCTAGTTACTTGCACGCATTTAATTCATTAATTTATTTATTTTGAATGGGTAACTCGACGATTTGCGTCCCTAACTTGTCGAGTAGAGGGCATATTATACGTGGGGTTTAAGCTACATACTCGACAAGTCTAGAGCCCTCGATTTGACGACTAGATAGGCTAAAGTGAAACCCTAAATTCGGGGTTTTGCACCCTACTTAAGCTCCTTAACCCCCATCGTTTGGCCTTATTTCCAGTCTCACTGTCCCAAACCCTAATCCATGAAAACCTAGAGCTTTATTTGAGAGTGTGAGCCATTTTGAGTGATTTTTGTGTACTCTTGAAGCATGTGGAAGAAAAAGATAGAGGGCTGAAGAGGGAAAGAGTAGATCCATAAACTACACACCATTTGCTACATTTTCTGGTAATCAAGTTTCTATCTTGGCTATTAGTTCATTAGATCTCTTTATGTTCGTCTTTATGAGTGTTCTTGGTCCAAGAATGGTAGCTTTTGTAGAATGATCGACCCAAGTGGGTATTCTTCCAGATCTAGGACCTAGACGGGCTAATATGACATAAAGGTGCAAGCTTTATGCCAGTGGAGCCCCCATGCAATCCATAAAGTGTCATATTGGCATTTTTAGCCCAAAAAGGCCATGCATGTGGAAAAAGGTGGGAACTTTACACGTCCAAGTAGTGTTAGGGGTTTAGATCTGAGGTTGTAAACTTTAGTTAGGTGTGTGGATGGCATAAGGACCAAGTTTTGGGTCCCAAGGATTTAGGGTTTGAGCTAAACCCTTTTAGAAGAGGTATTAATGGGTAAAGTTAGAAACTTTACCCTTAAAAGGACATTTTGAGGGTTTTTGTGAAGTATGAAGCTTGGATCTAAAGTGTTGGGTCTTAATCCATTAAGATAGCCCAAACAGATAGGGGAACTCGGCAAGTCTAGAAAGGGACTCGACGAGTTGATTCAGAATGTCCCAATTCTATGCCAGGTAGAACTCAACGAGTTTGTGAAGGGACTTAACGAGTTTTTTCGATTGATCACAAGTCTAAGTAGTATACGAAATTGTCATGTTAGGAGGTAACTCGACGAGTTGATTCGACTGGGAGTTAACCTTGACTTTGACTTTGACTAGGATGTTCACTTTAACCAGGGGTAAAATGGTCATTTTACCCAAAGATGGATTATCAGATTTTAATTAAGTGTTATTGTGAAATTGATAGTTGGGGAGTCGTTGGACCAACCGTCAGAGATTGCTTACATGAGATTTCACAACTAGCATACGAGGTGAGTTTCCTCGAGTAGAAACAGGTATAAGGCACCAAGTCCGACCTATTTAGTTAGTAGTAGTTCCGAACTACGGTTCGATGTCGGGCGGGGCCCGATGTAGGTTTATTTTTTTTTCCGGATTTCATTCTGATTCCTGGGCAGTACCGAGGAAGGCTTGTAATCTTGATGTCTTTTTGATTCTTTCATGTGTTTGTACTTGTATGTTTCCAGACTTTGGTCCGATGCCGAGGCGGTCCCGAGGAATGTTAGTATGTTTCCGGACTACGGTACAATGTCGGCGGGCCTTGAGGAATGTTTAAATGTTAATGATATATGCTTAGGTTTATGTGTATTATTTAATTATCTTCACATGTATTCCGAAATGTGCTCGATGCCGGACGAGGCTCGATGACGGGTGGGGCCTGATGCTGAATAGGGTTCGATGCCGGGCAAGGACCGATGCCGAGAAAGCCGATGTCGAGCCTGACTCGATGTAGCAGGTGTGGGGCCCAAGATATATTTATGTGATATGTGTATGGTATGTTGTAGTTGGGGAGACTCACTAAGCTTCGTGCTTACCGTTTTCAGTTTTAGTTTTAGATACTTCCACTAGCAAGGGGAAGAGTTCGGGATGACTGCATGGCACGCACCATATTTTTTAGCCTGGGAGGAATTACTCTGATTTTTGACATATGAATTACTCTGATTTTTGACATATGAATTTGATACAATGACATATATTATGATATTTTGAAATACATGGTTTATGACTTTTATGTGATGGATGATATTGATGGTTTTCACTAATGAATTAAAACCAAATTTTTGGGCTATATTTTTGGGATGTTTTAGTTCTTTGTGTGTATGGAATACTTGTCATATTTACTATGACTTTGGTTAATATTATTTATACTAAATAATCTTCTATCAAAAATTCATTTTATTGCTTATTGTATCTTAATTGACTAGTCCGAAGTTGAGGGCGTTACATGTACACATTGTATTTGGCTTGCAAATGGTATAAATCGTCATCAATATAAACAAGGAAAGTCAATCTAGTAGTAGAGTCAACAACATAAATTAGAAGCATAAACACATAACACTAATTGTAAATTGAGTCATTGGATGAGATGATATACCTAATAAAATGATGGCTTTATACACATGATCTGCAACAACAAACAAAATTCACCGATAAATTAAAAGTTCAACTTCTTTTTATATATATTTAAGCTGAAAGGAAATGTAATTACAATACTTCAGATGATGGCATGATGAGACAATGGAATGACTCTGTTATTCTTTGTACCAAGCATTCACTTGTTTTGTTGTTGGTAGCTTTATTGATGGAGAATATAGAAACAAAATAAAATATGTCAATAAATAAAGTAAATAACCAATGGTATATTAACAGTTTACCTTTCAAGTTAAAATTAGCCAGAGAAGCAAGGATGTTTAGCATAGCAGGCCTGTGATTCCCCTTATCAATTGAGTACCTTGTGAAAATTTGCAACACAATATGTAAATACTATGAAGCTTAAAACAATAGTGAAACCAAAAGGTTGACAAAGTAAGCTATAAGTGCAGAAACATTAATTTACCATATCAATACTAATGATACCCAATCGAACTTTTCCATGTTTCTCCTGCGCAATATGAGTGATTAAAGAAATTTTTCATTACCTATTGAACTTTTTTAGTTAGTTCTTATGTATGAAGTGTTAATGGAGGAAATACACCTAGTGTTCTAGAATCAATTCTCTCCGGTCCATTAATTACAAATCTGTTTACATAAAAAAACATAGATATAAACCCATATTGTTATTTAATTTGAAGAAAAACGTCAACTATGAAAAGTCACAGATTCAGAGCAAATTTTGCATTTACAAACGACAATCATGAGATATCCAACCTTCTGTAATCTCTTTATTTTTAGTAGCTTTTATCAATCTGGAAGTTAAAATAAAGACATATTTGATACTCAAAAATCAGACGTGGAAAAATAAATAGGCTTAAAGAAACCCTAAATTAGTTTTTGCTGTATAAGAACTAAGATTAAAGGAATCTATGAATCATGAGTTGAAACCGTGAAATCTTTCCTTCTTTATATAGTAATCGATGATGTTATTCCATCCATAAGCCAATGAGGGTGGCAGTGGAGGAGTTACAAGATTGGCACCATCATTCTCTTCCAATAACCTTTGACAACTCCCCAAACATGGCCTGACCCAGCTGATTAGGAAGACGTTCCATAGATGCCGACTGTCCTGGTAATTTCGGTGGCAAGTCCGCTAGCTTTTGCTCTCCTATTTTGCTAGAGAGAATCGAGAATTTCTTCGAAAGAACTCTGAATCGAAAGCAACTCAGAAGCATTATTTTCGCTTCAACACCTTATGATGACCTCTTCGAATCATTAGTGGGATTTAGGGAAATACATGGTCATTAATTAAAGAGATAGAAGAAGGAGACAGAAGCAATATGAGGTTTTATCATCACGAGTCATCAGTTTTGAAGAATTTGACGACTGCTTTAGAGAGAAAGGCTTGAATAAGGTTTAGATGAGTAGTTTTTGAAAATACTAGGGGTAATGCTATTGGATTTTAAGGACGGTGTATTATGTGCACATAAGGTAACAAAGCACTGGAGGACACGTTATCTACTCCACCGCCAGCCACTGGCCAGCCAGAGAAATCATTTAGTCACCACCATTTTTGACCAGATTTGACAATTTGATGAACAGTACTCGACTGGCTCTAAGGTACTATTCATAAGCACATTTATAATTAATTGTATATATAATATGGCATTTCTTGTTGATTTAAGAAGGCAATTTGGTTGTGGCTATCATGTACAGATTCACATAGGTCTTTGTCTTACTTTAGTTACTTTTAGTATCTATCTCCATTTTATATATTCCCGTTATATAAGATTCAACAAAGAGTAGTGGTGGAGGCAATGTATATTAAGTGGGGTGTATGGCCCCACTTGGATGTTGGTTCCACTGTGGAGGTCGAATTTAGTTATGAGGTGTCGAAGCATCCTTTGTCTTATATTACTGTTGAAGTCAGTTTTTTATGTTTATATAAGGGCGTGTCTGTAAGTCGAAACATTATTGTACTAGCCCTTGTGTATTTTTGGATGTTGGCCCCACTGTTGACGTCGAATTTAGTTATGAGGTGTCGAAGTGTCCTTTGTCTAATATTAGTGTCGAAGTAATTTTTGAGCCTTCGTGTTTTTACTCTAAAACTTTCTTTGTATCTTTCAAAAGCTATAATAGAGCCATCTAGATCTTATCTACTTTTTGTGTTCATAATTCAATCAAAACTATGATTTCATTTCTTATACTCGATCTATAACATCTACATTTGGTATCAGAGTAGGATTCATATAGTTCATCTTTGATTTTCTCAAGTTTTTAGAAGTTTTTTAGTCTCGTTCTAGATTCAAAGTTTTCGGCACTTTTGATTCTGAAAATCTTTTCAGATCATCTGTATTGATTCGATTCTACTTTTAGTTTGTTAAATCGAGTGTTTTGTGTTTGATTTCTCGAAGTTTCATTCATCAGATCTTAATTTTTGAAGCTTTTTTCAAATCTCATCCGTACAACAATGGCGAACTTCAATATGAACACAATGATTGGATTCTCTCATATACATGGCTCCTCAACTAAAATTCCTATGTTGATCCCATATTATTATGATCAATGGAATTATAGGATGGAAGACTATTTGACTTGGATAGATGAAGATCTATAGCGGTGTATCATGCGTAGAAACTTTCGTCCTTCAATGCTCACTGAAGTTGGAAATACTATGTCGTATGTAGATGTAACTACTCAAACTAACAAGATTAAATAAAAGGATAAGAGATGCATGCGTGAATTGCTAGGTGTTCTTCCACCTGTTGTCTATAACTATGTTCGTGGTTGTTCTACTTGAAAATAAATTTGGGACAGATTGAAGGAGAAATATCAAGGAAGTGAGAAAACAAAGAGTTATGTTAAGAAATGTATGCTTGAGATAGGAGAATTCAAGCAGAAAGAAGGTGAGAATATTGAGCTCTACTTCGATCGTCTGATTGAATTATTCTTCAAGTGTAGCAGATATGGAGTCAACAGGTCTACAAAGGGGTACAACTTAACTTTTATAATTCGTAAGGAGTGGTGCAATGTTCGTTTGATGATAAAAATTCAACAGTGCTTCGACAACTTTTCTCTTAGTGATCTTTACAATGAGTTGAAAGCTCATGAAAGCGAAGTTAATGAGATTGCTGAGGAAATGAGAATAAGTTTTGGTGGTCCTCTAGCCTTGATGTCGAAGGTGACAAGCAGGGAAGCTGAGATAGAGTCATCTGAGAAAGGAGGATCAGAAGATAAAAGGCCTAATTTTTAACTATGATAATGAAGTTGTGGCTTTTTACTCAAACAATAAAATGAAGAAATTTTTCAAGGAGTCACTCAATTCGAAGTCTAAAATAAGTGAATCGAAAGGATGTTTGTTTGGGAAGAGTGTGATAGAGGAAAAGTGGAGCAAACGGAAGTTAAGTTTGAGGATGCAAAGATAGAAAAAGAAGCTAAAGGGTGACTCTAGGTTTGATTGCCATTATTGTAATGGTGTGAACCACATGGCTATTTATTGTATGTGAAGGAAGAGAGATGAAAAGAAGAATAGGGTAAAAGACGAAGCCTACTATATGGAGAGGCTTGAAGAGGTTAGATAAAAGACAAAAGGGATGTATTTGGTGGCTAAAGGAAGTGGTGATGAAGATGACACATATCAGATCTGGTCATCTGGATCAGACGATGAGGAAATGAGAAATCCAACGCATGGTGCTATGTATGCCAAATTAGAAAAGGGAAATGAGGAAGAAGATATGGTGAATGGCAAATGCTTCGTTAATACTGGTGTTGATAAGTCTCCTATGAATTCTAAGGTACGTACTCTTCTCGAATCCTTTGAAATTCCATTTCGTTCATATGATGCTATTTTGTCTGATTTCGATAACAGTCTATCTTTCTTTAACGACATTCTTATATCTGTTAGTAGTGATGCTGAAAATCAAAATCCTTACTTCTAAACTATCATAAAATAGTGGAGTCGAAGAGCAGTAGGATAGATAAAATTGAGTTACAATAGAAAAATGTTATGTGTGATAGAGATAGTCTTCGTATGGATAACTGCATTTTGCTAAAACAGAGAAACAACTATTGTAATTTTGCTAAGAGACTTTATGGTTAATTGGCTGATTTGTATCATTTGTCAGGCATAAGCAAAGAACAGCATAGGAAACTTTTACCTTTCTTGACTTTCGAAAGGGAAAAGATAACTACCTATGACTGTGAGAAAAAGATTTATGAGTTCGATAAGGTCCCGAATGACTCATATGCGTATCGTATTGTTAAATTAGATAAATGTTTAGATACACATGATCTGGTTGATATTGTGAATGAGACCTTGACCAAAAACGAACAAATGAAAATTTTGAAAAAAACTAAGACTTCGACATCTAACTCGGAAACTAATTTTTGCTGATATTGAAGATAACTCTAATAATATCAGGGATGTTGAGGAAGAGGAAGTCGTTGACTGTTCAAAGTTATATGTCATTAATGTCACTACTTTGGCTAAGGGTAAAGGAATCTGTGATGATTCTTTGGTTAAAGTTGTCACTGACCTACCCACTACTTCAAGAGTTCATGACCCTAACCAAGTGACTATCTAAGAAAGTCAAACAGATAGTGATGATGATGAAAATGTTTTGAATGAAAACAGTGTTCCAAGAGTTATTGTTGATCAAGTGTATGAGGATATAGAGAAATTCGAAAAAGTAATGAAGGAAAAAGGTCCTCATTATCTCCAATCGAACTCTATTGTTTAACCCAAATATAAGTGCACATATGATATTGTCTTTCCAGATCAAGTGTTTGTTACCTTAGGTAATGGTGACAAAGTAAAACCTGAAATCAATAGAATTGTTGAGGAAAATAACAAGGAAGTTTCGAAAAAAGGCTTTTTATCAAACCAAAGCACAGTTGAAAATACTCTTAACAAGAACTCATACACTTCCCAAAAATTCAAACCAAAACGAAATTAGGTGGTTAAAACTGAAATACCAAAGATTGAAAAGCAAGTAAATGAAACAGCTTCTCAAAACCCACAACATAATGCTCAAAGTTTCAAAGAACAAATTCAAAAGCTTTCAATAGAAAATGGTATTTCGATGACCAAAACTCAAAAGAAAGTTTTTTGGCAAAATGTTGAGTCTCGTAAGAAACTTGTTTTATCACCCAAAATCGTCTGAAAAGGAAAAGAATGTACAAGTTCAGAACAATTCTCAAAATAAGTCATTTGTTGAAAACAAAACCACATCAAAATCCGCTCTAAAACAAAAAGATTTTTCAAAAAGAAATTCAAATGTCTCAAGTCCACATCCAAAACCGCATGTTCCAAAACCAAGAAATGAAAATTTTGTTAAAAACCATCAATGAAGGAATTATATTCCTACTCTTCAAAATACAAGGTTTTCACAAAATTCTTTTCAAAGAAACAGTTTTACAAATAATGAACAAATGAATTTTCACCAATTTTGTAATTCAAAATGGTTCTCAACTGAACAACATACTTTTATTCGAACATATGTTGGTTATAAGAAACTTTTTCAAAACCGTTATCAATCACAAGTAAAACAAAAGTCTCAAAAACAAAATCACGAAAAGATGGACATTAGTGATAAGAAAAATGCACTATTTAAACCTCAACAATCTAATTTTCCCAATCACTCTCTGAAACAAACAGCTAAAGCTTCATTTGTCAAAGGGAAATCTGATGTAATGAACATAAATCACTGGATGGACGGAAAAGGCAAGCCTTTTCAGTCTGAAAATTTCTCTCAAGAAGAAATCAAGAATGCTTATGAAAGCTACTTGAATGACTCTACAAATGGTAGTTCTTAATTAAAGGAGTCGAATCCTTCAGTTCAACAATGGAAAGTTGTTCCTAAAGCGAATGTTGATGTGAAACGAACTGAGAAGGAAAAAGGGAAAGCTAGACTTGAAGCTAAACAAATGAATGATTACATTTTGATATCCTTGACTAACAAAGTAGACTTAATTGATAGTTTGAAATCCAAAGTTCGTAATTGGGTGTTAGGTTCTTCATTTCACAATGCATTTCAAACTAATCGCCAAGGACCCAAAAAGCCTTGGGGACCTAAATTTTTCCACTGATTGCAGGTTTTATGTGATGAGCAATATGATGAAAAAGTGTACATCGATAGTGATTGCTCTCATCAGATGACTGGTTGGTAGGAAAACTTGCGAGATTATCGAAAGTTGGAAAATGCTAGTGTTGTAAAATTTGAAACAGTCAAGAGTCTCAAGCCAAAGGTTATGGGAAAGTCACAAATGGGAAGTTTGTAGTTAATAGGGTAGCATATGTCGGAGCTCTTCAACACAGCTTGACAAGTGTTTCACAACTTGTTGTAGGCACTAGTAATCAGGTTGTCTTTATGAAGAACGAAGTGTGATTTCGAACAAAGAAAAAAAAGAGGTTTTACTCAAATAAAAAAGAAAGGTGATATGTTTACCCTTGACATCAAACCAATTTTCCGTGTTACCTCAGTTTGTTTACTTTCGAATGCATCATCATAAATGAGTTGGCTATGGCATGGAAGACTTTCTCACTTGAATATCAAGAATTTGAACAAATTGGTGGTAAATGATGTTGTTCATGCTTTACCTGTCTTAAAATTCGATAATGATCCTTTATGTGCAGCTTGTGAACTAGGGAAGTAATATAGATCCCATAGTCATCAATTTGAAGATCATTGAACCTTTGGAACTTCTTGACATTGAACTTTATGGGCCTTTGACTATTGAAACTCTCGACAAGAAAATGTACATCTTGATCATTGTTGATGTTAGGAATAAATTTGAGATGACGAATGTGGAATATCAAGAACAATCAAGAATCAATCACCATAATATGCAAGTAATCTGATAAAGGGTTTTTGTATATTGACTATCTCATGAACGTACAGAGAAAAATCCTAATCTGGTAAAAAACTTTCACCAAAAGTAAACCTAATGATTATTTATAGGAAACAATAAATATCTACCATAAATATAAAATAAATGCCTAATATAAAACCAATGCCTTAGCAGAGCTCGATTAAGAACTTCTACTGTAAAGGCACCGTAGGGAATCATAAAATGATTAACCCTAAAAAGGCTTCCCTAAATAACCAAATATGCCATGTCAGTTTCAATTTCTCAAATACTCAACAATCTCCTCCTAGATGTTGAAACTGATGAAGATCACGATTTCCGATCTTCTTTGGCATTTCTCCCCCTAAATTGTGATACTCATCAGTACATGGGGTCTTCAAAGTGAGAGAAATAAAAATAATCTTCTAAATATGAACTCCCCCTTGAATAATCATCACTCCCCCTTGAATCTTCAACAAATACCATGGAGAGAATCCGAAAAGTTAAGAAGAATCACCAACAATCTTCAAAACCCGTCAGATGAGATGAAACAAATCCCTTTAGCAAAAACCCTATCTTCAAAAATTAAAACCGGAAAAATAACAAAAAATAATTTTGTATTTTTCGATTTTTAAATTTAGACAAAAGAATAGAAAAGAAGTAATTATTTAGAAGGGTTTAAAGAAGAATAAGACCAAAGAAAAGATTAGAAACTAAAATATTTTGGAAAGAAGGGGTAAAAGGTGGTAAAATCCCAAGAAATTGAAAGAATTAATAATCTTGGGTAAAATCTATGAAGCTCTGAACGTCAGGGGGTTAAAGATGAAAATATATGCCATTATCTTCAATTTAACGTTGAAACTGTCAAATGAGGGGTAGAAACAGTCGATCTATGCAAACAGTGGGGACCAGAATTGAAAGTTGTATCATTTTCAGATTTTCTTCGTTCAATCAGATGAAGACACTTCTTTGACTTCTAAAAGTCAAAATTGTGTAAACAAGCGTATGGGATACGCAGTGAATCAGACGAGCAACGAACTGGAACTTAAAGAAATTCCGATCAAGAACTTTTACTAGTCATAATTTCGAGACCATATTCAATTCCGATCAACAAACAAATTTCGATTGCTTAAATTCAGAACTCGATTTTGAAGCGCGCAATTCCGATTTGATTTTACTCCAACAAGAATTCCGATTGAGACGAGCAGGAGAGTCCAAAACAATGATTTTGAAGGTCCGATTTGGGTTAGTAAAAACGATTCCTAGTGCGAGCATAACTCCCGATTGCAGTCTTAGAAAGCCAATTTCGAATCCAATTCTAAAATTTCCAATCTCAGTTTCGTTTTTGGTGAGTTCGTTTCTAGATCTTGAATTTCACTTTTGACTCCAAGGTTCGCTTCAATTCTGGTTGCAGGTTCGCTCTTAGGGCCCCGATTTCAAATTAACATGGACCGAAAGTAATCAAGGACCGAACGCAGATTAAGAACCGAAAGTGAATTGCAGGTTCGTTCCCTTGATTACACAACCGAAAGCGAAATCAATGGAACGTTCAGTTGTGAACAGTAGTTTCGGGTTCGGTTCTTGTGGGTTCGGTTGTTAAATTAGGGTTCGGTTCTTTAATTGTGAGGTTCGGTTCTTAATCTGCGTTTCGCTTCTATGAGTTCGGTTCTTGTGAGTTCGTTTCTCAGACTAAGGTTCGGTTCGGTTCTTATACCTAACAATCGCATCGCTTTTGGATGTTCGGTTCGTTTCTTCATTTTTAGTTTCACTTCTTGACTTTCGCTTTTTGACTTTTGCTTGTGATTGCAAGGATCGGTTGTAAGGTTCGTTCCGTTGATTACACACCCAAAAAGCGAATCCAACTGAATCGTTCGGTTCCAATTTTTGGACACTAACCCAAGTTCGCCTTTGGTTGTTCTAAAACAATAACCTGCGAATGTGATTGTCGACGACGATTTACAGGAACCAAGTGTGAGCAATTTGACCAAAGTTCCATTATGAACCCTTTTCGTTTTAATGAACTTGCAGTTTGTACCCAAAGACCGAAAGTGACAATCATTTTATGAATAACTTCGAATCTAACCCCAATTTTCCAATAAAACCGAATCTGACCCTCCTGATTACAGAGAATTGATAGTTTGTACCCTTTAAGCAGAAATGTGTCAGGTGGCAGACTACTTTTATCAGAAAATGTCATTTTTCACCCATTTTTCAACTTTTTCAGCTTTTTGTCAATTCCAACACACAAAAAAACAAGAAATTTGATTTCCTCAACAAGATTTCATATCTTTGACCAAATATTCACCAAATTTCATCAAGATTTTGTCCCCATTTTCGGTTTTTTTTTTTTTTTTTTTTTTTTTTTTTTTTTACAAATAGAGGACAAAACTTTTATGGGACTTTTGGTACCCATTTATGGTTCAACTTTGAAGTTGGTTTCTTGTACACCCACTTATTTGAAGAAAATATATCATCATCTGAAAATAATACCCTCTTTTTAGTTGGAATTTTTTTTCCAAAAACTTCATTGAACCAAGCAAATACTCTTTTCTCTTTTCTCCAACTTTTACCATATTCATCTGAAGAAAAGTGTGAACGTAATTTCTTTTGAACATTCTTGACTTCAACTTTCTGAACTTTTTCACAAGCATTGGTTACTTGTACCTTGGGCATCCAAACTTTATTCATTTTACTGTTGTTCTTTCTCTTCTTCTTTCTTCTTTTCTGATTTCTAGGCTTTAGAAACAAATTTCTGATCTAAACAACCTTTTCATCTTTCTGAATCTGATCATCTGTAGTTGTTCCAATAGAACAAAACTCCTTCACTTTCACGATTTCAGAAGATTTACTTTGAGATTCTTCTTCAGAACAACTAGATTCGGACTGTGAAGCTACTAAAAAACTTGAACCCCCCTCAACAAGAACATCTGGAGTCGCTTTTTCTTCAGAAACTTGAAGAACATCAAGAACTTCTTCAAGAACATCTTCTTTTTCTTTTCTTTCTTTCTCTGACTTTCTGTTCTATATGCTTCAAAAGTAAGTATTCTTTGATAATGATAAATTGTTTTAACAAATCTTTATCTTGCTCTACACAATTACTTTTAAATCCACCACTAGAGATCTGTGTAAAATCACCAATCTTCTCATCAACATAGAGATTATACATCTCAATGGCATTCTTCAACATAGATTGTTCAGGAACATCCCAAAACAAATATCCTTCTTTAAGACGAAACTTTGGATCTGTAACTTTTAATCCTAGTCTCTTAATTTCTTTTAACACCTTATAATCCGCCATTTAATCTTCAACAAGAAAGAAAAAAAACTTGAAAAACAAGGTGAGATTCAAGATAAAATTTCGCCAAAAACAAGATCGATCCTTGCAATAATCACTGAGATCTACAAGAACCCGCTCTGATACCACTTGTTAGGAATAAATCTGAGATGACGAATGCGGAATATCATGAACAATCAAGAATCAATCACCATAATATGCAAGTAATCTGATAAAGGGTTTTTGTATATTGATTATCTCATGAGCGTACAGAGAAAAACCCTAATCTGGTAAAAAACTTTCACCAAAAGTAAACCTAATGATTATTTATAGGGAACAATAAATATCTACCATAAATATAAAATAAATGCCTAATATAAAACCAATGCCTTAGCAGAGCTCGATTAAGAACTTCTACTGTTAAGGCACCGTAGGGAATCATAAAATGATTAACCCTAAAAAGGCTTCCCTAAATAACCAAATATGCCATATCAATTTCAATATCTCAAATACTCAACAGTTGAGGATTTTTCAAGCTTTACTTGGGCCTATTTTCTTCGACTAAAGTCAGAAACTGTCACACCCCAAAACCAAGAACGGCGGAAACGTTCCGGGGTGGAGGACGTCATGTACAGTATCACAACAGTGTAAAGTAGTAAACAAGCAACAACATCATCCATTGCATTAAAAGTAAAGTTTTAATACATGTGTGTTCTTTCATTGTAATAAGACACCAAAATATACAATCAAAATAAAAGACGAGTCTTGTCTGTGCTCCTGTTGGATTAGTGTCTAAGTCCATAACTATGTTGGTATGTACTTGACCCGATGGTGCATGGTCCTTTTGGGTTGCCTTCACCAAAGCAACTTGATAGGATGAATTATGGAGAGAGAGGATTAATTATGATTTATTAATATATTATGAGAATAATATATTAAAGGAGAAATCATATTGTTTAATTAATATTAGTCAAGAATTAATTGATAATTAATTTTGTGGCTAAAAGAGATTAATTAAACTTAAGGGAATGAAATTGTAATTATAAGATAATTGCAATTGGGCTATGGATTACCTTATAATATAAGGTTGGACGAATTCTATTGGGAAACCCATTAGAAATCGTCCAAGGCTTATTAAAGAAGGGTTCATGGGCTGCTTAGGGCTTAAGCAGTTAGTTTAGGGTTTCCTAATTCAAAACCCTAATACCCTACATGTATATAAAGGACTCTTAAGCCCCAAAAACGTGGTGGACATGTTCCTTAGGGTTTTCACACGTTTTGGGCAGCCTCCTTCTCTTCTCCTCTTCATCCTCTTGCTCTTGGTGTTTGTGAACCATTAGAGGAGTGACATTTGTGACTCTAAGCTTTCTAAAGTCATTACAAGGAGGATTTGAGATTGTTATTGCTACATAACAATCAAGGTAATATCTTAAACCTTGTTTTATGTTAATATGATTAATTTTATGCTAGATCTAGGGTTTATTGCTTTGGATATTCAATTGCATGTTCATTAGACAAACTAGATCCAAAAGCTATTAGGGTTTGCTTGTACACCATAGGAATGATGTATAGTCTAAAATCCATCAGTGGTATCAGAGACAAGGTCATTTTTCTATTGAATAGATGCAAAAAGATCAGAAAAAAAACGAAAATTTTTTGCTGTTTGCGCTGCCAACTCGGCGAGTCCAGAGTGCTGTTGACGAGATTTTCGATTTTTTGACCAGATTTTGTTAAGGATAATTACCAAAACTCGTTTTTATTACCTAAAATCGATTTTTTATGGTTGGAATGATTATCCTTATCAAAATTAATGGATTTGGTTAAATATGGATAATATAGGATTATTATTAGATAAATATTTGACCTATTTAGTTTGAAAAGTTTCAATTTGCACCCTTAGGTTTTATAATTTAAATTTAAACTTAAAAGTTTTGTTTTTGAAATTTAAATAGTTAAACCCTAATGTTTTGAAAAGGTTTCAAAACTTGCCCTCAAGTTTTGGAATTTAATTTTTTGATTAAATGTTTAATTTTGATGTATATTTAAATTCTAAACCCTAATGTTTTGAAATGTTTCAAAACTTGCCCTCAAGTTTTGGAATTTAAAAGTTGATTAAAAGTTTTATTTAAGAATGTTAAATTCTAAAACCCTAGTATTGTTTTGAAAAGTTCAAATCACACCCTTATGGTTTTATTAATTAATTAAGGTGTATAATTAAAAGAGATTTAATAAATTCATATAGTTTTTGGTTTACATTTAATTAAATTAAAGGTATAATTTTTAAATTAGACCAACTAGTATTTTAAAAGTGTAAACTACACCCTATACTATATATAACATTAAAAGTCTGATATTATATAAGTATGAGTAAAAGTCAGTCTTACCGTTAGTAGGCCTCATTCACGAAGCTGGTCTATAAGGGGTGTTTAAGGAAATTGCCTATAAAATGGCGATTGAATGGGTATCCACTCTTACCCACCGCACTCTTAACTAGTGGAGGGTCGTTAGCCGAACGGGCATGATAGGACAGAAACCTTCCATTATAAGTATAATGAAGTACAAAAGTAACTAAATGCTTTTAGAAAATTCCCAATCTTAGTTACTTTAGGAAAAAGTGAATTGATGCAATTCCATGAAATTACACTTTGTACCCTTGCGAAGACGTTAATGGAGCGTGTGTGGTTAACCGGCACACTAAATGGTTCTAAGCAAAGGTAGCAAAGGGTGACTCAATGTTTGTCATACTTTGGTGGAGCGTGTGTGGTTAACCGGCACATCGAATAGGTGACTGTAACATATAGGGGCACCATGTAAGTTTGCATGGTAGTTCACACCCACTTTGTGATCCTCGGTATCCCATTCACAAACTAGAGGGGCATATTGAGATTTAAACATGCCATTGAAAAGTTCAATGAATCTCAAAGGATCTAGGAATTTTCATAGATTTAAAACTTAAATTTCCTTTTCGTTTTTCATGGTGGAAATTAGTGAATCGTCATTCACTTACCTTCAAATATTCTGCAACTAGATTACGGCATCCCTTTTCTAGGTTGTAGCATATTGTATTAGGTCCTAGCCTTAATATCTCATTTGGGTGATTTATTAAGGACTCAATCAATCAACTAACTTGAATTTGCTTTCTCCCGTTTTGTAGATGTCAAAGTATGACAACTATGGTATTCCCAAATCCCGTGGAACAAGCTTTCCATATGAAAATGATATTCCATGATTCGATCGAGGAACAAGAGATCATGCTTCACTACCTCCACCTCCTCCAATTATTCTCCCTAACCCACAAGTTCGAGGGCTTGAAAAGTTCAAGCTCACTCAAGCCCTTTTGGCAAGTAAACATGAAGAAGAAAAGTCGGTGTGTGCACACGTCCTAGAGATGAAGTCACACATTGATAGGTTAAGAATATTGGGATCCATTGTCTGTGAGGAGCTGGCTGTTGACTAGGTTCTTCAGTCACTTCCTAACTCGTATAGCGAGTTCGTAAGAGAGTACTATATGATGAACCACGACATCACCCTTATAGATCTCACCTACATGCTTATTGCTGTTGAATCAGCAATGATTTGGCGCACTGGAAAAGCAAGGTTGATTGGTGAATTTGCCTTCTAGACCTCTATGGATATAGGCGATGGCAACGAAAGGAATGCCATGATCGAAAAGTTTGATCATAAGAGATAGGAAATGTCTGAAGTAGTTCCATGTGCTATTCCAAAAGAGTCAATTTGTTTTTATTGCCAAGAGAAGGGGCATTGGAGACGAAGCTGCCCTATTTACCTAAGAGATCTAAGAGATGGGAGAGTCAACACGTACGACTCTGCTTTAGGTAAAATCCACTGACTAACTCTTTTAGGCTCCTATTCTAGATTCTTAAGACATAATGTGATAAGATTATAATTGATGTTTTGTACGATCGAAGAAAAGAGAGGAAGCTTAAGGGAAGAAGTGAGCAGAATCTAACCGTGAAAAATGGATTTCGATCGCATTACTTAAAGATTAGATTCTTGAGCTACTACTTAGAGTTAGAATAAGATTGCTAAGAAATATGTATTAGCATAGTTTTTCAATGAATTGCATTGTAAGGACAAATTTTTCCGCAATAAAATAAATTTTGATTTTTTATTATTTATTTATCCTTGCAATGGCGTGTATGAAAAAATTGATGTTTGAATGTTTCTGTTATTAGCAATAATGGATTTAATTCTTAATTATGTTGTTTGTGGAAATGTCGAGAATTTACCAAATAGGGAGAGTTTCTCATCGCCCAAATTTCAATTGGACAGAAACTTGGAATCATGCATCTTGGTTGCACGATGAATGAGAAATTTCATATTTGGAAATTAGACTAATTCGTTGACAAAGTGTCAAGTGAAGGACTAGGAGATAAAGTACACAAAGTTGTGTGTTGATCAAGTCCACCACAAGAGTAACAAAGATATTCGTCATGATTTACTAAAATTTTAGTAAATATGATTATAATTATAACATTAAGTGTAAATCTAAATTGATTGAAAGAGTTTAAATCAATAGCAGAACGAATAAGAAGAATCAAGTAGGTAGATAGATAAAAGTTTCTTTATTCTAAGAAGAAGGGAGAGTACCTTTTATTATGTTTTATGATAAGTCTTAATGATTAAGAACCATATCTCAATTGATCCTCTAAGTGAGTCTTAGTACAATTGTATGTCTGAGAAAAGGAATCAGGAATTGAAAAAAATGGTTAAATCAAGAAGTCAATCATACTTCGTTCCAATAACCAGTCTTAGAGTTAAGATTGTGACATTGAGTGATAAGTATTAAGAAGGTTTATAACATTCATCAAATGTGGAAAGTTGTGATGTCTTGGATTAGACAAAGACCAACTAGGACCAAATTTTATGAAGTGTTTTGTCTTGATAAAAGCTACACTAACTCTTGAATATTTGTTTGTCGAGAAATGTTTATTGACAAGAGAATGTTATATGTCAAGGAGTCAGTGGGAGTCTTAATGGTCTTGAAATGTTTCATGAACTAATTAAGAATAAACCTTATCAATAATTACTAGCACACGACTTGAGGTTTACAGCCTATCGTGTTGACACTATCTTGTTTCTGTGTCGTTCCAATTGAGATAATTATGCATGTGAGTCCTATGAGTTCTCATTTGAACGCATAAAAGGCAAGAACCTTGATCAATGGAAAGTACATTGATAGGAAAGGGTGAGACGCTTAACTACCTAGAAGACATGGTGGGCACTGGTGTTACCATAAGGCAAGAAATCAAGATTGAGAAAGTTTGGTCCATATGAGTTTGGATTTGTCGCAAACTTTGGTTTTGACAAATTCACATGGATAGGAACACATACACCATTAAAATCTAAGTGTCATAAGATTCCCTCCTTCATGAAGATGACTGTGAGGAAATGCTTTCACTAAGAGAGATTTTAAGAATATAGTAATTGTGAAAATTGGATTCTCGAATTCGATTATGGTTACGGTATCCCTTTCCATGATTCAAATTGTGAGATTTGGCAATTAGTCTGAATTGTTTAGACGCACATATGAGCTATCTAAGGCAAAGGTGTATAAGCTTAGATAAAGGATTATCAAAGCATTAGGTATTATAAACATGGACTTAAGAAATTCAATAGGCATTGTTTTTCTGAAAGTTAAGCTGTTTCTGAATACATGTCAAAGCTAGTGGGAGCATAAGTGTTATGTTTATAATAATCATCGTGATAGTGGGAGCATAAATGTTATGCTTGTATGATTATTAAGGCAAGTATTGCAAGTTAGCAATATTAATTATAGAAAACAAGAGTCATACTTTGCAAAGTTGTAAGGGTTGAATAGTTGTTTTTCTATAATTAAGGGAGAGAATATTATGTTTCATTTCAAATCTAAAGGCTTAGGTTGTGGAATGTTAATAAATTTAGTCAAGGATACATAGTGTGTTCTTAAATTTCGATTATGATTATGGCATTCCTCTTCATCGTTCAAATTGTGAGAATGTAGCACATAAAATATTATGGCAGAAGATTGATAAAGCATCAAATCTTTATGTAAGACATTATGCATCGTGTCCCATACGCTTCGGGTATAGGATCGATTGCAAATGCGATAATATTTGACCATTCTAAAATTTTCCAAATGTCTAGGGCATTTAGTGGGAAAAAGGACAAGAATCGGTTTTGACTAAGATAATTAAACAACTATAAAAGGACGATCCAAAGCTCGCTAAGGATTGGTCGCTTGTGAGTAGTTGGAAGTATGATATTGGATGGACCATATCGATATTATTATGAATAGATAAGATTCTATTGAGAATGAGTTGTCATATGGTAAGTATGGAAATGTTTCCATATTAGGAGTTGGATATTGAGAGTTGGATATTGAGAGTCTATGTCTAGATTAGAAATTTTATGCAAAAGGATGTTCAAGGAATGTACCTTGAGTGAGAGACATGACGTCTATGAAATTGTATTGTAAAAATCACAAATAGAGTACCTTGTAATTTCATTGGCAATAGTCATTGTGACTTTTGTGCTATGACATTACGAAAGAATCATTGCATAAAATGTTAGAATCTAGCAAATTCTATAAGTGGCAAGAATTTAATATTCTTTCACTTGTGGAAAGGATTAGGAGTTGTGAAATGAGTATGATTGGAAATGTGTTCATTTGATCTATTTCACAAAGTAAGAACCGTAGGTAAACATTGTGTGCATGCTAAGAGCATGGGACAAGTGTAGTAATAATTCAAGTAAGAAGTTGATTACCTGAAACAACAATTAATGAGTAATCGATATGGTGATAAATAAAAGGTGTTTTATTTACACTCAAAGGTTTGAGGCCATATGTGATTAGTATTATTCATGTGTTTCACTTTGCATGTTTTGACTTCCTGAATAATTTAATTGGTTCAGAATAATCAAATTATTCAAACGGGCCATAGTCGTTCATATATTGGAAGTAGGTATGAATGAAGACTGTCGTGAATTGGTGTGTGGATTGTCTTAACTGTATTAGACATAAGCAAATGTTTGCTGCAACGTTCATGAGTGCTCATGAATATGGTTTGAGCATTGGATTAAACCCACGCTCACTTGGATCACTTCATGGATTGTGATCATAAGTGATTAGTGAGACGATAACATCTTATATTCTTGAAACCGAGATGTGTGAGTTGTATCTTCCGAATCGGTTGCACATTCATAATATGTAAACGCACCAGTAACTTGGTGTTACAAAACATATTGTTGTGTGTGATTCGGTGAGTGAGTGCAAGCGAGCGTTGAATCAAAGTTTATCCGTTCCTTTTATCCAAAGTAGGATAAAAGCGATATCCTTGGGCCCCTCGATGATTTAGTGATGGCAACTAAGCACTTGGCCGAGCCGGGACTAAATTTATGTTTCAATTGTAGTCTGTCGTCAGTCGTCATAAATCGAAAATGGGGAAATAATATAGAGAGAATGCTTGATTTCATGTGTTATATCTATATGATATCTAGAATGGACGAATATATGATCCCTTATCTAAAGGACATGCGTATCTGATGAGATCAGGGTTGACAACGGCTTTAGAAAGCTACGATTGCAGATCGGGATCTGAAGTCATATGCATAATAGTTGTTGGACTTATCCAAGTGGGAGACTGTTGGATTAGTGTCTAAGTCTATAACTATTTTGGTATGTACTTGACCCGATGGTGCATGGTCCTTTTGGGTTGCCTTCACCAAAGCAACTCGATATGATGAATTATGGAGAGAGAGAGGATTAATTATGATTAATTAATATATTATGAGAATAATATATTAAAGGAGAAATCATATTGTTTAATTAATATTAGTCAAGAATTAATTGATAATTAATTTTGTGGCTAAAAGATTTTAATTAAACTTAAGGGACTAGAATTGTAATTATAAGATAATTGCAATTGGGCTATGGATTACCTTATAATATAAGGCTGGACGAATTCTATGGGGAAACCCATTAGAAATCGTCCAAGGCTTATTAAAGAAGGGTTCATGGGCTGCTTAGGGCTTAAGCAGTCAGTTTAGGGTTTCCTAGTTCAAAACCCGAATAGCCTACATGTATATAAAGGACTCTTAAGCCCCAAAAACATGGTGGACATGTTCCTTAGGGTTTTCACACGTTTTGGGCAGCCTCCTTCTCTTCTCCTCTTCATCCTCTTGCTCTTGGTGTTTGTGAACCATTAGAGGAGTGACATTTGTGAATCTAAGCTTTCTAAAGTCATTACAAGGAGGATTTGAGATTGTTATTACTACATAACAACCAAGGTAATATCTTAAAACTAGATCCAAAAGCTATTAGGGTTTGCTTGTACACCATAGGAATGATGTATAGTCTAAAACCCATCAGCTCCGTCTTCTCAAAACCTGGACATCGTACCTATCTACTGGTGACCTGAGAATACAAGTTATTTTGAAAGCGAGTATCAGTGTAAAGTTGGTGAATTCATAAGTATTTAAGTGTCATTGCCTTGTTTTGGAAGGCTATTATGAATGCCATGTAAATCTTTGAATGAAACAGTTGATATAAGTATGAAAACCCTAGAAAATCCCATAGTTCCTACTAGTATGAAATGTAGTCTTCTACCAAGACCCGAATGTTTTGCTATAGCAATGATAGTTTTTCCTTCTTTTTGACTATTACTAACAGAACTTAGTCTAACTCATCGTTTATGTGAATGTATCACAAAATAAAGTAATAGGAAAAATATTATCATGTAAGTGTTATCCTTTTGTATTAGGATTAACCCGACATCGCGATTAGCGAAATGTATAACCTTTGAACATCCGTAGATTGTTCAATTTTCCTCTGTAGCTGCAGCAGGTTTAAGGAATGGTTAATCCCGTAAAGGTACTCCTAATATAAGTATTAACCGTATGCATCCGTAGATGGTCATTTACCTCTGTAGCGAACAACAGGTTAAAGGAATGGTTAGTCCCGTAAAGGTACCCCTAGTATAAGTAATAACCATAGGCATCCGTAGATGTTCATCTACCACTATTGCGAACAGATGGGTTCCGGAATGGTTAGTCCCGTCTAGACATCCCATTGAACTAGGATAGGCAGGACAATTTACACATAATGTACTAGTAAATCATCCTAGTGAATCTAGGTACAAGTATCCATGTAAGTGCATACAAATAAATGTATATATGTAAATGTATTCATGTAAGCGTGTCGATGTAGACATATTCATGTAACATGTAACGTATAGTATAGACCCATGAATGAACCGACTCTGGTGTAATTCCTTGTAGTAGGAATAATGTTATGTATCTCCTAACTATCCCTATAATAGTTAACTGGAAGGTAATTGATTGTCCATGCATGTTTATACACCCTTGCTACACAAGAGTGTGGGAAACTGAATGAAGGTTGAAAACTATAACATCAATACATATATAAGAACATAAGTGTATAGGTATAGTTTTGTTCAAGAAGATAAAATGGTTTTATAAGACATCTATGAGTTTTGAACAAAAATTAACAATGACTTGATGTCATTTTAATAAACATTTCAAACGTAATACTTTTGTTACCAAGGTATTTTTAAGACAGAAAACCAATTCGTGCATCACATTTTGAAGTATGTGATATCTACTGGATGAAAACACAGTTATAAATACATATGAGTGATTTAATAACATGTTGTTTTCTACTCGTATTCCCCCCCCCCATTAAAGCATTTAAAATCATTTAAAGCATTGATTAAGGGGTATGAACTCACCTGTAGATGGTGGTTTGGATGAATTGAACGGTGTAGGATTATTAGGTGTCAAGTGAGGACTTGTACACACACTATGATCCTAATGAACATATAATCACACATATATGCACCCAATTAGTCTTAAACTACTAATTGAAAATGTTAAGATACCCTAGAACATGATAAACGCTTTGTATATGTGTTATAAGCCCTAAGGATTGCATCTAAGCTGTTGTGGGACAAGGCTAATGGGTTTAGGGTTCTAAAGGACCCCATATATGAGTTTACTCTCCAATGTCATAACAACAAGGAGTTTACGGTCGTAAACCCTTGAGTTTATGGCCGTAAGCTCCTAAGCTTATGTTTATTTGGCGTTTTGAAGTATTACATGATCCCTAGAAGTAATTCTACTTGATGGTTTAATCCTTGGAAGGGTTTAGGGCATTAATACACTCCTTTGAGGAGTTTATGGCCCCAAGGCCATTTCCTTTTGAGTTTACTGCCGTAAACTCATATGGAAAGGGGTATTTTTGTGTTTTCAAGTCCCATGCTCACCTAGGATAGGTTTTAGGCAATTATCTAAGGCTAATGAAGGCCTTAGGCACACTTTGGTATCCTTGATTGATGTTCACGGCCTAAAGACCATTTCCCTTAGAGATTACGGTCATAATCTCTCATGGGGATGGGTTTTTGATGATTTAAGGTGCTTAAATTAACTAGGAGTAATTCAAGGCAATTGTCCAAGGCTTTAGGAAGGATTAAGGCACTCTTTGAAAGACCCTGCCTAATGGTTTGGTCTAGGTATACTGATTAGTGGTAGTGATTGTGTAGAAAAAATCAATTTTGTCTAGTTTACGGTTGGTATGTGTTCACGTCCGTAAACTCCTTACGACCGTAAACTCCTTGCAGTTGTAAGTCATGGCTATAAATAGGGCGTTGTGTCAGACTTTAAAGATTGTTGATGCCTTCATGTTTTCCCCAAGTTGTATCTGACATTTTATTGCCTTAAGGCGTATGCAAGCTTGGTTCGTTTTGTTATTTGCTTATTATTTCATCTTTGCTTCTGTTATTTGTCTTTGATCATTGGTAGATCCATTTTTCGGGCTTTACAATTGGTATCAGAGCGAGACCAGTGTCAGAGACGTCCTACAGTTGCGTTTTTGCTCAAAACGATATTCGCAGCGAAAGAAGGGTTTTATTCCAGTCGATTTTCGTGTGTTTAAGAGTTCACGGTCCGAACTTACGGCCGTAAACTCCAAGTTCACAGCCGCAAGCTATTCAAGGTTCATACACCGCAATCGAATCTCTTCTCTAGCAAATCGAGTTCCTGACTTAAGGCTTTCAGAATAATATTTCATTGCATTTAATTCTCAAATAAAAGAAATTTTTTAACAAGAAATTCTTTGGCCGTAAACTCGGATTCATTGGCAGTAAACTCGAAATTCTCTTAGAAAATCATTGGCCGTAAATCGATTATCTGATAATCGATTTTAGATAAATTGCATCTTTCATTTTCTGATTCATAATTTAAAATTTTCACGGACCGTAAACTCCTAGTTTACGGCCGTAAACAGTTCTCGGCAGTAAACATTTTCTCGGCAGTAAACATTTTCTCGGCAGTAAACTTGTTTTAAAAATCTTAATTAATTAATTTTCGGAATTCATAATAGTAAATTAATTAATTAAATTTTTTTTTAAGTCTTATTAAATAAATAATTAACTTTAATTTAAAAAAAAAATGGAGTCACAAAGTCCTAATCAATATCAAGAACTCGATGTTGTGATGGGAACAACCACGTGCATTCCACGACTCATGTCCGCTGATGGTTTCCCCGAGTGGAAAATTAGAACTGAGAAATATATAAAGATGAAGGACTTCAAGATTTGGAAATGTGTTATAAAGGATCCAGTCAGAATCACCACCACAGTTGGAGAGTAGGTGGTTGACAAGAAAATTGAAAACTACACTGATGAAGATTTTGAGAGTGTAGAAGAACAAGAAAAGGCATTGGCTATTTTGACTATGGCCTTATCTCCAGACATTGCTCAAGGATTCAGAGAGTATACTTCTGCTACATCACTGTGGGAAGCTATTATTGAAGTATATGAGGGAAATGAAGACATGCGAGAGAGTCGCCAAGACATGCTAAGGCAACATTTAAACATGTTTAACTATGTGCCTGGAGAGACTCTCGAAGCTCAACTGCAGCGATTCACAACTCTCAATACGGAGATGACTGTGGCAGGGATCTTCTATACAAAGTCAGAAATTAATAAGAAGCTACTAAATGCTCTCCCAAAATCTTGGGACATGAACGTAGCTATGATTAAGAAGACTAAGGATCTCAATCACCTTTCTCTACCTGAAGTGATGGCTGTCATCAAAGCGTGTGATATTGATGACAAGCAGCGAGAGATCAATCATGTGAACTCTTACTCAGCTGCCAATCTTGGCATTTCAACTAACAATGCTCTTTCTTCTTTCTCTTATACCCCTGCAGGTTCATCTTCTTCTGCACCAGTCATTCCTACCCACAAAGTTAACCTCTCGTGTCTGCCCAAACTGCTCCATCCTCAAATGTGGCTTCCTCTTCAAAAGGAAAGGAGGGTGATGAAAACCTTGTCTTTGCAGCAGGGTTTGTGAATTGCTAAAATGCACTTGTAGCTGGGGAGCTTCCGCCTCAATTGTCATTTGCAGATCTTGATCAAATTCATCCGGAGGACGTTGAGGAAATGGACATCACATGGCAAATTGCCATGGCTGTATTTAGGGCAAAACAGTTTGCCAAAAAGACAGGAAAGAACAATTGGGGAATGAGCGCTGGCAAGAAAGTTGGATTCAACAAAGGAAAGCTTCGATGTTTCAATTGCCACAAGCCAGGGCATTTTGCTCGTGATTGCCCACACCCCGATAGAAGGGTTAATAATGATAGAACAATGGTTGCAGTTGGGAACAACTGAAGCAGTGGTCAAGCAAACAATGAAAAGGCTATGGTTGCGCAATCTTTCGATTGGCATGATCAAATACAAGCTCTCAACTTATCTGGACCAGAAAACGCTCATCTAGCACAGGTAAGGGATGATACTACTGCAGAGATTGTAGCAGCTGAAGACAATGTGATGAAGCTACAATTTGCTTTGATGGTATCCTCTTCCCATGAACCTAATTCGTCCAAGGTAAGTCTTCCATCATGCTCTAAGGCTTGTATAGATTATGTAAAAACTTTACAGGATAAAATTGAGACATTAGGCAATGAAGTAGAAAATCTTAGGATTCTTTGTGAACTCAATGAAAAATTAATAAGAAACGTAGAAGACCTTAGGTATGAAGGGTACCAACTTCGAAAAGGACAAACAACTTAAAGCTCAACTAGAATCTAAAATTAAAGACTTTAGGAGACTCCAGGAAGACTACAGTAACAAATGTGAGAACTATGATTATGTAGTCAAACAAAATGTTGAGCTAGTGGCTGAAGTTGAATCTTTGAAAGGAAAATTTGAGACCGCCAAACTTGATGTTAGAAAATATGATTTCTCAAGTGAGGTGGTTGCAAATATGATAGACCAAAGTATGCAGTTTAAAAGGAATCAATCAAAAGGTCTTGGGTATAATCATGTACCCCCTCCTTTCAATCATTCATATGTGTCCAAGCCTTTGTCCAAAGAAGAGATTGTCAATGAATCATTTATGATTTATGGCAAGCCCTCCGGTTTTGTTTCGGGAGGATTTATTAATGTTGAAAGTACTAACATTTCTACTTCTCCTGCAGATCAATCCTTGAATCAGTCAAAGCACAAAGTTGAAGGATGTGTTTCTGAAAATAAAATCGAGTCCAAACCTGAAGCTTTCATTTTAAATAAAGACAATTCTTTTTCAAATGTTTTAAGTGACAATATTTCTTGTGGTGTTTATAATTCTTCTGATACAGTAGTTGCTACTTCTAGTACAGTTTTGAGTGCTTCTAATATGTCTGATAAATTTTTGAACAATTTGGTTGACAATTTGAATGTTTGTGATAAAAATGTTGAGACACCACTAGTTTCACAACCCTCCATAAGTATAGCACCCTCACTTGCCTCACAACCTAATAATGTTGCATGTTCCTGTGAGACAAGCAAGGGTGTTTGTAGGGAAAACGAATCTGATAAATGCAGCACAAGTTCTAACAATAACAAGCAGATTTGTTTTAATTGTGGTACTAGTGGTCATATTGCTAGAAATTGTCTTAATCGAATGTTTGTGAGTCATAATCTTCCAAGAGGGGAGAACGAGTTCAGAGGAAGGTCTTTAAATAGAAATCCTCTAGAATTCGCTCTCGAAATGATGATTGGGCAGATGCATGAAATAGAAAAAGGGATATTTTTCACATACATAAAAAGGTTTTTAATCACCTTGTCCCGAGCAGTCTGCCAAAAAGGAGCATAGCCATGCCAAGGTCAAGCTCATCCCAAAGCAGTAGTGGATCTTCAACCAACTCTGGTAGAAGTAACACATGCTTTAAGCAGATTGTTAAACATAAAATGACAAAGTTGACTGAGTTTTTCAGAAAACCTAACTATAAATGGAGGCGCAAACCTGCTCCCAATACATCATCTGTGTCTTCAGAGAAGTTTAAGTGCAATAAATCTGAAAAGGCATCGGGATCACCCAGGAAGATCATGACCTGGGTGCCCAAATCTAATTAAACCCGCACATTTTGCAAGGACAGTTGCGGGGAAATGTCATCAGACCCTGGTTTGTCGACAGTGGCTGTTCCAGGCATATGACGGGAGATATCACCCAACTGCACAACATTCAATCATTTAATGGGGGTATGTCTCTTTTGCGGGTGGAGATGGAGGGAAAATCACTCAAAGGGGAACAGTGTCAAATGGAGTTCTAAGTTTCGAAAACGTAAATTTCGCTCCCGAGTTGAAACACAGTCTGTTAAGCGTTTCTCAGATTTGTGACAAGGGCTATTCTACGCATTTCACTGACAAGGAATGCATGGTCTTAAAGCCAGGCTTTGTCATCCCTGAAGAATGGATTCTCGTAAGATCAAAGAGGGATGGGAACGCCTATATTATTGATATGAATAGCAATCTCCCAGAACAAGTTACGTGTCTATTTTCCAAGATTTCCGAGCAAACTGCAATGTTGTGGCACCGAAGATTAGGTCATGCTAACGCCAAGAATCTAAATCGTCTTGCAAAAAACGAGATGGTCTGTGGATTGCCCGTCAAGGACTTTATTACGTTTGAAAAATGTGTGTCGTGCGCTCAAGGAAAGCACCATCGAAACCCGCACTTGCAAAAACAGGTTAACTCAATCAGTTAGGCTCTTCAATTACTTCACATGGATTTGTTTCGTCCAATGAACGTGCTAAGCATCAACAGAAGTTCTTATTGTTTAGTTGTGATTGATTATTTCTCTCGATTTACATGGGTTTTCTTTCTATCCAACAAAGCTGGTGTCACTGAGTTGATCAAAAGTTCATTGTACTAGTTGAGAATCAGACCAATCATAGGGTGAAGGCGCTTCGTACCGATAATGGAACATATTCAAGAATTCCGTTCTCAATCACTTCTGTGCTGAAAAGGGTATCTTGCATTAATTCAGTTCAGCTCATACACCTCAACAAAATGGTGTTGCTGAAAGGCGGAACAGAACACTCAAAGACGCTGCAAGAACAATGATGTGTGACTCAAAGCTGCCTGTTTTCTTTTGGGCGGAGGCGATAAACACTGCCTGTTATGTTCAGAATCGAGTGCTTATTAACAAAGCTCAAATGAAAACTACGTATGAAATCTACTATGGACACCAGCCGTCAGTCAGTCACTTCCGAGTATTTGGCTGTCCTTGCACCCTTCTTCACTTAGATGCCAACCCGAAGTTTCATGCCAAAGCCGATGACTGCTATTTTGTTGGGTATGCTGCTCGTACCGCTTATAGAGTCTACAATAAGAAAACCAAACAGATTGTGGAATCCTATGACGTGCGTTGGTTGGAAGAGAATGAGACAGACGCAAGAGAGGGTCCGGATTGGTTGTTTGATTATACGTCACTTTTCAAATCCTTAAACATGTATTCAAATGATGTATCTAGAACTGGTTCGCATTGGAAGAGTATCTCTGAAGATGAAGATGAAGAAGTCGTATACAAGCCTGTATCTAAACCTTCTAATTCATCGAAAGGAAAGTCTAAAGCCTCTCCTGAATGGGAGTCCTCTGACTCGCGTAAGGGAGAATCTTCTGCTGTATCTGAGGGGGAGCCTTCTGATGCAACTGAGGGGGAGCCTACTGCTACAATTGAGGGGGAGTCTTCTGCAACATCTTCGGAAAAGTCCTCTGCTACTCCTCAAGGGAGGCCGTTCTTGGAACATGATAGTACTCAATCAGACCACACTGATTCTTCTGATGCTGAATCGAGACCTCACATATCTTCAAAGAAAGAGTTCGCTCCAAATGATGCTTCAGCTGTCTCTTCAACCCTGATGGAATTACTCTTTCCTGACCTTATTGCAGATGAGTATGTTGCAGAACCATCTGGTACTACTCAACCAGCAAATGAAGGAGGTCTCAACATTCACACTCTACCTATTTCTCTCAATAACATCAGCCAAGAAATACCTTCTAGGGTTCAACGGGATCATCCGATCGAAAACGTCATCGGCCAGCTAGATGTTGGTGTTAAAACTAGAAGTTAGAGTGGAGACGTGAATTCATGAATGTATTCTTGCTTTATTTCTCAAATTGAGCCCAAGAATGTAGAAACCTAGCTGGGTGGATGCAATGCATGAAGAATTGCATCAATTTGAAAAACTCGGTGTTTGGAAATTGGTTGAGTTACCAAAGGGCAAGAAGTCTCTTGACACACGATGGGTCTATCGCAACAAACAGGATGATTCATGGGTTATCGTGCGAAACAAAGCCAGACTGGTAGTACGTGGGTTTCGACAAGTCGAGGGTCTTGACTACACTGAAGTTTATGCTCCAGTAGCTCACCTAGAGGCTATTCATATCTTCCTAGCGTATGCTTCGTATATGAACTTTACTGTCTTTCAAATGGATGTCAAGACTGCCTTCTTGTATGGCAAGGTGACGGAAGAAATCTACGTTGATCGACCTCCAGGGCTTGTCGACTCGAAGTATCCTAATCATGTCTACAAGTTGGACAAAGCGTTATATGGGCTGCATCAAGCTCCTAGAGCATGGTATGCAACCCTAACAAAGCATCTGCTCGAACATGGTTACACTCGCGACACTATCGATCAAACATTATTCATAAAGCATGTCGACAAGGACCAGATACTCGTACAAATATACGTCGATGACATAATCTTTGGATCAACAAACCAAAAGCTTTGCAAAGAGTTCGAAAGTGTAATGAAGAAAAGTTTTGAAATGAGTTCGTTGGGGGAAATGACCATGTTTTTGGGGCTTCAGGTTAAACAAAATTCAACCGGAATCCTGCTACATCAAGCCAAGTATGTGGAGGATACTCTTGAGAAGTTTGCACTTCACGATGCTAAATCTGCTTCTATACCGATGGCTGAACGACCTCTCCTGACTCCAGATCCTGAAGGCAAGTCCGCAGATCAAACTCTCTATCGATCAATGATCGGATCGCTAATGTATCTTACTGCAAGCCGACCTGACATTATGTTTGCAGTCTGTCAATGCGCTCGATATCAGGCTAATCCTAAACTCTCTCATCTTATTGCTGTTAAAAGAATTTTTTGGTATATCAAGGGAAGCCCTAAATTGGGTCTTTGGTATCCGAAAAATTCTGAATTTAATCATTATGCTTTTACTGACACTAATTATGGAGGATGTGAGCTTGACAGGAAATCAACTTCAGGAGGATGTCAATACCTAGGTGACAGATTAGTTTCATGGCAATGCAAGAAATAGCACACTGTCTCGACTTCAACAGCAGAGGCGAAATACGTTGTTGCTTCAGCTTGTTGCTCTCAAGTTATCTGGATCCAACATCAGCTGTTGGACTACGGTTTGAATTACTTCGAAACCCCTATCTATTGTGATAATGAAGCGACAATTCAAATAGCTAAAAACCCAGTCCAACACTCTAAAACCAAGCACATCCACATTAAAATTCACTTTATCAGAGACTATTATGAACGATCTTTAATTCAAATCGAACAAGTCCACACTGATAACAATGTGACGGACTTTTTCACAAAGCCTTTTAACAAAGCTCGTTTCGATGTGCTTGTTGGATTTCAGAAAATGATACGTTTTGCGGATTAAGTTTTTTTTATTATTTATTATTTTTATTTTTTCTTTTTCTTTTTCTTTTTCTTCTCAATTTATTTTTGGTCTTCTTAGTTTACCTTTTAAATTTTTGTTTCAGGATAGTTTAAAATTTGCGCATTATTTTGTTTTGTATTCTCACCCATGCACAAATTTAGGGGGAGAAATAAAAATCCAAAAACAACAAAAAATTACAAAAATCCAAAAATAGTGTCATTTCTGTTCAGCATTTTAAAATTTATTGTTGACAACTTCGGTTGTAAGTACTGTGATGGGAAATGAAATTAACAAGTGATAAAGGGCAACCTGAATCGGCATAACGTACCTAAGTTGAATCGTCTACGCTCTGTACTCGATGTGCTGGTAGGCACGAAAGATTTTGAATGGACTTGACTAGGAAAGTTGAACCTAATGAATTTGAGGACTTTTCCTACTCGTCACATTAATTGAACCCGTACTTGGAACCGTGGCTTAACTTTTCCTCGATGTGCGGATCCTGTCCTTAATTCCGGTTGGATGGGGCGACTGGTAAATTCCGATAAATTAGGTCTGTAGAATATCATTTTCTTTCTTTCCGTCTGTTAGTCATATGTTGTCTCCTTTGCGCGACTTCTAATCCGACCTGGTACACAACATATGCAACTCTATTTCTCTGCAGGATATATATATATATGTGTGTGAAATATATGTGTGAAATACTTCTCATCTGTAAGCCATATGCTGTCTCTTTTGCGCGACTTCTAATCCGACCTGGTACACAGCATATGCAACCTTCTTCTTCTCAACCCCTCTGAAGTAATTAGCAATAGAATTCTGAATCTATTCTCTCTTTGAATGGTTGTCTGCTCACCCGGTGTAAGGAGTACTCTGGAAGTTCTTGATGGCTGGGGCATATCAGGAAGCGGGAAACACGTTCCAGTACACTTAAAATTGAACTCATACAGATTGTCTGTAGATCTCGCTGCTCTATTTAGGTGGACAACGATATCCCTGGTTGTAGTCAGTTAAATGGTCATAAGGTGAATATATTTAAGATTTAGGAGTTATCATAATTACAGACGAAGTTGTGAAGATAAGGGTACCGACAAGCGGAATAAGGCCGTCCAACAACTTTGATCCAAGCATCGCAAAGGTTACAGTGGTTAAATTTTGTTGTGTAAAATTATTTTAGTTAAAATATTTTTCTCTCAATTTTATTTTTTTATTTTTATTTTTTTAATTTAATTTTATTTTTATTTTTTATAAAAATATTAATTTTGACTTTAATTTTTAATTACATTTGCTATTTCAATTTTTATTTTAATTTCGTGTCTTTTATTTTATTTTATTTTATCTTATTTTATTTTATTTTATTTAAAAAAAAATTAAATTAATCCTCAAAGTTTTTGGAAATACTGGGTAATTATGAGGTAAGAGGGTAAGTGAGGGTGAAAGGAGTAAAAAGGAGTTCACTGCCGGAATCTCCTCATTCACGAGTTTCCGGCCGCAAACTCTCTCTAAACCCTCTCAAAAGGCAAAAAAAAAATTCTTTGATTTTCGGAAAACCACTTACATCATCACAAAGGTAATCACTTCTAGATCACAAATATGTAATTTGTTTCGTGTTTCACCGTGTCATTATGCCAGAAATCATGAAAAACGATTCGACGGAGCTTACGGCCATAAGCTTAGGCCGTAAACTCCGAGCACTTGAATTTTGGACTTGTTTTTAATTTATATTGGTGCCATAGTCGTTTACATTTACGTATCTTCAAGTCCTATGCACTAATTCGAAGTGTAGAATCGATTTTTGGGGTTTTTCCACTGAAAGTTCTTAGGCCGTAAACTCCGAGTTTACGGCCCAGGAACAATATGTTTACTGCTTTCGGTTCGAATAAAATAATTAAAGGGATATTGTGTGTTTATTTTCAAAACAATTCTTAGACCGTAAACCTCGAGTTTACGGCCCAAGAACAGATTTTTCAGTTTTTGTTAACTTCTTGGCCGTAAACTATGTTATCACTAGTTATCACGATTTCCTTTAACATCTTGGCAGTAAACTTAATGTTGTGAAATTTTATTTTCGTCATAATTTTTTTTTGTTAAAATAATTTTTTTTGAGGTTTCTTACAGTTGTGTTTGAGTGCAGACAATGGCGAACCTAAAATTTGCAGATATGCACAACATGACAATTGTACTCGCGGACCCTCCAGCTGTTCACTCGGATATGCGTTCGATGATTCATCGATTGCGTGAATGCTGCTTAGCATCCGCAATCACTATCAATCTGCTGGTTTATCAAAGTTTGATACGCGAGTTTTGGGCGACTGCGGAGACACACATGGATGATGATGGCAATTTTACGGTGAAGGCGAAAGTACAAGATCGAGAAATCGTCATTGATGAAGGCTTTATTCGTGAAGCGCTACTAATTGATGATCAACCCAATTTCCCGACAGAGATTGCAATCGAAGATGTTCAAAGGGTTCTACGAAGAATGAGTTACGAGGGAACCTTTCCGCCGACGCTAAAAAAGTTGCTACACCCATACTGGAGGTTTTAGGGCCATGTTTTTGTAAGCTGCCTCTCGGGAAGGAGGTCTGGGGCAGATGAGATCTCTCAGCACACAACTGGTGCTCTAGTATCTCTTGTTGTTGGTTTTCGCTTTAATTTCTTAAAGTTCATCCTTGAGGAATTTGTTATTAACATCAGAGCTTCTACTCGGGATACTTTTCTGTTGTATCCCCGCTTCATACAAGTGTTCATCAACATTCAATTTCCAAACGTGAGGAAGACGGGAGAGACATTGGATATGAAGTCCTTAGGTCCCCACACGGTGGGACTCATCAAACAAAATCGGAAAGGCAAAGTCATATTTTGAGGACTATATCCTCTTGAAAAGTTTGGGAAATTTACTGAATTGGATGAGACTCCAGAGTCATATGAGTCGTCTGAGCAAACTTCCTCAGAGCAGACATCTGCTGAAAGGTCAACGCCAAACAACATTGTTATAGATGTGTCCGAAGATGAAGAAACCGAAAAAGAAGATTCTCTAACTCCCAAAGTTCAAACTGTCTCAGAACATGAAAAAGAGTTTAGTGATGATCAAGTTGGTGGAGAGATGAGTATGGGTGAAGAGAGAAATGACTCTTTTGATGATCTAGATTTGACTGGTTTTGATCGCGATGATATTGCAGCTTCGTTGGCAAGCAGTGCTAATGTTGTGTCTCATGAAAATGTTGACACAATTTTCTATAATGTCGATGATGTTGGTCTTCACACAACTGAGACAAGGAAATCGAGCGAGATGTTTGATACGCGAACTCCTACTTCAAAGCAAATGGTGTCAGCTTCTATTCCTATGGAGATGGTTATGGGATGTTCCCCTCCTATGTCTGTTTCTCTTACTCGCGAACCATTTGTGAGTGTGTTTTCTCCTGAAGCTGACCAACAACAATCTAAAAGAAGAAGACTTGATGCAAGACAATCTGAACTAATCACAAGTTTGGTTAGTGGTCTTCCTACCCCACCTTTCACTACTACTACTACAAGGCTCACCACTAGAAAGATGTTTCCAACTGGTCCGAGTTCAACATTTGATGTTGGTGGTTCCTCTGCACCGCCTGGTTTCTCTGTCCCTAGATACCGTCGAGATGTTGCTTCTGAAAGGCTGGCATTGCACATTGCTGAAGAACAAATTCCTCCGCCAGATCCTCGAGGAAAGGGTGTTTCCATTGAAGAAGGTGGTGCGAGGGATGACAATCTTACTCTTGCTGGTCTGCAGAAAGAAATTTCGATTCTTAGCCAGAAAAATATTGAACTTGATATTCAGGTGGCAGAGCTTCGTGCCGAGAATGTCGATCTTCGCGGACAACTGGCTGTACTTAAGAAGGATAAGAAGGTGAAAAGCAAACAGATCTCCGATTTACAAGATCATTTTAATCTGCTGACTTCGAGTTATTTTGAGTTAAAGAAGAAACTTGAAGCTGATTTTGGTGAGAAATACCAGACGTCTGTTGAAGAACAAAGGATTAATCTTCACGTACATGCTTTTCCAGTTGACCTACCAGTCGGTCAGTCTTCTGGTACTGCTGAGCGTGTTGTTGTTGAACCTCCATTAGCCCCACACATTCAAGAACTTATTCGTCGTAATCAAGAAGATGATGTTCAGAAAGGACAATTGTTCTTTAAACGGAATATTAATCAGAATACATTTCAGAGCGAACCCTTAATAACTGTTACTGATCTTGAAGTTGTTAGGTTCCGAGATACATTTGGAGATAGATCAGGAGTGGCTGCCTGGGGATTTCATGATGCTCTCAGAATGTGGATTGTCATTCGTAAGAGTGGTAATTCAGAGTTGTATAAGGACATTTATGCATTTAGGTCGTTCACGAGAATTGATCTAACGGAATTGTCTCAAGCTCCGTTTATCAATCTTTTCAACACTCCTCAGGTTACTCAGTTTAAACACTTTCTGGATGATCAAGTGAAGAAAGGATTTCCATCGATGCCAACGGCAGAGTTAGTTGTATTTGAACACCCAGATGTCTTGGAACCGTCTACTGACAAGCCGTTACAGGTAGTGATGTGGCCAGCAACAAAACAAGTCAAGCAATTTCCTGTACTTCAAGGCTATCAAGATGGATCTCTCAGTTCTTTGGAATGTTGGGTCTATGATGAAAATACATCGGGAGCTGTTATCAAACTTAAGAATGGGTGTATTCGTTTGTACGATCGCAGAGACTTGCTGTAGTTCAGGAAATGGGATATTCACTATCTTAGCAACTTTCAAATTAAAGTTGTTGAAGATATTTACGAGGAAGGAGCCAAGGTGTACACAACGATCATCGCGGAGATTCTAAGCAAGAGAATGTGGAATGGAGCGATGGGCCAGATGGACGTGATGATTGTCGACAAAGGAATGGGCTCGAGCTAGTCCAAACCAAGGGGGAGATTGAAAGACCCTGTCTAATGGTTTGGTCTAGGTATACTGATTAGTGGTAGTGATTGTGTAGAAAAAATCAATTTTGTCTAGTTTACGGTTGGTATGTGTTTACGGTCATAAACTCCTTACGGCCATAAACTCCTTGCGGTTGTAAGTCATGGCTATAAATAGGGTGTTGTGTCAGACTTTAAAGGTTGTTGATGCCTTCTTGTTTTCCCCAAGTTGTATCTGACGTTTTATTGCTTTAAGGCGTATGCAAGCTTGGTTCGTTTTGTTATTTTCTTATTATTTCATCTTTGTTTCTGTTATTTGTCTTTGATCATTGGTAGATCCATTTTTCGGGCTTTACAATCTTTGGCCCTTGAGTTTGGAGTTCAAGGTCCAAGAACTTCTTGGGCCGTGAACACCTTACTCTTAGTGTTCATTGGTGATTTATGGTCCTAAATACACTAGCATACAAGTCTAAGGTAGTTACATATCAAGGGGAAAGGACTAGGCATCATTTTACTCTTATAAAAGAGTTTACTCCCCAAGATGTTCTTGGGCGGTAAACTCCCAAATATTTCTGTTTTGATGTGATTTCTACGTTATTATGGAATTAATAAGCTATGAAATACTACTAGAGAGAGGTACTCACGATTTGGGATGAAAACCCGAAGATCCATGAGAGAGAAAATGGCTTTGCTCTAGTTGGAAATGTAACTAATGAATAAATATGGTTCAAAATCCTATGTATAGTCCTAGGATTTTTTGCAGAAAATATTTTATTCACGCAATGAATTCTAATATCATAGAGTTTTGGAATAACAGATTTGCACCAAACCCTAGTGCATCCACTCTCATGTTATCTCTTTGAGAGTAAACCCTGAAATACTCAAACTTTTACGGAAAATTCTAAAAATTTACTGCAACTGTTCTACTTCTATTGACTTGATATTGTTTATACAGAATGGAAATTTCGGGTTGTCACATCATCTCCCCGTTAGAAGGAATTTCGTCCCGAAATTAGAATTTAAGCAAATAAGTAGTTACAAATAACTAAGCGAGAAGATGAGGATATTTCAGTTTCATCTGATCCTCTCGTTCCCAAGTGAATTCAGGTCCTCGTTTGGCGTTCCAGCGAACCTTCACTATCAGGATACGGCTCTGATTTTTTTGCTTGACCTCTAATGGTTCCTCCACAAAGTTGAGGCTCTCGTTGATCTCGCTCTCAGGAACTCGTCCCTTAGCTAATTGGGTATCACCCACCTCAGCCCAACACAGAGTGGATATGCACTTTCGGCCATAGAGGGCCTCGAATGGAGTTGCCTTTATGCTCGTGTGATAACTGTTGTTGTAGGAAAATTCGACAAGGGGTAAATGGGTATCCCAAGCTTTCCCAAAGTCAATCACACAGGCTCGCAACATATCTTCTAATGTTTGGATAGTTCTCTCACTTTGTCCGTCGGTCTGTGGATGGTAGGTTGTACTCATGTCCAGCCTAGTTCCTAGCGAACTTTGTAACGACTGCTAGAACCTCGAAGTGAATATACTATCTCTATCTGAGATAATCGATATGGGAACACCGTGCAGTTATACAATCTCCCTAATGTACGTTCTCACAAGTTTCTCCATTTTGTCGGTTTCTTTGATTGGCAAGAAGTGTGCAGACTTGGTCAGTCTATCGACGATGACCCATATGGAATCAAGTCCACCCGTCGTCTTGGGCAACTTGGTTATAAAGTCCATAGTGATCCGCTCCCACTTCCATTTTGGTATCTCTGGATGCTGTAGAAGACCAGAGGGTTCCTGGTATTCGACCTTGACCTTTGCGCAAGTAAAGCATTTACTCACGAAGGTAGCAATATATGCTTTCATGTTAGGCCACCATTATAACTTTTTAAGATCCAGATACATCTTATCTAAACCTGGGTGGATGGAATAACGAGTGTTGTGAGCCTCAGTCATGACGAAGTCTCTGAAGCCACCGTGTTTCGGTGTCCAGATCCGATCCATGAGGTATAAGGCTCCGCCACCCTTGACTTCCAAGTTCTTATCCATCCCTCTAAGGGATTCACCTGCCACGTTTTCAAGTTTCAAAATGTCGAGCTGAGGCTCCTTAATTTGCGTGGACAAGTGTGAATGGATAGTTAGAGTCAAAGATTTGACTCTACGACCAGCATATTCTTTTCGACTTAGGCCATCGGCTACTACATTGGCTTTACCTGGATTATAACGAATTTCGCACTCCTAATCACTGAGTAGTTCGACCCACCGTCGTTGTCTCACGTTGAGCTCCTTCTGGCCGAAAATGTGTTGTAGACTCTTGTGGTCTATAAAGATCGTGCTTTTTGTACCATACAGGTAGTGTCTCTAGATCTTCAGAGCAAACACAACTGCTCCTAGCTCAAGATCATGGGTGGTGTAGTTAACCTCATGTGTCTTCAGCTGTCTTGAGGCATAGGCTATGACTTTACCTCGCTGCATCAGAACACATCCGTGTCCTTGATTTGATGCATCGCAATAGACAATGAAGTCTTGTATCCCTTCGGGGAGGGATAGTATTGGTGCGGTGCACAAGGCTCGCTTGAGCGTTTAGAAAGCTCTTTCTTGTTTATGTTGCCAGTCACAGGCCACGCCTTTTTAGGTCAGGGTTGCAAGAGGTTTCGCTATGCGGGAGAAGTTCTGAATGAACCTGCGATAGTAGCCAGCGAGACCTAGAAATTGACGAATTTCTATTGGTGTCTTCGGTGCTGACCAGTTCTCAATGGACTTGATTTTGGAAGGGTCCACGTGTATTCCTTCTTCACTAACAACATGGCCCAATAATTAGACTCTTCAAATCCAAAATTCGCACTTGGAGAACTTCACATAGAGCTTCTCCGCTCGCAATGTTTCTAAGACTCTACGGAGATGTTGACTATGTTCCTCCTTACTTCGAGAGTAGATAAGTATGTCATCAATGAAAATAAGGACGACACACCCTATTCATCAGATCCATGAATACTGCGGGCGCGTTAGTTAATCCGAACGACATCGCCACAAACTCGTAGTGTCTATAACGAGTTCGGAAGGCTGTCTTGGAACATCCTCCTCTAACACTCGTATTTGGTGATATCCGGATCGTAGATCTATCTTCGAGAAGTAGTTGGATCCTTGAAGTTGATCAAATAAATCGTCAATGCGGGGCAATGGATAATGATTTTTAATGGTAAGCTTGTTGAGTTCTCTATAGTCGATGCACATACGAAATGATCCATGTTTCTTCTTGACGAACAAGACCAGTGCACCCCATGGTAAGAAGCTTGACCTAATGAATCCCTTCTTGAGAAGTTTGTTAAGCTGACTGGAAAGTTCCTGCATCTCGGCCGGTGCCAGACGATAAGGAGACTTGGCTACGGGAGTAGCTGCTGCCACTAAGTCGATTCGGAACTCGACTTGGCATTGTTGTGGTAATCCGGGAAGTTCTTCTGGGAAGATTTCGGGAAAGTTGCGTACTTCGGGGATTTTCTGAATGTCTTTCAGCTCTTGTCTCGTATTGACGATGTGTGCGAGGAATGCATGATATTCCTTTCGCAAGCACTTCTGGGCTTGGATGCACGAAATGATGTGAAGGCTCGTACTAGGTTTGTCGCCATAGATAACTAAGGTTTCGTTGTTAGGAAGGTTAAGATGAACTACTTTTTCAAAGCACATGATGTCAGCGCGAAGAAGACTCAACCAATCCATGCCGATGATAACGTCGAAACATTTAATTGGGACCAGCATGAGGTCTATGTTGAAAGTCTGACCATCTAAAGTTAAAGTACAACCTAAGTATATGCAGTTAGTACTCTCCGTTTTCCCATTAGCCATTTCTACCGTGAACGAATTATCTAATGCAGATGGTTTTTATTTAAGCAGGTATGCAAATTTATGACTTACGGAACTTTTCTCTGCTCCACTGTCGAAAAGCATGCAAGCATATGAGTTATCGAGGAGAAATGTACCAGTAACTATCATAGGATCAGCTACCGCTTCCTCGTGGCCCAAAGCCATAACTCTTCCTACTCCTCCAGCCATCCCCGCTTTAGGGCAGTTCCTCTTGTAGTGGCCCACTTCGCCTCAACCATAGCAAGCTTGGCCCTTACCGGCGTTAGGAACCTGGGCGGCCTGAGCTGTTTGAGTCTTGCATAAATGGGTTGTATGCCCCTTCCTGTTGCAGTTAGACCACTGCATATCCTTGCAAGGTCCGTGGTGGTGGAAGCTACATTTGTTGCACTTCGGGAGAGTTCCAGCATAAGTTATTGCTGGTAAGGGGTTCGTAGGGACAACGGGAGTTACCGTGGCAGCATTGATTGCCACAAGTTGTTGTCTCTTGGAGGATTCTTGCGAAGCCCCTATTTTCCTTTTGTTCCACCCCTTCTTGTTGTTGTTGACCTTTTGTGGTCCGGGTGCAGGGATTATTAGGTTCTGTTGTTTCCCGTGATCTATGAGAGATTGTGCCAGCTCCTTGGCACTATCAAAAGTGAAAGGCTTGGAAGCTAACACACTTGACTAGATCTGGGGCGATAGTCCCCAGATATATCTCTCTATCTTTTTGCTCTTGAGAGCAACCATATTCAGGGCATAGGGTTGCCAGATCACAGAACCTATTCGTGTAGGTTGATATGTCGGATCCAACCATTTGTAGACCCCAGAGTTCCTGCTCGAGTTTTTGTATTTCACCTCGAGGGCAGTACTCTCTCATCAGCATGTCCTTCAAGTGTTCCGAACTGATGGAATATGCCACCACTATAGTAAGGTACTGAACATGGCCGTTCTACAATGTTAGTGCTCTGCCAGAGAAGGTACAAGCTGCAAGCTTGACCTTGTTGCCCTCCTGGCAAGCACAGATTTCAAAGACTGATTCCATATTTTCAATCCATTGTCTTAACACCATAACCCCACCAGTTCCATTGAAGCTTCGGGGTTTGGCGTTCGTGAAGTCCTTGTAGGTGCATTCCCGGGATGTCCATGGCTTTTGCCGTGGTTTGAGGGATGTGCACCTGTTCCCGATCCACTAGGGACAGGAGCGTTGATGGCTGACACAGCAGCTGCTACTGCTGCTGTGAAGGCTGCCTAGAACATAGTGGCATCGAAAGGAGAAGGTGGTTGAGGAGGTTGAGGTGGTGATGGAGGTGGTGGTGTCGGTGTTTCGTTATTTGGGTTACGCCTGGGATTCCTGTGTGGCAGCATCTTTAACTATATGTTTAAAAGATGACAACTTGGATAAGAATAAATCAATAATAATGAGTGTGTCTCATGGACTAACTCTCCATAGTCCAACAACACAATGAATAGTATAACTAAATGAAGATGATAGCATTTGGATAATAATTTCCATATGATTAGATATCTGTCAATAATACTGGGATTACAGATGTAACAAGTTCAGGAAAAATGGCCTATAAGTAGGCCTTACATCAACCAAGATAGGAAAATTTTGACAGAACTATGACTAGATCAAGACCTAACATATCTAAGATTTACAAAGATAGGAAATTAGACCAAAGTTTTTACATAAACTAGGTTATATCCAAAAGATGAGTCGTCGAGATCCTATCGGCGACGAGAATTGCTAGCATGATTTCTTCATCCCGACAGTAGACGTTCTATGTCCCTTCTACGCCTGTCATCTCTCACTTGCTGAGCTTGAAGTTTCCTAACATCAGCTTGAGTTTCAGCAAGTTCCCTCTACAGAGCTGCATTGTGGCCCAGAGTCCTTTCATGAGCAGACTCTAGTTGGCGAATGTGGATAGTGTTAACACCAGAATTGGCGTCAATCTCCAAGACTCGATCGATAGTTGCTTGACCCAATATCGTGTTCCTAGAAATCCTACGAACCATGATGGGTAGGACCCTGTCAGCAGAACCTCCCTCAGTGAGGTTGTAGAAGCTTCTGTCTCTGTTGTAGGGAATGGGTTGACCCTGTTCCTGACTCCATCTATTCAAGTTAGTGGCCAAAAAGGTGTGGGTCCTTGAAATGTGGGACGAGGGTTCAGGTTTGGGTCTTAAGCAGCTGGGGGTAGGTTGTTGACTTCAGGCTCCGAGTTAGAACTATCGGAAAAACCCTCAGCATGGTGATCATCCAAAGGGATTGGGTGATCATCTTCTGGTTCTTCCCCTAGCTATCCAGCGTTGCCTTGGTTTGGGAAGTACGGATCGCCGTGATGAAATCCAGCCATTAATATCTACGCGAGAAAAGGGGTATAAGAAATAGCTAAAATAGATGAACTAACTAAGATATTTACAGGAAGATCAAATACCCCTATGGTATTTCTTTATGGTTGTGTTGTTAAGTTTTTAGACTTGTTGCCACATCACAACCATTCTTGGGCATATGCTAATCACTCCTTGGACCAGCATAGTTGATCAGACTATGCCATTCCCAAGACTGACCATATATCCCCAAGCGTGACACTGATTTTAGTATGAATGCAGGCACATATACTTAAATATTTTATTATTTAGAAGTATAACTCTTAGACAGAGTGTTTAAATCCCAATGTATTTATAGTTAGTATATCTTTTATGGGTTGATATACTATATTCACTATAAACAATGCTCTGATACCAATCTGTCACACCCCAAAACCAAGAATGGCGGAAATGTTCCGGGGTGGAGGACGTCATGTACAGTATCACAACAGTGTAAAGTAGTAAACAAGCAACAACATCATCCATTGCATTAAAAGTAAAGTTTTAATACATGTGTGTTCTTTCATTGTAATAAGACACCAAAATATACAATCAAAATAAAAGACGAATCTTGTCTGTGATCCGTCTTCTCAAAACCTGGCCATCGCACCTGTCTACTGGTGACCTGAGAATACAAGTTATTATGAAAGCGAGTATCAGCGTAAAGCTGGTGAATTCATAAGTATTTAAGTGTCATTGCCTTGTTTTGGAAGGCTGTTATGAATGCCATGTAAATCTTTGAATGAAATAGTTGATTTAAGTATGAAAACCCTAGAAAATCCCATATTTCCTACTAGTATGAAATGTAGTCTTCTACCAAGATCCGAATGTTTTGCTATAACAATGATAGTTTTTCCTTCTTTTTGACTATTACTAACAGTACTTAGTATAACTCATCGTTTATGTGAATGTATCACAAAATAAAGTAATAGGAAAAGTATTATCATGTAAGTGTTATTCTTTTGTATTAGGATTAACACGACATCGCGATTAGTGAAATGTATAACCTTTGAACATCCGTAGATTCTTCAATTTTCTTCTGTAGATGCAGCAGGTTTAAGGAATGGTTAATCCCGTAAAGGTACTCCTAATATAAGTATTAATCGTAGGCATCTGTAGATGGTCGTTTACCTCTGTAGCGAACAACAGGTTAAAGGAATGGTTAGTCCCGTAAAGGTACCCCTAGTATAAGTAATAACCGTAGGCATCCGTAGATGTTCATCTACCACTGTTGCAAATAGATGGGTTCCGGAATGGTTAGTCCCGTCTAGACATCCCGTTGAACTGGGATAGGCAGGACAATTTACACATAATGCACTAGTAAATCATCCTAGTGAATCTAGGTACAAGTATCCATGTAAGTGCATACAAATAAAAGTATATATGTAAATGTATTCATGTAAGCGTGTCGATGTAGACATATTCATGTACCATGTAATGTATAGTATAGACCCATGAATGAATTGACTCTGGTGTAATTCCTTGTAATAGGAATAATGTTATGTATCTCCTAACTATCCCTATAATAGTTAACTAGAAGGTAATTGATTGTCCATGTACCACTACAAGAAAAGTACCCTTTAATGACGCGCAAACAATGACACTCGTTGATTTACGATATGCATTTTTTGTGTGCCCTTAAAAATAATGTTAGCCTTCCAAAATTTGAAGGATAGTGGATACGCATTTTAGCGCGCCCTAAAATTAATGTCCAATAAAAAAACCGAAGGGCACCTCTCATAAAAAGAGTGTCCTCTACAAATGTCACTTTATAATTTTAACTAAACGCGCGTTTCTGTGCGGGACTCCTTGATAGGTAAGGGGGGAAATGAAATCCCCCAAAATTTTGAACACCCGCCATCCTCTTCCTGTGTACTCTCTACACCCGCCAGATCGATTTCATTCTCTCCCTTCCTTCTCTCTGCAAGCCCCTTCCTCTACGATCGACTTTCACTTCCTTCTCTATGTAAACCCTAATCAAACATAACGTATTTTCAATGGTAATGTCTTCTTTCACAAAATAGACGATTGAGCGAAGAACTAGGGCTTCTGATGAATCAAACATCACCAACAACGATAGCTACCCATCACAATTTGTGTTTTCTCTCGGACTCTACCATTCCAACATCGCACCACAACAGCGCCTGCATCTGCTACATCTTCTCCATCATTGGATTCTGGTTTTCGAAAGCTCTCTCGTTTTGAAGCAGAAGGCACAATCTCAGCTTTTTGGAATTGTTTGCTCTATTTACTGAACAAAGCAGAATAGAATCAAGTAACATTCCGAGCTGCAAATGCTGTAACTACTGCTTTACCATTTTTGGTCTTCGGTATCCATCATCCATGTGAACTTCTCCTAAATCCAACTTTACTCCGCTCTCTGAGTTTGTTTTCTCTGTAATCGATGCATCCACCTTCTCGTCTCTCCCCCTCCACTGTGTTTTCTCTCATCTCTCTCCTCCATAGATGGAGATTGTCGAAGACGTGAAGGGAGTAACCGAAGGAAACCCTAAAACTACTCTGATTGCGTAAACACTTCTTCTCCTGCGACTTTAGGTAAGTCTCTCCTCCATAGAGTATAATTTCTTCTTTCATGTTTTTTCATCTTTAATCTTTCAAACCCCTTTCTTGTTCTTCTTTCAGTGTTAGAATTTATGTCGATTTAGCTCTTTGATTTTATAAGATCTTCATAAACTGTTCGGGTTTCTTGATTTTTGGAACCTGCATGTTTATTTTCCTTCCCAATCTGGGCATTTTTATCTGTGATTAGTAAACAAATTAGGGCTATGATTCTTAAACATCCAATCCTTTTTCCTTTGTTCTTGTTCTTAATGTTTTTCTTTTTTAGAAAATTCCATCGTCTTTAGTTCTTGATCTTGACTTTGAAGATACCCATGTGTTGTTTAGTTCAAATTCAGTTTCAAGATCAAGATTCTTCATCAACTAAATCAACTTGTCAATCTTACCCTGAAGTTGCTAGTGCTGGAGAAAATTACCATTTAGCGTTTGAGAGATGGAATTGAAGATATGGAATGGAATTGAAGCTCATTTAGTTGCAATAATGGTCACATCTGTGATATGTTATTGCTAGGCAAAATGGGTCCCAATCATCAATTACAGCAGCAAGAGTAGTTCCCTAAGCTTCTTCAGTTCCAATTGAAGGTTTAGTAAATTAAAGCTTTAACCGAGGTAATCATATGGGGTATCAAAGTTACTGGGATGCAACATATGCACATGAACTGACTAATATTCGTGAACATGGGGATGCTGGTGAAGTTTGGTATGCATATCGAATTGACTATGACATATACCTTCTTTGACAAGATGCTTTTTTGTATGACTTTTTAAATTCTTTCTAAAGGTTTGGGGCAGATGTCATGGAAATGGTTGCTTCATGGACAAAAGGACTATGTGCTGACATTTCACAAAGACATTTACAAATTCAACATAAAATTGATGACTCTGAGTCTGTTAGTCAAGAGGATAAAGATTTAGCAAGATGGATTGTTCTTGATGTTGGAACAGGCAATGGGCTACTTCTTCAAGAGCTTTCTAAAGAGGGGTATAGTATTATACATAATAACATTTATTCCTCCTTTTGGTATGATGATAATTGATAAATCACTTTATTACTTTTGATGCTAGTATAAATAGGTTCTCTGATCTCACTGGAATAGATTATAGTGAATGAGCATTTAGCCTTGCTAGAAGCCTTGCTAATCGTGATGAATTTATTGGTATCAAACTATTGGTTGATTGATGTTCTTGATTTTTGATTTACTCATATTTAATGTCTATTGTTAAGTTACAATTTTCATTTACTCATATTTAATGTTTTTTTATTTTTTGATTTTACAGCTCCTGATATACATCGATCCAACATCACAAAGTTCCAAGGATATGCTTGGTATTGACACTCGAGGTTGAAAACTTCAACATCATGTCAGGGATAAATATAAACTTATTTCGAGTTTGGTCCATTATACCCTTGGTTGACATTTATAAAAAACTTGCTGGAAGTTACTAAAGAAATAGTCGTTGCCATATTTGTGCTATTCATCAGGTGTTAAATGGCTTCTACCAACCTTGGACATGGCGGAGTTGGCAGTTCCAAAGTTGTTACCGGCTTGAATTATTCGTCTAGTTTAGTTGACTGGATCGGGAGAGAGATGCTTGAGATACGACAAGGTAGAACATGATGATGAAAGAGTGAGTGCAAGTTCCTTTTCCCTTATCATAACTTTTCTTATATATCATTCATAAAATTCTCATATATCATCAGTTGTTATTGATAATCTGTTCATGTTGGATTTATATTGCAGGAAAGTGAACCAGAGATAGCACATGGTGTGGGTTCTGAAGCAAGGCATGTTACAAGAACAACAACACACCCGATCTTCTTTCTGACTCTGTCATGCAGAAATCGATTGCATCACTTATTCCCTTATTCTCTTGTGAGTATTAAAAATTAGCTACATCATTAACCTAATTTGTGAATTATTGATTTTATTAATTGTTGGAACAGGGGAAACTTGGGGAAACTTGTGATTTCTTTCATAGGTATCTAATTGCTAATTTTATAGCTACATCAATGACCTGCTATTGTTGGTATTTGAACTTTGAAGTGTTATCTGCCTTTTTGACCATTTTACCCCTGCTCTGTGTTTTGCTTAGTTGTTGTGTTTGTTGGTCTCAAATTTTTTCCCATGCTTTTGGAGCTGTGTGGAGCTTGTTGCCACCTTTTGGAGCTGTGTGGAGCATTCTAGGTAGTTGTAATGGTCAGTCCAAACATGTTTGGAGTAATGAATTTTCAAGAATTAGCATTTTTCATGGGATTCAACTACAATCTGTTATTTACTTTTTATATGATATAAAGGCTTAACATGGGTTTCAATGTTTCATGCAATTTAGAAAGCAAATTAAAACAGAGCTTTGAGAATTTAATATATGGCAACGTCCAATACTAAAATGTAGCCAAGAATTAGTTATTCATCCTTTGAAGGTCTTATTTTCTATTTCTTTTTAACCACCTTTTTATTATCATTATTATTGTAATAATAAAATGTGTTTAAAAAACTGATTCGTTTTTTCTTTTTTATTTCTCCTCCGTACCCTAACCCCAACTGGTTTTGAAACTCCAGATGTTATTGACCTCCGCAAACAACAACAGCTAAGGAAGGAACCCGAGAAACCTCTGTATCAGGTAGCTTTTTCTTTTCATGCTTAGATTTATATATATATATATATATATATATATATATATATATATATATATATATATATATATATATATATATATATATATATAATACAAATGTTTTTACATATATTTAAAGAATATATCGAGTGGTTTTACTTTTATCATTTATGTTGTTTGATTTGGTAAAGGTGCTAGAGGAAAAAGAAGAGAAGATAGCCCCAAAAACTTTGCTTGGAACTACACATACATATGCAAATAGGTTATATAAATAGGTTATATAGTTATGGAAAACCTCTTAATAGCAATATACAATTAGATCCTCTTAATGCCAATGTATTACAATGTATTGTATTTTTGTATGACATTAACTTTTGTGCAATGTATTGTATTTTTTGTATATGGTATTTTATTTTCTATTATGAGACATGAAATGCAAATTTAATTTGAAAATCAGTAAATCGATAAATAAATTTTTTTTAAAAAAAAACCTTAAAATTACGATACGCAAAAATGTGTGTCATCTTCATTTATGACATAGCCTTTCTTGACAACGGCTTTAACGATACGCATTGCATGTCATAAATGCGCATCGTAAAGGTATAGTTTTGTTCAAGAACATAAGTGTATAGGTATAGTTTTGTTCAAGAAGATAAAATGGTTTTATAAGACATCTATGAGTTTTGAACAATAATTAACAATGACTTGATGTCATTTTGATAAACATTTCAAACGTAATACTTTTGTTACCAAGGTATTTTTAAGACAGAAAACCAGTTCGTGCATCACATTTTGAAGTATGTGATATCTACTGGATGAAAACACAATTATAAATACATATGAGTGATTTAATAACAAGTTGTTTTCTACTTGTATCCCGCCCCCATTAAATCATTTAAAATCATTTAAAACATTGATTAAGGGGTATGAACTAACCTGAAGATGGTGGTTTGGATGAACTGAACGGTGTAGGATTGCTAGGTGTCAAGTGAGGACTTGTACACACACTATGATCCTAATGAACATATAATCACACATATATGCACCCAATTAGTCTTAAACTACTGATTGAAAATGTTAAGACACCCTAGAACATGATAAACACTTTATATAAGTGTTATAAGCCCTAAGGATTGCATCTAAGTTGTTATGGGACAAGGCTAATGGGTTTAGGGTTCCAAAGGAACCCATATATGAGTTTACTCTCCAATGTCATAACAACAAGGAGTTTACGGTCGTAAACCCTTGAGTTTACGGCCCTAAGCTCCCAAGCTTATGTTTATTTGGCGATTTGAAGTGTTACATGATCCCTAGATGCAATTCTACTTGATGGTTTAATCCTTAGAAGGGTTTAGGGCATTAATACACTCCTTTGAGGAGTTTACGGCCCCAAGGCCATTTCCTTTTGAGTTTACTGCCGTAAACTCATATGGAAAGGGGTATTTTTGTGTTTTCAAGTCCCATGCTCACCTAGGATAGGTTTTAGGCAATTATCTAAGGCTAATGAAGGCCTTAGGCACACTTTGGTATCCTTGATTGATGTTAACGGCCCAAAGACCATTTCCCTTAGAGATTACGGTCGTAATCTCTCATGGGGATGGGTTTTTGATGATCTAAGGTGCTTAAATTAACTAGGAGTAATTCAAGGCAATTGTCCAAGGCTTTAAGAGTGATTAAGGCACTCTTTGGCCCTTGAGTTTGGAGTGCACGGTCCAAGAACTTCTTGGGCCGTGAACACCTTACTCTTGGTGTTCATTGGTGATTTCTTGTCCTAAATACACTAACATACAAGTCTAAGGTAGTTACATATCAAGGGGAAAGGACTAGGCATCATTTTACTCTTATAAAAATAGTTTACTCTCCAAGATGTTCTTGGGCAGTAAACTCCCAAATATTGTTGTTTCGATGTGATTTCTATGTTATTATGCACTTAATATGCTATGAAATACTCAAACTTATACGGAAAAGTCTGAAAATTTACTGCGAATGTTCTACTTCTATTGACTTGATATTGTTTGTATAGAATGGAAATGTCGGGTTGTCACAGAAATAGCTCAAGTAATGATAGATTTCATCAAGCACATAGAACTTTGTCTGAGGAAGAAGGTTCGAAATATCAAGATTGATGATGGCTTAGAGTTCAAGAATCATGTTCTTGACTTATTTCTAGTTAAACGAGGCATTTCACATAATTTTTCATCTCCTTACACACCTCAACAAAACGTTGTTATTGAAAGGAGGAATCGGTCTCTTTGCGAAGCAGCGAGAACAATGCTTACTTATGCAAATCTTCTATAATATCTCTAGGCTGAAGCAGTTTCGACGACTTGTATTAATCAAATTAGATCTTTTATTCATCGTCATTTTAACATAACCCCATATGAAATCCATAACAATAGGAAACCAAATGTCAAATTTTTTCATGTTTTTGGTTGCACGTGCATTATCATGAATCTTAAAGATACCCTTTCGGAATTTCAATCAAAGGCTGATGAAGGGATATTCTTTGGATATTCGCACAATTATGTTGCATATAAGGTATTGAACAAGCGAACAAGGAAGATTGAAGAAACTTTCAATGTAACTTTTGACAATCATTATGCCAAAAGTTACATTGAAAGTTTCTTCAAGTCATATAGGGTATTGAAAGTTTCGACTATTGAGAGTTTCAATAGTCGAAGGCCCACAAAGGTCAATGTCAAGAAGTTCCAAAGGTTCAATGATCTTCGAATCGATGACTATGGGATGACCTTGTCTAAAATGTCATAAAAGATTGAAGAAACTCTCAATGTATCTTTTGACATTGACCTGTCAGGAAGATTGAAGAAACTTTCAATGTAACTTTTGATGATCATTATGACTTAGTTTTTGGTGTTCCTGAGAGGGAAATCTATGAAGAAACACATGTTGATGATAACCAGATTCCTAAAGTATCGAAGCATTCAGATGATTCAACAATCACTCAGGAGGATGCCGATTTAGGTTCATCAACTAACTCTCCAATACATAACGGAAGTCAAAAAGAAGTAAACAATGATCAATTAGAGGGGGAGCACTTGAGTTTGACCGATCATGTTGAGGGGGAAAATACTTTCGAGCGGGAGCATAGTCAGAGGAATGCATACGTCAAGGGGGAGCATCAAAACATTGATCCAACTATTGAGGGGTAGCAAAATGGATCTCTACCAAATACTTCCAATATACAAACTGATGTATTTCATGGTATGACTGATAATGTGTTTAATGTAGGTGAAGGTTCTAAAACAGATGAAATGTTCGAAGATGCACCTTTGGATTTTGATTTTACATATCCACCTATGGTCAGATAGACATAAAATCATCCAAAAGAACAAGTTCTTGGTGATCCTCAAGCTGGAGTGTTTACAAGAGCTCAGCTTTGTTCAAGGAATGAGGTACTCAATGTATAATAAGAATTTTGTATTTTTAATGTATGTTTTTCTCTATGTAATATGAATTTGCTGAGTTCGAATGAAACAAAGTTTTGAGACTTGTTTCGAAATCTAAGGATGCGTCAATTATAGGCTTAAAATCTATTTAAAAAATAAAACTAATAAATAAGGTAAGATAGTGCGAAATAAATTTGGGCTAGTTGTTAAAGGGTATTCGCAACAAGAAGGAATTGACTATGAAGAAGCCTTTACCCCTATTGCAAGACTCGAGGTTATTCAAATATTTTTAGCCTATGCAACACACAAGAACTTTGATGTCTATTAGACGGATGTCAAGTGTGAATTTCGCAATAGTATCTTGGAAGAAGCGGTGTATGTTGAACAACCGCTAGGTTTCGTAAATGCACAATACCCTGATCACTGCTATATTTTAGATAAGGAGATTTATGGTATTAAATAAGCACCAAGAGACCGGTGTAGCTCTTAACAATTTTTTAAAATCATCGAAATTTAAACAAGGATCTGTTGATCCCATTCTCTTTCGTAGGAAAGTTGATAATCATCCCATGCTTGTTAAAATTTATGTCGATGATATTATTTTTGGCTCTACTGACCCTAACTTGTCGAATCAGTTTGAGAATATGATTAAGAGTCTTTTCGAGATGAACATGATGGGGAAGATCAAAAAAAATTTAGGCTTACATATTCGTCAAAGCAGAGAAGGAATTTTTATCAATCAAGAGAAGTATTCTCCCAATCTGCTTGAGAAGTTTGGAATGACGAATAGTTCGAAATTACAAGTACCCATGGTAGTTGACACCCATCTTGGTCCTTCATTGGACAATCCTGTTCTTGATCTCACATTGTACATGAGCATGATCGGTTCGTTACTATACTTAACTGCTACTTGACCTGGTATTATGTTTTCTGTTTGCAATTATGCTTGGTATCAGTCGAATCCCATGGAACCTCATCTAACTGCTGTTAAGAACGTCTTTTGTTATCTCAAAGGCACAGTTTCGTTGGGTTTGTGGCGCCCTTCGAAAAAGGGTTTTCGTACAGGAATTTTCTGATGCGGATCTTGGAGGTTATCAATTTGATCGAAAAATCACAAGTGGTGGATTGAATATTGTTAGCTGGAAATCAATGAAATAAACTTGTGTTTCGATTTCCACAGCAGAAGTAGAATATGTTGCTGCTGCAGCCTGTACTTCTCAAATCATTTTGATTCAAAGTCAACTACGTGGGTACGCAATCAACATGAAAAAGATACCGTTGTATTGTTGTTCACAAAGTGCTATTTGCATCTGTCATAATTCGGTGCAACATTTGAAGACCAAACATATAGCTCTTCGTTATCACTTTATTAAAAATCACGTTGAGGATGGAAATATCATAGTTCACTTTGTAAAGACAACAGATCAACTTGCTGATATCTTTACTAAACCCTTGGATGAAAAGACTTTTATAAGAACTTTGTCGGACTTAGGCATGATTGATGCAAATGTTATTCCCAGTCTGACTTCGTCATAAAATCACTACGTGTCGATATATCGTTGAATGATCCAGATTTTACTGTTCACTGTCCAGCGTTTGACACGCTTCGATTTTGAATTTCCACTGACCAGTTCAGAACACACTTCATTTTCCATAAACCAGTGTCATCATTTCGTTAGTCTATACTCTTATTTCGTTAGTCTGGTAACATTTTCTTATTTTTGTCATTTACTTTCAAAAACAAAAATACCAAAAAGATTTTCTTATTTTTGTTGTTTTCTTTTCAAAATAAAAATGCCAAATAGATTTTATTATTTTTGTTATTTCAATTCAAAAACAAAAATCTAAAAATATTTTTCATTTTTATTTTGGATGGTTAACAAGATTTGGTGTAGCTTGCTATCAAAATCTTCTGGTGGAACATGCTTTGCAGCATTAGGGAAACGTATTATTTCGATACTTTGCACTAGTTAGATATCCTTAGAAGCATGTTGCAACATGTTTTTCCAAGCCTCAACGACTTAATGTGTTTCAAAGCCTTAATGGGTCTCTCATCATGAGGTTTCCTTCCCAATCCGGCTATATTCACATTAGTCAATAAGCTACCTTACTCTTCTCATATCAAGTTAAGAGTTTACTGCTTGGTCCACATATAGAAGAAGTACACCTCGTTTCTCAAACCAATCTTTTTCACCTTAAATTTTTTTTCACATTCACACATTTCACTTTAATATCCGCAAAATCTCTGGTAGAAACCAAGCATAATGTAGATATTGCACAAGTTTGTGTTTATGATCCTAATTCATGAGACCGTGAAGATGGTGAAACCCAAAATTTCTAACTATTAAGGAGGTGACAGTGAACTTTAAGTTCAATATTTTAATGAAACACTTGTTTCAGTACTAAACTTCGATATTCAAAGTCATATTGCTTCGTTATGAGTGGTCTTGATAAAATGATCTAAGCCCAAGACATTTTTTCACAACAAGATCCAACACTTATTTTTTTTTTGGAATATGATTTCCATCTGAATATATATGTTTGAACTTTAGTTACTTGTAAATTTTTTCCAAATACCACTTGTCACTGCCTACACTGGTCAAACAAGTAATTCTATTTACAATTTCTCAAACTTATGTTAACTCGTGATATGTAAGAAAATTCATCCTACCCACGAAGCCTTTGCAAAAGAAGCTCTTCGATACTTCTCTATAAGTATTCGATTGTAATTCACGGGAAACCACACAAGATATTCGACATCTATCTTGATGTAGAACGAAGCGATGTTTTCCCGGGATCTTAGTTCCTTTATGTCAATTTTTAATTGACATCGCAAAACCATAATTTTCTTATTTTTGTTCCTATCTTATTCTTTGGCACACATTTGCACACACTAAAATACTTGAGGTTCTGAGTAATACCAACTCAGGTTAAAGATTTCAAAAAGTCTGGAATATGACTTCGCTTCTAAATCCAAAAGCGAAAGAGCCCAGCCTCCATGCCGAAGGTTCACTAACAGTTCTTATCCTCTTGGGGCACGCGAAATGACTATCTGACATGACGGTTTGGTAGCTTCACGATTTTCAAGGAAAAAGTGCTCATCATTTTTTAGACGTGGCTACTTTTACGGCTACAGGCTTGATTTTCAAGGCAACATGTGGCATGATCTTAATGCTTAACCGCTTCAAATTCAAACTTCATGTTTACATATAAAATGGTTTTGGGGTCATCTCTTTCCAACTTTACGTGATCAAGATCAAGATTTTCCCACTCTTTCCTTATACTTCTTGTTCTCTCAAAACTTCAAACCCTAACAATGGCGGCTACAAACGTGAATATTGATCCTTCTCAAACTACCGATGATGCCACTTCTCAACCTTTGTTAAAGATCCAGAGTACCAACTATAGGGTTCAACCTGATGTTAGCAAGTATCCTGAAGATTTGAAGATGTTGATCGTAGCGTTGAATCACTCAGTGTTGTCTACAGTTATGTTGTCTTCCTTCTCTGTCCTAATGACTTGGTTATCACTTGTTGGATCAACTATTGTGTTTAACAAGACGACCAAGGTGCTTACTTTCCAAATTACCAACGAGAAGAAGTACAAGCTGTCCAAGAAACAATTTTCCTAAATATTGAAAATTTCTAACGTTGAACCTTTCTATGAGGTCACAAATGAATAAGTTGTTCATATGTTCAATGATATGGGTCATTAACCACCTCTTACCAAGATCAGTGATTCAAGAAATCATCTTCACCTTGTATCTGGAATTTTCTATTTGGCATTTTTCTTTGATGCTTGACTGGTCGAAGTGTTACGTTTGATAAGGTGAAGCTTGAAGTGTATGCAATTGTTGCTGGGTTGTACTATGATCTTCAAGTAGATTATGCAACTCAATTGTGGCAGGAGTTAGAAAACACTATTTCTCACACCGGTATTGCGAATGGTGTGTCATGTGCTAGATATTGGAGTCTTATTTTGAAGTATGTAACGCTCGCAGATCCGGGTTAGTCAATTTAGAGGCGATATGTGTCGAAAACGACTTTTTGGACAAAGATTATTTACAATAAATAGTCTTAACCAAGATGTAGAATATGTCTCAATGTTTCCGTACATATAAAGAACGCCAAAGTCCGAGTTATAACGAAGAAGTTATGACTCGCCGAAGTTTTACGGCAAAACCGGCACCGCACCGGCAGACACAAATAGTGAATTTACGATGGATAACTTTTTAGCCTTAGTGATCTAACAGAAAATCATAGAATATGTTAAACCGAGAAAATCCATAAAAAGAACGCCCAAATCTGACTTCGTATGAAGAAGTTATGATTTTTCTAAGATTCGGCTTAGCAGTGCACGGCCCGAAACTCGAATTTTAGTTCGAGCGGTTTTTGGCTTACGCGACCTAAATGAGAGTTGAAGATCTCATTAATAGCAACTCAACGGTAGAAAGATAGACAAAAACAGAGTCCGTATGAAGGAGTTACGAATTCTTCGCGGTCATTTAACAGTCTAAACGCCTCCTATTGTTAAATTTAAGATCGGTCAAGAATTAGCCGATGGAGTCTAAACAAAAGTTGTAGATCTAGATTTTACCTACGCGTGGATATAAAGAACGTCGAAACCGGAGCTCCTATGCGAGAGTTATGATTTTTCTAAGTTTGAAGGCTAATACGCGATAGGCTGACGTGGCACCACCAGAATTGGACACGTGGCACCACCAGAAGGTTGCCACATGCACCAACTCGGTGAGTAGGTCCTCCTACTAGGCGAGTAGGTCAGTTGGCACCCCTATAAATAGAGGTGTCGGGCATTCACTTCTCTTCACACCTCCTAAACTCACTTTCTCTCTCTAGTTTCTCTCTCTAGCCTCCAAAAGCCCCCCTAAAGCCTAGGTAAACCCCCTAGCACCCGAAGGAAGCCCCAAGGATCCCGGAGCCCATAGAAAAGAGCCTTTCGGCTTGGGAACGTTGCTCAAGCGAAACCCAGTTTTCAAGAAAACCCACTGTAAGTGAGCTATGCCTACCCTATCTTTAGTATAGCTTATGTTTTAATATAGTAACGTTATTAGGAACTTATAATGAATATTTGGGCTATTATTATGAGTTATATTGAGTGTTATTTCATGCTTATATAATAATAATAATAATAGCTAGACTATTAATTTGTCGCGGTAATTGGTAGACTAAACCCTAGTGGTATTGGTATTAGGTTTTATCGAAGGAAAATTGTTTTGAGAGTATCGAAGCGTTGTCCGAGTACTGCGTCACCACCTTTCAGGTGAGTGCATGGTCCCCTTCAACTTACACATATATATGAAGTATTTACTACATGCTATGTGTGCATATTGTCTGTTTACTTGCTGTCTATGCTTGGTGAAAGATTTGTTGGATAAGGTGTCTAAGTCCATAACTATTTCTGGTATGTACTTGACCCGACCCGGCATGGTCCATTTGGGTTGCATGGCACCATGCAATTGGATAGACTAAATGAGAGAAATAACACTTGGAGATTATTAATATATTATAAGTTCTAATATATTAATAATATTATTTGATTAGTTTGATAAATAATTAATTTAGAATTAATTAAGTGGTCAAAAGAGAACTAATTAAATATATGGGTTGATTATGTAAATCATCCATATCTTGTATAGTGGGCTAAGAGGCTCATGGATTATCAAGTTGGGTTCTACCCATAGGATGCTCCATGGATGCTCCATGGGAGTTACAAACCCATGGGTCATGGAAATGAAGAGTCATGACACATTAGGGTTTACATGGTGTAACCCTAGATGTGTCAACACTATATAAGAGTCCCATTCTCCACAAAATTGGCTACAGAAATTAGACATAAGAAACAAGAGGGCTTGGCCGATTTCAAGAAGTTTGTGTTCTCTCATAAGTTCTTCCAAGAGCATTTTGGTGTTGTGTGAAGCATTTGAGGCATCACACTTGGGGTGCTAGGCTCACAAGGTTTCAAGGAACACAAGCAACAACAAGGTAAGTTATTCTATCTACTATTCAAGTTAAAATTGTTCCCCATGTATGCTAGATAGGAATATAACCTTGGAATTCAACTTTGCATGATAATTACACAAACATAGATCCAAGGTTATTAGGGTTGCATGTACACTTAGGAAGTGTTAGAATGCTCAAAACCCATCAGTGGTATCAGAGCCTAGGCTTTTTTGTTTGTTATTTGTGCTTAAAAGTTGAAAAAAGTCGAAATCTTGCTTTCTGACTGATGGACTCGCCGTGTCCATGGGGGGGACTCGCCGAGTTCACTTGTATCTTCAACCTACTCGGCGAGTAGATTTATGCACTCGGCGAGTAGGGTCGACAGAGTGCAGATTTTCGACTTTAGTTGCTGGAAATGGATTAGAAACATTACCCTAAATTGTTTTGGTACTTGAAAACTTGTTTTAGAAGGTGTAATGTCTTTTCTAACTCATTTACAACAACTAGTTATCAAAATTACAAAGATTAAATGTGATTTTGATTCTTGAAGGTGTTCATGTTCATATTCTTGTTCTTATGATGTTTAGATGATCATAGGAATTATTTATAACCTATGTTGTAGTTTAATTCTTCATCATAATGTGTTTTAATGGAGTCCATAACTTGTCCTCAAGTTATGGAAAACCAAAAGTCTCTTGGATTAAAAAACCATTAAAAGAACACAAGAGTTAGAAAAAGTGAAGAGTCTTCATTTTATTACTCTATTAAACTCATAAGTTACAAGAAATAAAAAGTTTTGAAAGTTTACAAAACTTGCCCTCAAGTTTTGGAACAAGTAAAGTTAAGTTAAAACTTTAATTCCAACCCCTAGAATTTTAAAAGTTAAAATTCAACCCTTATACTTATATTATTATAATTTAATAATTATATATATATATATATATATATATATATATATATATATATATATATATATATATATATATGTATAAGAACAAAGTCGTCTTACCGCTAGTACGCCTCATTCACGAAGCCGGTCTATAAGGTGGGTATAAGGTTGTTGCCTATAAAATGGTGACTTAATGGGTGTCCACTCTCACCCACCACTTGCTTGACCGGTGGAGGGTCGTTAGCCGAACGGGTAAGACAAGGACTTACAAATTCTCATTAAAAGTATGATGATTATTATAAAGTAACTAAATGTTTTATTAAATTCCCAATCTTAGTTACCTTAGGAAAAATGTGAATAAGGTGCTATTCCATGAAATTACACTTTACACTTTGATTAAGTCGTTGGTGGAGCGTGTGTGGTTAACCGGCACACTAACTTGGACTTAACAAGGTAGGTAAAGGGTGACTTAGGGTTTATTATAGTATCGATGGAGCGTGTGTGGTTTACCGGCACATCGATTGAGTGATAAACTTTAAGGGTACCAAGTGATTTGCATGGTTACTTCACACCTCGTTTTGTGATCCTCGGTATCCCAGTCACAAAACTTGGAGGGCACACTCGAGATTGAAACACGCCTTTGAAAAGTTCACTGAATCTCAAAGAATCTAGGAATTTCTAAGAGCCATTCAAAAACCTAATACTAAAATATTGCGGTTTTTGTGGTGGAAATTGGTGAATCGTCATTCACCTACCTTTCAAATATGATCTAGCTTAGATTACGGCATACCCCTTCTAAGTTATATTATATTGTGATTGGATCCTAGCCTTAATATTACATTTGGGTGTTTTGTTAAGGAGTCTCTTATATCTAAACTAATCTTGTTCTCTTCTCTTCAGATGTCTTTCAACAATGCTTATGGCTCTAATCCTAATGGCTCCTTTACCCTTATGAACTTGTGTGGGAAAGTCACCTTTGATGGATCCAACTTCAATGATTGGATCAGAAACATCAGGATGATTACCCGCTACGAGGACAAAGAATATGTCCTTGACAAGGAGCTTAAGGAGATTGATGAGACCACTGCAAATCCTCAGGAGATCGCTGAATTTCGGGCACATGAAAGGGATGCTACGAAAGTGGCTTGCATCATGATGGCCACGATGACAGCGGAACTCCAAAAGTCTTATGAGGATTTCTACCCTTATGAAATGCACCAAGATTTGATGGAAAGATACCATCAAAGTGCAAGACAAGAGAGGTATGAAATCATCTGCTCCATGATAACAACCATGATGAAGGACGGGGAATCCGTCACGAACCACATGCAGAAAATGCAAAGGTATGTGGATCGTTTGCTGAAGCTCAATGTGAACTTCCCTGAGGATCTTGCAATAGATATCATTTTGCACTCCTTACCATCATGCTATGATCAATTCCGCATGACATATCACATGAACAAGGAAGAAGTCACCCTCAGCAAACTTCAGGGACTTCTCAAGACCGCAGAATCAGGTCTTAAGGGGAAGTCGGTTGCTATCACTCCTACTCCAAACTCAACTCCGGTTTTGGCAATCGGTAAAAGTCGAGGGAGGAAGAGAAAGAGCTCTTCGAAGGGTACCAAGGCTCGGACCCTTGATGGCTCTTCTTCAAGTGGAACCAAGAAAGGTTTCATTACTCCTTCTTCTGACCCAAAAGAGGCTGAATGCTTCTATTGCCATGAAAAGGCTCATTGGAAGCGGAACTGCCCAAAGTACCAGCAGGATGTGAAGGATGGGAAATTCAAACCCAACCATGCAGGTATTTACACTATCATTTCTAATAACTCACCCCATTCTAATTCTTGGGTCCTTGATACTGGTTGTGGTATTCATTTTTGTTGTGACTTGTAGGGACTAAGAAGAAGTGAGGATGTGGAGCAAGGAAGAATAAACTTGATCATGGGGAATAGGAAAGCTTCACCTGTCACCAAGATTGGAGTTTATACTTTATCGCTAAGTAGTGGGTTTAGTTTAGATTTGAATAAATGTTGTTACTCGCCAGGAATGGCAAGAAATATTATTTCCTTTCATGCTTTATACAAACAAGGGTTTACCTTTTCATTTAATAATGAAGTTGGTTCTATTGATGCTTTCTTTAATAATGTTCTTTATTTTAAAGCATTACCTTGTGATGGTGTGTATCAAGCTGTATCTGTTGTAGATAACTTAGGAAATAATGTTTTGTGTATTGATTCTACTACTAATAATAACTTGGATAAAGCATCATTATGGCATTGTCGTCTTGGACATATAAGCAAGAAACGCATAGGCTAACTCCAAAAGGATGGAGTCTTGGAGTCGTTTGACCTTAATTCAGATGATAGTTGTGAATCATGCTTACTTGGAAAAATGACAAAGTCACCCTTCACAGGCTCGTGTGAAAGGGGTGAAGGTTTGTTGGACCTTATACACACGGATGTGTGTGGACCATTCAAACATGCCACAAGGGATGCTAATCGTTATTATTTGACTTTTACTGATGATTACAGTAGATATGGATATGTCTACTTAATCAAGCATAAGTCAGAGACTTTCGAAAGGTTTAAGGAATTTAAACAGGAAGTCGAGAATCAATTGGGCAGGAACATTAAGATGCTTCGATCCGATCGAGGAGGTGAGTATCTTAGTTCAGAGTTCCTCGACTATCTTAGGGAATGTGGGATTGTCTCACAATTGACACCTCCCAGGACACCACAGTTGAATGGTGTGGCTGAGAGGCATAATCGAACCTTGTTAGATATGGTTCGTTCCATGATGAGTCGAGCTTCGCTACCAATCTCATTCTGGGGGTATGCCTTAGAGACTGCCGCCCATATTCTTAATCTAGTCCCTACAAAGAAAGTTTCCAAAACTCCTCACGAGATGTGGACTGGTAAAGTACCTAAACTAGACCACATCAAGATTTGGGGTTGCGAGGCTTTCGTGAGACGCGAGACTCATGATAAGCTCGAACCTCGAAGCGAGAGGTGTATTTTCATCGGTTACCCACAGAAATCCTTTGGTTACCTCTTCTACAGACCTAGTGACAATGTGGTCTTTGTAGCAAGAAGAGGAGTCTTTCGAGAAAGAGAATTTATAAGCCAAGGAGACAGTGGGAGGCAAATTAATCTTGAAGAAATTCAAGAATCAAGTGGTGAAGGAACTTCAAACTCTAGCCCTCAACTTGAGGAGGAAACTCCTGTTGAGCCAATTGACAAACCTGTACCTCTGAGGCGTTCCACGAGAGTTAGGAGTGCACCTGAGCATTACTATGGATTCCATATTACTACAGAAGGTGAGACACTTATTAGTGATGGGACACTAGTAAGTCAAGATGACCCTAACAGCTACGAGGAAGCCATGGCAGGCCCCGAGTCTGCTAAATGGAAAGAGGCTATGGATAGCAAGATACAATCCATGTATGACAATCAAGTTTGGAACTTGATTGAAAATGTACCAGGTCGTAAGACAGTAGGGTGCAAATGGGTCTTCAAGAAGAAGACCGACATGGATGGTAAAGTACACACTTATAAGGCTAGACTAGTTGCAAAGGGCTTCTCTCAAATTCCTGGAGTGGATTATGATGAGACATTTTCTCCGGTAGCCAAGATTAAGTCTATTCGGGTTCTGTTAGCCATAGCTGCATTTCATGACTATGAAATATGGCAGATGGATGTCAAAACCGCTTTCCTTAATGGAAAGTTGGCTGAAGATGTTTACATGAGTCAGCCAGAAGGTTTTGTCAGCAGCAAGTATCCTAATAGAGTGTGTAAACTCGAGAAATCCATTTATGGATTGAAACAGGCACCTCGCAGGTGGAATCTTTGCTTTGATGAGAAGGTCAAGGAATTTGGCTTTACTAGGAGTGAAGATGAATCTTGTGTGTATGTCAAGGCTAGTGGGAGTATAGTTAGCTTTTTGGTATTGTATGTGGATGACATACTACTCATAGGAAACGACATTCCAACCCTGCAGGAAGTAAAGTCCTGGCTTGGGAAGTGTTTCGCTATGAAGGACCTTGGTGAAGCTACCTATATTTTAGGGATAAGGATCTTGAGAGATCGGAGTAAAAGACTAATTGGACTTAGTCAGAGTACCTACTTGGATAAGGTGCTGAAGAGATTCAGCATGCAGGACTCCAAGAAAGGAGAGTTACCCATCCAGAGTAACACCAGATTGAGTAAGACACAAAGCCCTAGCACTGAGGCTGAGATAGCAGAAATGAGTCGAACACCTTATGCTTCGGCTGTAGGATCGATCATGTATGCTATGACGTGTACTCGAACCGATGTAGCCTTTGCCCTGAGTATGGTTAGCAGGTATCAGGCGAACCCTGGCAAAGCACACTGGACTGCGGTAAAGAATATCCTCAAGTACCTACGGAGGACTAAGGACTGGGTCCTTACCCTCGGTGGGAGTGATGACTTGAGAGTAGTAGGGTATAGTGATGCTAGCTTTAAGACTGATAGGGATAATTTCCGCTCTCAGTCAGGCTGGGTCTTTACCCTAAACGGAGGAGCAATTTCTTGGAAGAGTTCCAAGCAAGAGACAGTGGCAGATTCTACTTGTGAATCAGAGTATATTGCAGCTAGCGAGGCAGAAAAGGAGGCGATATGGCTGAAGAACTTCATTGGAGACCTTGGAGTTGTACCATCTATTAAAGAGCCAATGGAAATTTTCTGTGATAGTGAAAGTGCTGTTGCCTTAGCCAAGGAACCAAGGGATCACGGGAGATCCAGACACATCGACAGAAAATACCATTTCATCAGACATCGGATCGAAGAAGGACTCCTCGTGGCAAAGAGGGTATCATCAGATGAGAATCCGGCAGATCCCCTCACAAAGGGACTGACTCGGGTTAAGCATCTTCAGCATGCTCGGAGCATAGGGCTGAAGGATGATATTAGATTTAGTAGTTAGATAACCTCGAAATTTGTAAAGTGTAATTGACATTTGATGATGAATAAAAATGTTTTATTTATGAGTAAGGTGTTGCTATCTCTTGTCGATCGTTTACTATATTTCTTTTGCATGTTTTGACTTCCAGAATAATTTTGTTTGGTATAACATATTATTCAAACCTCCACAGTCAGTCATATGTCGGAAGTAGGTATGAATCAAGACTGTCATGTTTGGTTGTAGAGGTCTTGGACAAGGCTACAGCAATCATGAGTGCTCATAAGTTCTGAGCATTGGACTCAACCCACGCTCACTGGAATCACTTCATGGAATTCTATCTCGAGTGATCGTGAGACGGTAATATCGTATAAGTCTTCAAACCTAGAGATATGATTTGTTACTTACAAGTTGGTTATGCATTGATTGTACGAAAACGCATTGGTAACTTGATGTTATAAATCGTACTCTTGTGTGTAATTCAATGAGTGGTAGAACAAACATATGAGTCGAAGTTTATCTGTTCCTTCTAGGATTAGAAGCTGATATCTGGGCCCCTCGATGATTTTGTTTTGACCCATGTACCGGGCCCGGTCAGAACTAAGTTGATGTGTTCAATTAAGTTCTATGTCAAACAAATCGGAAATCGGGAAACAAATGCTGGACAATAAGCAAGACAATGTTCCATATATTTGTCCGGCTGATATCTAGAACGGAGGATTATATGATCACTTATCTTAAATGGTGTACCATCATCTTCTCAGTTCCGAGAAACCTTGAAAAGAACTACGATTGTCGATCGGTTCCTGAAGTCATACTTGCAGTAATAGTTATTAGACTTATCCAAGTGGGAGACTGTTGGATAGGTGTCTAAGTCCATAACTATTTCTGGTATGTACCTGACCCGACCCGGCATGGTCCATTTGGGTTGCATGGCACCATGCAATTGGATAGACTAAATGAGAGAAATAACACTTGGAGATTATTAATATATTATAAGTTCTAATATATTAATAATATTATTTGATTAGTTTGATCAATAATTAATTTAGAATTAATTAAGTGGTCAAAAGAGAACTAATTAAATATATGGGTTGATTATGTAAATCATCCATATCTTGTATAGTGGGCTAAGAGGCTCCATGGATTATCAAGTTGGGTTCTACCCATAGGATGCTCCATGGATGCTCCATGGGAGTTACAAACCCATGGGTCATGGAAATGAAGAGTCATGACACATTAGGGTTTACATGGTGTAACCCTAGATGTGTCAACACTATATAAGAGTCCCATTCTCCACAAAATTGGCTACAGAAGTTAGACATAAGAAACAAGAGGGCTTGGCCGATTTCAAGAAGTTTGTGTTCTCTCATAAGTTCTTCCAAGAGCATTTTGGTGTTGTGTGAAGCATTTGAGGCATCACACTTGGGGTGCTAGGCTCACAAGGTTTCAAGGAACACAAGCAACAACAAGGTAAGATATTCTATCTACTATTCAAGTTAAAATTGTTCCCCATGTATGCTAGATAAGAATATAACCTTGGAATTCAACTTTGCATGATAATTAGACAAACATAGATCCATGGTTATTAGGGTTGCATGTACACTTAGGAAGTGTTAGAATGCTCAAAACCCATCATGATTTTATACATGTTTTAAATGATTTAAACTATATATGTATTTATATCTACGAAAATGTTGGGGTAAAACATGGGTAGATATAATAGATAAATATGAGTTGGACGATGAGTTGAGAGGTGATATAGACCATGAGGTATGGGTGAGAGGTGTACGATGTGAGAAGCCTTTTTCCCAAACGTTGTCCTCGTCATTCAGCAGAGTATGGATGACAACCACAGACTATTCTAGAGAGTCCAGTGGAGCACTAGCAGGCTCGCAACCTATAGGTGTTGTGAACGATGTGTTCACCCAGTGTACTCTAAACCTTGGTGACCATGCAGACTTGGTGCCTAAACCTTGGTGATCATGCAGACTTGATGCCTAAACCCTGGCAACTATGCAGACTTAGTGCTCGTTGTGTAAACCATGGCAACGATGGACTTCGTGCCGATTCCTTTGGATGATCCGTAGGAATGAATGAACGAGGAATAAGCTGATTCTTAGGGTAGATCCTTAAGAATAGAGCATATAATGGGGATGGGTAATGGGGTTTAATTGCTTGATTGTTTAAACATAATAATTATATTATTGTGGGTTGAAAACCCTGTGTACTCACCTGGTTTCCCAAGCTGACCCACATGATTTATTTATATCACAGGTGTTGATATGAAGTCACATTACACTGAGACATTTAAAGAGATGTAGATCACTAGTGTGAATAAATGTAAGTTCCGTTTATGCTTATGTTCCTGTATTGACGATGACATCCCAAACGTTTTAAAATGAATAAAATACGTTTCTTCGAAAAATTTTTGATAATGTATTTATCGTATTTTTTTTCTTGGAACAAATTCCACAACATTTTTATTAAAAGAGGCACTCTGATTTTTATAAAGCATAAACAAAATCGGTCTTTTTTGGCCGTGAAAATGGGGATGTCATAGTTGGTATCAGTGCATTAGTTTATCGAACTAGGAATTTGTAGGAAATTTCTAGACTTAAACTTAGAATGCTAAGTGATGATTGTGAGGAGTGTGTCAAATAGATTTAGGTAATACACCTGAACAGACACAAGCACTAGCTTATTTTAGGAATGATGCCTAAATTGCTTTTACGTGCTAAATGATTTGTTATGCTTTATGCTATAGTTTGATCGGATCTATGGTCTGTTGCCGACCGAATCTGAAAACCTTATGTGTTTAGGATTCTAAACGTACGAATACGATATTAGAACTAGCATATAAACGTTTTGGACTGATAAGGATGATTTAAACGTCAATCCTAAATAAAGATCTAGATTCACCTTATTCGTTGTATAGATCAAGATGGCAAGGACCAGTAGCGGAAACGTGAATACAAATGGGAACCGAAACCAACCCCCAGTGATTGAGCAAATACCGGTTGTGGAAGCCGCTGCTGAGCCAATAACGATGGCCGGAGTGCAAGCGATGATCCAGGCGATGTTGGATCTTCAAATAGAGGAAACCAGACGTTTGCTCCAACAAAGTCAAGAGGAAGCGACCATACAGGTCGAACAGCCCGAGTTGAACAAATGGTAGACTGAGGATGGAAACTACAGTGGGACTGTTGGTCAAGCCAACCCACCGATATTTAGGCAAAACCACCAGGATGGAGGAATGATGGACGTGGATGCAAATACAAGGATTTCATGACGTCCAAACCACCGAGTCTATCTGGAAGCCCAACGCCGGTGGAAGTCATGAACTAGATCTTTGAGATGGAGACGATGTTTGAGAGTTGCGAGTGTAGCAACAGGCAGAAGACCGCTCTCGCGGTTCCTCTATTGAAATCTGGAGTACTAAGCTGGTGGAAGCTACTAGCCGATTCGATGCCCAAAGGAGAAGCGAGCAAGACGTCATGGGAAGATTTTCTAGTGCAGTTAAAGATGTAGTACTGCTCTGAGCAGGATCTTCTGGAGATCAACAATGAGTTCCAGAATCTAAAGAAGGGAAGGATGAGTGTCATCGAGTATGCTGCAAGTTTTACGTAGCAAATGAAGCTTGTTCCTTACCTAGTTCCAACTCAGCTCTCCAAGGTCAACAAGTTTGCCCATGGATTACCAGCAGACTTTGGACCAATGGTCAAGCAAGCAACCACTTTGAAAGGAGCCATCTGGGCAGCCAGGAATGTTGAGACCCAGATTAGGGAAAAGGGTCTGGAGAGAGCTGAAGTTGGTGAGAAAAGGAAGCATGAAGGATCTTAAAAATCCATCAAAGAAAGGAAATTCTCAACGATTGACGAAGTAGGAGGAGGTGAAGCCAAGTGGTGCGAAAAGTGTAAAAAGAAGCATTTTGGGAAATGTAGCGAGGAGGTGACTTGCTACAAATGTGGAAAGACAGGGCATTACGCCAGGAAGTGTTTGTCCAACAAAAAGGTGTGCTATGGATGTAACAAAGAAGGGCATATTTCTAGGTACTGCCCAAAGAAAAACGAGGCAGCAAGGCCAAACACGCCACCAAGGCCAAGGGCATTCCACATGATCCTCGACGAAGCAGAAAACCATGCGAGGAATCAAGGATGACGACTTCATATCCAAAGATCAAGTTATGCAGTAGCCATAGTATCGTATGATGTAGCCTATTAAAGGCATAGTCTAGGTTGAACTTGAACACCTATGTAATCGTTTCAAGAAATAATAAAGCCTTCATTTTGTTATCTGATGTGTTAAACTGTTATGTGATTTTCTTGTATGGTGACTTGGAAAACTGCGAGACAATACTTGGGACGAGTATGAGTAGGTGTGAAAGGTAGTAGATGCATATACTACCGGAAGCACATGACTCACGCTTGGATCAGGGAAAGTCACAAGGTTACCAAGAAGCTAGTAAATGATTTTGTTTTATTCAAGCATGTCGTTACCATCGTTTCGGTAATGACTAAGAGGATGATTGTTATTCCAACCGTAGTGGTCATATCGAATTGAGTCCGACTACGATGAGTATGTTACGTGGTTCGGAGAACCAAGTTTGATGTAGCGTCTGACTTAAAGCAAACGATTGAAATAAATGCGATCAATAGACGTATCGCGCTCGTTGTTAAAATAAGTTGGTAGCTAGAAATGCTACATGATAAAATGTGATTATATCACATTAGACCATGAAGGAAGGCATATTCCATTCTGGAATTTGACTCTAAGAGACTTGAGTCTAAGCATTGCTACATACAATGATAGGTCATTAGAATATGAAACATCGGTCAATTGTAGTAATCAAATTAACTTATCCTAAGTTTGTTAAGAAGAAGAAGGAGTCTCTGATAAAGAATGAGGTTGTGACACGCAGGTCATGAATGAAAGTCTAACGAGCAGGTGCAAGATCGAGCACCGCCTACAGTCAAGGAGTCCAAGAGTTAGATACTCATTCGAAGAAACAAGGAAGTTACGATTATTACCTAGGATGAAGAGATAATGTGTGGAGTCATTATACTGCCCTGTGTCGTTAATGATTCCGGGATGTAATCATCCTAAGGGGGAGATAATTGTAACGCCCGCAGATCCGGGTTAGTCAATTTAGAGGCGATAAGTGTCGAAAATGTCTTTTCGGCAAAATATTATTTATAATAAATAGTCTTAACCAAGTTGTAGAATATGTCTTAAGGTTTCCATACATATAATGAACACCAAAATCAAAGTTATAACGAAGAAGTTATGACCCGCCGAAATTTTACGGCAAAACCGACACGACACCGGCAGACGCAAATAGTGAATTTACGATGGACAAATTTTTAGCCTTAGTGATCTAAACGAAAGTCGTAGATTATGTTAAACCAAGAAAATACATAAAAAGAACGCCTAAATCTTACTTCGTATGAAGAAGTTATGATTTTTCTGAGATTCGGCTTAACAGTGCACGACCCGAAACTCGAATTTAAGTTCGAGCAGTTTTTGGCTTACGTGACCTAAATGAGAGTTGAAGATATCATTAATAGGAACTCAACAATAAAAAGATATACGAAAACGGAGTCCGTATGAAGGAGTTACGAATTCTTCGCGGTCATTTAACAGTCTAAACGCCTCCTACTGTTAAATTTAAGATCAGTCGAGAATTAGCCGACGGAGTCTAAACAAAAGTTGCAGATCTTGATTTTACTTACTTGTGGATAAAAAGAACATCGAAACTGGAGCTCGTATGCGAGAGTTATGATTTTTCTAAGTTCGAAGGCTGATACGCGATAAGGGTGACGTGGTACCACCAGAATTGGACACGTGGCACCACCAAAAGGTTGCCACATACACCAACTCGGCGAGTAGGTCCTCCTACTCGGCGAGTAGGTTAGTCAGCACCCCTATAAATAGAGGTGTTGGGCATTCACTTCTCTTCACACCTCCTAAACTCACTTTCTCTCTCTAGTTTCTCTCTCTAGAGTCCCAAACCCCCCCTAAAGCCTAGGTAAACCCCCTAGCACCCGAAGGAAGCCCCGAGGCTCCCAAAGCCCCAAGAAAAGAGACTTTCGGCTTGGGAACGCTGCTCCAGCGAAACCCGGTTTTCGAGAAAACCCGCTGTAAGTGAGCTATGCCTACCCTATCTTTAGTATAGCTTATGTTTTAATATAGTAACGTTATTAGGAACTTATAATGAGTATTTGGGCTATTATTATGAGTTATATTGAGTTTTATTTAACATTTATATAATAACAATAATAATAGCTAGACTATTAATTTGTCGCGGTAATCGTTACACTATACCCTAGTGGTATTGGTATTAGGTTTTATCGAAGGAAAATTGTTTTGAGAGTATCGAAGCGCTGTCCGAGTACTGCGTCACCACCTTTCAGGTGAGTGCATGGTCCCCTTCAACTTACACATAGGTATGAAGTATTTACTACGTGCTATGTGTGCATATTGTCTGTTTACTTGCTGTCTATGCTCGGTGAAAGATTTTATACATGTTTTAAATGATTTAAACTATATATGTATTTTATATCTACGAAAATGTTGGGGTAAAACATGGGTAGATATAATAGATGAAATATGATTTGGACGATGAGTTGAGAGGTGATATAGACCATGAGGTATGGGTGAAAGGTGTACGATGTGAGAAGCCTTTTTCCCAAACGATGTCCCCGTCATTCAACAGAGTATGGATGACAACCACGGACTATTCTAGACAGTCCAGTGGAACACTAGTAGGCTCGCAACCTGTAGGTGTTGTGAATGATGTGTTCACCCTGTGTACTCTAAACCTTGGTGACCATGCAGACTTGGTGCCTAAACCTTGGTGATCATGCAGACTTGATGCCTAAACCCTGGTGACTATACAGACTTAGATCCTAAACCCTGGCGACTATGCAGACTTTGTGCCCGTTGTGTAAACCATGGCAACGATGGACTTCGTGCCGTTTCCTTTGGAAGATCCTTAGGAACGAATGACCGAGGAAAAAGCTGATTCTTAGGGTAGATCCTTAAGAATAGAGAATATAATGGGGATGGGTAATGGGGTTTAATTGCTTGATTGTTTAAACATAATAATTATATTATTGTGGGTTGAAAACCTTGTGTACTCACCAGGTTTTCCAACCTGACCTACTCAGTTTATATATATCACAGGTGTTGATATGAAGTCACATTACACTGAGAGATTTAAAGAGATGTTGATCACTAGTGTGAATAAATGTAAGTTCCGTTTATTCTTATGTTCCTGTATTGACGATGACATCCCAAACGTTTTAAAATGAATAAAATACGTTTCTTCGAAAATGTTTTGATAATGTATTTATCGTATTTTTTTCTGGGAACAAATTCCGCAACATTTTTATTAAAAGAGGCACTCTGATTTTATTAAAGCATAAACAAAATCGGTTTTTTCTAGCCGTGAAAATGGGGATGTCACAAAGTATGTGTACAAAAAAAGGTAACATGGTTCTTGATGATGTTCCTATTGGTTTTTGGTGTCTAAGTTGATAACTATAATTGGTATGTACTTGACCTAATACAAGCATGGTCCATTTGGGTTATAACACTCTGGAACAATTTGATAGGATGGATATTTGAGAAAGAGGTTAATGTGTTTTATTAATATATTATAAGTATAATATATTAATTTAGAAATCATATTATTTAATTAGTATTGATCAACATTTAATTTGGAATTAATTTAGTGGTCAAATGAGACTAATTAAATTAACGGGTACTGATTGTGTAAATCAGTGATATATATAGTTTGGGCTAATGATCCATATTGAATAGTAATGGACTAAGTTCATGTAAGACTTCATGAAAAGTTAGTCCAAAGGGCTTATCTTATGGATTATTGGATTAAGGCCCAAGGAAGTGGAATAGAGTTTAACTCTTGGATTCTACACTATATAATTGTAACCCATAAGCCAAAAATCAGGCACTAGTGATTCCAAGAAGACCTTGATGATTTTTGTGTCTCCAAACCTCTCTCTCAAGTCCCTCCTCTTGTTCTTGGTTTGTTATAAGACATTTGAGGCATCACACTTGAGGTGCTAGGCTCTTGAAAGACCAATTCCTACAGGTTACAATTAAGAGGTATTCTTCTAACTTACTTTTATGTTTCAATTACCAATATTTTATGCTAGTTGCAGGTTTCAAGCTTTGGAAATTTTATTTCATGCATAACTAGAGAAAACATAGATCTAAAGCTATTATGGTTGTATGTACACCATATGAGTGTTATAGTACCTAAAACCCTACTGTTGTATCAGAGCCATGGGTTGTTTTTGTTATATTCATGCATAGCTAATTGTTCAAAGTTGAAGCAAAATGAAAAAATTGTTTCTTTCAGCATGAAATCGACGACTCCACTATTGGACTCTATGAGTTGGATGATTTTGGTCATGAACTCGATGAGTCCATAGCCTGGCTCGACGAGTTGGACCATCAGATGGCACTTTTCGGGGTTTTTTTTTTGCATGAATTGGATTAGGATCGTTACCATAAATTGTTTTATTTCATAAAATTTGATTTTACTAATATGGTAATGACTATCCCCATCCAATAACATGATGATTGTCAAATTTTAAGATAATTACTTGATTTTAAGAAAAACTAATTATTTGTCAAATCTAAATCATTTTGATATATGAACTTGAATTAGGTCAAATTAGTTAAAGATAAAATTATTTGATTATTTTATTAATTTAAAAGATTGATTTAAATAGTTCATGAAACCTCCATAAGTTTTGGATATGAAAAGTCTCATTCGTAAAACAAATTAACTCATTAAGTTATGAATTCCAAGAGTCTTGAAAGGTTACAAAACTTAATCTAAATGGCTTTGAAATGTTTCATAACTTGCCCTCATGTTATGGAATTTGTAAATTTTACTTTATGGAAAAAGGAGAGTGTAACGTCCTGAAAATCACGACTAAAATTTTTTCTTTAAATCATTACTAATCCATATTCATAAAGTCATATCATAAACCATAACATAATTCAGAGTATTAATTTCCAAAACACAATTTCATTATCAGAGTAAAACATCCCATGTTGACTAATAATTGGTGTGTGCCATGCGATCACCCCGAGCTCTTCCCTCCGCTACCGGAAGTACCTGAAACCAAAACTGAAAACTATAAGCACGAAGCTTAGTGAGTTCCCCAACCTACCACATACCATACACATACACATACTGCAAATACTGGGCCTCACCCACTACTCCGGGCCTCACCCGCTATAACAGGCCCCGCCTGCCCTAGGCCCCGCCTGGCTTCGAGCCCTGCTCGGTGTACATATCTGTTTCTCTTAGGCGTCGCCTGGCTCTGGGCCCCGCCCACTCACACATACTAATATACAATAATATCATAACACATAAACTGGAGATACACTACTTGATTTCATGTTCTAAGGCCTCGCCTATCTTGCGCCCCGCCCCTGTCCTGTTACTGATGAGTCATGGAACCCCGTCCACGCTCCTACTGATAGTGAGATACGGGCCCAGCCCACACTCACCCCCACCCTTCCTACCTTTGGCCTCGCCCCTGCTCGGCTACTAATGAGATTTGGAACACTGTCCACACTTTGCAATCGGTGAGATACAAGACCTTGCCCACACTCACCTCCCTACCTGTCACATACATGTATCACACAGACAATAAGTATAAAATATCATGCAAATCATTCCTTGGGCACCCGCCCGACATCGGACCTTGGTCCGGAATATCATACTAGCAAATAGTGCTTAGGGCAAACCCCCTGGTCTTCCTACTACATAACTACTTGGGTTGGCATTGTGGTCGTAGACACATCAACACAAAGGGAAACTCACCTGCACTGTTGAACTTTGCTAATAACCCTCCGGTTGCTGACTAGAATTTTTTCATTGCTGCTTCTTCGGCTCCCCGAGCTACCAAGATCACAATATCACTTAGCCCAATATCATAATCACTCTCAGGGTAAAATTACCATTTTACCCCTACCCCATAATGGTCCACAACTAGGGCCCAAAACATACTATAAAAAGGTCCAACATTAAGTAGGCTTCCCAGGCCCACTATTGACCCATAAATGGCCCAATTTGCTACATTGGGCCCAATCCCATTATTGGGCCTTACCTTAAGCCCAATACAATTACTTGGCCCATAAACACTGACTCCTGATGGACCACTAAGGCCCAAAGACCTATAGTCCAAAACACAGCCCATACCAATGCCCAAAAGCTCAAGGCCCAAATCTTACCATGTACGTGGGGCGTACTCCTAGGTATGCTGAGCGTACTGCTTGATGGCTTGTACGCCGTGCGTACCTCCTTGTACACCCAGCGTACAACCTCATTAATTCAACTTTCTAATAAGAGCTTAATACCCCGATTCAGAAGCTAAAAACTCGGATCTAAGTCTTATTCCATGTATGAAGCCATAAAGTCACTGACTTGGTGACTTTGTATGGCCCAAACAAACCCAAGCTCTCAAAACACTCTTCTATTTCCATAAAAAGGGGACTAGATCTCATGCATGGAATTAATATGACCATAAATTTTGGAACTTTACTGCTTCTCGGACTTATATGACTTAAGGGAGGCAACCCTGGTCTTAGAAACGTGCTTGGGGCTCAAAGAACCAATCTTGGGACCAAAATGTCCATAAACTTGAACTAAAGGAGATCTATGAGATTAATCATCAAGCTCAAAACTTTTTACCTTGAAGGGGTCCGAAATGAGGCACTTATCCAAGATCCGCAAGCTCTAGCTTCCAAGGTTCCTCCTTGCCAACCTTCTTCTTTTCTCTTCAAAGCTTTAAACCACCAAAATGGGTTCTCCAAGGTGAAGATCTCACCAAAAGAGGGTATGAAAGTTCTAGGGTTTCTTCTGAGGTTGGGGAGGCTCATATGGGGGCTAAGGATGAAACCATTATGTCCTTACATAGTGATCAATCCAAAATTAGGGTTTCATAACTTTTACCGTACGCTGGGCGTACGCCTTGGACATCCGCGATCAGGTTGCCCCATTATGTTGGCCATAAGCCAGCTCACGATGGGCGTACCCACACGTGTTCCAAACATACATGCATGGCCTTCCATGAAAACTTTTCTCCGTAAGGGCCATTATGTCAATATCTTCAAAGTGTCACAACTCCTTCAATCTAGACCCGTTTCTGAAGAACTTTATTTCCACAGAAAGGTGGCGAGAAGCCCTACACTTCTAGCAACACAACTCAGACCCACAACCTTCTCAAAATAAACTCCCATCCTAAAAACGACCAAAACGACCCTAGCTTTGGTTTCTGAAATCCGCAAACGAATACTTTTAGAACAAGGCGATACAACTCTCCCCCACTTAAACTAAACTTCGTCCTCAAAGTTTCTCTACTGCCAACCGCCCTAAACTCTGCTTCCAACACTCTGCTTGATAGACCTAACACCCGTTGATTACCTTCGTTGGCCTTCCGCCTGGTCATTCTGACTATCATTAACCCTTGCGGTAAATATTCTTGGGTTCATCCCTTTTTACTCTTCGTTGCCATCGGCCTTCCTGAGGCGTCGTTCCAAGGTCATCAAACCCTTTCCATACTTCATCAGGGAGAAATGTCTAGCTGAAATTGCAATCCCGATCACTCCTGATTCCGAACATGTTACTAACCAAAAATTTGTTGTCCCTTACCCGCCTTCCGGATGAACCAAGACCACACTGGTCCCTACTAAACTATCACCATCTGGATTACCGGCTCCCACCGGTCGCTAGCCCCAACAGAAACTGCTAGTCGCTCCTAGTGAGTTCCGAAGAAACTTAGGCTACCTAATACTACCCCCTCTACTCTGCCACTCTGGCGCTACAAATTATGGGAATCTCGATCCCTAACTTGACCCTAAGGTCCTTACTTGGTCCCACCTATGCTACTAAATTCACGGGCCTCGCCCACGGGTCTCACCCAACTATACCTACTGAGCAACCCTGCTCTCAGGCCTCACCTATACTGCTAGTCACATATGGGCCTCGCCCATGGCTCTCACCCAACTACATCCTAGGGCGGCCTCTCCCAAGATCTCACCTCTCTAAGGCTATGTAGGCAAGCCCCATACTATCCTCATCAACTACCCATTCCTGATCCCTACCTTGATTACTAGGAGATAAGGGCCTAGCCCAAATTCCGCTAACTAGGAGATACGGGCCTCCGCCCACTCTCCACTAACTAAGCTGCTAGGGAATGCTACGGCTTACCTACAGTCTTACAGCACTTTCCACCTCTGACTGCCGCCGGAGAAAGCTGCAAATCTCCCACCGCCCTACCATGCTCTACATGCTATCTCTGCCACTGACTACTAATCACGAAAGTATCTCATGCTAAATGTTCTCAAAATTCTCATTCTAACTGTTTCGAGTCCTACATGCGATCTGTGACAACTCGAAGTTTTCCATCCAGTTTAGCCTAACACTTCTTTGAAAGTCAAACTCATTGCTGTTATCTTTTAGAACAATTAGAAGTTTATTTGAGCATTCCGAGCCTTGTACACTTAAGGAATAAGTGTCGGGGTTAATCAGTTGAAGTTCTAGCACAAAGAAATGGGCTTAAGCACATTAATCATGAGTTCATGGCGACCACATCGGAGTTTACGGCAATAAACTCCATGTGGGCCATAAACTCACCTTATATGGTGAAGATGAAGGTTATTTGTTCATTTCTTTCATTTCCTTGGCCCAAATCCTCTCAAGCATCACCCCTATCTTCGTCCCTGATCTTCAAAACCCGTAAGTATCTTGCCCTAACTAGTTGATATCTTAGATGATCTAGTGATCTTACATGAGTTCATTTGTGAAATCAATCTATTTTGTAGATTTTCAAGTTACACCAAGAACACCAAGAACACACACTAGTGTGCTTGGCCAGAAACGACCATTTGAAGCTTCTAGACTGTAAGTGCTCTTATTCTAACTCATTGTACACTAGGTTTAACATGTTTATAGCCTAGAAATCATAAAGAAACACAAGAACAAAGGAGTTTATGGCCAAGACATGTTCTAGGGCCGTAAACCCCTATAAGTGGGGCAAATTGCACCCTAACTCCTTCCTTATGCCTAGAACCCAGCTTAGATCATATCCTTGAAGTATTAAGGACCTTAAGCATCCAAGAAACCATGTTCCCATAGATTTTACAGCCGTAAACTCATAAGGATTAGTCCTTAGGCCGTAAACTCTATAAAGGGGTGATATTGTGCCCCTAATGCTTCCACATGGCTAGAACTTAACATAGAACCAATCCGCAATGAGCTAGGAACCTCAAAACATCTAATGGTACTTCCTACCATGATTTTACGGCCGTAAACTCATGGGGAAGTGGTACTTGGGCTGCAAACTACAGTTAAAGTCATTCTTGGACCTTAAACTCACCTATCCTCTTATTTAAGCCTTGGAACACTTAACCACTTAAGATATCATAGCTTTAAGCTTCATTTGGTGACCCATTTGAGAGTTTACGGCCAAGAGTAAACTCCCCTAGGCCGTAAACTCCAACAAGTATGGTCTATGGACCATAAACTCACTTACAAAGCCTTACACTCCTTTGTTGCAACCCGATAGCATCCTAGAACTTGACCAAAGTGTTTTCCTCACAATAGGATGTTTTTAAATGTTTAATTAGTGTTATAATCACTAATTATTTATATACACATGTCTTCATATGTTACTAGGATCATAGAGTGTGTTCAAGACTTCACTTGACACCTAGCAATCCTACATCTTCAGTTCATCCAAACCACCATCTTCAGGTGAGTTCATACCCCTTAATCAATGTTTTAAATATTTTTAAATGATTTTATGGGGGGATACAAGTAGAATCATGCTAGTTATTATATCAATCACATGTGATTAATAAGCAGCATTCAAATGATTTACTACTCATTAGCCATTTTACCAAACAGTTTTCTTCAAATGATTTTCATAAACATTTTATATGTTTAAAACTCCTTATTAAAATGTTCATTATACACTGTATGTTTCATTTCAAACTCATTTACAATTGTGTTTCAAACAAATGTTTCTTTATACTTAAATTGTTTTATCAAACCAATGCTTTCGACACGTTTTATAGATTGACATCAAGTCGATCTTTTCTTAGATAGTAATCATGTTCAAAGGTTTTACAAAAATTATTTTATGCTTTTATATTGTAAATTGCATGCCTATGTATGTACAGTTATATAAGAAATGTTTAAAGGACTTAGGAAGGCTAGCCACTTTATTTCCTTTTCCCCATTGGGATGTGGTTTGGTAAGGTATCAGGTATCCATCCGATGGTTGTTTAAATATTAGTTATATATCATGTGTACATATGTAGTCATAAAGGTTCTTCCAGTCAGTTCAATACCCTTGGGTAGCAAGGGTATACGTCCATGTTCATACGTACCAGTTACATTACTAGTAAGCTACCATAGGGGTAGTTCAGGAATATACTAGAACTATTACTAGAACGCGGAATCATACCACGAGTCTGTTCATTCTTGAGTCTATACATTCTAGATAGAGAGAGAACACACATTACAGCTAGTACACACTGTACATTACTATACTATTACCTAGATACGTTTACATGATTACATTTACATGAGTACATTTACATAGATACGTTTACATAGAGACCCTGTTATAAGCATGCCTATATATGTATAGTTACATAAATAATGTTTAAAGGACTTAGGAAGTCTAACCCACTCTATTTCCTTTTCCCCGTTGGTATGTGGTCTGGTGGGTGTCGGGTATCCGTCCGAAGGTCGTTTAGATACTTAGTTATATATCATGTGTACATATATGGACATAATAATTCCTTTCAGTCAGTTCAGTACCTTTTGGTAGCAAAGGTATACCTTAATATACTTTTACATAAATCATATACGATGATAAGACTGACATAACTAGGTGCTATAGCATGGAACGATTTCAGGATCTAGCTATACCAATGAATCACAACGCATTATGATAGTTATATTGGGTATACACGATCATAGTAATGTGGATGTTCACGGCTTGCAAACATGTAGGGGTCGTGTATGGGTCCGAAAATCTCTTTGACAGGGGAGCGTTTAGCCTGGGATCTAGCCATTACATTATGCCTTATCCCTCAAATAAGGCAAACTTAGTACACAAGTAGTCACTTATTACAAATACTACAGTACTTACTAGATTACAATAGATTTAAGGTAGTTAGTACGATTGTAGTTTTGATACTACACCATAGTACTATTTCATTTTCCCATTACATTCATTTTGTGAACATTCGCACGATGTACGGTAATGTAGAAGCTATATTTTTGTTAATGATAGTCGGATTTGGGAAAATACACACTCTTACAAGAGACACACACACAGATACTAGATGCCTTGGTAGAAGGATACTTTTAGTAGGAAACATATGGTTTTCTAGGATGTTCAAAATGTTTTCAAATACTTATAGTTCATATACATACAAATATTTACATTTCATATACGTACAAATACTTACATACAAATTAAGGCACTAAAATACTTATGATCTCACCAGCTTTAAAGCTGATACTCTCTTTCAAAATAACTTGTATCCTTAGGTCAATAGTAGACAGGTATCGATGTAAGGCTTAGAGAAGATGGTGCTCGTTCAAGACCCATCTTTCATTTTGATTTATACTTTAGTGTTTATCATAATTTGAAAGAATACACTTGTATTAAAATTATATTATTAATGCAATGGATGATGTTGTTGCTTGTTTACTACTTTTCATTGTTGTGATATTGTACATGACGTCCTCTGCCCCAAAACGTTTCCGCCGTTCATGGTTTTGGGGTGTGACAGATTGGTATCAGAGCATTGTTTATAGTGAATTAAGTATATCAACCGATAAAAGATATACAGACTATAAATACAATGGGATTACTATACTCTGACCAAGATTTATACTTTAAATAATAAAATATTTAATTAAGTATATGTCCCTGCATTCATACTAAAATCAGTGTCACTAGGACAGTACAAAAGAATTACGATTGATGGGTAGCACAAGTAGACTTAGAGACATATAGTCAAAACTGGGAAGATATAGCCTGATCAACTATATTATCCGAGGGTTGACTAGCATGTGCCTAAGTGTAGTTGTGAGGTTGCAACAAGTCTAAAAATCTTACCAACAATACCACAATGAGAGCAATAGAACATAAACCTAAATCCTACAGGGGTATTTGGTGTTATTATAAGTACTTCATACTTGAGAACTAAAGAGGATCTTCATTACTAAGTTGATAGTTGCTAAGTCGATACACTAAGGCTATATGTAACTAGGATGTTATAGACTTAGAATCTGTAAAATTTTTGCTTTACCCCTATTCTTTGTGAATTTGGAGTTAAGGTCACTTATTCGAAGGACTATCCTATTTCGATTACATATAACTGGTATGCACTTCGAAAAATTGATGTAACTAATGAAGATTTTCTAAATAATTATCTAGATAGTTTGTCTAATAATTATTTTCTTACCCCAATTCTCGCGTAAATAACATGGTTGGAATCCATCCCCACGGAAATTCGTACCTTCCGAACGAAGTCATTGCTGGATGGTTTGGAGAAGAACCAGAGAATGATCATCCTATCCCTTTGAATGATCACCATCATGAAGACCTTTCGGACGGTGCTAACTCCGAACCCGAGATTGAGAACTTACCCCATACAGCTCCCTTTCCAAATCCTAACCCTCGTCTGACTTTTCATGGCCCGACGCCTCCATGGGTGGAATGCTTGGAAACATGGAGCCAAGGACAAGATCAGCCCATGCCATTTAATGGTGACCGAAGCTTTTATAACCTGAGCAATGGGGGCTCAGCAGACAGAATCTTGCCAATCCTGGTCCGCAGAGTGGCCCGAAATGAGATTCAAGGCAGGACAACCCTACATCATATCACAGAAGTTGTCACCAATGCGGGAATGCATACCCTCCGCACCATTCGTCTAGAAGATGCTCGTGAGAGATCTGAGAGAGACCATGAATCCCTGCTTCAAGCACTGGCTGAATCACGAGCTGAAGTCATAGAACTCTGCGTACGCCAGAGGGACTACAAAAGACACCTACTTGATGTGGAACGTCAACTGGCTGAGCTGAGAGTTCACCAGAGGGATGACCGTCGCCAGTAGTAGATGTCTTACTTTTTTGTTCCTTGTCAAAAAGGAATCTTTTTTCTGTCTATGCCCGATGTGGCATTTTCTATGAAACTATCTAGTAATGTAAGTACTTTTGGTTAGGTCATTATGCTATCAAGGACTATCTTCTCTGGATATGATATAAGACCTTTTACAAGGTCATTTTCCCGAACTTTTACGTCATGAATGTCAAAGATATTGACAGTCGGCTAACCTCTGTTTCATTCTTTATTCAAATGCTCTCATCATACTTTCATTGGAGTATATCTGAAACATGCTTTAGTCAAGACATTGGACTATAATAATTTAACTCCGGAGACATTTCCAAGTCTCTTTTAGTGGTTGGATCATGTTATTCACCAACCAACGATACCTCGGCTTGAACGACAAACGTCTTGAGACCATTCTACGAACTTGCTTCTACTCCTTACTAGGACTGCATCAAAGGGATGTAGGTCAACCTTTTGTAAACACACTTCCAATCCGTACTAGGACTGCATCATAGGGATGTAGGTCAAACTTCCGAGAACATACTCTTACTCTTTCATTGAACGATCGGCATACATCCAGAGTCAATAGTAGCTTTTACTAGGAAATCTTAGTTCATCGAAATAGATTCGTAAGAAGATTATTATTGTGACTTTCTTCGCTTATACATTCCCAAGTTATATATAACGAAGATCTGGTAGACAATAGAATGTGAGATTTCTAACTTAGTTTCTTTTCCCCTTTAGGATGTGGGACTATAGTAGAATCACACATTTTATTATCCTCCCCTTTCTTGATTATATCATAACATGTATAAGCTAAGTTTTCATGAATAATAACTCAGTTCTTATCCAAAAACAAAATGATACAAGAACCGTCCGGACAGTTTAATGACTACTCAGCAACAGAATGAAAAGACTAGGCTTCTTCCCTTTTTGGGAGCCCTGGTCTTATTCTTCAAGAAGAAAGAATTCAGGGGAGCGATCATACCAGCACTAATGCACCGGATCCCATCAGAACTCTGCAGTTAAGTGTGCTTGGGCGAGTGGAGTACTAGTATGGGAAACATTTGGGAAGTCCTCGTGGTGCAGGCCTCAAGAGGACTTCCATTAGAAATCATTATCTCTGCCTCGCATAGAAGAATTGGTTGAGCAAACGCAAGGAAAAAATTACTTTTAGAAATGGACCTGAGATCCGAATATCACCAGTTCGAGTGTTAGGGAAGGATGTCCTGAAGACTACCTTCCGAACTCGATGCGGACACTTCGAGTCCGTAGTGATACTCCTCGGATAGGACTAATACGCCCATAGTATTCATGAGCTTAATGAGTAGGGTACACCATTCTTACTTGGATCAGTTCGTCATTCTCCATGTAATGACTTACTTATCTACCCTCGTAGTAAGAAGGAACCCATGGAAACATTACCCTCAGAGAAACTTTTGCGAAGTTCTCTAAACACGAGTTTTGGAATTGAAGAATCAAATTCCTAAAACACACTATTAGTGATGTGGAAATTCTTGAGTACTCTTTCAATTTATCAAAACCTTTGAGAATTTGTCGACACCGAAGACGTCGACATAAATTTGCCATGTTCGAGGTCTCGTAGACCTACCGTCGTAGTCCATTCAGAACTCCTTGGGAATTACGGAAACCCTTACGACTTTGATCCAGCAGAGGGTGGCCCTTGACTGGGAAGATAAGCAAGAGACCTTGAAATTCCAAGTGAGAGACCAAATTCTTGAGGAAGTCTCGCATTGGGAATGGCTTAATACGCTTCGTAAAGTGTGGAAAGCTAAATCCAAGATAGTTAGGACCTCCGAGATTCTTACCAAAATCGGTCATGTATCTCACAAACTAGACCTACTCCACGAGCGTAGTAACGTACATTTTACCCTTCGCCTCTCAATCTTGAAACCATACCTTTCCGTTAGGACTCTCATAAGTCCACTCGACGAGATCGAGATTAACGAGATCCTCGCCTTCGTGGAAGAACCGTAGTGACCCTCAACCGAGTGGTCAAACGGACGAGGCAAACGTCGTCGCCCATTAGTGAAGGTTCGTTGGGATACCAACCGAGGACCCGAATTCATTTATGAGTGCGATAACCAATCGATTAGGAAGTTCCCACCTCATGACTCGATCATTCATACCTACTTCCTTACCTAAATTCTAATTTCGGGACGAAATTCCCTCTAACAGGGGGATGATGTGACAACCCAAAAATTTCCATCCAGTTTAGCCTAACACTTCTTTGAATGTCACACTCATTGCTGTTATCTTTTAGCACAATTAGAAGTTTATTTGAGCATTCTGAGCCTTGTACACTTAAGGAATAAGTGTCGGGGTTAATCGGTTGAAGCTCTAGCACAAAGAAATGGCCTTAAGCACATTAACCATGAGTTCACGGCCACCACATGGGAGTTTACGGCCGTAAACTCCATGTGGGATGTAAACTCACCTTATATGGTGAAGATGAAGGTCATTTTTTCATTTCTTTCATTTCCTTGGCCCAAATCCTCTCAAGTATCATCCCGATCTTCGTCCCTGATCTTCAAAACCCATAAGTATCTTGCCCTAACTAGTTGATATCTTAGATGATCTAGTGATCTTACATGATTTCATCCGTGAAATCATTCCGTTTTGTAGATTTTCAAGTTACACCAAGAACACACACTAGTGTTCTTGGCCAGAAATGACCATTCAAGCTTCTAGATCGTAAGTGCTCTTGTTCTAACTCGTTGTACACTAGGTTTAACATGTTTATAGCCTAGAAATCATAAGGAAACACAAGAACAAAGGAGTTTACGGCCAAGACTTGTTCTTGGGCCGTAAACCCCTATAAGTGGGGTAAATTGCACCCTAACTCCTTCCTTATGCCTAGAACCCAGTTCAGATCATATCCTTGAAGTGTTAAGGTCCTTAAGAATCCAAGAAACCATGTTCCCATAGAGTTTACGGCCGTAAACTCATAAGGATTGGTCCTTAGGCCGTAAACTCTATATAGGCGTGATATTGTGCCCCTAATGCTTCCACATGGCTAGAACTTAACATAGAACCAATCCCCAATGAGCTAGGAACCTTAAAACATCAAATGGTACTTCCTACCAATAGTTTACGGCCGTAAACTCATGGGGAAGTGGTACTTGGGCATCAAACTCAAGTTAAGGTCATTCTTGGACCTTAAACTCACATATCCTCTTGTTTAAGCCTTGGAACACTTAACCACTTAAGATATCATAGCTTTAAGCTTCATTTGGTGACCCATTTGAGAGTTTACGGCCAGGAGTAAACTCCCCTGGCCCGTAAACTCCAACAAGTATGGTGTATGGACCATAAACTCACTTACAAAGCCTCACACTCCTTTGTTGCAACCCGATAGCATCCTAGCACTTGACCAAAGTGTTTTCCTCGCAATAGGATGTTTTTACATGTTTAATTAGTGATATAATTAATAATTGTTTATATACATATGTCTTCATATGTTACTAGGATCATAGAGTGTGTTCAAGACTTCACTTGGCACCTAGCAATCCTACATCTTCAGTTCATCCAAACCACCATCTTCAGGTGAGTTCATACCCTTAATAAATGTTTTAAATGTTTTTAAATGATTTTATGGGGGAAACAAGTAGAATCATGCTAGTTATTATATCAATCACATGTGATTAATAAGCAGCATTCAAATGATTTACTACTCATTAGCCGTTTTACCAAACAGTTTTCTTCAAATGATTTTCATAAACGTTTTATATGTTTAAAACTCCTTATTAAATTGTTGATTATAAACTGTATGTTTCATTTCAAACTCATTTACAATTGTTTTTCAAACAAATGTTTCCTTATACTTAAACTGTTTTATCAAACAAATGCTTTCAACCCGTTTTATAGATTGACATCAAGTCGATCTTTTCTTAGATAGTAATCATGTTCAAAGGTTTTACAAAACTTATTTTATGCTTTTATATTGTAAATTGCATGCCTATGTATGTACAGTTATATAAGAAATGTTTAAAGGACGAGGCTCAGATAATCCTTCGAGTAAAAGACTCGTCCCTACAACGGTTAGACTCAAACAAGAGCTGCGCAATTGGACCAAATCTAGCACTCTGAGATTATTCAACCCTAATCACATGTGACATGACGTATTCACCTAATGGCTAACTCCCATCACTCAGAATCTCACAATGCACAAAGCAAGAAGCATTCAGACAAGGGAAAATCTAACCATAACATACTCTAACAATCATAATCTCATATACTCAGGCATAACCTAAACAGGCTACCCTACTACAGTCTAACCAGTACTATCATGCAGCTCAAAAGCATATATAACAGGCACATAAGGCATCCTCCCTAGATCCTTAGTCCTAATCTAGCATGCTGTTCTATTAACTGATAATCATAATACAAACTTGTATGGGTATTTTGGGGTACTTACATGAGCTCAGCTGATTGCATGCACCACACCCTTTTCTCTTATCGAAAATTCTTTTCTTTCTGAATTCTTTTTTCTTTTCTAAAACTGTTTTCTTTCTCAAAACTCTTTTTACAAATTTGTACTTTGAAATTTTTTATACCAATCCCTTAGTTTGAGTTCAGACACACTCGAGGGTATGTCCGAATCCATCAAACCAAGGCTCTGATACCAACTTGTAATGTCCCGAAAATAACGACTAAAATTTTTTCTTTAATTCATTGCTAATCCATATTCATAAATTCATATCATAAACCATAACATAATTCAGAGTATTAATTTCCAAAACATAATTTCATTATCAGAGTAAAACATCCCAGGCTGACTAATCAATGATGTGTGCCATGCGATCACCCCGAGCTCTTCCCTCTGCTACCGGAAGTACCTCAAACCAAAACTGAAAACTATAAGCACGAAGCTTAGTGAGTTCCCCAACCTACCACATACCATACACATATACATACTGCAAATATTGGGCCTCACCCACTACTCCGGGCCTCGCCCGTAACAGCAGGCCCAGCCTGCCCCAGGCCCCGCCTGGCTTCGAGCCCCACTCGGTGAACAAATTTGTTTCTCTTAGGTCTCGTCTGTCTCTAGGCCCCGCCCGCTAACACACACTAACATACAATAATATCATAACACATAAACTGGACATACACTACTGGATTCCTGTTCTAAGGCCTCGCCTATATTAGGCCCCGCCCCTGTCATATTACTGATGAGTCATGGAACCCTATCCATGCTCCTACTAATAGTGAGATATGGGCCCGGCCCACAGTCACCCCCCCCTTCCTACCTTGGGCCTCGCCTCTGCTTGGCTGCTAATGAGATGTGGAACACTTTCCACACTCTGCAATCAGTGAGTTACGATACCTCACCCACACTCACCTCCCTATCTGGCACATACATGTATCACAAAGACAACAAGTATAAACTATCATGTAAATCATTCCTTGGGCACCCGCCGACATCGGACCTTGGTCCTGAATATCATACTAGTAAACAGTGCCTAGGGCTAACCCCCGGGTCTTCCTACTCATAACTACATGGGTTGGCATTGTGGTCGTATACACATCAACACAAAGGGAAACTCACCTGCACTGTTGAACTTTGCTAATAACCCTCCGGTTGCTGACTAGATCACAATATCACTTAGCCCAATATCATAATCACTCTTAGGGTAAAATTACCATTTTACCCCTACCCCAAAATGGTCCACAACTAGGGCCCAAAACATACTATAAAAAGGTCTAACATTAAGTAGGCTTCCCAAGCCCACTATTCACCCATAAATGGCCCAATTTGCTACATTGGGGCCAATCCCATTATTGGGCCTTACCTTAAGCCCAATACAATTACTTGGCCCATAAACACTGACTCCTAATGGCCCACTAAGGCCCAAAGACCTATAGACCAAAACACAGCCCACACCGAGGCCCAAAAGCTCAAGGCCCAAATCTGACCACGAACGCAGGGCGTACTCCTAGGTATGTTGAACATACTGGCTGATGGCTTGTACGCCGTGCGTACCTCCTTGGACGCCCAACGTACAGCCTCATTAAGTCAACTTTCTAATAAGAGCTTAATACCCCGATTCAGAAGCTAAAAACTCGGATCTAAGTCTTATTCCATGTATTAAGCCATAAAGTCACTGACTTGGTGACTTTGTATGGCCCAAACAAACCCAAGCTCTCAAAACACTCTTCTATTTCCATAAAAAGGGGACTAGATCTCATGCATGGACTTAATAGGACCATAAAGGTTGGAACTTTACTGCTTCTAGGAGTCAAATGACCCTAAGGGAGGCACCCTGGTCTTAGAAACGTGCTTGCGGCTCAAAGACCCAATCTTGGGACTAAAAAGTCCATAAACTTGAACTTAAGGAGATCTATGAGATTAATCATCAAGCTCAAAACATTTTACCTTGAAGAGGTCTGAAATGAGGCAATTATCCCGGATCTACAAGCTCTAGCTTCCAAGGTTCCTCCATGCCAAACTTCTTTTTTTCTCTTCTAAGCTTTAAACCACCAAAATGGGTTCTCCAAGGTCAAGATCTCACCAAAAGAGGGTATGAACATTCTAGGGTTTCTTCTGAGGATGGGGAGGCTCGTATGGGGGCTAAGGATGAAACCATTATGTCCTTTATATAGTGCTCAATCCAAAATTAGGGTTTCATAACTTTTAGCGTACGATGGACGTACCTCCTTGTACGCTACGCCTTGGACATCCACGATCAGGTTGCCTCATTATGCTGGGTGTAACCCAGCTTACCTTGGGCGTACCCACGCGTGTTCCAAACATACATGCATTGCCTTCCATGCAAATTTTCTCCATAAGGTCCATTATGGCAATATCTTCAAAGTGTCACAACTCCTTCAATCTAGATCCGTTTCTGACGAACTTTATATCCACGGAAAGGTGGCGAGAATCCCTATGCTTCTAGCAGCACAACTCAGTCCCACAATCTTCTCAAAATAAACTCCCATCCCAAAAATGACCAAAACGCCCCTAGCTTGGGTTTCTGAAATCCGCGAACGAATACTTTTACAACAGGGCGTTACAGAGAGTTACAAAACTTGCCATCAAGCTTTGGAATTCTAAAAGTCTTGAAGAGTTACAAAAACTTGCCCTCAAGTTTTGGAATTTAAAATTTGATTAAAAATATTTTAATTGTGAAATATTAAATGCTAAACCTTTTGGCTTCAAAACTTAAGTTTAGAATTAAAAGTTTTTAATTATGGTTTTCTTGATAATTAATTAAAAGATTATTAATAAATCCATAATTATATGGTTTGAGTTTAATTAAATTAAATGTCTTGTTTGATTAATAGATTCAAGAACCTAGTATTTTAAATGTTTAAAATACACGTGTATACTATATAAAATTAAAAGTCTAATATCTTATATATGTATAAGTTAAAAGTCAGTCTTGCCGTTAGTAGGCCTCATTCACGAAGTTGGTCTATGAGGGATGTTTATGGAAACGATCTATAAAATGATTGGCATTGGGTATACACTCTTACCCACCACACAATACACCTACTTCCAAGCATATTCGGGTGCTGGCCTACCCCTTTCGTCTCTTTCAATCGGTAACTGCCTAACATATCTGGGTGTTGGCCTCCCCTTCGGTCTCTATCAACCGGATATCAGTTGATCCGGCCAAGGGGGAGGCCGTGATGAGATGGGAGATTCCGAAGTCTCCATCTGAGATTCGGAGTTTCGTGGGATTAGCCAGAGATTATCGGAGATTCATCCAGGATTTCTCCAAGATAGTCATACCCTTGACACGGTTGACGAAGAAGGTCGTAGTCTTTTGTTGGGGGCCTGAGCAGCAGGCTGCATTTGAGGCATTACGACAAAGATTGTGTGTGGCGCCAATCTTAGTCGTGCCAGAGGGCATGGAAGATCTTGTTGTGTACTGCGATGCGTCCATCTCAGGCTTGGGCGCAATTTTGATGCAGAGAGGGCATGTCATTGCTTACGCTTCGATGCAGCTGAAGCCTCACGAGGCGGACTATCCAACGCATGACTTGGAGCTAGGGGCTGCTGTTTTTGCCCTCAAGATCTGGCGTCATTACCTCTATGGAGTTCTTTGTACCATCTACACGGACCACAAGAGCTTGAGGTATCTCATGGATCAACCAAATCGAAACATGAGGCATAGTCGATGGCTTGATGTGGTGAAGGTCTATGATTGTGAGATCCTCTACCATCCGAGGAAGGCCAATGTTGTGGCCGACGTGCTTAGCCGTAAGGCAGCACTGATCAGGGGTATTTGTATGAGGATGACTGTGGTGGCTACGCTGTTAGAGCGGATCCGAGAGGCCAAATAGGAGTCTATGAAGGAGGAACACCGGAAGAGAGAGTGTATTGTGGGACAGGTTTTCTCCTTCGACTATAATAGTCGAGGATTGTTGACCCTTCATCGTAGGGTGTGGATCCCCTATCATGGAGGCGTGCGTCAGACAGTGATAGAAGAGGCGCACAAATCCAGGTTTTCTATCCATCCCGGGGCGACGAAGATATATAGAGATCTTCGTCTTGACTATTGGTGGCCCAGCATGAAGCGGGACGTAGCATTGTATGTGGAGTGGTGCTTGACCGGCAGGAAGGTCAAGGCCGAACATCAGTGGCCACATGGCAAGATGCAACCGTTGGATATTCCCATGTGGAAATGGGAAGACATCACCATGGACTTCATCACCAAACTTCCCAGGACCGCGCGGGTAGTGGATACCATATGGGTCATTATGGATCGGCTGACCAAGAGCGCCCATTTTATACCGATCCAGGAGAGTATATCGGTCGAGAAGCTGGCCGACATCTACATTCGAGAGGTGGTGGTGTGGCATGGGGTGCCAGTGTCAGTGATGTCAGACAGGGATGTGCGGTTTACTTCCAGGTTCTGGAAGAAATTTCACGACGAGTTGGGTACTCATCTCCATTTTAGCACTGGACTTCACCCGCAGACGGATGGTCAGAACGAGCAGACCATCTAGAATCTGGAGGATATGCTATGGGCGTGTGTGCTAGACTTCGGTGGTAGCTGGGACACTTACCTTCCATTTTCTGAATTCTCCTACAACAACAGCTACCATGCGAGTATCGATCGTCCTCCCTTTGAGATGTTATACCGGAGAAAGTGCAGGACCACGATATGTTGGGGTGAGGTTGGCCAGAGGGTCATGGGGAGCACCGAAGTGGTGCTCAAGACAACAGAGAAGATTCAATAGATTGGGAGCAGGCTCCAGACTGCATAGAGTCGGCAGAAAAACTATGCCGACAAGCGTCGTTCAGACCTGGAGTTCCAGGTCGGGGATATGGTTCTCCTGAAGGTGTCGCCTTGGAAAGGCGTCATCTGGTTCAGGAAGGGGGGCAAGTTGGGCCCCAGGTACATTGGACCTTTCAGGGTTATAGCTCGGGTGGGGAAGGTGGCGTACAGGCTGTATATGCCAGCCGAACTCAGTCAAATCCACATCACTTTCCACATCTCCCAGCTGCGGAAGTGTCTGGTAGACGACTCGGCAGTGGTGCCCCTAGAGGATATTCAGGTTGACGACAGCCTGAATTACATTGAGCGCATATGGCAATCCTTTACAGGAAGTCGGAGGATCTGAGGAACAAGAATGTCGAGCTAGTGAAGGTGCAATGGCAGCATTGGAAGGGCTCAGAGTGGACGTAGGAGCCGGTGGATGAGATAATGGAGCATTACCCAGAGCTTTTCCAGAAGCAAGCAGCAGACTTCGAGGACGAAGTCTAAAATAAGTGGGAGAGATTTGTAGCACCCGGTTCCTGGGATGTATTTTATTCTAGTATTTTTCGCAATTTGGACTGAGACTCGGCGAGTTTATAGCCCAACTCGTCGAGTAGTAGCAGTTTCGACCCGGGGGTTAAGTGACAGACTCGTCGAGTCGGCAGCAAGACTCGACGAGTAGACTCTGGCTGGGAAAAACCCTAATCTGAGGGTTTGCACACTATTTAAACAACCTTATACATCCTCCATCGCCCCTTTATGCTCCTAGAACACTCCATACAGAACCTGAATCGTGTTGTGAAGATCTAGAGGCCTTTTTGGTGATTCTTTATGGTTTATGGTGGCAAGAAGGAAGGAAAAGCTTGAGGAAGCAAGAGGTTGGTCAGAGGAGTCAAATTTGTGCATCATCTACAGTTCTTGGAAGGTATAAAGTCGACACCTTGCTCCATCTTGCATTAGATCCCTATTTGGGGAGATTTAGGGCTTTTATAAGCCATTCTCGGTGACCAACCATGATTGAAAACATGGTTGCGGGTTGAGGCTTCAGATCTAGGCTCCTTAAGGAGTTAGAAGGTAGAAAGGGATTGCCTTTGCACCTATGGAAAACCCCATGTAGCTTCAGGGCTTCTTTTAGGGTCTTTTAGCTCATAGTCCCATGCATGTACGTAACGTTCGTAACTTTACGTGCCAGATCGATCTTAGGAGCCTATATCTATCATTTGCACAAATTTTTTACACCAGTAATCGAGGAATGAGTGTTGGACGACCACGACTCGGCGAGTCGTTCTTGGGACTCGGGGAGTCCAAGGCTTGATGTCCCCAAATATGTTGAGGGTCGAGGGGACCCAATTGAGTGTTAGAAGGGTTTTAGAGGGTCCAAGGGAGTGGCCCAACGTATTGGACATAGCCATAGACCTGGAATTCATAGGACTCGACGAGTGCATGAGCAGACTCTGCGAGTCCAAGGCAATCTCCCACCCCTTGAAGATGAACTCGATGAGTTGTTCATACAACTCGGCGAGTCAAGGTCAGGACTTGTTCATAGGATCGGGATGAACTCGACGAGTTGTTTATAAAACTCGGTGAGTCGGATGAAGGTTCATTCAATGTTATTTTAGAAGGAAGACTCATTGATTCGTTGCTAAACTCGATGAGTAGAAGCGTGAAGAAGGTCAGATGAAAGGATAGCGACTCGACGAGTTGGCGGCTCAACTCGGCGAGTCAGGTCAACTGAAAGTTGACTTTGAATTTGACTTGGTTAGGGGTAAAATATTCATTTTACCCTAAGAGTAGTTATCAGTGTCTAATTAAGTGTTTTATGGATTTATAGCCGGCGGACACCGGAGCAGCAGTCAGACATCTGCCGATCAGCTTTTCAGCAGTCAGCCTTACGAGGTGAGTTACCTTCCAGTAGCGGTGGGTCTAAGACACGAATGCCGACCCACCAGTGGGAGTTGTATGTTAGATGACTGTCTTTGTGATATTCATCTAGTTTTACTACTACCTAATATGTTATGTGCTAGTATGATATGATGTTATATGCTAGTAGCAGTAGGGGAGACAGTCCCCAAGATTTCCGGTCGATAGGGTCAAAGGGAGTAGTCATACCCAGTCATGTTAGATAGAATACGATTATGTGTTACATGTTATGTGGTAGTAGTAGAGGGGTGAAATAGTCCCCAGTATTCGGTCGAGAGGACCGAAGGGGAGGCCAGCATCAAGATATGCTAGGCAGTATCTGGTCGAGAGGACCGAAGGGGAGGCCAGCACCTAGATATGCTAGGCAGTATCCAGTCGAGAGGACCAAAGGGGTAAGTCGGGAACCCATATATGCCTGACAGTATGTACATGTTATGTGATTATACGGTATGTGGTACGATGGGGGAACTCACTAAGCTTCGTGCTTACAGTTTTTAGTTTTGTTTCAGGTACCTCTTCAGCAAAGGGGAAGGAGCTTTCACGGTAGCTGCACATTATAGACACACATGTTGGATTTCCGCATTAAGAGATTCTTGGGAACGTACTCTGATTTATTTTACTTTTGACGAAATGGGTTTTATGGTGACATGTTTTGGATTATTGACATATTGTTTGTGACATGAGATATCATTATGAATGATTTTAGACTGATGGTTTTTATGTTATAGTTTATTTAAAAACGAAATTTTTGGCCTCGAAAATTACGATGTTACAGCATGTATGGGTACTGTCTACCCCTTCGGTATCTTTCAACTGGTGTCTAGAGACTATTTCACCCCTACTACTACTAACACGTATATCATAGAATCCTAGCACATAAAGCATATCAGATAGTGGCAAAATAGAAAATTATCACAAAGAAAATCATCTCAAACATAATCCCTTACTGGTGGGTCGGCATTGGTGTCTTAAACCAAAATCTACTGGAAGGCAACTCACCTTGCACTGATGAAGTCCTACAGACAAAAACCTAGCTGTTGAATGACAGATTCTCGAACTGTCATTCATCAAAATAACACCCAATCAGTAATTGGGTTCTAACACATATCCATAACTCCATTCTTGGGGGTAAAAGACTACTTTACCCCCATCTTAGCTTGATTCAAACTCAAGGCCCAAAAGTCAAACTATGAATCAAAGCCCAACATATGGCCTAATTTTCCACATTGGGCCCAAACCTTTACATGGTCTTACCCTAAGGCCCGACCATTTATTCTAGTCCAAACGTTTGGCTTTCTAATCACTACAAGAAAAAGACCTTTAATGACGTGCTTTTTACGACACGCGATAATTAACGATACGCAAAAGGACGTGCCCTTAAAATAGTGTCATCTCTCCAAAAAATTTAAGGATTTACGTCACGCTTTATTGCGTGCCCTTAATTTAGTGTCTCAAGAAAAAAAATTAAAAACACGGAGGGCGCTTTATCTTAAACGCGCGTCGTCTGTACCTGTCGCTTTATAATTTTAATGAAACGCGCTCTTAGTAGACAAGGGGGGAAATGAAATCCCCAAAATTTTGAAAACCCGCCTTTTTTTTTCTATCTTCTATCTATCTTTCATCTTCAACCTAACAAGGACGAGCATTGCACTCTTGATTTCCCTAACTCTTTCTCATTTTCTGATTCAAACTTGAAAGAATCGAAAAAAAAATCTATCAATTTTGAAGCCTAAAGAATCACAACAACCGACTTCATTACATCTTCATTACAACAAGCCTCAAAAATCTTGCTACTAAGAAAAATCCCAAACAACCGGTGGTATTTCCCCTAAAATTCAAGGATTCTCTCATGCGATTTCAGCGATTTTTGTTTCCCCTGTATTTTTTTTTTGGCATCGATCACTTCTTAGGCGGTCTTGGCCTTCATAATTATTGCATCTGGTTTCCCTTGTTCTCCTCCACCTATGTTTCCATATTTTATCTTCAAGTTCTTCTCATCAATTATTCAGCTGATTCATATGATTCCAGGTCAAGGAGGAGGAAGAAGAGCTATCATTCAAATTCTAGGAGTAGAAGCAGGAAATCAATATCAGTATGTGAGATCGAGTAAGATGAATCCACTAATAAAAAGAATACCCACCAAAAAAACTCATAAACCCGCGTTATCAGCTACATAAGTCAGAAATCCTTCGTCTAGGGTTTTATTTATCAACGCTCCCGCCAAAGGTACTCTCGTGTCTTATTAAGCTGAGTACATGTATACGTTTCTTGACAAATTTCTTGGATTTTCTTGGATTCTCAAACCTCCACCGCTTCACTTCCCACCGACGACCTCCGCTCACCTCTCCCCCCCCCCCCCCTCCGAAATTCAACTGCTTCTAATTTGGGGGTTATTACCCTAGTTCCTTTCCATTGCTCTCTGATTAAACAATTTATTGCCAATTGCGAAGCCTCCACAAACCCTACCTCAACTCCATCGCCATCTACAGTTGACTTGGCCTTGATGTCTCCCCTTCATCATCATTGGAAGCTAGTCCTGTAGATAGTGATGATTTTTGTCACTTGCCTAATGGCAGCCCTCATGAGGCATCACCCACTAGTATTCTTGAGGTTGGTAAAGCTCCTAATATTTTCTTGAATCTTGATCGTCTTTTTATGTGGGTAAGATTTTAATTTTGAATTTTTGATTCTGAAATAGATGATGACATCATTTCCGGTTCTTGGAGGTCTACTTTTATCCCCTCTTCCTTTTGAACTCTTGTATTTGACTGAAAAAGAAAAATGGTAGGATAGTAGTTGTGGTTCTGTGCATAAAAAAGTGAAGACAGTTAATAGGCCTGATATTAAAGTTGACCGAAACGAGAAGAAGCCAAAGACCGAGGGTAATTTGGTCCCACCTGAACTGAAAAACATCAACATTGTTTGTGATGGCATTGGTGGTGAAACAAAAAGGAAGCTGACATGGATAATTTGTATTGTGAAGAACCTCTCTCTAATGGTATGAGGGTGGATTTCAGAAAAGGTGTTGCCTTTAAGGGTGGATCATCTGGTGTTATACCAAAAGAGGAATCATTATATCTAGTTTTTTTTTAACTTGATTTTTTGTTTTAACTTGTTCAGGTATGGGGAAGGCAAAGGTAAGATGATTAGTTGTTCTATCCATTTTCATTCTAGGGCTTTTTGGTTGTTGGCTATTTAGTACAGGTATGGTCAAGAAACGAGTTACTCAGTTTTCTTAACTTATCCCATATTTATCCTCTTCTTTTTCATCCATCTTTATCCTGTTTCTTGTATCCCTTTAAGTTAAGTTCCTGCCCAACATAAATCCGAAACTATCATGTAGGGTTCATTTGCTGCCAGTTCTTCTACAAGTGTATCATCAAAATAAAATCACATCCTTAGTCTCTTATTTCATAAAACTCTATAGATATGTATGTATATGAACATGCTCAGTGAATCATGTACGTGTTTTTATTCAACCAGCAGAGGCATTGATTCTGTTGCCCTCTGTGGAATTGCAATATCAATCTCTTTTGGGATTACCCCATCCATGTGTGGTAATCTTACTCATATCACATACATATACAAGCATGAATCCCGTAGTTCTTCATACTCATATATTTTACATTTTTTCCTGAAGCAGTACATACGTTCAACTACAGTGAGCTACAAATCCGAATTAAACCCAATCTAGCAAAATGGATGTTTACAATATTGCAAGAAGTTTCACAATTTGAAACTTTCTTGATACAAATAAATAGATTTTGAATTATTAGTTAATGTTCAATTTTCAAGCTTCGACATTTTGTTTTTTAGTCGCTACCTCAGCCTTGGTCACTCTAGGCAGGCATCTGACGTTGCTGCCTGCTGGAATAGCTGACTTCTTGTAGTGCACCCCCCATTGCAGTTCACCTATCAGAGAAGGAGACACAAAAAGATTCCCACGTCTGTGGGGACCAGAAATACCCACGATGGTAGTACTAGGTTGGTGGGACAGCAGGGGTAATTTGGGTAATAAGACAGATCCTCTGTTATGGAGTCTTTTTAAGGAAGAGTCCCTCTCAGTGAGAGGCAGGCAGAATATTAGAAGTTTTTTTTTCTTTTGGGAGACCATAGCATCTCGAATAGCTATTCTTATTGTTAAATTCCTCATTTCGCGTTGTTCTTGTTATGAACTGGAATACCATTTATAGGCTGCCATTGTTTCATTAAAAGATTGATAATTTGTGTGTTGAGTTCATAACACTTCTTCGGCTTACCCTTTTGATCTTATTTTGTGTTAATTCTATATTTTTGGATCTGCTATCTTTGGTCTTATGGCATCTTGATTTACATTTTTTTTCTTCAGTTTTTACTTACAATTTTGTGGGTTTTATATGTTGATAGGAAATGGTGGTGGTGGTGGGACAGATACAGTGGCAATGGAAATAGGTGGTGGCGATGGGGGACACAACACCCAGAATATGGTGGCGATTGTTATATGCACTTATGAAGGTTGATTGGTCTGTTTCTCTAATACATATTTTTTTCTTCAAGTATTATTTAATTTACCATCACTATTTGTTTAGCTTGTAGGTAAAGTCCACTAATTTAATAGTTTCCCACCAAATATTCGATGACAATTTTTTGATTTATTTAAGTTTCAATGCTCCTATACAGGTAACTACTTTGTCTGATCTCCATTTTTTTGTCAAGTTTTGCCCTTCCTTCTTTTGATGAAGGGTTCAACTCCTGTTTGAGACTTTAAGTGGAAGTTGGAGTAGTTTAGGACTATATTAGATTTACCATTTAACAAAAAAAGTTGCTTAATAACCTTCTATCATTGTTATAAGTTTATGATCTTTTCGTTGACTCGCCTTTTGACATCTTTACAAAGCTCAAGATGTAGTCTAAATAAGAAGCTTAGAATTTTGAATGATGGAATGAATATTATGAAGGTTAGTAAGTTAGTTGCTTTTTTCTCTTTATTGACATAGAAAACAAGATGAAGTTTTAACATATTTTCTTCTCTTTATCACTCCTAAAAGTGAAACCTGTAGTGCCCTTATTGACACTTGATGTCATTGTAGTTTGTTTAATGTTTTATGAGCTTCCACATTGATCTATTTAAATCGAATAGGAGCTTCTGGTACTTTTTTTTTTGTCTCTGTGAAGTTTATGTTTTATGATTGCATGCTTTTACAGTATGCAAATGAACCTTTTTCCTTATAAAATTCCCATTACAACAACATTCTTGAGTAACTTCTTTTTGATTGACATGGTTTTAGGGTGGTGTTGAAGGCAAACAACAGGTGGACAAAGTGATTGACAAGTGTGCCTCGATGCAGAACTAAATCTGCTTTAGGGTGGGTTCCCAGTCTATGGTGTTACAAATCCAACTGTGGAAAGAATTAAATCTGTTATGCAAAGAATAGGTAGCTTTAAAGGTGGCCTGGGTAGACCCGTCTTTTGGCACAACATGAGAGAAGAACCTGTTATTTACATTAATGGAAAGCCCTTTCTGCTTCGTGAGGTTGAAAGACCCTACAAAAACATGCTCGAGTATACGGTATATAATAATAATCCTCTCTCATTTTTAATGTTTATTATTTAAATATACTCAAGTGTCAAGTGGTTTAATGTAGGGAATTTACTGTGAAAGAGTGGAGAGAATGGAAGCTCGACTGAAAGAAGATATTCTCAAAGAACCTGAACGTTATGGATGTAAGGTATCTACCTGATACCTTGCTGCAACCTTGTTGCCTAAGAACAGAAAACAAAATAGAACAGGAAGAAAAAAAGGAAAAAAAAACTACATGGCTGGCAACAGGTGATAACAGGGGAAGAAAAAGATGGGATTTTTTAGTTTGCTTGGTGGAAAAGAAAACTTTTATTGCTGAAAAACTTCTTTCTAAATACCTATAACGTAGCATATTTATACTAAAAGAAAAAGAGTTTGACTCATAGTCTAAAACCGGGAAACAAAAATAATAAAAGCATTTTCCTAAAATGCCCCTGTGGGCTTTTTCCTGAATTACGCCAACAATGGAGGTGATATTATGGCAATTCACGAACTACAATCATATTTTATTACAAAAACTTAATTAAATTGGAACTTTCCCAAAATACCCCTGAGGCTATTTTTGTCCCCAATTCTCAGGGGACGGAATAATGATGGATGGTCAAGCTAAAATTTGGTTTTGAATTTAATTTGGTATAAAAATGACAGGTTTGATAATGGTAGATGGTCAAGATACAAGAACTTTTCAAGTCCATTTGGAATATTACGCTACAGATAATATTCTCTCTTTATTTCAGAACTTCTTACTTCTTCGTCTTATTAACTTTTTCATCTTATAATATGTTTGGATGCTGCTACATTTTAATACTGTCTGGAGTATATTATATTTGTTATTTGTGATAATAGCAGCTGGTTTTGTTTGTGATGGGATTAGTGTAAATTTTTGTCTGTTTTGTTGTTTTCTGGATGATAGCTAGGTACCTGAAGCATTATTTAAAGGTGGATCAGTAGTCTACATGTCATTGCATGTCATTGCATTCTCACTGTTACCTATCAAAGTACTGAGGTAAATATTATGATTTTTTATATTAATTTTCTTACTTTCTAAAATTATTAGTGTTTTTTTTTCTGAGTTATGATTGAAAAACAGTGAACTAGGGTAAATTTTATGAATTATGATATTAGTTTCTGAAAATATATAATTAGGGCATCATTATGTCTTATTGCCCCGGGCAACATATTTCTTTGGACCGGCCCTGGGTCCTTGCATTGCAATTGCCTATTTATCGGTTCTAAAGGACTGTGAGATTCATTGCTTTCATGAAGGATTGGAAGTCAAACGACTTGGTGGTCTCCATGTCATTGGGATATCTTTGCATGAGTCCCGAAGAATTGATAATCAGGTAACTTTGCATCAATATTGTGTTTTAAGGTTTTACATAAATTTAGCATATACTTTCAGACTCACTTTTTTTAATTTATTTCTTGCTTTACAAAGCTTCGTGGCAGAGCAGGAAGGCAAGGAGATCCTGGATCAACACGCTTCATGGTCAGGTAAGTTCATTTAAATGATTTTTATAAAGTTTAAAGTCAATCCTTTCATCTGGACAAAATTCTTCATGTTAAATTACGTAATATTCCTTGGAGTAGTTGACATGAACAATTTTTTTTTGTTAGAATGATTCCATATATATGTGCAAGCAAGCACATGCCTTGTGAAAAAGGGAAATCTATTCTAGTCATTCTCTTTAACAAGGCAACCTTAAAGTTGATTTTTTAAACCTGATGTTTAAAACTACATTGAGTGTGAGATAGAAGTTTATGCAGAGAAGGAAAAAGATAGAAGTTTTTGAGGATGTTGCTGATGAAAAAGATAGAGGTTCTTTAGGATGCTGCTAATGAAGTTTATGCAGAGAAGGAAAAAGATAGAAGTTTGTTGGCACATAGTAAGCTAGATAATTAATGCAATTGTATATAAATGAGTTCATTTTTTTATAACATTTACTCACTATTGGAATAATTATTTGTATTTGACATATTAGTGAAATGAATTATATTTGTTATTTATGGTATTTTATTTATTATTATGAGATTTCTAATGTATTATTTAATATGAAAAATTAGTAAATCTATAAATAATATTTTTTTTAAAACATTTAAAATTACGATACGCAAAAATGTGTGTCATCTTCATTTATGACATGGCCTTTCTTGACAGGGGCTTTCTTGATACGCATTGCGTGTCATTAACACGCGCGTCGTAAGGTTACGACACGCGAATGCATGTCATCTTCCTTTATGACAGGGCCTTCCTTGATACGCATTGCGTGTCGTAACCGCGCGTCGTAAATGCGTGTCGTAAATGCGCGTAGTAAATGCGCGTCGTCTCTAGACGACGCGCAAATGCGCGTCGTCTATCTTTATGACATGGCCTTCCTTAACACGCATTTGCGCGTCGTCTGAGCCATTTACGACGCGCAATGAGCGTCGTAAAAGGCCTTTTTTCTTGTAGTGAATGGTCCAACATCTCATAATCATCTAAGGCTCAATTTTCCAAATTGGGCCCAAACGCCTCACATGGGCCTTATCCTAAAGCCCATCCAAATATTCTAGTCCATAATGTTTGTTCTTAGATGGCCCATGAATTGCCCAGTCACCAAAGCCCAATAGAAAGGCCTAACTGAAGGCCCAAGCGAGATTTGGGTTTTCACATAAAATGATGACTGGGGTTAAGTATTTCTTACTTAACCAATTAACGACTTAATCCATTTAGTCCATCAATCTACTAGGTCAATCATATAATGTTGTCGGGCTTATTACATAATCTCAATCCGATCAACCAAAATGTGGGTCCCGACAATCCAAAACCCATATACCTAGAATTACGGTTTTCTAAACCCTAATTAGGGTTTGCAACCCAATTAGTCCAATGGTTAGATTTTTGAGTTGATTAATGTTTTATTAGGCCAACTAGGGTTTCATTAGGTCGAGCACCACCCACTGCCACCTCGGGCAGTAGTCGTCGATGTCGCTACCCGGTCCCAGCCACCACCTCACGGTGGTGGTAATGGGTTTCTTGATTATTCTGTCACCCATTACAATTATACAACGCAATATCCCAAAATAAACAATCACACACACACCATAAGATAAACACACACATAGCCACCCTTATGGTGGTTGGCGGTCGTACAAGGGGGCAGCCACCACCTCATGGTGGTGGTGGTGGTGGATTTTCTCGCGAATTCCGACCAAACAACCCCATACACAATAAACACTCATAGCATAATTACACACAAACTTTTATTGTTTACAAAATGGACCCAGCTACCCACCTGGTGGCGTATGGTGGTGGCAGTGACACAAGAAGGTGGCAGTAGTGGTATAGTTAGCGACAGCGACACTAGGAGGCGACCACAGCAGCGACTAACAGCGTTTCACAATAGCAACAAAAGCCTAGCGTCCGACGATAGCTTGTCTTCAATGGAAATAGGCAACGGCACGATGTCGGAAAGAAATGGAGAAATAAGAGAATAGAGGATGGTGACAGTCGAATGAAAAGGTGGCGGCTGGAGTAGTCGTCGGAACCGCAGCAGCGAAGTACCAGAACAAAATCAGAGAAGGATGTGGGAGAGGTTTTCTCTTCTTTAACCATGAACGGCAGTAGCGACAACCACTGTTTGTCGTCGGCATCGGCAATGGAACAACAGCAGCAGTGGTGCCATCGGTTAGAGATAACGGTGGCAGCAGGTTCGTGGTGATGGCTTTGGTGGTTGGCGACCTCAACTGAGGTGGTGGTGCGGCGCTGGAAGTCGAAGAAGTGAAGGTGGCGGCTGATAATCCGGATGTGGTGACGACTGAAACATGGCTAGGGTTAGGGTTTGGACGGGTGTGACGGGTTATATACCCTTAGCCCCATTAAACATTATCTCATAACGACAAAAATGGTACCTCTTTTTCCCTTTTCTTTCAAAACGAATCCTTAATTTACCCTTTTATCCCCAGCCATCCAAAATCCTTTCAACTGAAGTCCTTATGTTACCAAATGGCCCATCCTCTACAAAACCTTTTCAATTTAGCTCCAGAATATACTCTTTAGTCGTTGCTTCCATAAATCCTTTCATATCAAGTCCAAATGATACCAAACACCCCCTGACTTCTGAAAATCTTTACAAAATAAATCCGGGAACTTACACTTTTAACCCCCAACTTCTAAAATTGTGACAGTTAACTCCTCGAGACCCACACCTTGCTATATTATTTTTTTATTTTAGGGCTACTATTCATTCATTAATTTATGTATCTATTTATTTAATAAACGGGGTGTTACATGATCCAACAAATACTTATTGTTATGAAACAATTGAAGCTTCGGTTTTTGGTGGTGTTATGCATGAATTTGAAAAAGTCCCTAAAAAGAGCTATGATACTAAAAACATTGATTTTAATCAGTTGGACTTCTCTATCAATGAGAAGATGTTCATGTCAGCTCAGTATCAAATTATTGATAAGTTTGAGGATAAGGAAGAATACAAGAGGTTGAAGCTCAGATTTCATGTTGTTTGGGTAAAATCTTCGGTACTTAGACCCTGCAAATCAGAAAAAATGTGAAAACCACATCCTGTATCGAGGACCCAAGACATAGCATGTGATGAGTTATTAGATCGAAAAGTATAAATACCTGCAAAGGAGGGATTTATCTTCCCATCCTTGATATCTTGCAGATACTTCAGACAGTTTTGTTTCCAATGCCCTTTGTCGTGGCACTAGAAGCACTCTGCATCCTTTGGGTTAGAAGTGGGAGCAGCAGGAACAACTTTGGTTCCACTAGAAGAGGTACCATCGTGAGACTTTCCCTTTTTGCTCTTAGAAAGAGCCTTCCTATTCTTTCCTTTTCCTTGCCCAATAGCCAAGACAAGGGCAACAGTAGTAGGAGTAGATGCAATAGATTTGCCTTTTAGACTACTCTCAGCAGTCCTTAGCAGGCCTTGAAGCTTGCTTAGAGTGACCTCCTCCTTGTTCATGTGGTAGATCATACAAAACTGGTCGTAGCAAGGAGGCAAGGAGTGTAGAATGATATATATGGCTAGATCCTCATCAAAGTTGACATTCAACTTCAGCAAGTGGTCCACATATCTCTACATTTTCTATAAGTAGGTCGTGATGGACTCTCCATCCTTCATTTTGGTGGTGATCATCGCAGTGATGATCTCATACCTTTCTTGCCTAGCACTTTGATGGTACCTTTCCACCAAATCTTGATGCATCTCGTACAGATAATGGTCCTCATAGGACTTTTGGAGTTTAGAAGTCATTGTTGTGAGCATGATGTAATGAACCTTCATAGCATCTCGCTCATGTGTTTCACACACAGCAATTTCTTCTGGGTGGTAGTGTTCACATTAACCTCCTTCAACTCCTTTTCGAGAACATACTCTTTGTCCTCGTATCGGGTGATCATGCGAATGTTACAGATCCAATCGTTGAAGTTGGACCCTTCGAATATCACCCTCCCACACAAGTTCATGAGTGAGAATGAGCCAGAAGCATTGTTGTAGTTCAAAAGTAGACATCTGAAATAGAAAAGGAACAAAGTTTAGATTAGATAAGAATCCCTAATTAAACATCCAAATTGGAAATTAGGGCTAGGACTAAACACAATTATTTACAATTCAGAAGAGGGATGTCGTAATCTAATTACAAATAATTTGAAGGTACGTAAATGAAGTTACCAATTTCCACCATAAAAAACGAAATCGATTATTATGTTTGAAAAGAATTAAAATTCCTATATTCTTTTGAGATTCATTGAACTTCTCAATGGCATGTTTAAATCTCTACACACCCTTCAATTTTGTGACTGGGATATCGAGGATCACAAACAAGGTGTGAATAACCATGCAAATATACATGGTACTCTCGATGTCATTTACCACCTAATCAATGAGCCGGTTAGCCACACATGCTCCATTGATCTATGATATACATCGATCTACCATTTGCCACCTTTTTAGTCCCAAATTAGTGTGTCGGTTATCGACGCATGCTCCACTAACGACTTGGCAAGGTGCAAAGTGTAATTTCATGGAATAGAATCATTTCACATTTTACCTAAAGTAATTAGGATTGGGAATTTATAAAAAAAACATTTAGTTACTTTATTAAGTGTAACATCCCGAAATTCAGGTATATCTATTTAACCCTTCCTCCTTTCTAAGTTGTCAAGTTTAGCCCTTAAAAGAAGATTATGGCAAATGAGTACGTTGGGCGTACTAAAGAGTACGTTAGGCATACTGAAGAGTATGTTGTGCGTACTCATGGGTGTGTTTTGGACTCGGACTCCACCCGGTACGATGGGCGTACCTTAGGCTATGTTGGGCGTAGAGGGTCCAGACTCAAAACCCTAAATAAGACTTGAGCCCTATATAAAGAAAGCTATGGCCTTATCCTCAGCCACCATTTGAGAGAGTGAAACCCTAAGAGAGAGCCAACCTTCATTCTAAGCTTGCGTGTGTGGTTTTGAGCATGAAGTTCCTTTGTGTGTTTGTGAAGAAAAAGAGAGGAACTTGGTGGAAGCTAGTCTTGGAGTGCAAGCTTTGGATCTGAGCTTTGCAGAGGGGGAAACATCACTTAGAGGTAAAAAGCTCAGAACTTTCCTCTTCATTGTGGATTAGTGTATTATGGGCCATTTTTAGGGTTTCAGTCCCAAAGGTGGAAACTTTATGAGCAAAGGGACTCCATGGGCCTAGATCTGTCCCATTTCAGTGTTATATGTGTTTTAGATCCATAAAAATCCAATCTTGGTCGTCATGCATGCGTTTTGATCTTAATGAGAGAAGGGGATAATAATTTGGAAGGGGTTATAACCTTTTCAACCATGCAAGGGCCTAAAGGTTTCGACTTTATGGTTTAGGAGGCAGTAGAGTGCCTAGATATGTGATATGAACCGTTGTCTTAATTGATTCAGAACAAAACTTTCGAGAATGGGAAACTGGTACTTACACTGGGCGTAATCCCAGTACACGCCACGTAGGGGGTCGAGTCCCCTGATTCTAGTTAGCCAGAGTACGCCCCGCGTACACGAGTTGGTACACCTCGCATACTGCTTACTATTGACTTTCGTTGATTTTTAGGGTTTTGGTCAACATTTGGACTTTTGGGTTAACGAGGGGTAAAATGCTCTTTTACCCTTCTTTGGGATTGTAGATAGAGTAACCTAGCCTTTGGGAGTTGTTACTTATTTAAGGAAATTGTTTTTGTGGTTAGGTGGAGGCTAGATCAGCATTTCGAGTGCGAGATTACCTGAGTTACCCAAGGTGAGTCTTCTCATTATATAATACCTAGAGTGGTAGCTATATGTAGACCGAAGGGTCTTGTGTGCTATACGTATGTATGAGATTTTGTGCATTGTAATATATGTATGCAATGTTTTGTACAGACCGGACCGGAGGGTCCAACAATATAGACATGAACGAAGGGTCCAGCGATATAGACCGAACCGAAGGGTCCAACGATACAGACTGGACCAGAGGGTCCAACGAGCTACGAGATCCTAGCAGGAGGACTTGGGGTGAATATTGATGTGGTGTGGACGGTAGTACAAGGCTCGTACTACTGAAGACACCGGAGCAGTGCGCAGTCCAAGTACGAATCCTTAGGGTACTAAGGAGCAAGTAGGGTTAACTTATCGAGTGTGAGTATACTCGAGCGAGTCTCTGATATTTTTATGCTGTATTTCAGAGATATCATGGTTGCGACACGCCATAAACTAGAGACCAGCGGCGGGAGTGACGACGAGCTTCATCAGATGATCCACAATGAGGTGGTTGCGGCTATCCACGCAGAGATACCAGATATGTTTGGGTCTATCAAGACCACCCTGATTGATTCGTTTAACAAGAGATACACAACATTTACTGAGGCTGCGGTTGTTGCAGCTACTACCGCTGTAGCTGCTGCTAGACCTCAGGGGGGTGACTTGTTGTTGTACCAGGAGTTCAGCAACACGAAGCCACTAGAGTTTGATGGGACGCAGGATCCGATTGCTGTGATGAGGTGGATTTCCGATATCGAGGGATGCTTCTATACCTGCTCATGTCTGGAGCATCTGAGGGTTCGGTTTGCACTGAACCAGCTTCGCTTGGGGGCGAAGGACTGGTGGAAGTTTGTGACAGTGGACTTCACTATGGCATAGCTTACCGCGGTGACCAGGGAGAGGTTCACCGTAATGTTTCGAGATGAGTATGTCCCCCCTATGGAGAGGGAATGTTTAGCCCAGGAGTTCTTGTCCCTCAAGCAGGGAATTGAGTCTATGACAACGATTATGAGGATGTTTCAGAAGAGGGCATTGTTTTTCCCTGAGCACGTGTCTTCTGAGCAGACACATATAAGCCGATATTTGAGCATTCTGAGCAGGGATATTCGTGAGTTCGTGGCGAACTCGTCATACCGGACATTTGTTGAGCTCCACGCAAATTCCTGGAAGAGGGAGATCGAGTTGGAGACACATGTCAGGGAGGATACCGAGTCTCAGAGGAGGGACAGACGACTGGCGTAGGTTCAGCCGGCCGCCAAGTGGGCAAAGCCCGCTGATTCGAGATCTGGAGGTCCGACGGGCCGCACTTGTGGGAAGTGCGGCAATAGTCACGAGGAGGTGTACAGATCTAGGGTGTGTTGCAAGTGTGGGAAGGAGGGGCATTATGCGAGGGATTGCTCCAAGGGATTGGTTTGTTTTCATTGCAACCAGACAGGCCATCGGAAGGCCGAGTGCCCACAGCTGCTGCAAGGATCGACACAGGGATCTACACTTGCTGTCCGAGCTACTGAGATTCGGCCAGCAAAGGCTGAGGCACCAAAGGCTTGCGGGAGAGCCTTCCAATTGACAGGGGAGGAGTTCCGTGCAGCGCTCGACGTCGTAGCTGGTATGTATTCTTTCATCTATTCATTTTGAGTTTGAGATATTGTGCTTATATTATGGTATGCGTAGGTACTTTTCTTATGAGTTCTGTACCTGCTTTGGTGTTATTTGACTCGGGTGCGAGTTGATCTTTCGTATCTTTAGCATTTAGTCAGCACATCAGTATCTATCGAGAGGCGTTGAGTCGGCCTCTTCGGGTTTCCATAGCTGACGAGCAAGCGGTATATGCTACTGAGGTGATTCGGGGATGTGTACTCAAGATCTTTTATGTTGATTTTCTAATAGGTTTGGTCCCGATAGCGATGGGGGATGTCTGTGTCATCGTAGGCATGGGCTAGTTGAGCAGATTCGGAGCGGTTATCGACTGCGAGCAGCAGCTGGTGATTATACGAGACCCCAGCGGGGGAGTACTTACGGTCTACGGCGAGGGTACCCGGTCTGGGTCAGCATTTTGTTCGGCTGCTAGAGCGAGACAGAGTCTATAGCAGGGTTGTAGTGGGTTTGTGGCCTACGTGATGGTGAAAGTCCATAATATTGTGGTTTGAGCTAGGCATTAATTTTGTATAGATCTGATTAGGGTGACAGTGTTTGTGTGGCAGTGTAGTGATTTAAACTTGATGTATGTAATCATGTCTAATCGGATCACTCATGTATCTGACTGTCAGTGGCCCAGACATAATGTTTGTGGTTTGTTAATGTGCTCGCTACCAGGCTAATCCTAAACTCTCTCATTTACTTGTTGTTAAACGGATTTTTCGGTACCTCAAAGGTTGCCCAAAACTGGGTCTTTGGTATCCGAAAAATCTAGAATTTGACCTTTATGCTTTTGCAGACAGCAACTATGGCGGTTATGAGCTTCATAGAAAATCGACTTCAGGAGGATGCCAATTTCGTGGTGATAGATTGGTTTCATGGCAGTGCAAGAAGCAGCATACCGTTTCCACCTCAACAACAGAAGCAGAGTATGTCGTTGCGTCTGCATGTTGTCCTCAAGTCATCTGGATCCAACATCAGCTGTTGGACTACGGTTTGAATTTTCAAGAAACCCCTATTTTATGTGATAATGAGGCTGCGATCCAAATTGCCAAAAACCCGGTCCAGCACTCAAAAACCAAGCACATCGACATCAAAATTCATTTTATCAGAGAATGTCATGAGCTTTCGCTCATTCGGCTCGAACAGGTCCACTCTGATAATAATGTAGCGGATTTGTTCACCAAGCCGTTTAACGAAGCTCGATTCGATGTGCTGGTTAATTTTCTGAAAATGATCCGTTTTGAGGGTTAATTTTTTTTAGTGTTTAGTTTAGGATAAATTTGCACATTATTTTTTCATTTTATTTTATGCACAAATTTAGGGGGAGAAAAATCAAAAATCCAAAAACATTAAAAAATTAGAAAATCCAAAAACATCAGAAAATTAGAAAATCAAAAAAACATCAGAAAATTAAAAAAATCCAAAAACATTAGAAATACATAAATTAAAAAAATATATATGTGTTTTATGATATGATTTGGGAAGTGATATTAAAAAGTGATAACGCGCAATCTGAGTTTGTGTAAAGTACCAAAACTTGATTGTCTAGGCTCTGTATTCGTTGCGAAGGTAGGCACGAAAAATTTAACGGACTTGACTAGGTGTAGATGAACTTAAGGAATCTAGAGAGTTGATAAATATTGACCTAGATAGTTCCGTTTAGCCTGACAATACGACGCTTGGATAGATTGAGCAGGGAGATATACATGAGAATCCATCAGTCACATTAAGAGAACCTGTATCTAGAACTGTGGTTTAACTTTTCCTCGATGTACGACTTCTGTCCTTAATTTCGGTATTGACGGAGCGACTGGGGAATTCCGATAAAGTAGTTATGTAGAAAATTATTTTCTTTCTTTCTTACAGTCAGTCATATGTTTCCTCCTTTACGTGATTGGAAGAGATTCGACCTGGACTGCAACATATTCAAATTTATTTCTCTGCATATTATATCTATCAAATTCTTCTTGTCTGTTAGCCATATGTTGTCTCCTTTGTGCGATTAACAATCCGACCTGGTACACAACATATGCAACCTTCTACTTCTTAATCCTTCTAATTCTATAATGAATTATAATCCAAATCTCTTCACTCTTTGAAAAATAGTCTGCTCATCTAAAGTAAGGAGTATCTCGGAAGTTCCTGATTATTAGCATATATCAGGAAGTGGGAAACACGTTCTAGCACATCTAAAATTGAACAATTCTAGATTATCTGTAGATCCCGCTGCTTAATTTAGGTGGACAATAATATCCTTAGTCGTCGTCAGATAGATGGTCCTTAGGAATTTTATCTAGTAACTTAGGGTCAATCTGTCTTGTCATTTATAGCATGTCCAAATTTGTCACAAAATTTTTCGTGTTTAAGTCGACCACAATACCGACGATCGACCAGATCTATTCATGAAGGAGAAGGAACTGATAAATAAACAACGATTGTCTAAGAACTTTGATCCCTCATCTCAAAAGGTTAAAAAAAATTATATAGGATTAAAATTAAAATTTAATTCTTTGTCGTTAATAGTATTTCCATTTTATTTTATTTTAGTCTATTCTATTTTTTTTTAATTTTTTTTTATCTTAGTTATAAGTTTACTTTTAGTTTTTATTTTTAAATCCTTAGGAATAATAAATTTTAGTCCTTTAATCCTCAAAATGGTTTGTTTTTGAAAAATGATTGAGTAAGGGTATCGGTTTTTAATTATTAAAAGATTGAGGGGGAGAAAATGAAAATATTTTATGTATATATAGGGTGTGTGCGGTGAGTCTTTCACCGACACTGTTTCCATTTGTCTCTTGTCTCAACCGCACACACAACTTTCTCTCTCTCTCTCTCTCTCTCTCTCTCTCTCTCTCTCTCTAACACTTTGAATATTCCAACATTTTTCTTCAAATCAAAGCACATACCTGGTAATTCTCATGAACACGGCTCTAATAACGATTTCTTTATGAAAAATGGATCCTCGTTTGCTGTTTAATCGAAGTAACTATTGTTTCGTATGCAAGCATGACCGCACATGGCGTGTGCAGCGGCACACTGGCGTGTGCGGCTGAACCGTGTGCGGCCACACTGAATTGTGAACGGCTGAGTGTGTGCGGCTGAGGCTGCACACTTGCACGTGTGCGGCTGTGTGCACTTTCATGTGCGATTGCACCATCTCCAAAATTAATTTTGCCCTATTGATTGCTTGTGTTTCCTTTCCGGTTAAGATGGTCGATCTGGAGTTTGCTAAGGTTCACAGCTCTTCCATTTTTCTTGAAGACCCTCATGTAGCTCAGAATGACTTAAAGTTCATTGTTGATGGTTTGAAGAAGTCTTGCTTGGTCCATGCATTCACCACATGCCCTGCAATTTACCAGAATCTGATCAAGGATTTCTGGAGAAGTCCATTGAAGCGACAATTGAAGGAAAGAAAGTTCAAGTAACAGAGAACATCATTCGGGAATCTCTCCAAATAGACGACAGATCTGAGTACACTATGGAGATTGACATTCATCAAACCCAGGATGTCTTAGAACACATGGGGTACGAGGGAAATTTTCCCCTACCATCAAGAAGTTGCTTCCTCCTTGTTGGAAATATCTGGCCTACTTGTTTGTAAGCTGTATTTCCGGTAGGAGATCCAGTGCAAATGAAATCTCCCTGGCTAACACTGGTGCAATCACAACCTTGGCTGCAGGATTTGAATTCAACTTCTCCAAGTTCATAATGCATGAGTTGATTCTAAACCTTGAAGGGAACAAGAGGGATAAGTTCTTCATGTACCCAAGATTGTTTCAAATCATCTTCAATGTAATGCATCCCAAGCTGCGGAGGGGAAACGAAACCTTGGATCTCAAATTCGTTGGTCCAAGTGCTTTTGGGCTAATGAAACAGAAGAGAGGTGGGAAATTCGTTTTTGAGGGAAATTTCCCTTTGATAAAATTCGGAATCTTTGAAGAGAGTGATCGATCAGAATCAGGAGAGCAATCCATCCCTATGGAATCTGAAGACATTGTACATTCAACCTCTGAGCCAGAAGCTGAGGAGATTCATGATTCTCCTACAGCCATTGTGGCTGAAGAACATGATTATCAAAAAGAAGATGAAACACTATCTGCTCAAGAGGAAGATGATGATGATCTTTATGGTGACGTAGAGTTTTTGAAGGAAATTGATTTTACAGGGATTAGTGATGACATCCTGATAAATATAGAATTTGATCTGGATGATGAAGAATTCGGTCCTTTTCCTGGAATCCCTACCAGCTGTCTTAATAAAGTCGATGAAGTTGCATCTTCAGCAACCAAGACTAGAGATGAAGGAAACGTTCTCAAGATTTTGCTCTCTACATCAAAGCTCATGGAGGTCGCATCAAGCCAAGGAGATGTGACATCAGAGATTCCTTCCTTTGTGTCATCCATCTCAACATCTGCTCCAATTGTTCTTGATTCAACTCAGCCCCAGACCTCTCAGTTTTCTATGGAAACAAGTCAATCATTTGCAAGTCTGGAGGTACCCACTGTGGGCAGTGCACCTCAAGTTTTTTCCATAGTCACTACTACGACTGCTTAGTCTCTACCAAAATAATCTGATGAAGGTCCGAGTACTACGTTTGAGACTGGTGACTCATCATCCATTCCAAATTATTCTCCCACCAGACCTTCATTAGATGAAGATTCTATAAGGTTGGCAAACCACCTGGCCAACACAATCCAACCTCCTCTCGTGGCAAAGGAATATCATTTGGAGAGGAGCGCACAGGTGATGGCAAATCTTCCTCGACTGAACTTTGTAAAGAAATTGGGATCCTCCATCAAGAATTTATTGAAAAGACAATTCAGATGTATCAAATCACCTCTTACATTGAAGAGCTCGGAGCGAAGGATGAAGAGAAAACCAAACAGATTAAAGATCTACAAACGAGTCTTGGATCAGTGACAGCCAATTACTTCAATCTCAAGAACGTTTTGTATGATGCTTTTGGAGACAGAGTCAAGGCCCTTTTCCAACAGCCACATGGAATCGATGATCCTCCCACAGCCCACTCACATTCTGCATCTGATGATCTTCCTATCAATCCACCTGCTCCAAGAACAACCACTATTGTCAATAGATTTGAAAAAGAACCAGAAGGAAGCAGAGCCAGAATAACGATCAAACAGGGCAAATGTCACACCCCAAAACTGAGAACGGCGGAAATGTTGTGGGGCGGAGGACGTCATGTAATGTATCACAACAATGCAAAGTAGTAAACAAGCAACAGCATCATCCATTGCATTAATAGTATAATTTTAATTACATTTGAGTTCTTTCATAGTATAATTCTACAAAATGAATATTCAAAATAAAAGACGAGTCTTGACCGCTCCGACTTCACAGAACCTGGTAGTCGTACCTGTCTATCTGTGTCCTGGGAATACAAGTTATTTTGAAAGCGAGTATCAGCAATAATGCTAGTGAATTCATAAGTATTTATGTGACTTTGATGTGTAAAGCTATAAAGAAAGACCTGTAAATGTTTGAAGGAAAGTTTGTACCAATGAACATGTTTGTAAGTAATTGTAAACGTTTGAAAACCCTAGAAAATCCCATATTTTCTACTAGTATAAAATGTAGCCTTCTACCAAGACCCGACTATTTTGAATGTTTGCTTCAGAAATCCAATATTTGTTTATAAGTGGGTGGTAGTTTAAAACTCCCAAAAATAAACTACCATGGTGTTTTCATGTCTAAAATAGTAGATTTGTGTACGTATATAATCGCTAAGGTATTTGATAACCCCGTAAATCAACGTGTTTTTAATACTCCATGTGAGTTTTATAACCATGCTAATGACCCAGACTGCCTGTAACAACGTTCTTCAGGCGTTAGAATGTTATGACGTTTGTCACCAAAGACCTACTGATCTAACTGTAGCTAACAGTTTAGGTGCGGGATTGTCAATCCCGTATAGATCTATACACAAGTATCACGCTCCCCCTACAAGGGATTATGGTATATAATACAGGACTTAATAATGCATACTCGAAAGTACATGAAATGTCTCACAAAACCTAGTATAAAATAGATTTATGTATGAAAATGTCCATTTGTTCTTGTATATGAAAATATCTCTTTGATATGGTACTTGTAGTATGTAAAATTTCATGAATATCTAGTACACTATCTTATGTAATCGTATCTCTTGTAATTGTATGTCTTGAAATTGTATGCCTTGTAATTGTATGTAATCGTATCTCTTCATATAGTATGTAATGTATTTGTATTGACTCGTGAATAAACTGACTCTTGTGTGATCCCTTGTACTTTGAATGGTAAGTAGTATCTCCTAACTATACCTATTATAGTTTCTAGTATTGTATGTGTATAACCGAAATATGCCTTCGCTACTCAAAGGTACTGAACCAACTGACGGAAACTTTTATGTCTATATATGTACAAATGATATATATGTATATATATATATATATATATATATATATATAACTAATATTTAGACGACATTCGGACGAATAACCTATGCCCTAAGGCCACATCCCAACGAGGAAAAGGAAATAAAGCGAGCTAGCCGTCCTAAGTCCTTCGAACATTACTTATATAACTATACATATATAGGCATGCATTTTCCAATATAAAAATATAAAAGAAGTTTTGTAAAACCTTTGAAAAGTGTAATAAATAAGAAATGATGATTTGATGTCAGTTTATAAAATGATTTGAAAGCAGTTTGTTTGATAAGAACAGTTTTAAATATAGGAAGACCTTTGTTAGAAACATGATTCTAACAACGTTTGAACGGAATCATAAAGTATGTAAGACAGTTTGATAAAGAGTTTTTAACATGTAAAAATGTTTGTCGTAAACTATTATAGTTTTTCCAAAAGTTTGTTTTGTTTGTATAGTAAACCCTAGTGAAATGCTCACTCGTTATGTAAAGTGTAACTTTTGTAGTGACATAAATGAACACATATACTCAAAGTATAAATAAAGTGTTTGATTCGTATATGTATAACAACATATTTAATTTAAAAATACAAGATGTTATCGTGATATATTTTGTGTATGAAAGTTTCCATGTAGTAGTTATGAATCACATATGGTTTACTTGATAAAAAGAGTATATAATGAAACTTTAGGTTACACACGATAATAACCGTGTGTTTACTTGTATCCCCCCCCCCCCTTTAAAAGTGTATAAAAAGCATTGATAACATATTTGAAAATGTAGTTTGTAGGGGTATGAACTCACCGAAGAAAGTGCGTGATTTGAAGAAAACGAGATTTCTTCGGGCGGCACCTCGATCGCAAAGTGACGGGATTCTCGGGAATCTCGGGGCTTCGGACCTTCGTCGGGGCTTAGATATGAAACCAGGAAGTCGTGATATTGTTGGCAAGAAAAACGAGGTGAAAATGTGAGTGAAATGAAGAAAATGAGCATGGATGGCCGGCACCCTCGCATTCTATTTATAGGGGTGGGAGAGGCTTCGTACGCTGGGCGTACTTCAGGCTTACGCGGGGCGTACCTCGTACGTTGGGCGTACTCCGACGTTACGTTGGGCCTTCTCTTGTATCACTGTTGACTACATCCTCGGGCGAAGTGTTTGGTCGACGTGGACGATTCGGAGCCTAGCATCCGAGTACGCTGGGCATACGAGGGTACGCTGGGCATAAATCCTTTTGGTGTGTGTGCCACGAACTTGTAAAATCTGTAACTTTCACATAAGGGCTCCGTTTTTGACGTTCTTTATATCCATGAGAAGGTGAGAAAATACTCTACAACTTTCATTTAGACTTTGTCGGCTAATTTCGAAGTTATTTTTAATTATATTTTAATTAATAGGCCGGGACACGATAACTTCGTTAAAAATCCATAACTTCTTTAGCCGACATCCTTTTTCGTTTGTCTTTTTACCATCGAACTATTATTGTCGAGACCTTCAACTCTCGTTTAAGTTGTGTCGGCTAAAAATCGCTCGATCTTTATTTCGAGTTTTTAGCTGTCTACCGCTGTTACGAAACTTAGAAAATTTGTAACTTCTTCATTCGAAGTCGGTTTTGGGCGTTCTTTTTATTCATGATCACGGTTTAACGTAATCTACAACTTTCGTTTAGATACCTAAGGCTAAAAATTATTGTATTAAAGCTTTGCGTTTTTCACTTAATAGGTGTTGCCTGGTTTTGCCCAAATAAGATTTTAGGAAAGTTAAATTTCGACCTAAATTTGAATGGTGTTACATTATATTGTCTCAAAATGTCGGGTTGTCACAGCAAAAGAACTGTAACAGCCAACCAAAGCGAAGGTCTTCTATTCATGAAAAACTCAAATGAGAATCGCAAGGCAAAAGACCCTGTTTTGATCCTGACGGATTTAAAGAAAAGAAAGTTCGGTGACGAGTTTAGAGACAGGTCCAGAATCCGGATGTGGGCCTTTGATCTAGAGATAAATTTTTGGGTTGTAAAATGAAACCCAGGAGCCTCTGAGATTTACAAAAGCACCCACGATTTCAACTGATGGACCAAAATTGATCTACCCGAATTATCCAGGGCCCCATTCCACAATCCATTAGAAGATCCAAGTGCATCAAACTTCAAGAGGTTTCTTGACAGGCAAGTCAAAGAAAATTTCTCCAAGATGAAGACTGCAAGAGCCCTATACGAAAAAGATAAAGAAGTTCTTGATCCAGAATCAGGCTAACCCACGAAGATCATTCTTTGGCCTGCTACAAAACAGCAGAAGCAAATTCCTATCCCTCAACACTTCCAGGAGGGATATCTTGATAAAATGGAATTTTGGGCTTTTGATGACGAAACTGTGACTGCGGCTATCAAATTCAAGGATCGGGAACAAGTTTTGAGGTCGATAAGCGCCAAAGATCTTCAATTCAGAGAGAGGGGTATCCGGACTCTGGCACGTCACCAGATTATTTGCAGGAAAGACGTCATGGAAGCTACTGCTAAAGAATTCACTGCAATGGTGGCTACAATCATTAATGGAAGGAAGTGGATGGGATCGATGGGAAGATTGGATCTAAAGATGTATGAGAAGCCAGTTGAGAAGCCAAATGAATGAAGATCAAGACTATGCTAGCCTCAAACCAAGGGGGAGACTGAAAGTCCATAATATTGTGGTTTGAGCAAGGCATTAATTTTGTATAGATCTTATTAGGGTAACAGTGTTTGTGTGGCAGTGTAGTGATTTAAACTTGATGTATGTGTGCAACCTCACACGTGTGTGCGGCCGCACATTGTGTGTGAGGCCGCACACGCGTGTTTGGCTGCACACTCGTGTGCTGGTGAGGGTACTATTTATTGGAGCTGAGTTGTGTCAGATTGTACTTGTTGTTGAACAGTGCAGTGGGTGTACTTTCTCAAGGTGTACTTGACATTTATGTTATAGATGTGTGCATGCTTGATGTTATCTTTCTTCTACTCCTTCTACACTTCATTTTCATTTCTATTTGCTTCATTGATTAATGAATTGGATCCATAATTTGGGGACTAACAGATGGACACACAAGTGGCTGCGGAGAGGCTGAGTTTGGTTGGTGCCGTAACAATAATGCGAGAGTTCCCATATGTGTTCCCCGAGGATTTGTCGGGTGTTCCTTCCGAGAGGCAGGTGGAGTTTCGTATCGATATATCCCCGGGAGCGGCGCCTATTGCCAAGGCACCTTATCTCCTTGCGCCACCAGAGATGCAGGAGTTATCCTCACTGCTTCAGGTGCTGCTAGGAAAGGGGTTTATTAGACTGAGTAGCTCACCGTGGGGAGTGCCAATCCTTTTTGTAAAGAAGAAGGATGGTTCACACTGTATGTGCATTGATTATCGGTAGTTGAACAAGTTAACGGTCAAGAACAGTTACCCCTTACCGAGGATCGAGGATCTGTTCGATCATTTGTAGGGAACGTCTTGGTTCTCCAAGATTGATTTGAGGTCTGGATATCCTCAGATGAGAGTGTGTGATGAGAATGTCCAGAAGACAGCATTCAGGACTCGTTATGGGCATTATGAGTTCGTGGTGATGCCTTTTGGGCTCACCAATGCACCGGCAACGTTCATGGATCTCATCAACAGGGTGTACAGACCGATGTTGGATCGTTCGGTGATCATGTTCATCGATGATATATTGGTGTATTCGAGATCCAAAGAGCAGCATGAGGAGCATTTAAGGGAGGTTCTCGGAGTTCTGAGATCGGAGAGGCTTTATCCCAAATTCTCCAAGTGCGATTTTTCTGGTTACGAGAGGTCCAGTTCTTAGGGCATCTCATCAACCAAAATGGGATATTGGTCGACCCGACCAAGATTGAGGCTGTGATGAGTTGGGAGGTGCCGAGATCCCCCACCGAGATCAGGAGTTTTCTGGGGTTGGCCGGCTATTACCGAAGATTTATCAGGGATTTCTTCAAAATTGTTGTTCCTCTCACCAGGTTGACTCGGAAGGGTGTGGCTTTTAGTTGAGGTCCTGAGCAGCAGGCCTCATTCGAGACACTTCGCCAGAGATTATGCGAAGCCCCGGTGTTAGCCCTTCCGGAGGGGATGGAAGATTTTGTGGTATATTGTGACGCATCGATATCAGGGTTAGGTGCGGTGCTGATGCAGAGATGGCACGTGATAGCATATGCATCGAGGCAGCTGAAGCCTGATGGACGAGGTATGCCACCCACAATCTGGAGTTGGGGGCAGTGGTGTTCGCCCTCAAGATTTCGCGTGACTATTTGTATGGGGTTCGGTGTACCATATACACGAACCACAAGAGTTAAAGTACTTGATGGATCAGCCTAACCTGAACATGCGCCGGAGGAGATGGTTGGATGTAGTAAAGGATTATGACTGCGAAATTCTGTACCATCCGGGCAAGGCTAACGTTGTAGCCGATGCCCTGAGCCGGAGAGCGGAGAGTGCCCCGATACGATACATTTGTATGAGGATGATGGTGATGACTCCGGTGTTGGATACCATTCGAGAGGTCCAGGCAGAGGCTGTGGGACCGGAGAACCGCAAGAGAGAGCGGGTGATCGGGTAGATATCTGAGTTCGTTACCGATAGCCGAGGACTTATGACCTTTTTGGGTCGGATTTGAGTGTCGTCTGGGGGTGGGTCACGTACCATTCTGATGGAGGAAGCGCACAGATCAAGGTTCTCGATCCATTCGGGGGCCACTAAGATGTATTTGGACCTGAAGAGAGACTATTGGTGGCCCTGTATGAAGAGGGATATTGCGTGGTTCGTCGAGAGGTGCTTGAGCTGTCGCAGGGTTAAGGCCGAGCACCAGCATCTGCATGGCAAGTTGCAGCCACTTGAGGTTCCCCAATGGAAGTGGGAACAGATTTCTATGGACTTTATCACCAAATTGCCAAAGACCGCGAGGGGTGTCGATGCAATTTGGGTGATCATTGATCGGATGACGAAGAGCACTCACTTCCTTGCTATCAGTGAGAGCTCTTCTGCAGAGAGACTGGCAGAGTTGTATGTGAGGGAGGTGGTATCGCGGCACAGAGTATCGATCTCGATTGTGTCAGATCAAGATGTATGTTTCACTTCCAGGTTCTGGAAGAACTTCCATGAGGATTTGGGTACGAGGCTGCATTTCAGTACCTCTTACCACCCACAGATGGACGGACAGAGTGAGAGGATGATTCATTTGCTCGAGGACATGCTTCGAGCATGTGTGTTGGACTTCGGAGGAAGTTGGGACACGTATTTTCCATTCGAGTATTGGTATACCTCCCTTCGAGTTGTTGTATGGGAGGAGGTGTTGGACTCCCATCTGCTGGGGAGAGGTAAGGCAACACTGAGATACTGCTTCAGACGACAGAGCAGATACAGCAGGTCAAACAGAGGTTGTTGACAACTCAGAGTCGCCAGAAGAGTTATGTGGATACGCGACGGTCCGAGCTCGAGTTCCAAGTGGAAGACTTCATACTCCTGAAGGTATCTCCTTGGAAGGGAGTGATTCGGTTCCGGAAGACAGGCAAGCTGGGGCCCCGGTATATTGGTCCTTTAAGGGTGACCACTAGGGTGGGCAGGGTAGCATAGTGTTTCGATCTACCTGCGGAGTTGAGCCAGACACATGATACCTTCCACGTGTCTCAGTTGAGGAACTGTATTGCTGACGAGATGGCAGTTGTACCACTAGCGGATATTCAGGTGGATGCGAGTCTGACTTATGTTGAGAGGCGAATCGCAATTTTGGATCGAAAAATCAAGGTTCTGAGGAACAAGGAGTTGCCCCTGGTTTACGTCCAATGGCAGCATCGGAGAGGGTCCGAGCTGACTTGGCAGCTGGAGTCGGAGATGTGGAAGCAGCATCCGGGGTTATTTGCGGCATGAGACTTCGAGGGAGAAGTCTGATTCTAGTGGGGGAGAATTGTAAAATCCTGAAATCCAAGTATATCTATTTAACCCTTCCTCCTTTCTATGTTTTCAAGTTTAGCCCTTAAAAGAAGATTACGGAAAATGAGTATGTTGGGCGTACTGAAGAGTACGTTGCACGTACTCATGGGCGTGTTTTGGACATGGACTCCACCCAGTATGCTTGGCATACCTTAGGCTATGCTGGGCGTAGCAGGTCTAGACTCAAAACCCTAAATGAGATTTGAGCCCTATATAAAGAAAGTTATGGCCTTATCCTCAGCCACCATTTGAGAGAGTGAAACCCTAAGAAAGAGCCAACCTTCGTTCTAAGCTTGTGTGTGTGTGGTTTTGAGCTTGAAGTTCCTTTGTGTGTTAGTGAAGAAGAAGAGAGGACCTTGGTGGAACCTAGTCTTGGAGTGCAAGCCTTCGATCTGAGCTTTGCAGAGGGGGAAACATCACTTGGAGGTAAAAAGCTCAGAACTTTCCTCTTTATTTTGAATTTGTGTATTATGCGCCAATTTTAAGGTTTAAGTCCCAAAGGTGGAGACTTTATGAGAAAAGGGACTCCATGGACCTAGACCTGTCCCATTTCAGTGTTATATGTGTTTTAGATCCATAAAAATCCAATCTTGGTCGTCATTATGGAGTCATGCATGAGTTTTGGTCTTAATGAGAAAAGGGGATAAGAAGTTGGAAGGAGTTATAACCTTTTCAGCCATGCAAAGGCCTAAAGGTTTCGACTTTATGGTTTAGGAGGCAGTAGAGTGCCTAGATCTATGATATGAACGATTGTCTTAATCGATTCAGACCAAAACTTTTGAGATGGGAAACTAGAACTTACGTTGGGCGTAATCCCAGTATGCGCTGCGTAAGGGGTCGAATCCCCCGATTCTGGTTAGCCGGAGTACGCCCCGCGTACTACCTACTGTTGACTTTTGTTGACTTTTAGGGTTTTGGTCAACATTTGGACTTTTGGGTTTAGGAGGGGTAAAATGGTCTTTTACCCTTCTGTGGGATTGTAAATAGAGTAACCTCGCCTTTGGGAGCCATTACTTATTTAAGGTAATTTTTTATGTGGTTAGGCGGAGGCTAGATCAGCATTTCGAGTGCGAGATTATCCGAGTTACCCAAGGTGAGTCTTTTCATTATACATTACCTAGAGTGGTAACTATGTGTAGACCAAAGCGTTTTGTGTGCTATTAATATGTATAAGATTATGGGCATTGTAATATATGTATGATATGTTTTGTACAGACCGGACCGGAGGGTCCAACGATATAGACTGAACTGAAGGGTCCAACAATATAGACCGGATCGAAGGGTCCAAGGATACAGACCGGACCAGAGGGTCCAACGAGCTACGGGACTGGAGGGTCCCACTGAGACACATTGACCGAAGGGTCATACTGTAGCCTCGAGTGACGTATATGTTGTATGTGGTATTTTGGGGAACTCACTAAGCATTTATGCTTACCGTGTTATATGATATGTGTTTTAGGTACCAACGAGGATCGCGGGAAGGCGTCGGCATGAGTCATACGCACTGAGGGATTTTATGTATTGAGATCTTGGGATTTGTTTTTATCTGATGATACGTAAACATTGAATTTTGGGATTTCTTTATGAATGAAATATGTGTTAAAAATGAAAAATTGTTTTGAAATTTCACGTTGTTACATTAAGATCATTATACTTACTAATGAGGAATTATTTGTCCTATCCTACCCGTTCGGCTAACGACCCTTGACCAATCAAGGGAGCGGCGGGTGAGAGTGGACATCCATTAGATCACTATTTTATAGGCAGTAACCTTATACCCCTTATAGATTGGCTTCCAGAATGAGGTCTACTAACGGTAAGACTATCTTATATATATATATATACATATATATATATATATATATATATATATATATATATATATATATATATATTAATCTTATAATATTATAATAGTACAAGGGTTGAATTTTAAACTTGTAAAATTATAGGGTTTAGGATTTAAGTATTTCAAAATTAAAACTTTTAATTAAAAATTTTAAATCCCAAAACTTGAGGGTAAGTTTTGAAACTTTTCAAAACATCTTTTAGATCAAATTTGAAAAATAATTAAATAATCATATTATTAATCTTTATTACATAATTTGAGCTGATCTATTTTATTGACAATATAGTTCAAATCAAAATACAAATAATTAATCTTTATCATATAAAACAAGTAATTATCTTATTTATGACAATTATCTTTAAATTGAATTATGATAAACAATACCATATTGAAAAAAATCGAATTTTATCAAAAAACATTTTTGGTAATTATCCTAATTCAATTTCAGTCAAAATTCTGAAAAATCAGCCAATAGACGACTCGACTCGCCGACTCACTGATTGGACTCGTCGAGTTTCCCTGACTCGTCGAGTTCATTAGGTGACTCGACGAGTTCATCATGCAGAGGCACAATTTTTTGACTTTTCAACTTTGAAAAAATTAGCAATACATCAAATACAAAAGAAAAACAACCTAGGCTCTAATACCATTGTTGGGTTATGAGCAAAAACATCAATATTATGGTGCACATGCAAACCATAAAGCTTTTGATCTAGGTTTTTCCAATTGTACATGCAATAATCATCCAAAGCTTACAAACCCTAATACTAGCATACAATAATAAAATCAACATCTAATAAACAAGTTAGAAAGTTACCTTTGCTTGTAACTTGATGATCTTGAACCTTAGAGAACCTAGCACCTCAAATATGATGCCTCTAATGGATCATAAAGAACAAAGCAATTAGAGAATCTTAAAGAGAGATGGGGGAGGCTCAAAATTGGGCTAACTATCCTTCTTAGGGTTCAATGGCTGAAAATGTGAAGCCAATGGGTCTTTTATATAGGTAAGCTACTAGGGTTTCAGTCAAAACCCTAATTAGATTGCTTAGGCCTTAAGCAGTCCACAGGATCCTTCCAGAAGGCCCCCTGTTGACGATTTCTATGTGGGCTTCTGTAACACCCATAAAAATCGTGCCAAATTTAAACTTTTTAAAACATATAAAAACCAACAGTCATTATAAATTCATTTTTTCAAAATAGTTTATAACAGAGTCTCCCAGAAAAAAAAAAAGTCATAAAAAGTGAGGAGCAGTACGATCACGCCTTTTCCTTTCCATGTCCCCCTGAAGTACCTGAAACAATAAAATGAAACTGTAAGCCTGAGAGCTTAGTGAGTTCCCCCAAAATACTCATACACACCATAATACACATATAATCGTCAACAACATACTATGGGTCCCGTCAACCATCGTGTTGGAGTACCCCAGGGCCTAAACCATCTGGTTGGAATGCCAACATATTATGGGTCCAATCATCCTCAGGATGGAATACCCCAAGCCCACAACCAACAGGTTGGAATTCCCACATACTATGAGTCCAATCATCCTCGAGATGGAATACTCACGGCCTACGACCAATAGGTTGGAATGACCAAGTTTATTGGCTTTCGCACAAAGCAGATAAGCCTCAATCGCCAAATAAACATGTGCACATATAACAAGTAATCACATAACAGTCTATAGACAACAAACTAATTTAACGGATCATACCACATAACACATAATACCATCCTATTTACCAGGATACCGATCTAATAGATTTCCGCCTCCGGCTCCCACGTCCACATGGAGCCCCTTAAGTGCTCCCATTGTAACTTTTCCAAACGTATCTCTTTGTTCCGCATAACCTTCACCTTCCTCTCCAGAATGGCCACAGGCCTCTCAACATAATTCAGGCGCTCATTGACCTGAATGTCATCCAATAATACTTCTTCTGCCTCATCTAGAATGCACTTCCGCAATTGAGAAACGTGACAGGTGTTATGGATCCGACTGAGCTTCTATGGTAGCTAACCTTGCCAACCCTGGCAATAATCTTGAATGGCCCAATATATCGGGGAACCAATTTCCCCCTCTTCCTGAAGTGGATCACACCCTTCCAGGGTGTGACCTTCAGGAGTACCATGTCACCGACCTGGAACCCTAACTCAGATCGGCGTCTGTCGGCGTAACTCTTCTATCAATTCTAACCGGTCTGTAGTCGCTGCCTAATCTGTTGAATCTTCTCGGTAGTCTACAAGACTATCTCCATCCGTCCCACCACCCTGTGTCTAACCTCACCCAAACAAACAGGGGTGCAAAATCTCCGACCATACAACAGCTCAAAAGGCGGGGCGCCAATGCTGGAATTATAGTTGTTGTTTTAGGCGAACACTGCAAGGGGTAGGTGGGAATCTCAGCTCCCACCGAAGTCAATGACACACTCCCTCGATATATCCTCGAGGTTCTTAATGGTCCACTCGCTCTGACCGTCGGTCTGCGGATGAAAAGTTGTACTAAAATGCAACTACATGCCCAGTTCCTCGTGGAACTTCTGCCAGAAACTGGAGGTAACTCTAACATCTCGGTTGGAAACAATGGAGACTGGAACCCCATGGCGAGCAACGATCTCGCATACATACACGTCGGCCGATGAACTCTCCCGTATAGCCAAGAAATGGGCACTCTTGGTCAATCGATCCACGATGACCCATATAGCATCAAACCCCTCCACTGTCCTCGGCAGCTTGATAATGAAATCCATCATGATATGTTCCCATTTCCACATGCGAAACTCTAGGGGTTGCAGCATACCATGCGGCCTCTGATGCTCGGCCTTGACCATCTTATAGGTTAAGCACCTCTCAACATACCAAGCGATTTCTCGCTTCATACATGGCCGCCAGTAACTCAAACTCATGTCTCGGTACATCTTGGTGGCCCCCAGGTGAATAGAGAAATGAGACTTATGAGCCTCCTCCATGACTTTCTATCTGACCCCACCAAACATCGAAACCCATACTCGGCCGCATCAGGTTAATAATCCTCAGCTATCCTGCACAAACTGGGTATTCTCGCACTTGATCCTCTCCAACTCCCAGTTCTCTGGTCGCATGCCCTCAACCTGAGCATCTCTGATCAAACTCAAAAGTGGAGAATCCACCGCTGTCCTCATATATATCACTAGGGTGGAAGACCCAGTTGATTTGCGGCTCAAAGCGTCCGCTACCACATTCGCTTTACTGGGGTGATAAAGGATCTTGCAATCGTAGTCCTTGACTACATCCAGCCACATGTGCTACCTCATGTTTAGGGTCGGCTGATCCATGATGTGTCTGAAGATCTTGCGATCCATGTATATGGTATAACGGACCCCATATAGGTAATTTCTCCAAATCTTGAGAGTGAACACCATCGCCCCCAACTCCAGATCATGCGTTGGCTATCTCATCTCATGCAGCTTCAGCTGCCGCGATGCATAGGCTATCACTCGTCCTCTCTACATGAGGACCACCCCCAAACCTGTGATGGTTGCATCACAGAACACCAAAAATCCTCAACTCCCTCTGGGAGAGTCAAAACTAGAGTCTTGTGCAAACGATGATGGAGGGTCTCAAACGCCATCTGCTGCTCAGGGCCCGACAGGAAATCCGCCCCCTTCCTCGTCAGACAAGTGAGGGGTACTGCAATCTTGGAGAAGTACTAAATGAATCTTTGGTAGTACCCTGCTAATCCCAGAAAACTCCTGATATAAGAGGGAGATCTCGGCACCTCCCACCACATGACTGCCTTGATTTTGGCTGGGTCAACCAAAATCCCATCCTGGTTAATGAGATGCCCGATGAACTGGACCTCTCGTAACCAAAACTCACACTTCAAGAACTTGGCAAACAGTCGTTCCCGCCTCAGAACTCCCAGTAACTCCCTGAGGTGCTCCTCGTGCGGCTCTCGGGTCTTGTAATACACCAAGATATCATCAATAAACACTATGGTCAAGCGATCAAGCATCGATCAGCAGACCCGATTCATCAGGTCCATGAATATTGATAGTGCATTGGTGAGCCCAAACGGCATCACCACGAACTCGTAATGAACATAATGTGTCTGAAACACGGTCTTCTCCAAGTCCTCCTCTCTGACCCGAACCTGATGATACCCCAACCTCAAAACGATCCGAAACTCGACCTGCCTCTCGGGAGGTATCCCTGATAACTCATCCGGGAACACATCAACAAAATCTCTAACCACTGGAACCTTTGAAACTGGAGTGTGATCTCTGACCTATGTATCCACCACATACGCTAGATAACTCGCACACCCGTGCTGAATATACTGCCAAGCCCTGGAAGCAGAACGGCATCACCATGGATGCTGAATATAACTTGCATTGGTGAGCCCAAACGGCATCACCACGAACTTGTAATGACCATAATGTGTCTGAAACGTGGTCTTCTCCAAGCCCTCCTCTCTGACCCGGAACTAGTGATACCCTTACCTCAAAATGATCTAAAACTCGACCTGCCTCTCGGGAGGTATCCCTGATAAGTCCTCCAGGAACACATCAACAAACTCTCTAACCACTGGAACCTTTGAAACTGGAGTCTGATCTCTGACCTGTGTATCCACCACATATGCTAGATAACTCGCACACCCATGCTGAATATACTACCGAGACCTAGAAGCAAAACAAAACCCTGATCCCACTCTGGTGCCCTCGCCATATATAATCAGATCTCCCCCAGTTGGGGTTCGAACTACCACCAGTTGTCCCTTGCAATCTATCATGGCACCAAATCGACTAAGCCAATCCATCCTCACAATCACGCACACCTCCCCCATGGGAATTAGAATCAAATCTATCGGAAAGGGCACTCCGAAAAACTCCAACTCACATCCTCGGTAGACCAAAGAAGCAGAAACTCCGTGTTCATTGGCCATACAGACTCGCAACGGACACTCTAGCTCGCCTACTGGCACACTGAACTCCCTACTAAATGTCTGAGATACAAAAGACCGAATCGCCCCCGAGTCAAATAAAACCAATGCAGGCAAGGAGTTTACGAAAAACGTACCTAACCATAGGTACAATAGATACGCACAAAACACATACAGTAAAATAAATAGAGAATAGAAACATACCAGCAACCACGTTCAGCGTCGCCCTAGCCTCCTCGGCCATAAGATGGAAGGTATGCCCCTGAGCCTTCGGAGGCTCTGCCTTAACTGTCCTGCCATCCGCAATCCTCAATGTAGCCGGTGCTGGAACCTACGCCAACTTGGCGGCTAGTAGAGGACATTGGGCCTTCATATGGCCCACCTACTCACAATGATAACAAAGTCGGATTTTGGGAGCTGGAGTCTGCTGCCTGCAATCCCTGGCCAGATGACCCTGCTTGCCATATCGGTGGCACCCACTCCCTGATCGGCACGTCCCTGAATGAGCCTTTCCACACTTCCCATAAGTACGACCTGGCTATCCCGCAGTCCAGGTCTCAGCGGTCTTAGAATGCTTCGCCGCCGGCTATGACTGCGTCGGGGCCTGCCGCTGCTCCCTCAACTGCAGCTCAATCTCCATCTCACGCCGCCTCGCGGCCTCCTGTAAATCCATAAGAGTATCACATCACTAAGTAGACACAAACTGTCGGATTTTAGTTTTGAGTATGCTCAGATAACGCGTCATCTGAGCCTGCTCGGAAGCAAACTCTGCGCAGAACATCGCCCTCTTTGTGAACATACGGATGATCTCCATCACCGACTCCCCGTCCTATCTCAAACTCAAAAACCTCTGAGCCAATCGTTACCGCTCAACCCGAGGGATGTAATGAGCGCGGAACATATCCCTAAACTGCTCCCAAGTAACCGCAACTCTCTGATCATCAGTGTACGACACTTTCATCAATCTCCACCAGTCCTTGGCCTCGTACCTTAGCAGGTTCAAGGCACACCTGATGTCACACCCCGCTAAAGTGGAAACACGAGGCGTGGCAGTATAAAGGGTTTCATAGCAAAAGTTAAAAGATAACACCAACCATAGTATTAAAAATCATTACAAATTTACAATGGGTTTGAAAAAATTTTAAAAGAAATTACAATGTCAATTGAAATACAACACATGCGAATGCTCCTAAAAGTGAAGTGTCCCTAAGTGCCACTTACTCGATGATTCCTGAAAAAGCATGTAAAACGAGCGTCAACTATAAAAATAGTTGGTGAGTACTCACAAGTTTAACAAAATAATATTGGTTCATGAATTCAAATCAAAGTTTTGATAAAAGTTTCTAATAATAAAAGTATATTGTTAAAAGGAGTAAATAAGTTTGTAAAAACAAAGTTCTTTGTCATCATGAGAGATAAAGTATGTTGCCCAAATAAGATGCAACATTCATATTCTCATTGAAGATAAAGTTCGTTACTCAAACGAGTAAACAAGTTTCATTGCTAAAATGAGCAATCAATTCCGTTGCTACAAGGAGCAAACAATTTCATTGCTAAAACAAGTATATAAGTTTTCAGTACTAACAGTTCGTTGTTGTAATGAGAAACAAAGTTCATTGCTATAATTAATAAACAAGTTTATTGCTATAATGAGTAATGCGTTTCGTTGCTAAAATAAGTATTCAAGTGTCGTTGCTAACATGGGAATACAAGTTTCGTATGTGTATAAAGAATAGTACGTGCATCAAGTTTCCATTCATGAGTTCACAACCCAAGCCTAATGACCGAATCGTGCCCTATTGACTACTATGTGTATCGCAAACATAGTGTATAAAATGGTAAAATGCACTCAAGCGAATCGTTCGAGTGAGGAGTTGTCTACCTCCTGATAGCGCTATCCATAATAACCATAGGCTCAAAAGAGTTAATGAGTTGTGTCTAGAGATTCCAGGGACTTAACCGCGATACAGTCCTCATGAATTAAAGTAATATACACATACATACAAAGTATAGCAACCAAGTTTCATACGAGTCAAAATAAATACAACGACCATAAATAGTTTAGGACATGCTTTTCCACCCCAAAACATTTAAAAACCGAAAATAGGGGATTGGTGAATACTCACAATATGCAAAATATAGTAATCAAGTTTATACAAATCAATTAAATATAACGAACATAAGTAGTTTAGGACATGTTTTTCCACCCCAAAACATAAAAACCGAAAATAGGGGAGTACATGAATACTCACAATATGCATTGAGATGATGCAAATGATGCCTTGAGCTAAGTTCCACTCATACCACTATCGATTCCTACAATAATGGTATTCGCTAGTGAGTCTCTAATCGAAATCTAACACTAGTATAGTTACTACTACAATTGAATTATGCCAATAATGTGTCAAAATTTAATATTGATAAGTTACAAACATTTTTCTGTGGAAATTAAGTTTCAAAGAATCAATTGTTATATAACAATTTAAGTGGAAAATTTCCATTATTGAAATGTTAATATTTAACATTTTAGTGGTGTTCCAATGATTAAATATTCAAAACTAAATCAATTTAGTTCTAAAATTTCCCAAACTTTGCATTTTAGTTTTAATTGAAGTCACAGACCTTCAGATAAATTTTCTTGAATTTTTAATTTGATGAATAATCATAAAATCATGGAAAAATAGTAAATTATCATGAAAAATTCTTGTAATTTTTTTTTAAGTATTTTACAGCGTGCATAATCAAGTAAAAATATTAATATGTGTTTTCAAAAATTTTAACACAATTTTTCTGATATTTGTACATTTAAGTGTATTAAATATTGGGAAAATAGAAGAAAAATAGCATACAGAAGATAAAAATCATCAAAATTTTTATGTATCATCCTAACATATTATACGAGTTTCTGGTAAATTTTCATGAATTTTGGATGAGTAAAACTATTTTTCTTGTTTTTAGTCCATTATAAACACAAAAATTCAAGAAAAATAGATATTCATTTTCAAAAACTCCCAAAATATTTTTCTGAGTCTTAAATATAATTTACAAGCTGATTAAAATAAGAAATAATATTTTCACATTCCCTAAAGTGGTTTTATGATTTATTGGAGCTAAATAAAAAGAAAATTAAAAACCATACTAAACAGTAACAAAAATCGATTAAACTACATGAGAGATGTTTATTAACTTAGTTGGTCATCCACAATTATTTCCAGAATTTATGTACAAGTGTAAGTTGTTTATATGCTTTCACACTCTATTTTCTTATTATTTTCATGTAAAAATAAAGAAAATATATATTACACTGAAAATTTCCAGAATGCAACTTCAAACAATTTAATAACAATGAAAAAATTGTTTTCTTATTTTTGATGTCGAAAAACATACCTAAAGGCTCAAACAATTATAGAGAAAACTTGATTCTTGTGATTTTGGTAAAAATTATTGATGTTACTTTGAGAATTTTTGCAACATGTTCCAAAGGCTTTTGAATCAAGATATTTTTATACCTTTTAACACATGATGTTAAGTACTCAAATTAATTTTTTCTTGATTTTTAGTGATGAATAAGATCTTTGAACATGCAATACAAAACTAGTATTCACAAAAACGTGCTGATTGAGCAACAGTTTTGTAAAAATTGCTAAAAATCGAAATATTTGAATTTTCTAGTGAGGTCAGCTGGGTTTAAACGCTAACTCAAAATATTATATTTCAGAAAAAGAATCCCGAATTTTGGTTAAGAAATGAGTGAGATATGACAGTTTAAAGTCAAGTAAAGAAATCTGGCAGATTGCATGCATGGTGATTGGTTAGAAAAATGAGTTTTCATTATTTCTTTGAGTAAATCTTTTGAAATATTTTAAAAGATATCAATATATACTTATATTCTAGTTATGTTTTCAGAGATAAAAAGATTAAAACTTATCAAAATGTATACATTCATTTATGAACAAAATTTTGTTTCTCAAAAACTCTTAACTTGAGTTTGATGTGTTAATCCTTAAATTCGATTTTTGCACTAAGATCATGAACATACAACCTTGTTTATCATACATGCATGGTGTTAAAATGCATCCATGATGTTCTAAAAACCATTTTAACAAAAAAGAGAACAATTTTGAAGAAGATGAAGAAGTAGAAGTCGGTTTGTGAAGTAAAATGCACATGCATGGCTTAAATCATTGTTGTGGATCTTCAAGAGATGTATGTTCTTTACCTTAAATTTATTTGTGGCTTGAAAAACCCTTATGAATCTCCATAATTTCGTGTTTAAGAGGTTGTGGTTGTGGTGTTTGGAGAAAAAAATTAGAGAGAAGGTAGAGAGAGTTTTCTAGAAAGAGAAAGAAGAGAGATGTGTGTGTGTTGGAGAATGAGAGTGTGAGAGAGAGATATGGGAAGAGAGGGGTCCGAAATTTTGAGTATAATAACCCTTTCTCATTCATTTTGTTTTATAAAATTTAAGTTATTTTATAAAGTATCTCAATTTTTATACAAAATGTGCACTAAAATCAAGTTTTTATTCATAAAACCTTAATTTTTGATTTATAAATTAAGGGTAAATGTTAATGAGTTAAATTTTATTTTCCATGAATGGATTTTTATAATTTTAATTATTATAAGATCATATTATGAGGTTCATAACTATTTTTATAGAATTTTTAAGGTTAAAGTTTATAAATATCAGTTTTTAGGGCTTTTAGGGTCTTGAGATTTTATAAATCTTTGGATATCAAAATAAATAGAATATTTGAGACTTTAAATTATCTTATGGTATTATAACTCTTTTATAGTTATAAATAATGTTTGTAATTTATTTTTATCGGTTTATTGGCATTCTATGTAGTGATTCTGAGATTCAAGCGAAATTGAGGAATCAAGTATACTAGTCCTAGTCTTCAACTTTGACTTAAGTTTCTATGAGACTTGGAGCTAATTTCTACCACTAGTTCAAGTGCATGATGTGTGTATATGATTCATGAAAAGGTGTTCGAGTCAAAGAGTGACCTAAATATGGATATTCACTACAATTAAGTAGTTGTAGAATTCACATATCAATGTGAAATCTAAGTATACAATCCATTGATTCTAATTGTTTCCAGTTTCTAGTAGGTTATAACTTACCTTCTAGTTACTAAGTCTAGTATGTGTAGTGTCTATATGTGCAACTAAGTTTAGTCAAATCTAAAACTAACTCGAATTTTGACGGTTGTCACACCTGACCTTCTGATCAGTAAGACACGAGCAAGTAAAGAAGCACCCCTCCACATCAGAAATCCACCTTATAGCCTTGATGGGGTCCCGGGTCCCATCGAAAGTAGGGGGCTTCGTGTTATCGAAGTCCCTATATTGGAAGCCCCGAGTGGCTCCGACTCCTCCCCCTGTCGTCGATACAGCCGATGCAGCTGCAGCGATAGCCGTCTCTGCAAGGGTTATGTATCTGTCATCAATGTACTCCATCATAGCAGTCTTGATAGACCCAAACAACTGTGGAATCGGACCCCAGACAATATCGACCACCTCCTCGCGGATGATCTCCCTGACACAGTCCTCTGTCAACACTGGCCCCTCATGGCTGACAACCTCAAGCACGGAGGGGGCCTCCTGATCACCTTGACCTGATCTCGATTCGGATCTAGTCACAAAATTCCTAGTAACCACCATATAGAAAAATATAACAGGAAGATATCAAATAACCCGCATAAATAACAAGGAACCAACTCTCGACTAAACCCTAGGGGTTGTGACTTCCTTGCTACGTGTATGGGTCCTGTGCTTTTAGTAGTACGGGCCTATACTACCTTCCACACCTACCCATATTTGTCTCAAATATCATCACAACACCCTAACAATATGCGTTCACATGGTGGTCGCTCAATCCTCACTCCTAGAGGAAGGCTAATTGTCTCACATCGACCTATCGGCCTCACACAACTCACTCATCGATGAAACTTCCACCAACCCTGCAACACTAGTGTATGCTAACCATACATAATGATGGACCCTATGACTTTTGAATATCGGATCCTACCCTAATCCCTAATCAATAAGAACAGAACATAAGGCCAAATCAAACATTCTCGGGCTATAAGATCTTAATTATGTACTACCGTGATACATACACAAATAACTACAGTAGTAATGTCAATCTCATATAAGGAAAACCCTAGGCTAGCAAGCATCATGTAATCATGCAATTCTATCATGCAATTTGTAACATCCCGCTTAAAATAAAATGGGTAAATAATAAATCTGGAACTACGAAAGGTAAATTTATTATTAATTTATAGCCGAATGTCATGATTTGAATCTCCAGGGGTTAAAGCATAAATTTGGGACGTAATTTGTAAGGAATTTATTGAATCAGGGGCTGAAGTGTAGTTTTCGGACCTATGTTGAAAATGTTTGTAGAAGATAGGGGGATAAATCATAAATATCATATTTATTTTGAAAAGATTAATGTAAGGAGGGGCCATTTTTGTTTTTGTGGCATAATGTTTTGAGGGATCGGGTATATAGCTTAAGGTGACCCTAACCCTAAGGGAAAAAGCTCTATCTGCCACTCTCTCTCTCTCTCTCTCTCTCTCGCTCTCTCTCTCTCTCTCTCTTTGACCTCCGATGTCGTCACCACTATATGTCGCGTCGTAAACCACCGTTGGAGCACATGCAGCCGGCATCGAGGACCACCGGGAAACGAGGGCATGTGTTACTACCGATTGCCTCTCGTTGACTGCTCTCCATTTTCCACCGCTATCTCCTCCACTGTTACATCGCTGCTTGACGACCCTCTCGCGCCTAACCTCCCTGCAGGATGCCGGTAACGGCCGAAAGGGAAAGTGGTGCAGATCGTTTAAGAATTTTGAGCACCGTCGCGTGTGATATGATGTTTGTGTGCGTGTGTTTTGCTTGTAAGCGGATGTGGGAGCAACTGTTGGTCGAGATTCGTGAAGAAAAGCCTCCACCACCACCATGAGGTGGTGGCTGCCGCCATGCACCACCATGGGTGTGTGTGTCTCCCAGTGATGGTGTGTGTGTGTGTGTGTGTTTATTCGAAATTCAGCATTATAAAGTGTAATTAGAATTTGAAATAATGAAAAGAAACCCTAACCACCACCGTGAGGTGGTGGCTGCCGCCACCGGCCGCCGTGTCGGGTGGCGGTCTGGTTGCCTTGCTGGGATTGACTCGTTTGGGCGATGCTTGGTCAAAGTGGGCTCAATGAAGCCCTAATGGACCAAAGAAACCCTAATTTACCTAATAAAACACTAATGGGCCCGATGAGGCCCAAAGTGACCTAAAAGCCCAACCAATTGATTAATGGGCTAGTATTGGGTTGGGAAACCCTAATTAGGGTTTGGAAAACCCTAAGGGCATAAAACCCTAATCGTGGGAATCGTTTGGGACACACGAGAATTAATTATTAAATTTAAAATAATAAATGATAACCATTGGCAACTAGCTTAAGGCAATAATGGACTTAATGGATTAAGTCCTTAATGGGTTAAGTAAGAAACACTTAACCCTGATCATCATTTCATGTGAAAGCCCTAATCTCGTTCGGGCCTTGATTTGGGCCTTCTTATCGGTCCTTGGCGATTGGACTATTGGTGGGCCATCCAAGAACAAGTTAATGGAGCAAAATAATTAGATGGGCTTTAGGATAAGGCCCATGTGAGGGATTGGGCCCAATTTGGAAAATTGGGTCATAGATGGGCCATAATTGGGCCTTTATGACTATGTGATATTGGGCCATGGAAATTGGATTGGAATGATTGGATGGGCCTTAAGGAAAGACCATGTAGAGGTCTGGGCCCAATTTGGAAAGTTGGGCCATATGTTGGGCTTTGGCCCATTATTGACTTTTGGGCTTTTATAGTCTGATTGGACCTTCGGCTTAGAACCCAATTATTAATTGGGTATTGTTTGATGTTGACAGTTCGGGAACTTGTCAACTAGCAGCTGGAGTTTTATCTTCGGGACTTCAGCAATGCCAGGTGAGTTATCCTCACTATACTAAGGGGTCTGAGGCACCAAGGCCGACCCATTGGATATGTTATCCTAGTAGTGTTAAATGTTGAGTATGATTTAGTGTTGCATGCTAGTAGTTATGCTAGTTAGGTAGACCTGTAGGACTACCTGTGATGTTATATGATTATTACATGCTCAATAGTTATGTTATATGTTATGTGGGATGGATTGAGGATGTACTGCTCTATGCGGTAGCCAACAAATCCCAGAGTATTCCAGATATAAGCTGAGGGACCGGTAGGCATTCCAAACTCATACTGAGGACTCGGGAGCAGTCCAAATACGAGATGAGGGCCCGATAGGCATTCCAAACTCGTACTGAGGGCTCGATGGCAATCCAGATACGAGCTGAGGGCTCAGTAGGCATTCCAGACTCGTTTTGAGGGCTTGGTGGCAATCCAGATGTGAGTTGAGGGGTCGGTAGGCATTCCAGACTCACACTTTGGGCCCAGGGGTATTCCAATCTATAAAGCTGTGGGCCCGTTACTTGCTGTTATGTTCAGTTTGTAATGTTATGATATTGTTGATATCGTTATGTGGACTGTATGTGTATCAGTATTTTGGGGGTAACTAACTAAGCTTTCGGGCTTATAGTTTCAGTTTATTGTTTCAGGTACTTCAGGGGATCGTGACAAGGCAAAGGCGTGATCATACAAATCCTCACTTTTTATGACTTTGTTTCTGGGATACTCTGATATGATACATTTTGAAAACAAGTTTTGTAATATTTAATGGATTTGAAATGTTTTTAAAAGTTTGAATTGGCTTGAATTTTTCGGGTGTTACAAGTTGGTATCAGAGCCTTGGTTTGAGTGAATTGGAGGAACACTCGTGTGAATCCAGTCTCAAATCAAGAAAAGGATTTTTCAAAATGGTTTTTAAAATGGTTTTCAAAATAAGTAAAGGAGGATGCAGGGTGTACGATCAACCGGATCCAGTACGTAGACCCCAAAAGTACCATACAGCTATTGATATTGTGATATGTTAGAACAACATGCTAGTACTAGGCTAGGGATCTTCAGAGATTGCATGATAGAATTGCCTGATTACATGATGGCTGCTAGCCTAGGATTTCCTTTATATGAGATTGACATCATTACTATAGTTGCTTAGTGTATGCATCACAGTTATACATAATTAAGATCTTATGGCCTGAGAATGTTTGATTTGGCCTTATGTTTTGTTCTTGTTTGATTGAGAGCTTAGGGTAGGATTGGATATTCGAAAGTCTATAGGGTCCAACGTTATGTATGGCTAGCATACACTAGTGCTGCAGGGTTGGTGGAAGTTTCATGGATGGGTGGTTGTGTGAGGCTGGGAGGCCAGTTATGAGACACTTAGCATTCCTCTAGGAGTGAGGATTGAGTGCTAGCCATGTTATGTATTCAGTTAGGGTGTTGTGGTGATACTTGAGATAAATATGGGTAGGTGTGGAAGGTAGTATGGGCCCATACTACTGAAAGCACAGGACCCATACGCGTATCAAGGAAGTCACACCCCTAGGGTTGGGTAGGGAGTTGGTCCCCTGTCATTATATGGATTATTAGAGATCTTTCCGGTGAATTATCAGAATGGTGGTTACGATACATCTTCAGATGGATCCGGGTTAGGATCGATATGTCAATGTTGTCAGAGGATCATGTCAGTGAGACCATCCAGGAGGAGGTGATCGAGATACTTCGAGGACAGTTTTTAGAGATGTTTGGGTCTATCAAGACTGCTATAGTTGAGCATTTTGATGAGTGTTATGTAGCTAGTGTCAACACGGTAGTCGTGGCAGCTATAATAGTTGTAACAACAGCAAGCGGAGGAGCTGGTCGAGCTTTCCAGTACCAGGATTTGTTACAGGGACATATTCTGACAAGCAGAGGGCTTCAGTCACTTGGGATCAGGGGGTGTTCTGTACTTGTTACATTCCACGAGTTAAGTGGGAGAGTCTAGCATATGCGTTTCTAGATTTGAGGTTTCGGGGGTTTTGCTCGAGGCCGAAATGTGAATTGCGGGGACTTCGGGAAGGTGTAATGATTATGTTCAGCTGGAGTTAAAATGGTTAATTGATAGGATTGGAATGTTGTTTTATAGGGCAAGGATTGTGCCCTTTTCAGATTTGTGAGCTCAAAGGAATGAGCAGGATCGTGACCCCAGGATCGAATTGTATTTCCAGCTCGGGTCAGTTAGTCGTAGGGGTTGGCGACAGTATTTCAGTGTTGGTGAGCGCAGGTGTGTCAATGTGGCATGAGAAATCTTATGAGGTGTACGCAATCACCTTTCCGACTCATAGGAGTTAAGATCCAATTCACCTTGGATCTCTAGTATCGGGTGGTAAGGATTGATTATGCAATCTTTTGCACATCATGATGTGAGACTAAGTTATGGGAGTAGTTTGTAGCCCGGTTAGAGCAGAGGTTGCTTCAGTTACTGCAGTTCAATTATGGATGATTGAGCCGGTAACTGAGTCAAGGTGCGAGACCCTGAATGATATGATTTCTAAAGCTCGAAAGCGAGAGATTTGTTTGGAGAACTTGAGAAGAAGGGTATTATGTTGGAGGTTGCAAACAGAGTCCCATAGGATGGTTATTCAACATTATCAGGGTTCAGTGGTGTTAGTAATCGTTATTAATTAGTGTATCAGAGTGCCAAGGGAAATAGCTTGTTGCTAAAATATTAGTAGACCATCTATCTTTGGACTTCCAGATTTGAGAGTGGGATCATTCAAGCATCAGGGATTGTCAGCTAAGTTATGTTGCGCCTCGCATCAGTGGGTGGTGGTTAGTGTTCTAATTGGGGGAGAATCGGTAATTCTCAGGCTCAGCATCAGCCATTGAAGGTTTTGTCTATTGCTGCTCACATTATGTTTTCCAGAATGGTCGGACAGACATTAAGTGGTGAACCCTCAGGGAGCAGGAATTCTCTGAATGGGATTCAAGAGGCGACAGTTGCGAAGCTAGGAGCGTGCCACCCATTCCCTTATGCAATGTGTTTATGTTCCCTAAGTCTTTGGGGAATGTTTCTCCCTAATGGTAAAATAGAATTTTGATTCGTATCAGACTCGTGTTTTGGTAACCTTCAGGATAATTGTGGAGGTTTTCTCGAACTAGTTGGTATTAGTAGAATCGGATCAGTCTCGACCTAGTATACGCTTTGTGGCGAGTGAATGTGAAGTTAAGGATTCCCAATTATGTACATGGTAGTGGTTCTTCATGTGTAACGGTGGGTATTTATGGTGGCATTAGAGTTGGTTCGATGTACGTGTGATCAGGTTTGGGTTATAGTCTACAAAGTTGAGTCTAGAGTTCATCTATCATTTTATTCAGGGGTCGAGTGCGACCAAGGGTTGCAGGATTTTGCTTGGATAAACAACTTATTCTATAGGTGGATCGGGCATAGTGGGATTTCAAAATAGTAGCACAGGTTGGTGTTGTGAAGAATGTTGGTTAGGCCTTTCTTTTGGATAAGATTGATAGTTATCAGGAGCATTCCAGTCATGAGATGAGGGCTAGGTAGGGCATACCAGACTCATGTTGTGGGCTCAGAGGCAATCCAGACCTATGTTGTGGGCCTTGTAGGGTTATTCCAGTCATAGGTTGTGGGCCTAGTAATCTTAGTGGTCTACTCCTTCTATTTGAGCATTTTCGGAATGGACATATTGTTAAGATTCGGGTGAGCCGTAATCTGCCAGGAGGAATCAGAAGATTTGTGAAAAACACAAGGGCATGTCCTTGAACTTAAAGTTATGCATTTGAAACCGAGTTTCATATATATTGGTATTATGATGGAGGGTATTCCATCCTGAGGATGATTTGACCCGTCATGGGTATGTCTGTTATTCTAGCCCGAGGTTGATTGGGCCAGGTATGAGTGGTTGGATTTATGAGCCGGTTAGCATATATATGTGGTTCAGGAACCAAAGGAAAGATTGTCATGTTGATCCAAAGAGGGTTCATCTCCCAGTTTACATCTCGTTGTTCATTTTATCGCTAGGAATTGGTTATCAGAACGAATTTCTCTTGAAGGAGTACTTAATCTCTTGTTGAGAAGAGAATTATAGGTAGCAGTGCGGGATTTGTGATTTAGTTTTTGGGTGGGAAACCTCAGGTTATTAGCAGTTGAGTAGCCAGTTGGAAGATAAGTACAATGAATTAAGTCCAGATACGAGCTAAGGTCCCGGTAGCCATTCCAGACTAGTACTGAGGGCTCGGTGGCAATCCAGATACGAGCTGAGGGTTCGGTTGGCATTCCAGACTCGTATTGAGGGCTCGGTGGCAATCCAGATGTGAGCTGAGGGCTTGGTAGGCAATCCAGACTCACACTGTGGGCTCAGGGGTATTCCAGTCTGTAAAGTTGCGGGCCCGTTACGTGTTGTTTTGTTCGGTTTGTGATGTTATGATATTGTTGATATCGTTATGTGGACTGTATGTGTATCGGTATTTTGGGGGTAACTCACTAAGCTTTTGGGTTTACAGTTTCAGTTTATTGTTTCAGGTACTTCAATGGATCGTGGCAAGGCAAAGGCGTGTTCGTACAGCTCCTCACTTTTTATGACTTTGTTTCTAGGATACTCTGATATGATACATTTTGAAAACAAGTTTGTAATAGTTAATGGATTTGAAATGTTTTTAAAAGTTTAAATTGGCTTGAATTTTTCGGGTGTTACACAATTCCTAAAGATCCCTAGCCTAGTACTAGCATGATGTTCTAACATATCACAATATCAAATAACCGAATGGTATTTTTGTTGGATATAGTGTCTAAGTCCATAACTATATTTGGTATGTACTTGACCCGACCCAACATGGTCCATTTGGGTTGCATGGCATCATGCACTTGGATAGACTAAATGAGAGAAATAGTACACTTATGGTTTATTAATATATTATATGTTCTAATATATTAATAATAAGAATAATAATATTTAGTTAGTATTGATCAATAATTAATTTAGAATTAATTATGTGATGAAAAGAAGACTAATTAAATATATGAGTTGATTGTGTCAATCATCTATAACTTATATAGTGGTCCAAGGCTCCATGGATTATCAAGTTGGGTTAAACCCATAAGATGCTCCATGGATGCTCCATGGGGGTTACATAACCGATGGGTCATGGAAATGAAAGGTCATGACAATTAGGGTTTACATGGTGTAACCCTAATTGTAACATACTATATAAAGAAGCTATTATTCACCATTTTCGGCCACTAGAGTGAATCAAAGAGGGCTAGCCGAAGATCCAAGTGTTCTTATTCTCTTAGAGTTTATTCCAAGTGTACTTGGTGTTGTGTGAAGCGTTTGAGGCATCACACTTGAGGTGCTAGGCTCACATGGTTTCAAAGGAATCCAAGCTACAAAGAGGTATGTAATTCTTACTAACTATTAGAATAAAAGATCCCCATGTATGCTAGATAGGATTATGAACCTTGGAAAATCATTTTGCATGTATCTTAGTCAAACATAGATCCAAGGTTTCTAGGGTTGCATGTACACCATAGGAGTGTTAGAATGCTCAAAAGCCAACAGTAGTATCTGAGCCTAGGCTTGTTTTTTTGATACTTGATGCAAAATAGCTGAAAAACGAATTTTTTTGTCCATTGCACATATGAACTCGCTGAGTCCATGGGGGGACTCGACGAGTCCATGAAGAAATGCATGCTACTCGTCGAGTCTGTTCATGCACTCGACGAGTAGACACTGTAGTGTCCAGATTTTCGAGTTATGATGCTGGAAATGGACTAGAAAAATTACCCTAAACTGTTTTGGTGTTTTAAGACTTGTTTTAGTTGGTGTAATGTTTATGCTAATCCATTTACAATGGGTATTATCAAAAATTACAAGTTTTATATAAGTTTGTTATGATTCTTGAAATTCTTGATAATCATGTTCTTGAACTTATAAATTTAGATGATCATAGGAATTATTTGTAACCTCCATGTTAGTTAATTCTTAATCTTTATATGTTTTAATGGAGTCCATAACCTTTCCTCAAGTTATGGAAAACCAAGAGTCACACTTGAATTAGAACCATTAAAAGAACACAAGATTTATGACAATGAAGAGTCTTCATTTTTATACTCTAATAAAATCATAAGTTATGAGAAATGAAACGTTTTGAAAGTTTACAAAACTTTCCCTCAAGTTTTGGAACAATTAAAGTCATCATTAGAACTTTAGTTCCAACCCTTAGAATTTTAAATAGTAAAATTCAACCCTTATACTTTATAATATTATAAGTGAATAATAATTATATATGTATAAGATAAAATTCGTTTTACCATTAGTAGTCCTCATTCACGAAGCCGGTCTATAAGGGGGTATAAGGTTGTTGCCTATAAAATGACAACTTAATGCGTGTCCATTCTCACCCACTGCTTCCTTGATCGGTGGAGGGTCGTCAGCCGAAAAGGTAGAACAATGACTATAAATTCTCATAATAAGTATTATGAATATAATAAAGTAGCTAAACATTTATTAATTCCCAATCTTAGTTACTTTAGGAAAATGTGAATAAGGTGCTAATCCATGAAATTACACTTTGCACTTTAGGAAAATGTGAATAAGGTGCTAATCCATGAAGTTACTTTAGGAGCGTGTGTGGTTAACCGGCACACTAACTTGGACTTATCAAGGTAGGCACTTCGATTGAGGGGTAATACATTAAGCGTACCAAGTAATTTGCATGGTTACTTCACACCTTGTTTTGTGATCCTCGGCATCCCAGTCATAAAACTTGAAGGGCACACTCGAGATTGAAACATGCTGTTGAAAAGTTCAATGAATCTCAAAGAACCTAGGAATTTCTAAACCAATTAAAACCTAATAAGATTTATTCCGTTTTATGGTGGAAATTGGTGAATCGTCATTCACCTACCTTATAATATTTTATAGCTTGGATTACAGCATCCCTCTTCTAAGTTATAAAATATTGTGTTGGGTCGTAGCCTTAATATAGAATTTGGGTGCTTTATTAAGGACTATCCTGAAATCTAATCTAAACTTATTCCTTCATTTCAGATATCTTCCAAAAACAATGCTTCTGGCTCAAACCCTAATGGCTCCTTCTCTCTCATGAACCTTTGTGGGAGAGTCATCTTTGATGGATCCAATTTTATGGATTGGATCAGAAACATCAGGGTGGTCACTCGCTATGAGGACAAAGAATATGTCCTTGATAGGGAGTTGAAGGAGATTGATGAGTCAACTGCTACCCCAGAGGAGATTGATGCATTTCAAGCACATGAAAGGGATTCTACCAAAGTAGCATGTATCATGACTGCCACAATGACAGCTGACCTCCAAAAGTCCTATGAGGACTATTACCCTTTTGAGATGCACATGGACTTGATGGAGCGATACCATCAAAGTGCTCGTCAAGAGAGGTATGAAATAATCTCCTCCATGATAACCACCCAAATGAAGGACAATGAGTCCCTCACGACCCACATGTATAAAACGCAAAGATTTGTGGATCGCTTGAAGAAACTGAATGTTGACTTTCCTGAGGAGTTAGCAATAGATATCATTTTACACTCCTTACCTTCATGTTATGATCAATTTAGAATGACATACCACATGAATAAGGCAAAAGTTACACTTAGTAAACTTCAAGGACTCTTAAAGACTGCGGAAAGTAGTCTTAAGGGTAAGTCGGGTGTTACTACTCCTCTTACTCCTACTGCGGCTAATGTCTTGGCAATCGGGCATGGAAAAGGTAAGAAGAGAAAGAACCCTTCTAAGGGTACCAAGGGTAAGACCCTTGACGGCTCGTCTTCAAGCAAAACCAAGAAAGGTTTTTTCACTCCTTTTGCTAACCCTAATGAGGCTGAATGCTTCTATTGCCATGAAAAGTCACACTGGAAGCAAAACTGCCCTAAATACCAGCAAGATCTTAAGGATGGGAAAGTAAAACCCAACCATGCAGGTATATACACTATATTGTCTAATAACTCACCTCATTCTAAGTCTTGGGTCCTTGATACAGGTTGTGGAATTCACATATGTTCTAATCTGCAGGGACTAAGAAGAAGTGAGGATTTGGAGCATGGAAAGATAAACCTAATCATGGTGAATAGGAAAGTTTCACCTGTCACCAAGATTGGAGTATATTCCTTGTTACTAGATAGTGGGTTTGCATTAGACTTGAATAAATGTTGTTATTCGCCAGAAATAGCAAGAAATTGTTATTTCCTTTCATGCATTGTATAAACAATGTTTCATCTTTTATTTTGATAATAAAAGTGGTGGTATTGATGCTTTCTATAATAGTGTTCTTTATTTAAAGCATTACCTTGTGATGGTGTGTATGAAACTGTATATGTTGTAGATAACTTAGGAAATAATTTATTGTGTATTGATTCTTCCACTAGCTTAGATAAAACATCTTTATGGCATTGTCGTCTTGGACATGTACGCAAGAAACGCATAGGCCAACTCAAAAAGGATGGAGTCTTGGAATCATTTGACCCAAAGTCGGATGATAGTTGTGAATCTTATCTACTTGGAAAAATGACAAAGTCACCTTTTACTGGAACTTGTGCTAGGGGTGAAGGTTTGCTGGATCTCATACACACAGATGTGTGTGGACCCTTCACAACCGCCACTAGAGATGCTAATCGCTTTTATGTGACTTTTATTGATGATTTTAGTAGATATGGATATGTCTACTTAATCAAACATAAGTCGGAAACCTTTGATAAATTCAAAGAGTTTAAGCAAGAAGTGGAGAATCAGTTGGGCAGGAACATTAAGATGCTTTGATCCGAGGGAGGTGGTGAGTATCTTAGTACCGAGTTCCTTGACTATCTTAAGGAATGTGGGATAGTCTCACAATTGACACCTCCCAGAACACCACAGTTGAATGTTGTAGCTGAGAGGCGCAATCGAACCTTGTTGGACATGGTTCGTTCCATGATGAGTCGAGTTTCGCTACCAATCTCATTTTGGGGTATGCCTTAGAGACTGCCGCCCATATCCTTAATCTATTCCCTACAAAGAAGGTTGCCAAAACACCTCACGAGATGCGGACTGGAAAAGTTCCAAATCTAGACCACATCAAGGTTTGGGGTTGTGAGGATTTCGTGAGACGCGAAACTCACGACAAGCTCGAACCTCGAAGTGAGAGGTGTATTTTCATCGGCTACCCACATAAATCTTTTGGTTATATCTTCTATAGACCCAGGGAAAATGTGGTCTTTGTAACAAGAAGAGGAGTATTTCAAGAGAGAGAACTCATAAGCCAAGGAGACAGTGGGAGGCAAGTTGACCTTGAAGAAATTCAAGAGTCAAGCGGTGAAGGAACCTCAAACCCTAGCCGTCAACCTGAGGAGGAAACTCCTGTTGAGCCAACTGAAGAGTCCATACCTCTAAGGTGTTCCAGCAGAGTTAGGAATGCACCTGAACATTATTATGGTTTCCATATTACTACAGAACGTGATACCCTTATCAGTGATAATACACTGATAAATCTGGAAGAGCCTAGCAGCTACACGGAAGCCATGGCAGGCCCTGAGTCTGCTAAATAGAAAGAGGCTATGGATAGCGAGATACAATCCATGTATGAAAATCAAGTTTGGAACTTAGTTGACAATGTACTAGGTCGTAAGACAGTAGGGTGCAAATGGATCTTCAAGAAGAAGACCGACATGGTTGGTAATGCACACACTTATAAGGCACGACTGGTTGCAAAGGGTTATTCTCAAACTCCGTGAGTTGATTATGATGAGACCTTTGCACCAGTGGCCAAGATTAAGTCTATTAGGGTTCTGTTAGCCATTGTTGCATTTCATGATTATGAAATATGGCAACTGGATGTCAAAACTGCTTTCCTTAATGGAAAGTTGGCTGAGGATGTTTATATGGTTCAGCCAGAGGGTTTTGTAAGTACAGAATACCCTAATAGGGTGTGTAAGTTTGAAAAATCCATATATGGATTGAAACAAGCACCTCGCAGATGGAATCTTTTCTTCAATGAGAAAGTCAAAGAGTTTGGCTTTTCGAGATGTGAAGATGAAACTTGTATATATGTCAAGGCTAGTGGGAGTATAGTTAGCTTTTTGGTACTGTATGTGGATGACATACTGCTTATAGGAAATGACATCCCAACCTTGCAGGAAGTGAAATCCTGGCTTGGGAAGTGTTTCGGTATGAAAGACCTAGGAGAAGCTACCTATATCCTCAGGATAAAGATTTTGAGAAACAGGAGTAAAAGACTAATTGGACTTAGTCAGAGTACCAACTTGGACAAAGTGCTGAAGAGGTTCGGTATGGAAAATTCCAAGAAAGGTGATTTACCTGTTCAGTGTAATGCCAGACTGAGTAAAACTCAGAGCCCGAGTACAGATGAAGAGATAGCTGAAATGAGTCGAGTCCCATATGCTTCCGTTGTAGGATCGATCATGTATGTTATGACTTGTACTCATCCTGATGTTGCTTTTGATTTAAGCATGGTTAGCAGATATCAGAGTAATCCTAGCAATGCTCACGGGACTACAGTAAAGAATATTCTCAAGTACCTGCGAAGGACTAAGGATTGGGTCCTTACCCTTGGTGGGAGTGATGACTTGAAAGTAGCATGGTATAGTGATGCTCGCTTTCAGACTGATAAGGATAATTTCGGCTCTCAGTCGGGCTGGGTCTTTACCCTAAATGGAGGGGCAATTACTTGGAAAAGTTCCAAGCAAGATACAATGGCTGATTCCACTTGTGAATCAGAGTATACAACAGCAAGTGAAGTAGCAAAGGAGGCTATATGGCTAAGGAACTTCATCGGAGACCTTGGAGTTGTACCAGCTATTAAGGAGCCCATTGAAATTTTCTGTGATAGTGAAAGTACAGTTGCCTTAGCAAAGGAACCAAGGGATCACGGGAGATCCAGGCACATCGACAGAAAATATCATTTCATCAGACATCAAATAGAAGAAGGAATCCTCGTGGCAAATAGGGTATCATCATATGAGAACCCGGCAGATCCCCTCACGAAGGGACTGAGTAGGGTTAAGCATCTTCAGCATGCTAGGTGCATAGGGCTAAGAGATGATATTTCTTTTTAGAAGTTAGATAATTTTGAAATATGTAAAATGTAATTGACATTTTGATGATAAATAAAAGTTGTTATTTATGAGTAAAGTATTTCTATCTCTTGTCAATCATTTACTAGTATTTCCTTTTGCATGTTTTGACTTCCAGAATAATTATGTTATGGTATATATCATATTATTCAAATTCTCCACAGTCAATCATATGTTGGAAGTACATATGAATCAAGACTGTCATGGGTTGGTTTGTAGAGGTCCAAGATGTTGGACAAAGGGGGCTACAACACTCATGAGTGCTCATAAGTTCTGAGTATTGGATTCAACCCACGCTCACTAGTATCACTTCATGAAATTTTTCTCAAGTGATCATGAGACGGTAATATCATATAAGTCTTCAAACCTAGACATATGATTTGTTACCTATGAGTTGGTTATGCATTGATTGTACGAAAACGCATTGGTAACTCGATGTTATAAAACGTACCTTTGTGTGTAATTCAACAAGTAGTAGAGCAAACATATGAGTCGAAGTTTATCTATTCCTTCTTGGATTAGAAGCGATATCTGGGCCCGGTCAGAACTAAATTGATGTGTTCAATTAAGTTCTATGTCAAACAAATCGTAAATCGGGAAACAACTGCTAGACAATAGAAAGACATTGTTCCATGTGTTTGTCCGATTGATATCTAGAACAGAGGATTATATGATCACTTATCTAAAATGGCACACCATCATCTTCTTAGTTCCGAGAGACCTTGAAAGAGCTACGATTGCTGATTGGTTCCTGAAGTCATACTTGCAACTATATCCAAGTGGGAGACTGTTGGATATAGTGTCTAAGTCCATAACTATATTTGGTATGTACTTGACCCGACCCGGCATGGTCCATTTGGGTTGCATGGCATCATGCACTTGGATAGACTAAATAAGAGAAATAATACACTTATGGTTTATTAATATATTATAAGTTCTAACATATTAATAATAAGAATAATAATATTTAGTTAGTATTGATCAATAATTAATTTAGAATTAATTATGTGATCAAAAGAAGACTAATTAAATATACGGGTTGATTATGTCAATCATCCATAACTTATATAATGGGCCAAGGCTCCATGGATTATCAAGTTGGGTTAAACCCATAAGATGCTCCATGGGGGTTACATAACCCATGGGTCATGGAAATGAAAGGTCATGACAATTAGGGTTTACATGGTGTAACCCTAATTGTAACATACTATATAAAGAAGCTATTATTCACCATTTTCGGCCACTAGAGGGAATCAAAGAGGGCTAGCCGAAAATCCAAGTGTTCTTATTCTCTTAGAGTTTATTCCAAGTGTACTTGGTGTTGTGTGAAGAATTAGAGGCATCACACTTGAGGTGCTAGGCTCACAAGGTTTCAAAGGAATCCAAGCTACAAAGAGGTATGTAATTCTTACTAACTATTAGAATAAAAGATCCCCATGTATGCTAAATAGGATTATGAACCTTGGAAAATCATTTTGCATGTATCTTAGTCAAACATAGATCCAAGGTTTCTAGGGTTGCATGTACACCATAGGAGTGTTAGAATGCTCAAAACCCAACAATTTTCAGGTATACTTACTCGCTCCGGCTGATCATACACCCTGCATCCTCCTTTTTCTCATTTTGAAAACAATTTTAAAATTTATTTTGAAAATCCTTCCTTGGTTTGAGACTGGATTCCCACGAATGTTTCTCCAATTTACTCAAACCAAGGCTCTGATACCAACTTGTAACACCAATTAAAATCATGCCAAATTTAAAAAATTTTAAAACATATAAAACCAACAGTCATTACAAATTCGTTTTCAAAATAGTCTATATCAGAGTTTCCCAGAAAACAAAGTCATAAAAAGTGAGGAGCGGTATGATCACGACTTTGCCTTGCCACGGTCCCCTGAAGTACCTGAAATAATAAACTGAAACTGTAAGCCTGAGAGCTTAGTGAGTTCCCCCCAAAATACCCATACACACTATAATACACATATAATCATAAACAATATACTATAGGTTCAGTCAACCATCGGCTTGGAATACCCCAGGCCCCCAACCATCTGGTTGGAATGTCAACATACTATGGGTCCAATCATCCTCGTGATGGAATACCCCAGGCCCACAACCAACAGGTTGAATGCCTACATACTATGAGTCCAATCATCCTCGGGATGGAATACTCATGGCCCACAACCAATAGGTTGGAATGCCCAGGTCTATCGGCTTTCGCACAAAGCAGATAAGCCTCAACCGCAAAACACACATGTGCACATATAATAGGTAATCACATAACAGTCTATAGACAACAAACTAATCTAACAGATTATACCACATAACACATAATACCATCCTATTTACCAGGATACCGATCTAACAGATCATGCTACATACGATATAATACCATCCTATCTAACAGGATACCGATCTAACAGATCATGCCACATACCACATAATACCATCCTATCTACCAGGATATCGATCTAATAGATCATACTAGCATAACATATCCAGATATCAGTCAAAAGAGTAGGCCTTGTTGCTTTAGACCCTTGAGTATAGTGAGGATAATTCACCTTGCAACTGTCGACTCGAAAGATAAGCTCAGACTCTCGGATCACCGCCATAAACTCCACCACCTATATTCACCATAGAACCATATTCATAAATTTCCAATTTCCCAAAATGCCCCAGAAGTCAAATAGTCATCCCATGGTCAAAGTCAAAGTCAACGATCAAGGTCAATAATCCAGGTTGACCCAACTCATCGAGTGCAGTCACTGACTCGTCGAGTCCTTCCAGAACTCGAGTAGTCGTGAAAACCCCCCACTGATTCGTCGAGTATCCCTGCAACTCGCTAAGTCCAAGCGTGTCCAAAAGTCGGGAAAAACCAAAGTTGACTCGCGGAGTCACCTCTCTGACTCACCGAGTCCATGCAGAAGTCCTTGCACGACAATTTTCATCGGACTCGCCAAGTTGACCATGCTACTCGCCGACTCTATTCAGTCCATTATCCATTAAGATGCTTTTTAAGCCATTTTAAGGTTCCATATTGCGTATCCAGCTTCCCAAGGCATGTTTATCACGTAAAGTTGCAAACTTTACGTGCATGCAAAGCTTATAATGCTAAAACTAAGCTTGCAATTGATTTTTACACTTAAGGAGAGGCTCATACTTGCTAAAGCTGAAAGCTTTATGGGCTTAGAGACCAAAGAGAGTTCAGATATGAAGTTACAACTTCAGATCTTAGCTCATACCCAGGAATAGCTTCTTATCATGCTAGAAAATCCCTAATCTTTAACCAAATGAGATCTATAATGAAATGAGGACAAGGTAACGACTTGATACCTTCCAAAAGATGCTAACTGAGGTAGATATCAGATCCCCACACGTTCCTTGCTTCTATCCTCTTGCCCTCCAAGCTCTTCTTACAAAGATCCACCTTCCAAAGCTTAAAACACACAAGAATGAAACACACACACGGATTAGGGTTTTCTGGACTCTCAAGAGGCTGTAAGGGGCTAAAGGAGGTTTATGATCCATTAAATAGGGTGCAAAACCCCAAAATTTAGGGTTTCATCCTCCAGCTCCTACTCGTCGAGTCCATTCTTGGACTCGGCGAGTATGTCACTTAAACACACGGCCCAACCCGCTTCTACTTGACGAGTCAGGGCATCCAACTCGTCGAGTAGACCTTACAATTTATGAAACTTAAAGCTATAAAATTATCACCTGAGAGTCGGGGCGTTAAAGCTTCCCCATAGAATTCGTACATCCCTTCTTTTGGGTTCCTCAACCCATATTGCAATTATCACATAATTACAATATAAATCCTCTTAATTTAATCAATCTCTTTTGACCACAAAATTAATTCTTGACCAATATTAATTAAATAATATGATTTCTCTTTTAATATGTTATTCATATAATATATTAATAAACCATAAGAATCTCTTTCTCCATTATTCACTCAGTCAAGTTGCTTTAGTGAAGGCAACCCAAAAGAACCATGTTACGACTGGGTCAAATACATACCAAATACAGTTATGGATTTAGACACTTAATCAAACAATAACAACTACACCCAACAGATATATACACATATAATAATTTTTTTTATTAAACTATGGCTCCACATGAAAACAGTTGGCCCATTCCAAAGCGCTCTCTCTCTCTCTCTCTCTCAAAAAAAAAAAAAAAAAAAAAAACCCAAAATGGCCCCACACTCTTTAACACTTAGTGTTGTTTGCTGGAACCAATATTTTAAAAATCGGTTTGAACCGGCCGGTCGAACCGGATTGAACCGGCTGGTTCTTAGAAAAACCCGGTTGAACCGGTTGAACCGGTTAATCCGAATAAAAACACATGAAAAATATTATTTACATAATAAACTTTGGTATTTTTTTTTCAAATATATTTAGTTTTCTCTAAATAAAAACATATGTTAAATGTTATAAAGTTTTTTGATGTGGTTGTATTCATCTAAAACTATATTTCGTTCCGGTATTATATTTTATTTTCTTTTAGTGTATATCGATTGATGTAAAACACTAAAACTTATGATTATGTGTTATTTTAATGTATTTTGATTCATTTACAACTTATTTTTATGTATATTTTTAATGTTTGAACTTTTAAATATCAAATTCATAATTTATATATGTATGTATGTGTAGGAAAATGGAAGAAAACATAAAAAATATAGAAACCGGTTAACTCAGCGGTCGAACCAGTTGAACCGGAAACCGGTCACCATACCGGTTCAACTAAAAATCGGTTTTTAAAACATTGTCTTTTCTATATAAGAAAGAGCACATACAAATATAATCAAAAAGAACCCTGGGTAGCCGTCAAAGTTGGTTATTTTCATATTGCGAGATCAGGTTTCTTTTATGTATTATAATCAATGTTTGTGTAATTTGAGATTTATTTGGTTATTATGTGGTTTAATTATATGATTTCACAAGTAAACAATAATGTAGTTTTCTATTTTATGTAATTAAGTCTTGGACTCTTTGTTAGTGGCAGATCTAACACAATTCAAGTGGAGATGTATAGTTGACCGTTGATTGTGTAAATTAATAAAATGAAATTTAAAAAATAAAAAGTAGACAAACATTAAAACATTCACCAAATGTCATTTTTACAGCTGAAATCTACGAGGACACATAACTAAGAAATAGTTGATAATATTTTCATTCGTAACCAACAAGGCCAATGATAATTTCACCAACGGATAAATCAAAGTTACAATTAATGAATGCATATTTACCATTACATTTGTAAATAGCAAAAGCAATCACATTTATAAGTTACAATTAATGAATGCATATTTACAATCACATTTGTAAATAGCAAAATCAATCACATTTAAATGGTTTTCTTTAAAGAGGTGGGTGTGGGCAACGCCCACACGAGTTACTAGGCTAAAAAACAAAAAAAAAACATTGTTACCAAATGTGATGGTGGTAACGGGAAGTAACACGAAAGCCTTTAACATGAAATAACGGGAGGAAGGGACAGTGTTCATTGGCGTTATCACGTGTTGTGAGGCACAATGCCCACTCCGAGTAGTCTTAGTAACTCATTCTACATTCACTCTATTTTTTTAAAGTGTTTTCATTAAATTGGGTTGATAAATGAATCCATATTTAAAATTACATTCCCTATAATTAGAATAATCATATAACCCTTGTATTTGGTTTCTTTTTCCATTATTGCATAAAAACAAAATACTACTTAACTATTTTCTTCTTTTTATATAGATCCACCGATTCACTAACATAAATATAAAATTTAGAAAAAAAAAAGTCAACAAACAAACAACTAATCATTAATCAAAACAATAATTAAAAAAAAAAAAACTCAGTTAAATCTTTCACTAATTAATATTTCATCCCAAACATAACACAAAGTGAACTAATAACCTCTTAAAAAATCTATAGCAGTTCCGGCAAACAACACTAAGGTGTTTATTTCATATATATATAAGAATACGTGTTTGTATCCTTCATTAATAGAAACACTACCACTAAAAATCAAAGAAATGTAAAAATTATTTGGTTGTAAAAACTACATAATGTTTTACCTAGTAAAACCCTAAGACATGGAAAATGTGAAATCTCGTTGTAGATTCTTGTTATGATCATTAGCATGATATGAACCTTCTGCATCAGAGATATCTGCCTCTGAAGTATAAGTTCTTGGAGATGATGGAATGTCAATTTCACTCTCAGCTGTGGATGATCGATATTTTTGGTTATGGAGGAGATGAACAGGCGATGATTCACGACTTGGTGTATTTTCCAAGCCAGAATTTGAAACATCCACCGATCTGCCACCAAGCTCTCTCAATTTCTTCTTGTCTTTTGCGGCCTTCTGCCATTTCTTTAGAGCTTTGGATGTTTGTTCTTCAAATATCGACCTTTTCATGTGCGATCCCATCTTTAAATTTGAAATAATAATACAATCATTAGCTAATTACTTAAGTCATTGTATTTGTTTAATAATGACACTTACTTGTGTGACTAAGGCGTAAAGAGGGAAAGTGATGTAGCTACACATGATATGAAGAAGCACCCCCAATCCAACTCTAACACCAATTTGCACTATGCTCTCATGGTAACATGAGTGTATTCCAAATTCGTACTGAAAACAACCAACATATTTTTAGAAGCATAATGAACTATATTATACAAATAAAAAATGAATTCTTCAAGCATTAAAACTATATGAAACATATGATTTTTTATGTGAATATGGAGATACCTACCACAGTCCATAAGAAAAATGCCATTTGAAATGCATTCTGCAAAACGAGTAAAGTTAAATAAGTTAAATAAATAATACCCTGTTGGATTGTAGAGTGCCATGTTTTGTACATCCATAATAATCAATCTTGTTTACTACTTCATAGCTGTAAACATTAGTATGATATTTTCGTAGTCAAGTGTCTCTATGATTTTATACATGCATGTGTATATATTTTCTAGCCACATGTTCTGAGGTTAAAAGATTAAAAAGTAAAAATAAAAAAATAAAAAATAAAAAAAAAATATCTGATAAAAAATTTTCTATCAGTTTAACATTATTTAAAATTAAAAAACAAATACCAGTTATAATGATATATTCTAACAAGTATATTATTAACAAAAGTATAATATATGTAATATATATTCTTATCACAATATTATAATATGCCAAAATTTGAAATCTTAATAATATTCTTATATGAATATTACAAATATTATTTATTATAAGTAATATCGTTGTTAAAATATTAAGTAGAACGGTGATTTTTATATTTTTTTATATATTTTTTGTATTTAAAAATAACAAAAACCAAAGGTAAACATTTTTACAATTATTTCGCCCCCAGGATATATGGCCCGAAGCACGTCACACAACAAGATGAGTGGTGTCATTTGAATCAGTACTATATATTGTTGTATGTATTTTGTGGTTTAATTTTTAATTTTTTCTATTAATGCACTTTACTCTATAACTTATTAAAACCAAATATTATAAGAAGATTTTGTGTAAGATTTGAACTATTGCTGCTGAAAAATTAAATACTATTATTATTTTATTTTACTTACTTGAAACAAAGTAAAATGGATCAAGAAAAGGACCAATCGGGGGCTATTGAACCAAAAGAATTTGTTGCTTGGCTCCACCACCGGGGCTCCTCGAACAATTGTTGCCTTATCTTGGATTTGTTGAGCCATTTCCATGATCACTAGTTCGAGTTTTGTACCCACCAATAGAAGAATCTATAAAATACCAAGCTAATAATTTTAGTTTTATGGCTGATAACTTAATCATAAGCAGTCACAGTCATCGTAACTTTATTAATTTGTTTCGGTGCTGAATATCATATTTTTTACATTCAATAAAACTTAAAATGTATAAAAATGGTAGTTCTACCACTAATGGGACGAAGGAGAGATAAGTAAGCGCATGCCATTCTGCATAAATGTAAAAAACAATGATATCATCAGTCTTATTTACATAATTTTGTTGCATGTATAAAAATGATAATGTAGATGACACACATACATGCATACGTACAAATACATACATCATATATGTGTATAAAAGTATACCATAGCCCCTCTCATTGGGGCACATAAATTTGCCGACAAATTTTACTCCGTGTTACATAATAGTTCCATGGTCCCAAAGCATCAAAAATTGTATCTTTAATGTGATTCGGGTATGAATTGTGTTATATTTTTTGGTTTAAAATGTCATTCGGTTGAACTTTTCTCTAGAGTTAGGTTCAAATGTTTTCACTATCTTTTGTGTGTATGTATGACTGATTCTGGACCAATCATTTTAGTTATGTTAAGAAAGTAATTAATGCATATTAAATGCTGAAGATGTAATTAATATTCATTATATCTTCAACATGTAATATGCATTGATTACTTTCTTAAAATAACTAAAATTATTGGTCCAGAATCAGTCATACATGCACACAATAGATAGTGAAAACAAAATAACCTAACCATATATATATATATATATATATATATATATATATATATATATATATATATATATATATATATATATATATATATAGAGAGAGAGAGAGAGAGTTAGGTTCAAATGTTTTCACTATCTATTGTGTGCGTGTATGATTGATTCTGGACCAATCATTTTAGTTATTTTAAGAAAATAATTTATGCATATTAAATGCTGAAGATTTAATTAATACCCATTATATCTTCAACATGTAATATGCATTAATTACTTTCTTAAAATAACTAAAATGATTGGTCCATAATCAATCATACATGCACACAATAGATAGTGAAAACAAAATAACCTAACCCTATATATATATATATATATATATATATATATATATATATATATATATATGTGTGTGTGTGTGTGTGTGTGTGTGTGTGTGTGTTCAAATGTGGATTGACATCTATTGTGCGTATGTGTGGACAGCGTTATTTTGTGAGAACAACAAAGAAAATATGTTGTTTGATAATATAAATACGTTCAATCTTACATATTGTCATTATCACATATTTTCGCTAATTAAATCGTCTATAGTGTTGTCTGAATGTTTATTGAGTCGTATTCTCTCAGAATTAAAATGAGTGAAAAACTATGTGTGAAGACAAAAATAAATAAGAATTAGTGAGAACGTATAAAAATAACGATATTTTTGTAAGTGTGAACGTATTCGCATTACTAAACAACTTATTCTCTTATTAATGTTCATAGAATAGCACTGTCCGTACAATAATTGTCCATCCACATTATAACCTCTATATATATATATATATATATATATATATATATATATATATATATATATATATATATATATATATATATATATATATATATATATATATATATATATATATATATATAGAGAGAGAGAGAGAGAGAGAGAGAGAGTTAACCGTAAACATTTAGTAGTAGAAAGATGATCGAGAACATCCAGAGTGGGATACTGAAAAAGCAAGATCATACATATGAATCAATATCTTTAAGAACATAAGGCAAATATAGAAAAGACAAACTTATTAGTTTTAAACTCTTTATAACGAAAAAGCAGATACTCTTTGTTTACCATTTGAATATACGTAATTATTACATCAATACTTGTATCATATACAAAGAAAAATACACTATATTATATACAATTATTAGATCAATACTAGTTGTTAGATCAAAAAGGTTCCTTCTCTATTTCCACCTTGCAATTACCGACAGAACATAGATGGTAGCATTCTTGACCACTAATCCATCATAATGTGTACGAATAGGGGAAAGGAAACTTATTTTTATGGAGAGATCAACAACATTGATTACCTATAAATGTCAATTTATAAACGTGGGACAGATATCACGTCTTGACGTCCCGTTATGACCTTTTTATCACTACAAGCCTAAGGCTTGAGGGAGTGGTGCGGTAGAGGGAGCGCGGTTTTGCCACATAAGCAGCGAACACCGCCCCCAGGGTGCGGTTTGGGTGCGGTTCGAACCGCAGTGCAGCAAAAAATGACCGCAACTTGTGATTGGGTGGGGATAATTTGACTAGCTTGTGATTGGTTGGGGAGAAATTAAAGTTTTTATTTAAATTAATTTTTTTTTTAAAATAAAGTGTGGCACTACTCCTTCGGTGTGGCAAAGAACCGCACTTTTGTGGTAAAAATGACGTGGCGCTTACGTGGCAATGAAGGAAGTGCGGTTTTGGTGGCACAACACCCTCCAGCCTAAAATTCAATTTCATATTTTTTTTAGAGTGCTTAACGGTAAAAGAGATTCAAGGTATTCTTACTAGGCTATTTCGGTTAGAGGTGGCAAAAATTGACACGACATGGAACCCGATATGAAATATACGGGTTTGGGTAAGATATTTCAACCCGTTTAAATAAAAGGGTTGATACGACACAACACGAAAATTAAATGGGTAAGGTTAGGGTTGAGAATTTCAACTCAAATATGACTCGAAAATGACCCGTTTATTTATATGCAAGTTTTTTGAATTATTTAAATAAACTAGAAAGATACAAACAAAACCATAAGTAAAAGAAAATCTTAGAATTGAATTGTATTGTAATTATAAAATGACTTAGTCGTCTAGATCAAGACTTCATTTCAGTTTTTTCATTCTCTCCCACACTACCCAGTCTCTTTCGCCACTCTTACATTCTCATGACCTTGTCATCCACCTCTTCAACTCCCACTCTTTTGATTTTGTCATCTGAACTTGCTATAACTTCATCTATTCTGCTTCAAAACTATTAGTTTTTTCTTTCCGCCTACCCAACTCTACTCTTTCAATATGCTCAATATTTTAACCTCACATGACACGACATATTTCAAGGTATGGCCCTAACCCGAAACCCGAAATGAACTCGACACGAAAAATAAACGGGTTGACACGACACGACACGTTAATTAAATGAGTCGGGTTAGGGTCAAATACTTTCAACCCGTTTAGTGTTTCGACACGACATGACACGATTGCCACCTAATTTCGGTATTCTTCCCGGTCCTTTGATGATTTGGAGGTGCCTAATTGTTTGTGTATCAACATCAAAGAGGGAAGGGTTATCACAATATTATTTTGCTAGCATTCATGTGGGTGATTAATTTGGTATGACAGAAACATGTGAGATTTTAATTTGTTGGTCAGAAGTAGCTTGGAATTAGCTAGTAATGTCCCTTTTTGACCTTTCATTGGTTTAAAAACACAGTTAGAAACTTTACTCTCTTATTTGGGGTATGTAACCTGACTTTTAACTTCAAAAATCTCTTGTAATTCTAGCTTCTCTAGCTTTTAAATTTTATAAAAAACTGTATTACACAAAATATAAAAGTATGGCTTGATAATTATGGAAGTAAATACAATCTTAGTTAGGTTAGCATTATTATAACTTACCATGCTATAACGTAGATCTAATTTTATATAATGCGTGACTTATATAATAAATTCCATTTAATTCTATAGTTTCTATTCGAAAAACTCAAACATGTTACCACTAACACACACAAAACAACACCGAATTATCGTCAATTAATTTTCGTAAGTCCGTAGAACAAAATTTTAGAAAGCATTAAACATTGATACCGAAGTAGTAAATAATTTAAAATCATTAAGAATTAAATAACTTTGGTTAGTTTTTTGTATTGCCATCAAAATAGGTTGCTTTATTATTATTATTATTATTATTATTATTATTATTATTATTATTATTATTATTTTGTATTTATCCGAAAAAAAATCAATGATATTCTATATGAAAGCAATAACAAATTTAAATTTATCTTTTTGAAGGTTAAGAAATCGTTGACATCTGGAAAATTTGACATGTTTAAAGTTTCAATAAAAGGCATTAGAGGAAGATAATAACCTTATACCCAAAACTGACTTGAAGTCATCTTCCATTGATCTCTTGATGTACTTATGGAAATCAAATTTGCTACTTGGAGCAAAATGTGCCTGCATTTTGAGAAATATATATGACTAAACATTTCCCCCATAATTAACAACTAAAACCGATAGTAAACAAGGTTGAATAAATCGTTAATTTGACACATACATGTTGTATGTTTGTTATTCTCTTATTATAAAAAGGCACTGTTTCAAACATTAATTAATCGACAATTTGCACGTAAAATATTTGAAATGGAGTAATACTTTTATGATCACGTACTTTTTCAAAATCCATGTTGATTTCGAGTGAGCATATAATAAAACAAATAAGGTAAGAGTGTTGACTTACATTTATGAATCCATTACGAATGGTTAAATAATCAACCTTTGAGATAGATCCAAAAAATTGTCTAAAAAATGCCACCTGTTTCAAGTTAAAATTCCGTTAGATCTTGTGGTGATCACAAATGAAAAATATAACATAAAAGATCTACGATATAAAATTATAATTGTAATTTGATTTGTAGAAAGTTAAATTATCTATTTTTCTTATCTTCATCATTATAAATCAATTGAAGGGAACATTGATCTTGATTTTAGTATCATCAATAATTTATTGTAGTCAAGATTATATCCGAGACAAACTTAGTTTTATTTAGTTTTATTTTGAGAATGAGGTGCAGAGTGCACACATAGATAGTTAATATGGACTCGAAACACAAAGGTCCCAAGGCAGTGGCCTAGTGGTGTTCCAAGAGGTATTGCCCCTGGCGGGATCTAGAGGCAGCGTCTTAATGTGGTCGAAGGTTAGTGTTCCGGTGTGACAAAATAATTCATATAGTGAAAAATGACATAATCAAATTTTTCTGTCAAAAACCTAAAGAGTACGTCTTATCTAAAGTGGCGCGCTTTCATCCTTAATAGTTAATATTGTCCTCTTCTTGATATATAATAAGGATTTTGACGTTGCACACGATAGAGAACATTGAAAATAACTATTTATTATCTTTGTAATATTTGTCTCAAGAGAACACAAATAAAGCAAGGTATTCTTTATTGGAATCTTAAATTTTGTATTGTGGATTCGATCTTTCTTGGATTATCCTAAATCGGATTTTGTGATATTCCTAGACGATAGGGTTGAAATCATAAATTTTAAAAAAACATTTTCTATACATGATTCTTGAATTATTCAAGTATTTTTGTTGATATTCAAACCCAAAATCTAATAAAACTTTTGTTTTATTTTATTCAATGTTAATGTGGAACTTTAATAGGTCGTTTAACAATTTTACATTATAGATACTCATATTGTTTCTTATAATATATTCCTTTCTGAAGTAAACATTGGCAAGCTCATATTATATTACACAACTTTTACTTGAGAATTTATATGTTTTTGCATTTTTTTCATATAAATAAAAAGAAGTTTACACTTACCACCCATCTTATTCCGGGTTTTGTTGAAAGACCCGTGTGTCGTTTAACAAAGGAGGTTTGATGAGCAAACCGAAATCTTGCGGGATCTAAATGCAAAAGCAAATAAATAAATAAATAACATGATGGAGCTCCAATTTAACTTGTATCAAGTTACGGGTCAACCTGGTTACGTGTTGCTTTTCATTTGCTACCGTACAGTCCAAAAGCTAGCAGGAGATTTCAATTTTGATTTTAATTTTTTTGGAACGCAAATCTACTTAGTAATTTCACTTATGTACTTTTCCTCAAGAAAAAACGAGATTTATTTTGATTGAATAGAGAATTTTGTATGAATCTATTTTGTAAGAGACTTCTTTATAAATAAATAAAATGCCTTGGAAAAAATAATTACCGTTTGTGAACTCGTACTCCAAAGAAGTAGTTTCTGCTTCCCAAGCCTTCCATTTCTTCATCTAGATATCAACCCCAATAAAAATCAATAAATATAATATTACAGTAATAATAAAAATTTAGTATCCAAATAGTTGATAAACTAACCATACTAAATAAAATATATATCTTATTACACACACACATCTAATATATGATATTTTAGTTTTGATCCGTGAATATATTTAAGTCATTCGTTTCATTACAAAGAAAATTACTTTTAAGAGTTTAATATGAGAGAGAGTTACTTTTGCGAGGCCAAGACCAATGATAACGACACTATAAAGAATATGGAAGACGGCAAGAACAAAAATGAATATATGAAGCTGGTGAACGGCCGAATATGATATCATCTGCACCATTCCCTGAACATTCAAAACTTAATTCATTAATTAATTAATTCTAATTAACTAAATTAATTAATTAAAACTCTAGCAATACTACAATTCATTGATTTCCTATCAACAGATAAGAAAAAGTTGGACAACCCACAAAATTTCCATACCTTACCACAGGTACCAACGTCATCACTTGATGCAGCTAAAACTCGCCGGAATATCATTTCTTCAGCTAAATTAAGTAATTTCCGGCGACTTTTTCCTTCATGATCATTATTATCATCATCATCACCACCACTACCATCACCTTTGCTTTTATAATATTCTGGTTTACATGGAAGCATCTTGTATCCTATCTTTTCGGGAACACATATCTTTGCAATGTATGATGTACCCACCGTTAATAGTAACGATAAAAACCCTAATAGCATGAGCTCTGGATTCATAGTAACAAATCACAATCGTTAATTATAGGTAAATGAGTTAATTAATTGCATGTATGTTGATCAATGATTACAAAAACTCCATGCATTCTAAATTTAGAGAGCTTGTTCTACCAATTTCATAGGCTCATGAGGTGCAATTTTAAAGCATTAATTGGGCAAATATTCGAAATTTCCAGTGATAAAGAAAGCTTAAGCGAAACATATGTTCAGCAATAATAAAATAATTAAAGAAAACAAGTGAACGAAAATTGATATTTTAGATTATGATAAGGAAACTAAATTCAAAGCTTATCGAAAATATATATGTGAGAGTGTTATAAAAAGAAATTTAAAACAAAAAATGTTATTAATTTAATAATTGTTAATTTGTTTATTTATTTGAGTATACTTAATTATAATATTACCTGCTTTTATTTTCTCCAACGCTTCAAGCATTGCTTTCTTCTGCTTTTTTTGGAACCACTGCATGCATGCAACATCAAATGGTCAAATGATCAGAGGGAACGTTCTAACTATATATATCATACTTGTGGTTAATTTGTCAAAGCTTACTATGCTTTTCCAATCTAGCAATAATACTGATTAATTTTAAACTAAACTTCAAAAACCATATATACTATACCTTCCCAATTGAATGAATCCCATGTTCAATTATGACAGAGATGATTACAAAGACTGTACAAACCAGTGCCACCGCCCAAGTTGGTGTTTGCTCCAGTGATCTCTCGTATGATGACCCCGCCGCCATTCAACTCCAACCACAAACAACTCCGGTGACCACCACGGTAAGACTTATTTGCCTTTTCTGGTTTGTGAGAACAAGAATGCGCATGGACTATACAAGATTGACAGTGGACAAATATATGGGAGAGAAAAGCAAAGTAAAGCAAATAAATAATGAGGCACAAAGCGTGTTAATGAATTAACAATATGATACTAAGAAACATTCTGAAATGGTCAATAATATTGTCGTTTCACTCTTATGTTTGGAAGTTAGGTTTTGTTTTGTCGAGAATACCTATTCGAATGTATAAAATTGACTTTGTTATTTATAAAGTCATTAAAATTTATGGTTTTTATAAAATATTTTAGATTAATATTAAACTATTGATTGTACACAATTTACCATTAAACCCTCTCAAATGTTTAAAAACCATGTTATAACCGAACCGAGTATCGTAGGATATCACTTGCTTATTTGGAAAAAATAAATTAAAAATGTAAATTGATTGATTTTGATATTATGTAGATATGGTTGGAGACTTGAGACTTGAGAGGGTAATGTGATATCCTATGTGCACACATTTAGTCACTAAATTATCATTTGTACACGATTTACCATTAAACATTTTTCAATTTTCCAAAAACAACCATTAGTGTCGGAATTGTAGGTAAACTTTGGTTTTGCATCTATGTGGCGGAGATGGGTCTAATATAAAATTGAGACTTACATTCAATTTGTAAGTCATCTAACATGCATCTTTTGTGTGAATGAGATACCACTTATTTGTAGGTTGTGGTTGAACTCATTCTAGGTAAGTAGTTTTAGAAATGAGATGCACTTGTTTGTAGGTTCTTAATCATTTATAGGTAAGTGGTTTACATTGATTTTATATTTGAATGTATATGTTTTATAAATGAGATACCACTAATTTTCAAGGTTTTCTCTAGTCCAAGATGTTCTAATTCGATAGGTGTAACCGTCTGAAAGTACAAGAATGATCTGATGCGCAAGGACAAGGTTTGAAAACTCAAACCTTGAATGAATGCTTAAGATCATTATTTGATTACTAATATGAGCTCCAGTCAAGTCTAGCAAGACCGGTCAAGTCTTAATAGATTCACTTAACAAAGTATTGAAGATATAAATGAAGAGAGAAGATAATGATCAAGGCAAAGGTATTAAATGAAGAACAAGAAGAATGTTTTTGAGAGAGTTAAAGCAACTTAATAAATGCCAAAAAGTATGAAAGATCCGTCTTTGACTTTGCATTGAAAGCTCCTTTAAATAGGAGTGAAGATTACATTGAATAAACTAAGAAACTAACATAGGACCGGACAATGGAGATGTTCCTGACATTCTGATTGTCTAACATTACAAAAAGACTAAGTTCTATGAAGTGTCAAATCAGTACAAAGACAAATATCATTAAGTACATAAAGACAAAATACAATGACTCCGGATCAATATACATTCCGGACATATGTCCATTTCAGAATGTCTTCACTTCTGAACTTCTCATCTTCTTCTCTCCAAGTCCGGATAGGTTCCGGACCACTCTTCACTTCTGAACTTATCACCACTTTGGAATAGGGACTTAGGATTGCTAGATTTTCACTTTCAGGTTCCAACAATCTCCCCCTAAGTAAACTTAGCCATCCAGTCATCTTAGATCGCTTCTTCCTTGATGAAGATGTAGGCTCTGAACAACCATTCTCGGACTTCAATATATATATATATATATATATATATATATATATATATATATATAACATGTATATTCATTTTTGATTCCATGTATTCATTTGTGGAAAAATGATATATATATATATATATATATATATATATATATATATATATATATATATATATATATATATAGATTTATTCAAAAACATAAATATTTTGTGAAAATACCAAAACAAATTTTATCTTATAAAAATCAAAACATGTACTTTAGAAATTAAATTTATTAACAAGATAATAATTTTACATGGAAGAGTGTTAAGTTTATAAATTTTAACCCGTATCTTTTGTTAGTCTTACATTGCTAGGGATGAAAAATATGGCGCTCCTCATCTCTATATAAAGTTTCTCAATAAATGATTAGCACTTCTCATCCAAGTCAAAGTAACTCACTTAGTTACCTAAGTTTTATTAAAAGGCAAAAAAAAAAAAAAAAAAAAAAAAAAAAAAAAAAAAAAAAACGATGCGGTTTCTAAACTTCAAAAAACTAAAGTTGCGATTTTCGATTCGGTTTTGTCCGAAAACCGCATCGAACCGCTCCATGCTTACCCCTACTATAAAGTCATTAAAATTTATAGCTTTTATCCAATATTTAGGTTAATGACTTGATAGGGTAGTTTATTATCTCCCATTTAAACATTTAATCACTAAACTATTGTTTGTACACAATTTACTATTAAACTCTCTCAAATGTTTATAAACGAGTATTGTAGGTTATGTCGGCTAACTTGCTTATTTGTAAAAAATAAATATAAATATAAATTATGTTGATATTTGATATTACGTGTATATGGTTAAAGATTTAAGAGGGTAATGTGATATCCCTTATGTACACATTAACTCAACAAACTATCATTTGTACACGTTTTACCATTAAATATTTTTTCGTTGTCCAAAACTACCATTGAGATCGAAATTGTAGGTAAACTTTTATTTTGCATCTATGTGGCGAAGATGGATCTAATATGTAATTGAGACTTATATTCAATATGTAAGCCATCTAACATGCATCTTTTGTGTGAATGAGATACCACTTATTTGTAGGTTGTTGATGAACTCATTCTAGGTAAGTGCTTTTATAAATGAGATAACACTTGTTTGTAGGTTCTAAATCATTTATAGGTAAGTGGTTTACATTCGTTTTACATTTGAATGTATATGTTTTTTAAATGAGATACCTCTAATTTTGAAGGTTTTCTCTAGCCCAAGATGTTCTAATTCGATAGGTGTAGCAGTCCCCTTAGCACGTATCACAATATTATTCGTTTTGGGCTCCCGCCTAAAAACTTCCTTGGGGATCACCCATCCAGGAATAACTCTCTCTCGGAGACGCTTAACTGTAGATTTCTTATGAGATATGTTGCTCTCACGGATTTAATATGTGTTCTGATAGGGAAGGTATCTACACCCCTTACAAGGAATGCTTAGTTCTCCTTCCCAGTCGATGTGGGATCAAGTGTAGGTAACCACCAACCTTTACCCCCCCCCCCCACCCTTGTAGGGTTTGACGTCTCCATCAAACGCATCGACACATGCCCTAGCTCTGCTACCATTCGTAACATTCCCCTCTGGCATGTATCACAATAATTTCCACGTTGGGCTCCTGACAATAAAACTTCATAGGGGATCACCCATACAGGAATTTCTATCGCACGTGCATGATTAACTACAAAGCTCTTATGAGATTTGTTGCCCTAACAGATTTAAAATGTTTTGTGATAGGGAAGGTATCCACACCCCTTTCAAGGAATGCTTAATTCTCTTTCCCAACCGATGTGAGATCAGGTGAAGGTAACCCCCCACCTAATTGTTTCGAGTAGGTATGTGGCTACATGCACTTGATCCCACATCAGATGGGAATGAGAACAAAACATTCCTTATGAGAGGTGTTGATACTATCCTTGCCACAACACATTTAAAGCCATGAGGCACAAAATCCCCTAAAAACTATGCAGTTAAGCGTGCTCGAGCGAGAGTGGTACCGGGATGAGTGACCCCTGGGAAGTCCTCATGTCGAGTGGCCCAAAGAGGAAAATATTGTGATACATACTAGAGGGGGATGTTACAAATGGTATCAAAGCTAGGACACAGGTCGATGTTTTTAATGGGGACGTTGAACCCTATAAAGGGGTTAAAGGTAGTTGGCTACCTACATTTGATCCCACATTAGCTTGGAAGGAGAATTAAACATTCCTTATGAGGGATGTGGATACATTCTTTATCACAACGTGTTTTAAATTTGTGAGGGAAACATATCTAATAAGAACTATGCAATTAAGCATGCTCGAGCGAGAGTAATATCAGGATGGTGACCCCTTGGGAAGTCCTCATGTCGAGTGGCCCAAAGCGGATAATATTGTAATAGTGCCAATGGGGTATGTTACAATAGGTTACGCCACAGATGCATGGTAAAAGTGATGACATGGAGACATGTTTGAGTGGCAGTACATGTGTTGTGTTAACAAGACACTTGGCAACTGCTATGGAGATTTATGGCTCGACATGTTACCCCTTGGGTGACGTGACATGTCTTTTAAACCATATATATGGGGTTCGTTCAATGAAACATGGAATTTTTACCCAGGAAGGGAAAAAGATGATGTTAAGAGATTCCTTCAGAATATTGAATATATGATTCTTATGAGAATATTATTGAATTTCTTATTCCTATGGGAATACGAATACGTGATTGCTATACGAATACCATTATATGTGTAACACTCTATTATGAAAGTATACATTTATGGATTTTAGAGGCCAAGGCTAGGGGTATTTCGGTCTTTTATGGGCTTGAGTTTTTATTCAAGAGGTTTTGGCTCGGGATGTGTCGCTAGAAGCATAGGGCTTCTCGTCGCCTATTTGTGGATATAACGTCCGTCGCAAACGAACTTAGAACGAATGAATTATGATGATTTGAAGTTGTTGACATTAATGGTCCCTTAATGGGAAAAGTTGGCAAGAAGAGTCATGCATAAATAAAAGAGACGCGTGGGTACGCCCATCGTACGCTGGGTTACGCCGAGCGTAATAGGGTGCATTGTCGCGGGTGCGCGGAGGCGTACACCCAGTGTACGAGAGGTACGCCCAGCGTACGCTCATCTTCCTAAAACCCTAATTTTAGGGCATGCCACTATATAAAGAATGTTATACCCTCAAGTTTTAGCCTCCATCCCACCCTAAAGAGCTACTACGAAACCCTAACCCTCCTTTGAGTATTTTTGGAGCTTTGGTGGCCTTTGGAGAGTATTCTAGTGTGTTGTAAAGTCATTTTCTCAACAAGTGAAGAACAAGGAAGGTGGTGAGATGAAGAAGGAGATATAGATCTGGGATATTTGCTTCATTTCAGACCTTTTTAAGGTATAAAGTTTTGAACTTGATGGTTAATCTCTTAGATCTCTATTAGTACAAGTTTATGGACTCTTTTGATCCCAAGAATGGATCTTTGGGAGTCAAGCACGTTCCTAAGTCTAGGGTTGTCTCCCTTAGAGTCATATGAGTCCCATAAGTAGTAAAGTTCCAACCTTTAGGACTTATCTGTGCTTATGCTAGAGATCTAGCCCTTGGAATAAAAGTATGTTGTCACATTTTGAGTTTGGACGTATTTGGTGGATTGCAAGTCACCAAGTTAGTGGCTTTATGAATTAAGACATGTAAGAGGACTAGGATCTGAGTTTGTAGCCTTTGGATCGGAGTATTAAGCACTTAATGGAAAAGTGGCTTAACAGGGTTGTACGTCAGGCGTACAAGGAGGTACACACGATGTACAATCCATCATCCAGTATGCTTAGCGTACCTAGGAGTACGCCCCATGTACTCTGCCAGTTGGGCTTTATGCGTATTGGGCCTTAGTGTGGGCTGTGTTTTGGATTTTGGTCCTTAGGTCCATTGTGAGCCATCATGAGTCAGTTAATATGGGTCAAGGCATATATAATTGGGCTTAGGGTAAGACACATTCAGGGATTAGGCCCAATGTAGAAAATTGGGCCATTAGTGGGTCACTAGTGGGCTTGGGAAGCTTACCTAGTGTTGGACTTTGAATATGTATCAAGTTGGACTAGGAGGGGTAGAATGATCATTCTACCCTATGAAGGATTACTGTATTAGGCTAAGTATTATTATGGTGTTGATAGTTCGAGGAGCTAGAGGAGCAGCAGTGTGGGGATTGTGAGATAACAACCAGAAGTGTACCAACAGGGTTTCAGCAGTGCGAGGTGAGTCTCCTCAATGTGTGAACGGGTCTACGGCCACAATGTCGACCCACGTAGTTTATGAGTAGGAAGACCCAGGGGTTAGCCCTAAGCACTGTATGCTAGTAAGTGATTCCGGATTAAGGTCCGATGTCGGGCGGGTGCCCGAGGAATGTTTGCATGATAATTTATACTTGTTGTCTGTGTGATACTTGTATGTGCCTGGTAGGGAGGTGGGTGTGGGCGAGGTCCCATACCCCACCATTAGCAGAGTGTGGACGGGGTTCCATTTCTTATTAGTAGTAGAGCAGGGGCGAGGCCCGAGATAAGAGGAAGGGAGTGTGGTTAGGGGCCTATATCTCACTAACAGTAGGAGCTTGGATGGGGTTCCATGTCTCACTAGTAGCAGGACAGGGGTGAGGCCCAAGACAGGCAAGGGCTTAGGACAGTAATGTAGTAGAGTATGTTCAATTTATGTGTTATGTGTTATGGTTATATGTTTGCATGCGTTTAGCGGGCGTAGCCCAGAGACAGGCAGGGCCTAAAGTAAAATAGATATGTATATCGAGCGGGGCTCGAAGCTAGGCGGGGCCCGATGTAACGGGTGAGACCTAATGTAGTGGGCAAGGCCCAATATAGCGGGCGGGGCCCAGTGCTTGTAGTATGTGATTATTCATGGTATGTGGTAGGTTGGAGAACTCATTAAGCTTCGTGCTTACGATTTTCAGTTTTGGTTTCAGGTACTTCCGGTAGCGGAGGGAAGAGCTCGGGGTGATCGCATGACACACACCATTGTTTATTCAGTCTGGGATGTTTACGCTGATAAAATAAAATAATGTTTTGGACATGATACTCTGATGTGATATGTTTTGTATGAATGGTTGACATTTGTGGTTTGTTTATTAAATCAAAAATGAAATTTTTGGTATGGATTTTTGGGTCGTTACAAGTTGGTATCAGAGCCTTAGTTCGAGGGATTCGGATACACCCTCGGGTGTGTCTGGACTCAAACTGAGGAATTAGTATAGAAATTTTCAAAAAGGAAAATTGATTTTATAAAAAGGTTTTGAGCAAAGAAAAAAACTTTAGAAAAGTATGAAGAGAAGAACTTTGAAAAGATAATAGGGCGGGGTGCATGCAATCAACCGAGCTCAAGTAAGTACCCCAAATTACCCATACAAGTTTATGTTATGATATGAGTATGAGAACAGCATGCTAGACTAGGACTGAGGATCTAGGAATGATGCCCTATGTGCCTGTTATATGTGTATGAGCTTTATTTATTGCATGTTAGTATAGATTCTTGTTATATGGATAGAATTGCTTGATTATGTTCAGGTTAGTTTTTCCTTTTGTCTGAATGCTACTTGCTTTGTGCTTTGTGGGACTCTAAGTTATGGGAATTAGCCATTAGGTGAATGCGTCAAGTCACATGTGACCAAGGTTGAATAATCTCAGAGTGTTGGATTTGGCCATACTGTGCAGCTCTTGTTTGAGTCTAACCGTTGTTGGCATTATAAAGGTACCTTTAGTAGCTAAGGACTAGGTGTGGTTGGAGGTTACCCTAGGGCAAGCCTAGGATGAGATTAGTGCTGGGAGTAGTGTTAGTAGAAGGGACTTAGTGGAGTTGAGGCAATTCTTGAGGAAAGTATGGATAGATGTGGAAGGTAGTATGGGCCCGTACTACTGAAAGCAGAGGATCCGTACTCGATTCAAGAAAGGCCAAGATGAGACCAGGAAACTTATAGTGGGTGTGTGATCCCTCGTCAGTAAGGAATATTCTAATGGTTGTTATGATATGTTTTCAGCATGGTGATGTTGCGTGAGAGACTAGTGAGGGGATCAGGCACCGGAGAGGGATCAGGCTCAGGATCAGGAGTCGAGCAGCTCGAGGAGCGGATGAGGGAGTTCTAATCAGCTGCGGTCACGCGCAGTATTCTAGACCAGACTCTTGTGATCTTTGGTTCGGTCAAGGAGGGTATTTTAGAGCTTCTGAATGAGAAGCTGGGGGCTTTTCACATTGACATGATGGCTCTGGTGGGAGCGCATGCCTTGACATTCCGAGAGTTCAGGGCTTGTGAAGCTGATGTCATCAGCGCTTTCCGTACGAGTCGGTGTCCCGAGGGGGACAAGGTCTAACTTACCTCGTGTCTTCTAAAGGACAGAGCATGGGATTGGTGGTAGGAGGTTGGTTATGCTATTGGAGATGATGACGCGTTGGACGCGATTTCATGGACTGATTTCTCGGCTAGGTTCAGGGCCGAGTTTTCACCAGTTATTGAGGTGCAGCAGTTAGCACGGGAGTTCCAGGACCTCTAGCAGACTACTGAGTCAGTGGCGGAAATCACTGCCAAGTTCAGAGAGAGGGATCTTCTTGTTCTGAAGTATGTCGTGGATGAGGAACTGAAGAAGGCCTGATATCATGAGATGTTGAGGAGTGACATCAAGGAGTTTATGAGCAGGTCGAACTGCAAGATGCTGGAGGATTTGATTGCTTGGGCCAGGGAAAGGGAGATCGATATGGAGCACATCAAGAAGAGGAAGTCAGAGGAGGTGCAGGTAGCCGCAGGTTCAGGCAAGAGACCCAAGGGGTCAGATGTGAGATCGAGGGATTATCAAGGCCACAGTCGTTGTGGCAAGTGCGGTAGGACACATGAGGGTGCGTGCAGGGGTGGTACTGGGGGTGATTGTGGCTGCTTCAAGTGCGGCCGGACTGGTCATTTCAGTAGGGATCGTACTGCTACCACCACTCAACGATCAGACTTGATATGTTTTCATTGCATTCAGAGGGGCTACAAGAAGGCCCAGTGCCCGAGTTTGATTTCGGTAGGACATGTGATGACACCTGCCCCTGCAACCTTGAGGATCACGGACGGCCGCCAAGGTCGAGCAGAGGCGCCTGCAGTGGGGAGTAGGGCTTTCCAGTTGTCTATAGTGGAGGCACAAGCAGCATCGGGCGTTGTAGGTGAGTATCTTTTGATTTCATGACAATTTTATTCTTGATTGTATTGTTATGGTACCACAATTATATTAACTGAATATATGTGATGATTTTCCTGTTGTGTTCGGATTATATGCCATCTGCATACCATGGGTTTTGGTCCGTAGTTCATAGTTGCACCCTCTTTTCTAGCCGGTTCTTAAGATGCAGTCGTAGTGTTAGGTGTGAGTGGAGTTTGAGAAGTGCCTTATTAGTCTTCAAGAGTGGTTCATGATAAGTCTATTTTATGAATGTACTAAATTGTCACTAATCTGTTGAATTGATGTATAATTGTCCAAGAATGACACTACTTTGATGAGTTGTTGGAATTCATATGCAGGTCAATATATTGTACTAAAAGTGTGCGGAACCCGCAAGAAAAATGAGCAAACTGAAGTTAACAAGCATGGGAGACGAATTGCTAAAGGAATGAAGAAAAATGGTGATGAGAAATTTGACCACTCTTCAATTTTTTGATCATATCTCAAAATCTAGAGCTCCAATTGACATGAATGAAGAAGTTCTGGAAACCAGACATAATTTCCTACAAGTTTCATGTTTTGCGTTTTTACTGATTCTACGGTTTTCATCACCAAAAAGGAGCGACAAAGATGAGGGACGTCCTAGAACGCGTCTAAGACGCCCCCTAGGACGCCTACCCGTTTTAAGTCATTTTCAAGTGCAAATCAAGGACGGCAGAAGGCATGTAAAATGCCCCAAAGGACGCTTGGACATCCTATATGACGTCTAAGATGCCTACTAGGACGCCAACGCGGAAAACAACTCCAAAAATCAGTTTTTCAGCACCTATTTAAAGGAGATTTAACCCTAATCGAATTGGGACTTCTTCCCTGCGATTTTGACCAATTTTGGAGGGTTCCAAACACGTTCAAACCTTCTCCAAACACATTTTTGATCACTCCAATTCGGATTCAATACGAGAAATCATCAAGTTCATCAGGATTCAACATTAGAAGATTGTTCAACCAAGGATCTTCATCATCTCCACTACAACTTCAGAATTTCCTTACTTATCCCTTAAGGTTTTATTGTTTCAAGCTTTGATAATCATTAGGTTATAATTCTTTCATGATTTAAAGGTTTTTATTGGATTTCATTATGCATTTTATTTATTTCATCCAAGTTATTTGTTTTATGAAATCAATGAAAGACTAAACCGTTAGGGTTACTTCCGGGGATGTTAGGACTTTTGGATGAACACACTTGATTATTACTTGATTCTAGTTAATTTCAATTGTTGTTTTATGCTTCATGTGATGATCTTTGGTAATGATAATTGAAATTGGGTTTTATGAATTTGTTTGATGTCATACTTAAGATAGTCTATTGTTAATTCATCATTTGTTCCAAGTTCAAGTAGTTTATGAATAAAGACAAGTGATTGAATCAACATATATTATTCCAACTTATGATATTGAAACTTAATATGGTAATAGGTAATTCTAAGACACTTTATTGCTAATTCACTAATTGTTCCTAATCCATTTAGACATAGGGAGTAAGACAACTAGTTGAATGAACATATTGTGTGCCCAAAGTTATGTGTTACAAGATAATAAACCCCAGTTGCATTTAAGTAATTGAACTAGGATTGTAGGGAAGAAAGTGTGTGAATCTAAACTGTACATAACTGAACCGGGAGTACCTTGCCTTTCTCATTGAGAGTTTCGTTTTTATTAATAAATTTCCAAGTTTTTGTTTGATCTTTGTTTTAATATTTTTCGTGACAATTGCAAGTATTAGTTCTTCACCATTGACTACTATAGCACAAAGTTTGACCACAAACTCCTCGTGGATTCGACCCTTACTTACCCTAGTTATCTAGTGGTTTTTGAGGTTATTTTTGATTGAGAGAACGACCTCGATCAGTTCAATATTGGTTTTGGTTGTTGCTAGTAGTGGTAAGTGTTAGATGTCAGCAGATTGACCTCTTTTGATAGAGAAAAGGGTTGGGAATCCTTCTTAAGTTAGGGAATGTAGGGGTCTAGTCGAATCGAAGTGGGGGAGTGTAACACTGTAAATTTCCAAAATAATTTTTCGCATTTATAAAAACATAATTCATTTGTCAATCATAAAACCATCATTGTTTGAGACTCAATGTATAACATATAACAATATCCCAAGATCTCGTATCATAAAATCCCGTGTGTGTATTGATCAAGCCAGCACCTTCTCGCGATCCTCACTAGTACCTGAAACACATAACACAAAACATTGTAAGCACAAAGCTTAGTGAGTTCCCCAAAATACCACATATAACACATATTAGCCACTCGAGGCTATAACTCTGTGGGTCCGTGCACCCAAACAATATATATATATATATATATATATATATATATATATATATATATATATATATATATATATATATATATATATATATATATATATATATATATATATATATATATATAAAGCACTGTATCACATAACTCTATTTACCTACTCAAGGTAAAGTATAGTGAGAAGACTCACCTCGCGTATCTCGGTAACTCGTAAATCCCTGAAATCACTAGTGCTCGATCTCCCGAGCTATAGTCCTCCTATAACAAAATACATCTCTAATTAACACTTCCCCAACTAAGGTTGACTAACCCTATCAAGTCAACACCGGTCAACTCTGGTCAATGGTCAGTGGTCAACCCCAACTCGCCGAGTCTGGCGTGGACTTGCCGAGTTCCTACGAGGACCCCATTTCCTCTGAGTCCCTTCCGACTCATCGAGTCACTCACCCAACTCGGTTACTCAACCCCTGGTTCGAAATCTATGAACAACCCGCACCAACTCGTCGAGTCTGCCAATGGACTCGACGAGTGCATTCCATGCACAACCCCAAACGACCTTCTGAGGTCAGATCTATTCCACTAACTCATAGATCCAGTCCTTCCAAGCTTATTTATCACGTAAAGTTCATGTCTTAGCGCTCATAGCACACCTAATGACTCATAAATGGTGTTTTGACCACAAACACAAAGATCCCAAACCAAAACCTCCATGGATTCATAAAAAGCTTGGACAAAGGGACACTATGGACCTCCAAGGGTCAAGATCCAGAACCTAACTCGCTTAAGGGACCAAATGGGCACTAGATCTAGCCACAAAAGGGCTCAATAAACCCTAAATCAGCATGAACATCACCTCAACAGAAAAGGGTTCGAAAATGGTACCTCAAATGTGATGTTCTGGACCTCAAATCTTCAGGAAGTTGTTCCTCTTGCTTCCTCTTGGCTAAAACTTCCTTTCCCTTGCTAGACAACACCTCCAAGGTTGATAATGACTCCTTCTCTCACTCCAAACGCTCAAATGCACTAGGGTTTCGCTCTGGGGGCTGGCGAGCACAAATGACGGCCATAAGGCCCTTTAAATAGGCCCCAAACCCAAGAAATTAGGGTTTCATTAAACAGCGCTGACTCGCTGAGTCCATCAATGCGACTCGTCGAGTCCGGTCATTAATCCGGATGAGAAATCGCGTCTCTACTCGGCGAGTCTACGCACCAACTCGCCGAGTTCTTCCTCAAAACTCAAAATAAAAAGAATAAATATAATACCTGAAATTCCGGATGTTACAGGGAGAACTATTCTAGAAGTCGAGAGCGGGAGTAAGTGCAATTTGGTATGCTTTCAGATTAGTAGTCAGTGGTATAGTCAGTATGGAGGGTGCGTGAAAGGCCCAAACTTTCGTATTTTTGAAAGACCCAAACTTTTATATTTCACATTATCATTACTCCAAAACATGCTATTTGCATATTCATAAAAGCAATATTTTACATTGATATAAAGGATTTACAAACTATTGGATACAAACCTTCTATTACAAAGTGTAATATATATATATATATATATATATATATATATATATATATATATATATATATATATATATATATATATATATATATATATATTACATAACTACCCAGGATATTGTAATTTATACAAACATAAAAAGTAGTACAAAAGTACAATTACAAACTATTCTACATCTTTCATTAGTATGTAAACATACTATTTATTTATCACCTGCAATTGTTAAACATTGATAGGGTAAGCGGTGACGCTTAGTGAGTTCAAAAATAGATACAATATAATGTTATGCCATATATATACTTCAATGTGACAAGGTAAAGAGGAACAACAAGATGTATGTGAGATCATGTAACAAGCGTTCATATCAATCAAAGACATTATTCAAAGATATTCTTTTCAATTCTTAATATACATCAATAAAGCTTTGGCCTAATTGGCATAGAAGACATGCAATTTCTGATTAACATCTTGTTAGATTTCAGGCTTATAATCCTGTCTAACCATTTGCCAATGCCATAGAATAGAAGTCATTCTCTTACGGAGACATGCTCTACATGGCCAGAGGCTACGTACCAGTACCAATGTGAATCTATGTCCTTTCACTGATCACATGGTCAAAGGTATTACAATTGCTATAAACATAGCGAATAACACGAGAAAATAACTCAAAATGATAATACTGAAAAAGCACATAGCACATATAACATATAACATACAATTGTTCCTATATATTGAATTCACCTTAAGTTAACCGGGGGTTAAAATAGTAATTTGGACAGCACTTCAGTATTAAATATGCCTTTCTATGTTGAAAACCGGGAGTTTGTTTGAAAACCGGGCTCTGCGAAGGTAAGGCTTCAAAACCGAAAAGATAAAACTTTCGGGCTTCTCGGGGTCTCGAGACGTGTTTCGGGGTGCTAAAATTGATTTCGGGGCTTCGGGGAAAGTTAATATGAAGAAAATATGGAAAGAGGGGCTAAAAGTGTCAAATTTTCAAAGTTAGTCGGCAAATCTCGCATCCCTCTTATTTATAGGGTGCGAGTCCGAGGGGTGCTTGGCTAGGGAGGCTCCACGTAGTACCTGCGAGCTTCGGACACGGAAGGAAGGCGTGGCACCTGCGAGCTGCGGACATCTGGCAGGAGGGGCGAAGGCCACGAGGCCGCTGCGAGGCTCAGATGTGGCACGGGAGTGAGTCGGGTAGGCGAGACGTGTCTCGCATCGGACTGGCCACCGATGCGAGACGTGTCCCCTTCCTGTTGCACCTCGGCCTCGGCGAATCCCTTTGTGACACCTGCTGAGTTCGCATTCGGCCACGTCTCCGGTGACGCTGCTGCTTCGTGCGAAGGTGACGTGGCCGGTACTGTTCATGCGAGTTTTCTCGGTTTTTGGGCCACGAACTTCTAAAATCCATAACTTTCGCATACGAGCTCTGTTTTTGACGTTCTTTATATGCACGCGGAGCTAAAATCACGCTCTACAACTTTTGTTTAGACTTCGTCGGCTAATTCTGACTTTAATTTTAATATTATTATTTTTAACAGACCGGGACAGGAAAATCCGTTAAAAATTCATAACTTCTTCATCCGACATCCGTTTTCGTCAGAATTTTTACCGTTGTAATACATATGACGAGAACTTCGATTCTCGTTTAGGATGTATCGGTAAAATATCGCTCGATCTAAAATTCGAGTTTTTAGCTGTCTACTGCTTTGTTGAAACTTCGAAAAATCATAACTTCCTCATACGAAGTCAGATTTTAGCGTTCTTTTTATCGAATTACCCGGTTTAACGAATACTACGACTTTCATTTAGATTACTAAGGCTAAAAAGTAGTTTATAAAAAACTCACTTTTTACGTCATTCGGCGCCGCACCGGTTTTGTCGAGGATCTTCGGTTGGTCATAACTTCTTCGTTATAACTCGGATTTTGACGAGGTTTTCGCCTACAAATTTCTAACGAGATTCTATACATCATTAAATAATAAAATTTTACTTATTTAAAATTTCATATTTTCGCTAAATTTCACTATTTGGCTTTTAATTGGAATCTCATAAGACTTCCAATATTTTCTGAGTGATTTTAAACATAGTTTTACTTCATTTCTAGTAAAAACCATCTGTTAGAACTCAACACTAAATTTTACATAATATTTCACAATTTTATTCATTACAAAACACGATTTTAAAACGTGTATGTTATAGTGCGGTAAGACTGCTGGATAGCCGCAACATTGTTAGTAGCCAGTTAGAGGGGTGTGTGCGAGGGCCCGTATCTCCTAGGTAGCGGAGTGTGGGCGAGGCCCATATCTCCTAGTCAGCCTAGTAGAGATCAAGAAAGGATAGTTCGTTGAGGACTCATAATGGTTTAGGACCCGCGTAGCCATGGATAGGTGAGACCGGCGGCAGGGTCGCTCAGTAGTATGGTTTTGGTGGGACCTGTGGGCGAGGCCCTTGCAATAGTAGCAAGAAAAGTGAGACATGATGGAGAGGCTGCTCTAAGATATAGTTTGGGTAAGACCCGTGGGCGAGGCCCATGAGATTTTAGCAGTACAAGTGGGACCTGGTAGAGACCTTAGGGTCAAGATAGGGGACCGAGGATCCCAGGACTTGTAGAGCCGTAGTGGCAGGATAGATAGAATGGTTTTAGATAACCAAAGTTCCTTCAAGAGTCGCTGGGAGCGACTGAGCGATTGAGATTGGGTTAAGTAACCGGTGGGAGTCCGGTAACCCAGTTAATGGCAGATTAGTTGGGACCAGAGTAGTCTCGATTCGTCTGGAAAGCGGACAGAAGATAGCGGGACCTTCGATCGGGGATAGGGATAGGAGAATTCCTGGTGGAGCAGCTAGTTGATCGAGAGTTGCTACGCCACTCACAACGGGGTTGAATAATCTCAGAGGGAAGGGTTCGACCCTGTTTCGTAGCTCTCGTATGAGTCTAACCGTTTGCAGAGATGAATCTTTTACTCGAAGGATTATCTGACCCATTCACTGGGAGGGGTTTTCAACATCAGGATATAGCAAGAGAGAACACTCGGGGGGTGTCAGTGAAGTGGCCAGCACTGGGAGTGGCAGAAGAAGTAGATACAGTGAAGGGTACATCCGTCACAGAGAAGGGAAAGATTGTTGTTTTTAGGAAGCTGCCTTGGGAAGGCCAGTGATCGCGCAAGAGAAAGGAGTAAAACCCTAGGATGTCCAGCATAGGTACTCAAGGAGTACCGAAACGAATGTCGGTTAGGTAAGATTCGTGCTCTTAGGATTGTTGGTGATTAGATGTGCTTTTGAGGTTTTTCAGGGATCGGACCCGGCAGGTGATGTGTGCATGGGACAAGAATGTTGAGAGCAAATTGCAGGATAGTTGGTCGTGGCGGACTTCGAGGATGAAGTATAGTTTAAGTGAGAGAGAGTTGTAACACCCTGTTTTGAAAGTATACGTTTATGGATTTCAGAGGCCAAGGCTAGGGGCATTTTGGTCTTTTATGGGCTTGAGTTTTTATTCAATATGTTTTGGGAAGGGATGTGTTGCTAGAAGCGTAGGGCTTCTCGTCGCTTATTCGTGGATATAAGGTTCGTCGGAAACGGACTTAAAACGAATGAATTATGATGATTTGCATTTATTGACATTAATGGTCCTTTAATGGGAAAAGTTGGTAAGAAGAGCCATGCATGCATAAATGAGACGCGTGGGTATGCCCAACGTAAGCTGGTTTACACCCAGCATAATAGGGTGCATGGTCGTGAGTGCACGGAGTTGTACGCCCAACGTACGAGAGGTACGGCCAGCGTACGCTCAGCTTTCATAAAACCCTAATTTTAGGGCATGCCACTATAAAAAGAATGTTATACCCTTAATTTTTAGCCTCCATTCCACCCTAAAGAGCTACTAAGAAACCCTAACCCTCCTTTGAGTATTTTTGGAGCTTTGGAGGCCTTTGGAGAGTATTCTAGTGTGTTGTAAAGCCATTTTCTAAACAAGTGAAGAACAAGGAAGGTGGTGAGCTGAACGTGGAGATATATATCTGGGATATTTGCTTCATTTAGGACCTTTTTAAGGTATAAAGTTTTGAACTTGATGATTAATCTCTTAGATCTCTCTTAGGACAAGTTTATAGACTCTTTTCATCCCAAGAAAGGATCTTTGGGACTCAATCATGTTCCTAAGTCCAGGGTTGTCTCCCTTAGAGTCATATGAGTCCCAGAAGCAGTAAATTGACAACCTTTAGGACTTATTTGTGCTTACGCTTGAGATCTAGCCCTTGGAATGAAAGTATGTTGTCACACTTTGAGTTTGGACTTATTTGGTGGATTGCAGTCACCAGGTTAGTGACTTTATGAATTAAGACATGGAAGAGGAATTTGATATAAGTTTGTAGCCTTTGGATCAGAGTATTAAGCACTTAATGGAAAGGTGGCTTAACAGGGTTGTACGTTGGGCGTATGTGACATACCCAAAATCATGACCAGAAAAGACCGGTTTTGTTTATACTTTATTTCAAAATCAGAGTAATCTTTTAATAAAAGAGTTGCGGAATTTGTCCCAAAACAATATTATGATAACGATTTATCAAAAGCATTTCCGTAGAAATATATTTCATTAAAAAGACTCGAGATGTCATGTTCTATACAGTACATAAGTATAAACAATACAACATAGGCCTTACTACATTATTTCGTATTTACGGGCCTAAAATCCATTAATCACTCATCCCAAGACATCACATCTATGCTCATGCGCCACTACCTGTAATACAAGAAACTGAGTGGGTCAGGCTTGAGAGCCTGGTGAGCACATAGGGTTGTCAACCCACAATAAATAAGTTTATTAACTTTATCAAACTAAACAAACCTGATTACCCATTCCGTTTATCCTCACTTTACATCCCTAAAACATCTAACATAAGGGACCTAGTCTAAGGACTATCATCGGGATGGACACTACTGCTAAGGGGATTCCTCAGCAATAAATGTCCTTAAGGAAACCATGTGGGGGATGGAGTACATCTGGTGAGCACACAGTTCAAATAAACACACAGTTCGAATAAACACCTACAGGTTGCGAGCCTGCTAGCGTTCCAATGGACTATCTAGAATAGTCCGTGGTCGTCATCTATACTCCGCTAGATGACTGGATCATCAATAACATCTATAACGAGGCCTCTCATTATTTTATTTTGTCACACAACAACTATTACATCTACCCATGTTTTACCCAACACATTTTGTAGATATAAAATACATATACAGTTTAAATCATTGAAAACATGTATAAAACGTTCATCCAGCATAGATAGCAAGTATTCAGATAATATGCACACATAGTAGGTAATTTATATAAAATACTTCATATCTATGTGTAAGCTGAAAGTAACTATGCACTCACTTGAAAGGTGGTGATCAACACTCGGACAACGCTTCGATACTCTCAAAACGATTTTCCTTTGATAAAACCTAGTACCAATACCACTAGGGTTTAGTCTAACGATAACCACGACAAATTAATTAGTCTGACTATTATTATTATTATACAATCGTTAATAACACTCAATATAACTCATAATAATAGCCCAAATAATTATTTTAAGGACCTAATAACATTCCTATAATTATTTGAAAGCTATATTAAAAATTGTGTAAGCGTATCACACTTACAGCGAATTTTATCGAAAACTGGAACTTAATTGGAGCAACGTTTCGAAACCGAAAGACTCCTTTTTCTCGGGACTCCGGGAGCCTCGGGGCTTCCCTCGGGAGCTAGGGATTTTATCTAGGGCTTAGAGGGGGTTTATAGCACTTAGAGAGAGAAAGATTGTAGAGAGAGAGGTGAAAATGAGTGAGAAATGTGGTTGCCCTCGCAGCTATTTATAGGCGCGAAGCCTTGGTTTTACGCTGGGCGTACTCCTCGAGTATGCATGCCAGCCGAAGCCAGTTGTCTCGCACTTATCTCGGAAGGATCAGACCGAATTTACGCGGGGCGTAACTTCTTCGTACGCGGGGTGTAATAGCGAGGGTGACGCGTCACCATCTGAAGCGAGGATCGTGGGCCGCAAGCGATGGTCAGGATTAAGCCACGTCATCAGTCCATGCAGCAGCTTCGCAAATTCACTTTCCAACTTTAAAAATTCATAACTTTCACATACGAGCTCCGATTTCGACATTCTTTATATCCACGCGAAGGTGGTAACATACTCTACAACTTTCTTTTAGACTTCGTCAGCTAATTTTGACTCGATTTTAAATTTTATATTATTAACGGGCCGGGACAGGATTGGTCCGTTAAATCCTCATAACTTCTTCATCCGACGTCCGTTTTCGCCCATCTTTTTCTCGTTACGCTACTCTTAACGAGATATTCGATCCTCGTTTAGGTCGTGTCGGCTAAAAATCACTCGATCTAATATTCGAATTTCGGGTTGTATACTGCTAATCCGAAACTTCGAAACATCATAACTTCTTCATACGAAGTCAGATTTGGGCGTTCTTTTTATTGATGTTCTTAGTTTAACATATACTACGAATTTTGTTTAGATTGCAAAGGCTAAATCTCGATCTATCGTAAATTCACTATTTACACTTCCCGGTATCGTGCCGGTTCTGTCGCGAAACTTCGACGTGTCATAACTTCTTCGTTATAACTCGGATTCGGCGTTCTTTATATCCCCGGAATCCTTGTTTTGACTACTACAACTTTATATAAAGATATCGGGCTTATCTCACACTTTAATTTTGACGCTTATTTTTATTCTTTATTAATTATACATTTATAATTAACTAATAAGCGCACATAATTCACATAATACTCAAATATTTCATCTTTATTACTTCAAAAATAGTTACAAGAGTTGACCTAGACTATTACATTGTCTAAAAATGCTTAGCTCTGAAACCCGGGCGTTACAATTCTCTCCACCTTAGGATGATTCCGTCCCGGAATCATGCATCAGCAAACAGATTTGGATAGCGACTCATCATGTCATCCTCTGTTTCCCAAGTGAGATTCGGCCCATTCGAATGTTTCCATCGAACTAGCACTAAGTCGACCATCTTGCGTCGTAACTTTTTCGTCTTACGGTCAACAATTGGCTCGGGCTCTTCAATCAGCCTTTTATTCTCATCCATCCTTAACTCTGAGATTGGAATTATGTTGGGAACATCTCCCGTGAATTTCCTCAAGTAACACACATGGAAGGTGTTATGAATACCATTGAGTTCTTCGGGTAATTCGAGCTTATAACTTGGTTCCCTATCTTTTGAATAACTTTGAACGGTCCAATAAACCTTGGACTCAACTTCCCTCGTTTTCCGAATCTTATAAGTCCCCTCCACGGTGAGACTTTAAGCAAACCGGAATACCCAACTTCAAAAGTCATTGGTCATCTTTTCTTGTTAGCATAGCTCTTATGACGATCCTGAGCTGCTAACATCCTCTCCCTAATCACTTTCAACTTCTCAGCAGTCTCATGGACTATCTCGGGGCCCATAAACTGCTTCTCTCCAGCTTCAAGCCAACAAGACGGTGCACGACACTTCTGTCCATACAAGGATTGATAAGGTTCCATCTTGATGCTCGAGTGGAAACTATTGTTGTAGGAAAATTCTACCAGAGGTAAGTGCTCGTCCCAATTCCCTTGGAATTCGAGGGTACATGCTCTCAGCATATCTTCCAGTGTTTGAATCGTTCTTTCACTCTGACCATCGGTTTGCGGATGGTAAGCAGTACTTAAACACAACTTCGTACCCAACTCCTCTTGTAGACTGCTCCAAAACCTCGATGTGAAATGACTATCACGATCTGATACAATCGTAAGAGGAACATCGTGAAGTCTTACAATTTCCTTCACGTAAGCATTTGCGAGCTTATCCATAGACCACTTCTCGTTGGCGGCTATGAAGTGTGCACTCTTAGTGAAACGATCCACGACTACCCAAATCATATCGTGACCGTTCTTCGTCATGGGCAGTTTAGTCACAAAATCCATGGTGATATCCTCCCATTTAACCATGGGTATGGGTAAAGGTTCTAAACTCCCATACGGTTTCTGATGTTGTGCCTTAACTCTCGCACAAGTCACACACTCGGCCACGTACTTTGCAACATCGAGCTTCATCGTCGGCCACCAGTAGTAGGGTTTTAGGTCCCTATACATTTTAGTGCTACCGAGATGAATCGAGTACATGGTCTTGTGTGCTTCTTCCATCAGAAGGTCTCTTATTCTTCCCGTCTTAGGTACCCAAATCCGATCTTGGAATACCTTCAGTTCTCGGCTGTTTGTACCGAATACTAATGTTTTGCCCAAACGTTCTTCCTTTCGGTCATTATTCTCTAAAGCTTCTTCTTGGGCTTTCCTGATACTTTCCACAATCGTCGAGACGACTTAAATTCTCAATGCTCTTGGCCTTTTCCTTTCAAGATTGACTTTCCGACTGAGAGCGTCAGCAACAACATTTGCTTTACCTGGGTGGTAAAGTATCTCACAGTCATAGTCCTTGAATAGTTCTAGCCAGCGTCGTTGCCTCATGTTCAACTCCTTCTGATTAAAGAGATACTGGAGACTCTTATGATCAGTGAAGAGTTTTCACTTCGTGCCATAGAGGTAATGCCTCCATATCTTTAATGCAAATACTACCGCTGCCAACTCCAGATCATGAGTGGGGTAGTTCTTTTCGTGCTCTTTCAATTGTCTAGATGCGTATGCTATCACCTTTTCTCTTTGGGTCAGAACACAACCCAACCCGACTCCAGAAGCGTCACTATAAACCGCGAAATCTTCGACTCCATCGGGTAGAGAAAGTATCGGTGCTTCATATAACTTCTTCTTAGTTTGAGTTCAGACACACCTGTGAGTGTGCCCGAATCCATCAAACCAAGGCTCTGCTACAAACTTGAAACACCTATAAACCAGATGTAACATATCGACTCCCAGGTATTTAAATTTTTCATAAAAGTATGTTTTTGAATTGGAACTCATCGAGTTGATGGCATCAATTCGATGTGTAGGGAATTCTCTACTCGATGAGTTTAGATGGAAAACTCGACGAGTAGGAGCTGGAAAATGAAACCCTAATTTGCAGAGTTTTCCACCTATTTAAAGGGTCATTAGCCTCCCTCAGCGTCCCCTATAATCCCCCTTGAGCCCAAAAAACCCTAATAGCGATTATCCTCCATTTTTGTCTGTTAAGAAGCTTGGAAGGCTGATTTTGTGAAGAATGAGTGAAGTCCAAGGAGTGTGGAGCAAGGAGAAGCTAGTAGATTTGATTTATACTCCATCTTAGCTTCATATTAGAGGTAAC